>NC_133719.1:6019834-6636918 GCF_048934315.1 Petromyzon marinus
CAGTTCCAAGCCCGGCCGCCTTTGTCTCCCCCAGTGGCGATGTTTACACACCGCACCAGGTACTCATTTGAGGCTGAGTCGACCTAGCTACACACACACACGCACGTTCACATTTATTATAATCCACCACAGCACGCAGATGGAAAAGGCTATGCTGAAAATATCGCATATATTTCAGGATTTGAATCATTCCATGAGCTGCATCAGACGGAACACACGCCCAGTGTGGGACTGAGCCACTAATAGGCCAGAGGAAGAAAAAAAAACAATTCCACGCACAGTCCCCACCTTTCATGAAAGTATTTAATTGTTGAGCAGCCAAATAACATCGTGTGCAACGCGCATGGAATTTACGCTATAAGGTTACGCTTTGCGGTTATTGATCAACCATCAACAACCCTCCTGTTGCTGCTTTGTCTTTTACACATACACCAGTGAACCATGCACACGCTTAGTCTACGTAAAAGTCAACATTTACCTGCCGCCTTGCGACACAAGCTTCCATTCGGTGTTGACAAATCGGCAAGAATGTATGCTATTGTGCAATTTGTATTGCTATACTTTATATTGGTGTATTTATTTATTTTTGAGCGACCTCCATGCCTTTTCTCTCCGTGGATCTTTTATATCGTTGTGTGACATTGTGATGGTGTTTGTTGATAGATATGCACATTGGTTGGTGGGGAGACTTTCATCAAGAAGTGAGGTTGCCATGATGTGCGATCGTCGTTATCGCTGTAACATCATTCAATTGCGGTGCATCGCTCTGACCAAGAACAGGACATTATACACGCCGACAAAACACTGTCATCCCCCGTACGTTCACTTACAGCTCGTTCTTCTCCTCCAACACTTTGGGACATGTGCTTTCATGTAACGAGTGATTGTGTGGCATCTGGACGCGTTGTGCGATCGCGCGCGCGCGTGCGTGTTTGTGCGCGCGCGTGCGTGTTTGTGCGCGTGCGTCTGGACTCGTGTGCGCGTGTATGAGTTCGCATGTGTGAGGAGCGGTGGTGTAGCGGTTAGCGCGTTGCGCTGCGAACCCGGCCACCAGAGTTTGATTCCTGCTCACGGTCAACACCGGTGACGATTATCCGAAAGCCGGTCCTGGGCCTCCCATAGGTCGACTCAGCCTCAAATGAGTACCTGGTGCATTGTATAAAGATCGCCACTGGGGAGGGAAAGGCGGTCGGGCGTGGTTGCTGGTAAGCCACTTCGCTGTGCGCCGTGTTGGCCTTCATAGGTGCTCGCTAACAGCACTGTGAAGCTATACGGTGGAGATTTTTGTTTCGTGAAGTTTGAGCGAGTTTGGGTGTGTGTGTGTGCGAGTGTAGGTCGACTCAGCCTTAAATGTGTACCTGGTGCAGTGTGTGAACATCAGCACTGGGAAGACAAAGACGGTCGAGTGTGGTTGCGGCCACAGCACACACCTCCTCGAGCGTTGTTCCGGCTTTCATAGGTGCTCGATAACAGCACTTGCTCCAGCAGAATGTGTATGCTATACAGGGAACTTTTGTCTCTATATTTATGCGTGTAGCAATGCTGTTTCTCCGAACTTGTTTGTGTCCAATGACAAGAACAATAAAACTCACAATATATTAACTTCATACCAAGCTTGGCTCATTTATCAAGCAAGGCACGCATGCATTCTATGTATATCCAGACCTAGAAAATGTGTAATCAGATGTTTTGTTTCTGGGAAAGTGAGTTCTTGCAAGAGCCCCTTAGACAAATAAACGTTATTCTTGGGCGTTGTTGGGCCTGCCACATTTGGCCTCATGCCACGAGGCATTTGCATCCGTTCCCAGTTTTAGAATGCACATCACACGGGCGGCGATGACATCATCACAACCCCCTTTGGTTCACAGGACAGTTTCCCACCGGGATTTGCAAGGGATGCCAGACAAAGAGGCACACACACACACCTAATCGGTGAATCATTTTCGACCATTTTCGTTCGTCAAAGTGCAGGTCGGCACACCAAATGTGGGGTTTTCTCCCACCTCTCCCAAGATGCCTGGCCAGTGTTGAGGAGTAGGCCAGAGAGCTTCTAGGGTACGGGGTGGGCAACCTGCGGCTCCTGAGCAGCATGCGGCTCTTCAAGGAACTGCTTCGTGACGTCATTTATGAAGAACCATCGTCTCTTGAAATATTGAGTTTTAACCGAATTAGGAAAAAAATGTCGCTTTTTTGTTATTTTGGTTTCTTGTTATTTTGGTTTCAGACTCCCTTCTCTAGGGGGGCTCAGTAGAGCTCCCTCCAGTGGGGACTCTTCCGCCAGCAGTGACGCGATCGAGCAATTGCAGGGCCTGCGCCTTTACCCGTTGCCTCACTATTTTCGCCGGGACGCGGTGGGCTCGCGCCTGTTGCCACAGCGCGGTTGGGGCCGAGGGTTTGGCGGATCGCGCGCATTCGCAACGCTCCAAAAACCCGCTGCGCTGCGAGTTTGCCAGGCGAAGGCAGTAGAGCAAGCGGGTTCTTAACCCGTCAACTGCGATACTTGAGGGATTATCCCCTCGTGCGCCCCGGGGCTACTCCAGGCTTCCTTCCACGTGCCAAACAATCACCTATCCTTGGACACAACACCAAGTAAGCTCCCTTCAAAGTGGATGTGAATACAAACGGCATCATGCAGAGAAGGCCCACGGCAGGGGAGTTGAACCTAGATCACCAGGATCATCGAGCAGCATGCAAACCAACGCACGACTGCTGCCAGTTGTCACCAGTCATCATCGAACTCTGCAGCCATCTCCGTAAGTTCTTGTCACTGCTGTTGGCCATGAGCGGGAAACAAACTCTGGTCGCCGGGTTCGTCGCGCAATGCGCTCAGCACTGCACTAGCAATTTCCAACAAAGATACATGTACCCCGTATAGTCTGAATAGACTGTTGGGGCAAGTGCTGTCATCGAACACCTATGAAGGCCGACATGGTACACGAAGGGGTGGGTGGCCAGCACCACGCCAACGCCGCCTTTGTCTCCCGAGTAGCGATCTTTACACACCGCACCAGGTACTCATTTGAGGACGAGTCGACCGAGGTTAGGGGTGGGGAACGTCCGGCCCACGGGCCGTATGAGACCCGCGAAATAATTTGGTCTCTGGCCCTGCCAAGGCAAACGCAGGCGGGACTCGAAATTAAATAAATCTAGGAGCAAACCTGGAAAAGCAGTTGCGAGTAGCAACAACATCGTCAATACCGGCTAACATCATCACACGTCTCGCCAAAGAGAAGCAGTTCCAGCCATCGCATTAGGGGCGAGTTAATGAAATGTTTGACCAAATATAACGGGCTAATTTTTAAGTTGATTATTTTGTATGGCCCGCGAATGATGTTATAAATATCCAAATGGCCCTTGGCAGAAAAAAAGGTTTCCCGCCCATGACCTTGGTGGAGGCCCAGGACCGGTTCAGATAATCGTCAACGGTAGTTGGCCGTGAGCGTTAATTTAATTCAGGCAGCCGGGTTCTTAGCGCAGCGCGCTAACCACTACACTCCCAACAACAACAACCCATGGCAGGTGTCATGGGTTGACTGACTGAGACGGCTGGCCGATGCACCACCCGTGCCCCCTTCTGTGCCAACTAGCTGTGTTTTAGCGTTCCGCTCGTTGTTGTGAGCGTCCGCTCCTCCGCCCTCCGTTGTTGCTGGAAAGGCTAACTGCCTCTAACGACAGGACCAACACAATGACAACGATCCCCCGTATAGCCTTCACAGACTGTAGGGGCAAGTACTGTTAGCGAGCACCTATGGAGGTCGGCACGGCACACGAGGGAGTGGGTGGCCAGCACCACGCCCGACCGCCTTTGTTTCCCCAGTGGCGATATTTAGACACCACACCAGGTACTCATTTGAGGCTGAGTCGACATAAGGGAGGCCCAGGACATGTTCAGATAATAGTCACTGATGTTGGCCGTGAGCGGGTATCGAACTCGGGTCGCCGGGTTCGTAGCGGAGCGCGTTAACCGCTACACTACCGCTCCCAACAAACACTCACACACGCACACGCGCGCGCTCGCGCACATGCAAATATCTGCAAGGTGAATGGATCCACAAGTGGCACGCGTCGACCCGTTGACTCAGAGGAGCTTCTCGGAAATCCACCTGCGGACGATCCGCAACGTGGAACACGTGGCCCATTAAAAGCCGCGCGCGCACCTTATTTGGAATCGCGCGCGTCGAACCAAACGCGCAAACGCACCCGCTCCCGCGTGCACCTCGGCAGACACAGATGTGACCTCACGCCGCCGCGTTACCCTTCAATATGTCAATGCACACACAGCCGCGGGTCTGTCTGCGCGAGCGCTGACGCGTCTGTACTTGGCAGCGGATCGGACCGACCTGCCATTTTTCCGTTATACAAAAAAAGTGAACTCATCCTGATATTTGAACAATCGTCACCGTGAGTCGCGGTCATGTTCTAACCGCCGCTAGATGAAAGCCTCCCCCGAGCTGCCGCCCATCCATCATAGTCCTGCGACGCCACAACCCATCAGGTTATGTCTGTGTAGCGGTGTCAGATCGTAAATGTTGTGGCTTGTCTCTCCAACACGCAACCGGCGTGCTGTACTAGCAACAAATTGGCACGTTCTGTTTACGTGACAAACCTTATTAATTGGCTGTGACGGGTGGCGGCGGGTTTAATGACACATTCATATTTACGTGATCTAACACAAAAAACAACCCGTTTTATAGCGGTGTCTATAAACGAAAAGCGAAATACGAAGACCGAAGAAGCCATGAGCCAATGGCGACAATCCCGCATTCCCATGGTGGGCATCTGTCCATCCAGCGGGCAACCACTTCACTTCACCCACATGGCTGCTCGATAGACGAACCCTGTCATGCTCGCATCTGCGATTAGCACGGTTGGCTACGTACGGTGCGAAAGAAGTTCAAACATACACACGTAGGCTTTCGCGACCAAAATGATCCACAATATAATTTATTTTTTTGGTGGATTACATCGCGTGAATATGATGGAACTTTAACATACAGTGCATGCTATACATGTGCATCTGGCAGGACCGTTGCGCCAAACGTGTGACCTCTGGCGACAGCATTCGCATGAACTGCTGCCACCCAGTACCGGTGCCTTGAGCGATTTGTTTGATGCGCGCATCGCGGGGGTGACCACGGCGGGAGCGCCAATCTTTAGAGGGGGTGGCAGTCCTCGTCAAGGAGCATAAACCATCATCACGCCATCTCCGGTCATCATCATCACTGCAGCAGCAGCAGCAGCAACAGTGGCTTTTGGCTGCTGCCATCGAACAAAGACGGCGGTCACCGCATCGCGAGCTTTCAGATGCGCTTCTGCGGCCGTCTGGAAGGCTCTTCCTTCCGATATCAGGAAGCCACTGGAGCTATGCACTTTGCAATCATTTAGGTTGAAAAGTCATTTTTTTACACCCGCTTTTTGTATTTAGTTTGTTGTCCTTCCCCCGCACCTCCGATTAGAACGGTTGGCTACGTACGGTGCGAAAGACGTTCCGCATACAGTAACGTAGTGCAATCCAACCGCCAACCGTAGTGCGCAATTTCTTGCCGGCGTTTGCGCATCAAGACGGGGCGACGTGTCCACGGAGTGACAGTCGTCTCTCTCGAGCTCTCAATTGCTGTGTCACTCGGCCTGAATCTGGGTTTCAGCCATCCGTGATCTCGGCCGCTTCGAGATGAACTGCAACCGAAACTTCCCTTGGGCGGTCCATGAACATCTTGTGATTTTATTTGCATCCAGGAGGTCGTGAATTCCAATCCTTTCACGGATAAAAAAGAGCATTTTTTGTGAGGATGGCAGTGGTCTATATATTAATATATCCGTCCCTGCCACAGTAATGTGGAATTCGCACCACTAGTTGAGGGATGCTGGTAGAGATAAGCACAGCCTCATTGCTCGTTTGTGGAAAGTGAAAAAAAACGTTGGTGTACGGTACATGGGTTCGTTTTTGTGAGTGTGTTCCGTGTTAGTTTGGCATTGTTTCATGTTGTGTATTCGTGTGTTCTGTGTTAGTAAGGAATTCAATTCACGTCGTGTATCAGCGTGTTCTGTATTTGTCAGGCATTCGTTTCACGTCGTGTACGAGTGTGTGCTGTCACTGCAACGTGGGGCTGACGTATGCCCCCCCCCCCACCCTTTCTGCATTCCAAATTTATCCTGCACGGTATCCACGCCCCAGCCTGCCCTGAGTAAGAACCGATTTCCTTCGCGAGCGCTCCGGCCTAACCGACCCTGCGCTCTGCAACACAAGCACAATATTCGGACAACAAACCACAGCTCAAGTTTGCGGCTCAGTGCTCAAACCCCCCCCCACCCCCCCCCAAAAAAAAAACTATTGTCTAGCACCCTGCAAGCGGCAGACCTGCGACAACAGCAGACCTTGCTACAGAGCTCAGCTTGGGTTCAAGCCACGTGCAATATGGGTAAAGGTTTAAACGAGGGCGTTCCATCGCCGTGAAGGTCACGCGGGCTGTTTGACCATACTTCACCACGCTGGGCTTGGTGCGGGTCCATGCAGCAGCAAAGGATGAGCACTTAATGACCACCGATCAAACGAACCTGGCGATCTTTTATGAACTCGAACGGGCATCTTAAACATCATAGGCTTTGACCTACCCACTGCTGGATGAAGACCTCTGCAAGCAGCAATTCTCCATGACAAGTTTTTTTTATACACCACGAGCTTATACAACCCGGAGTTAGCCGGGCCAAAAAAAAAATATTACAAAACTACTCTTAAAAATGTAACAGCAGCGCGTACTGACTGTGGTGGTACCTGCTATGATTACAGCAGTGCATACCGACTGTGGTGGTACCTGCTATCACTACAGTAGTACATGCTGACTCTATAGCAGTATTTATCGACTCTAAAGCACAAAGTACTCACCTGACAGAGTGGCGTGGTGAGGCCTAGTCCCGTGCAGAGCCTCCGGCCTCGCCTAGATTGTCCAGCAGGCCAAAGTGGCACCTTGCCAGGCTGAGGCTGGGCTGCTACCCCTGACCCCCCCCCCCCCCCAGCTACGATCTCCCCTGCCACTCTGCAGTAATATCTACGGCCTATAGTGGTAGCATCTAGCCACTGTATATATTAGTAACTGCACGCATCGGGGTGGGGGGCACATCACACAGTGAAGATTTAAGCTCGACGTTTAGTGTATTTTTAAAGCATTTTTTTACGCGAAAGAAAATGTCCCCCTCACTGCCACCGCAAGGCGTGCGACTTGGCAAGGTCCGTCCCCCCCCTACCAAAGGCGCGTGAGTTGGTATGGTCGTGCACGCGTCATAAATAAATACATAAAGAGACAGCGCACAAAAAGCGTACTAAATCGCTAATTAAACTTATTAAAAGTTGACGGATGTGAAAAAGGGATGGCGCTTGCTCACGACGGGGCTTACGGCGTGGTACCTGGCTATTTTATATTTAACGTTAACCCCACCGTTGGAGAGCCAAATCCTTTGCAAGCGCGTGAACACACACAAACCCACAAACCAACAGGCAATTGTTGACTTTGATATATATAGATAGCCATAATAATGATAGAATTCACGGTCCTTTTCCCATCTACTGCTTGAAGATGGCCTTTCCACGCCTTGTGGGTGATGGCCATACTTCACCAGACTGGTCAGTGCAGGTTGGTGGAGAGGGGGGGCGAGTAGTATTGGTTCAGATATCACTCACCACTGAAATTCAGGTTACGAGGTTTACAGTGCTGTGTGCTAACCACGATGATGGATGAATGAACAAATGGATTGGTGGGACCGCAAGATAGGAAGCAATATACATCCAAATTGCCGTGGAGTTGATTGAGTAGAACGAGAGAGCGATTTACCATTTATTTTTCCCCCGGGTCAAGCCTCCCTCTCAAAACTCCCTTTTTGCCTAGTTGCTGTACCGTACTGCTCCAGGAGTTTGGCTTCCGGAGTTTCACGCGGAGTGAAGTCTTCCACGTTCCCCCAAGTCGCTAGATCTCGCTTGTCGCGCCCCCAAGCCCGGGCAAAATTAATCTCTTTCTGCCAGGATCCACGGACTTTCATTAGCCCCAGTAAATCTCACCATCAGCAGCATCTGCCTCTATTTCACATCTAAACGATGCCCACATTCCGTCCGAGACTCGACTATAAATTCACACCCTTCCGACAAAGTGAGCGAGCGTCGCATTTCGCACTGAGCAGTGTCCTTCACGAAGTTCCAGAGGGGCTACGTTGGGTGTGGAACTCTCGCCGATAAGACATCATCGGTGTAAGGGCCGCCACACATTTGATGATGATGGGGGGGTGTTTTCACTCGTTGTGTATTGTCGGGAGGACGCGCGTCAGGGGCCGCACTAAAGGCCACCAAGGGTCGCCAGTGGCCTGGAGGGAGGATGATGATGATGATGCTAGTACATCCAGTGACTGCCGAAAAAAAAAAACAGAGTCGAGGGGACGTCACGTCAAGTGAACGGGCCGCCGATGTCCGAAGCTGGCGCTACGGTGGCGAGATGTTAACTACCTCGCCTGATATGCAGGAAGTCGCGTGGATTCGATCACGAGCCTGACGCCTAGATATTTGGAGTTTGCGGTGTCTCTCTCCCGGTGGTCACGTGGATTTTTCTCAGGTTTTTTTCCCCCCTCCATATTCAGAAACATGCGTCTTGAGTATTTGTCTGCTCTTTAAAAAAGAAAAACGTCCACACGATAAGCCACTTTGTTGAGCTATCATTTGTGATATCCAGGTCGCTTCTGAAAAAAGAGTTACGTAATTCAAAGTAGGGCCTTACCGGGTAAAATAAAAGAAAAATTGCTCTGTCTGTCGCCGGGGTTCGCAGCTCGTTCGCGAGTTGAAGGATGTGACCAGTCCCCCTGGACAGACCGCGACCCCCACTCCCACCCCTCCACCCCCCGTGAAGAATGCCGATAGTTTGCGTTGATCAACGGGGCGTCCCCTCTGCGAGTTCTCCCATGACGGCGACGGGAGAGTTCCATTAGCCGTGCATCTTCTGCAGGTTCATGAGAAATGGCTGCACCGGCCATTCGCGGTGTTTGCGCTCTGCAGCTACGCATACTTTCATTCACAGATGAGTATTGTTGTTGTTCATTCATTGAGTGTCCTGTCCGTAGACAGGAGCGAGGCACGATTCTAACCTACAATTTTTCTCTCTTTTTTTGGCAGTGGCACCATCAATTGTTGGTTGTTTACATATGTAGAGGGATTTTTTCGTTGCTGTTAGTAATTGGATGAAAATTTTCACCTCCATTAAACCACAAATATTGGTGATAATAAAGAAAACTAAAATGATGATGGTGAGATGACCGGTTGATTGAGAGGTCAAGGCTCTGAGCTGGCACTGCTGATGGCCTAGATTTGAATCCAGGCAAGCCATCTGTGATTAAACCGGGTTCTCAAGTGTGAACGAGTTGATATCAGACAGATGTTACTAATGTACAGCACCACACTCCTGGAACAACGAAACAATCCACACCCTCGACTCCATCACTACATTCAATTCACAACTCGGTAACAGTTGTGTATTCTTTGTTTTAGTGTTTGGTTCATTTTTCTGTTTCGTTTATTGCCCTTGCCCCGCGCCTTCAATTAGCACGGTTGTCTATGTACGGTGCGAACAAATGTTCAACATACTTACATACTGGAGGGCGTGGGTTCGATCCCGACTCTGACGCCTGCTGAATATTTGGAGTTTTCGTGTCTCTCTCCCCGTGGTCGCGAGGATTTTTCTCCGGGTTGTCCCTCCACATTCATAAACATGCGTGTGGATTATTTGGCTGCTATACATATTCACGTGGTAAGCCTCTTCGTTGAGCTATCATTTGTTGGCCAGGTCGCTTCTGAAAAATAGCTACATAGCTCAGTGGGCCTTGCCTGGTCAAATACAAATAAACAATTATTAAATATTCCTTTTATAGAACCGGACTACTAAATTCCACAAAGCGATCAATGGCAGCGGAAGTACCTGAACGTATAAACAGACACTGCCGCGTTTATTATTTTGCGTCTGGAGCAAAGTGTCCCGAGGACACAAATTCCGAGTGATGCACCTTTTGCATTCGACATGTCTGAATCGGTGACAGACGATGCTACGCGTGGTCAGAGAGGTGGTTTTCGCTGGAATTCGGCAAGACTGGAGTGGCAATGAGCGCGCCGATGTGACTCACAATGGAAACTGCCACTCATCCTCGACCACCACTTCTCCTTAAATTATATACATAAAAAATCAAATACCAGGTGTTGCTACGATACTGTTTTTAGTTTATTGCATTGCCAACACGTTAGGTTATTTATCGGTTTCAAGGTTTTTTTGTTGTTGTTGCTGCTGCTGTGAAAATATATATATATATCTCTCTCAACCACGTTTTTAATATTGACACGTGGTATGAACATGCTCTGGCATAAACTTCGTAACCAATTTGAAAGCCTGCCGAAATGAAAAATGTATAATTAATTGCAAGTGAAAATTTGAAATGGAGAATTTTCTTTTTTTACAGCCCTTGATCACTCCGCTCGTGGATGAAGGTCTCCCCCATGCCGTGTCGGTCATGGGGATCGTTTTACCATACTTCACTATGCCCGTCACTATGGGTTAGCGAAGGCGGTGGCCGTGCACCGGTTCAGATATCAACGGCCACTGTTGTTAGCCGTGCCCCGGATTCCAACTCGAGTTGCCAGGGTTCATAGGCATAAGCCACTGTTTTTCCAGCTTTAATCTTTACATTTGGGTGATGGATGCACGTCTCTTCTTTGAACATCCAGGCCATACAACCCCGACTACTAGCCACGTAGCATGGGGAGGCCCTCATCCAGCAGTGGATTGACAAAGCGATTGTGCATGTATTTGAGCACACACTGCGTGATTATGCCGACAGCACAGGGACATTTTCACTGCCATTTGTTTTTGTACTGTTCATTGTTGTGACCTTTTGACCCGCCCCTACCGGACATCGGTGAGAAAGAGCTTCATAGCTCATCGGATTCTTTCAGTATAAATAAAGATCCCGATTCTGAAAAAGTGTCCATGTTCTTAGTGAATCTGTGCAATCACTCCCACGATATATTGCGTGTGTGTGTTTGTGAAACTGCAATGGTGGTAGTGCAGCCGTAGAGCGAGCGGCCAGTTTTCGGAAGGTTGCAAGTTCAATTCCTGGTTGAGGGTGGACTCGGCGCATCATCCTTCCGGGGTCGATAAATCGAGTACCGCTGTGCGCGGGAAGTCAACAGCGGTTGTCCTACCGATAGATTCGCCCTCGTCACAGGAACGCGAATCTCCACCACTGGCTCAGGACTGTTAATAAGAGATTAGCACCAATGCCGCAATGTCCACTGGGTAGGAAATGCCTGACTTTTTTTTTATTTGAGTGGTGCACAAGCACAAATAACCACACACAAAAAGTGAACGCATTTATCAATACCACTGCCCGAAAAGTTGGGAAAATATATTATATCGGCGACGTTTTAGGCAATGGTTCTTTTTCATAGCACGCATATTTCGGCTATGAAGCAGGACCATTGCCCCAGACGTTGTTTCTAATAGATATTTCCCTTCTTTCGGCGCAGAGTTATTGATTAATGTGTCGAGTGAGTTTTTGTTTGGTGCTACCACAAGACGGCGCTGTCACGGCTCGGCGAGAGTCCCTGGCAAACTCCCAAAAGAGTCCCTGTCAAAGGGCGATGCGATGGTCACGTTCGCCGCCAGGTGACAGGAGGCATCCGTTTAGCCGCGTTGCACAATCAATGGAAAGGGAGCGCGGTTAATGTGGGGGTTTTTTTTTCCTCTTAACGGTAAATTCTTCTCTTAAAGGTAATTTTGTTTGTTGTTAATTAGCCCTTGCTATATACTGCAGATTGTAAAATACCCCACAATCATCCACCCTCCCTTCTCAACCCTGGCCGTGTGTTATATATAAAATAAAATTGTGGTACGTCTTATAATCCGGTAAGGTGTGTGTGTGTGTGTGTCTGTGAGTGTGATCAGGTTGTATTATTTCATAGGTGCTCGCGAGCAGTACACTTGCCCCAACAGTCTGTCAAGCAGGCGATGTTTACACGCCGCACCAGGAACCCATCTGAGGCTGAGTCGAGCTAGATACGAAGCAAACACATGTGCAATACCTTCATCTCACTCGTCCGGAACGAGAGCTCTCTGCCCAGGCATCTCGCAGAACACAGAGATCCGCCTTACAAACTCGGGGCTAGAAATGTGAGCGAGCACCAATTCAGGCCGCCACTGCACCCGCCAACACTACGCCAGGCCGCCTTTGTCTCTCCCCACGTGCTGATATGTCCACACTTCAAAGAGTTGATCTGTTAAGGCTGGGGCGAAATAAAGGTTGAAGACAAATGATGTTATCCGTGGCCGAAAATCGAACTGTGCTTTTAATTTTTTTTTCATCAAGTTGACCCAGGAGTGGGCCCAGGCCATGTTTAGAAGCCACCCACGAGACCGGTGGCTTCTTAACCTTTACTGCAGCCTTGAACCCATTTTGGTTCTCAATTGTTACACCAATGTACAATGTTAATAAATACGCAGGTTTGATGAAACAAAGTTGTTGTAACTTACGTGCCCGCGCTTTATTCGTGTTTCGATGATTCACCCTCTCAAAAAATCTGGCCACGTCTCGCAACCACACAAAGGGCATCTCGTACCCCCAGGGCGTGCAGCGTGCACCCCAGGCTAAGAACCACTGCTCTAGACGTGTGGTTGGCTGTGTGGTTGTGGCTTGTGACGCTTGCGCCCGAGCAGGCACTGGAGGGATCTTTCCACACTCGCAAAACGAACATTTTAGTCATTCCAATGGGTGGCTGGTTGTAATATTGGTATGCGTTTGTGTTTTATTTCCGAGTAAAATAATGCTTTACATTCCTCGCGTTTACGTGGGGCAGGTGTGTACACAGTCCTGACTAGCCTCCTCTCACAGGTGGGGGGTTTCTTCAGGAACCCTGCTTTCATCTAGCCACGAGAAAGCAAGCGAGTGTTGGTCAAATGGTCCAAGCAGCGCCCTCTTGAAAAACAGCGCTACGACTCAGTAAGGACGCATTTTTGTTGCACAACGTGATCCATTTAAAGAATATCCTTAAACGTATGTACGTTAAAGTTATTTCGCGCCGCACGTAGCCAACTGTGCAGAATGCTCGGTGCAGTGGGTTTGGGGTCGATACAGCTTCAACGTACAGACGACATGCCTAAACGCCATAAAAATGTGGAATTTCCAGCACGGAACAAACGGGGATGACAAATTGGGACGTAATTTAAAAAAAGAGCTTAACAACTCATCGGATTCCTCCAGTTTCAATAATGATTCGCATTCTGAAAATGACACCCCCTCAATTCCCTTGCTGGATCGCGTTCAAGTGCCCCCCCCCGACCCCCCTTCGGGAGATGAGTCAGTCTGAACGAGTAAGATAGAGCGGGAAGGTGGAGACCGATGCGTAATGGACTCAGTCCCCCCCCCCCTCCCAGACAATAATCCAGCTACGCATTACGCAAATCATTGCCCATACACGCCCCATCATTACCCCCACCACCCCCACCTCCCCTAACCATCGCTGCCTCCCCTTCCCCCCACCCTCTCACCCCTACCCCCCACACACGTACACCGCTCGTCCCCTCTACGAACAATATATATTCGAGCCGGCCCCCAGCGAGACCTCAGATACAGCGGGCGTCTCGACCCAACTCACAGTTGGACTTTGCATTTGTCGGAGTCCTTTTGGCTGCGCGAACTTTAGGACACAGTCGCTGCCACACGTCCGTAGCACATCAGCGAGTGGCTTAGGGATTGTAGAGGACTTTGTGTTGCGTGTGTTCGCGCGGAGCAGCAGCAGCAGCAGCCTATCGCATCAATTTGGTCAGGATCAAGACCCTCTTAGCGTATCTCGTGAATAATCCACAAGCCCATCGCACACTTCGCAAGACACACACACACACACAGCACTTGGATTTTTGTTGTACGGGAAAACATAATTAAGTTATTATTATTATGATCATAGGAGCAGAATTTTTGAGGGCATATTAATTTATTCGTGCGTAGTGGGTTGCTGCCCGGCAGTGATCGGTGAATCCTTCAGCCGCAGCCGCTGTCAGGAACGTAGTAGCTAGGCTGTGGTCGGCACGGTTAGCGGATCAGCTTCTGTTATTTTTTGTGTAGCATTTCTTCGGAAGCCGAGAGCGAAGAAGTGAGTAAGGGGGGGGGGGGGAGAGATGTGTTTGTTCAAAGGATGGCCGGCGGTAGTGGCACTTGTGTTACTCAACATCACCGGACTTCACGGCTTTGGTGAGTTGACGTCTTTCTTTTGCAGTACACATTCTTTGATCATCGTAGTGTTACGGGGCGGCTTTGTTCATCATCCCGCTCTCGGGGTCGGTTGTTCTCGTTCTGTTGTGCCGGCTCCGTTGCCGGTGAGTGAATAATTAATTGATGAATTAGTTCATGAAAAAATATAATTATCTCCGTAAGCACTGTGTTGAGATTTTTTTGTTTGTTATAGTATTTTTTTGCTTGTGTTCCACTGCCAACGTAGCAGTAGCAGCAGCATCACCACCGAATTATTCATTCCGGAATAGATCCCCTTAAGCCAGTCCGATTATCACGGTTGGCTAAGTACGGTGCGAAATAAGTTCATCATACATACATACATGTATTTTCATCATCATTGTCATCATCGTCGTAACGCCGTAACATTGCAAGTCAGGTTGATCCACTGCTGGATGAAGGGGGAAAGTGCGTGATTTGCGAGGAGTGAAAGCGAGGTAGAATCCTCTTCAGATACCGCTCCTTCACTGATGTTAGCCGCGGTCAGGAGTTGGAACGCCCGCATCTGGCAGGGTTTAGAGCCTTCTGCGCTAACCACTGGCCCCCAAGAGATATGATTGTTATACTTTTCACGGATTCCTTTTTTTAAGTCAGGGTGGAGCGATGGCGTGGTGGTTAGCGCACTGCCCTGGATGAGAAACGCGCCGACCTGCGTTCGATTCCTGGTCCCGGCGAACATCGCTGGCGAGTGATTTACGTGAACTGGTCGGGCCTGCCGGCGTCACATTTTGGCCGGCGTGAATTTGACTGAGTCTTATCTTTCTTCGTTACCATCAATAGCCAGTGGCGTATTTACTACATCATCAGCTCGGGGGGGGGGGGGGGGTGGGGACATGTTACGGAAATCGGTCAGGTGAGGTCCCAAAACTGCTCTGATAACATTTAAATAAAACAAGACGTGGAACGCAAAAAAATGTAAATATTTTCATGAAAAAATATAAATGTAAACCGTGTTTTAAATGTTTTTTTTTACACTTGCTGTAAAATAAATCTCATGGTGACTTAAAGCTTTCGAGACTGCAGGAATTCATATTCCTATATATCTACGTGGCTTTACCGAAAGATCCAAAGAATATAAATATCATGATGGTTGTCAAGGCGGGCAAACCAACTCGTAGCTTTGGCCACCGGGGGGGGGGGGGGTGGGAAGGCACACCCTGCCTGCCCCCCACGTCCGTTACGCTACTGATCATAACACAAACACGATCAAGTTGTAGGCGTATTGTTGTTATTATTACGTCTACGCTTGTTTACCCAGGAAAGCCTCACCAGGTCTCATGGCTCCTTTTCAGCAGGGTCCTGCCAAGTTTTCGCAATAGGGGGGTGGGAGGGGGGGGGGCATGACTGCTATGTGTATATTCCAAACGAGTAATTTGCGGGTCATTTTTCACACCACGAGGGCTTAACTCTTGCGAATGACGTCACGGGATCTTTAACGTTCACTATGAAGCAGACCGGGCGCGTATTTTCAGGGCGCCTCGGTGGTGAGATGCAAATCGTGGGTTCGATCCCGACGCCTGCTGTATATTTGGAGTTTGCATGTCTCTCTCTCTCTCCCCATGGTCGCGTGGATTTTTCTCCGGGTCCTCCGGGGTTTCCCTCTTTCACATTTAGAAACAGTCGTTCGGAGTATTTGGCTCCTATAAATGTCCACGTGAAAAGCTACTTCGTTGAGCTATCATTTGTGGCCAGGTCGCTTCTGAAAAAAAGCCGTATAGCTCAGTTGGGCCTTACCTGGTAAAATAAAATTCGATTTATTTTGTAATACACAACCGTCGGTAATAACCAGGGCGGCCGCTAGATGTAGAAGCGTGAAATCTCGCCGTTGGATATGGTGAGCTCATTCTCGAAATAAATACGAGGTCACAATACAAATTAATTTCGGAGGCCAGAGCGCTGAGCCGGTAACCCTGAGAACCTAAGTTCGAATCTGGAATTTCAGGCGTCAGTGATGAAACCGGGCTGTCGAGCGTAGTGAGCCGATGGTGTCAGCCCCGTCACCAATGACTGGGGAACAACAACAGCAAGAACAAAAAGTATGACGTTACAAATTTGTTAAGCATTTAATTTGGCAACATTGCAGCTCGGATAACAATACAAAACATATTCACATCGCTCTTTGGTTCTGTCGGTAAAGTCACGTAGAAAGAAAATGAATTAAATAATAAAATAATCACATTGGTCTGACGAATATCTCGCTGTGTACCTGGGCGAGTGTGAAAGTGCTTCACCCCCCCCGCCGCCACTCCGAGTGTGAATAAGCCTTCACTTGATGGTATATTTCAGAAGCATTTCTTGAAAGCTTCTTCGGCGGATCGTTTTCACAGATGTGGCGATGCAATAGCCTTGGGAGAGTTCCAAGCGGATGTGTTTACGTCTCGTGACACCATATGCCGATAGCACAATCGGGATACCATTGCGGGAACAAAAAAATGACGTAATAATACAAACATAGCTACAGTTTTGTGTCCAGTATCAGAGTGAAAAGGGCGTAGCTAGATACTTTCGCAGACTGACCTTCAGGACCGGATCCACTGCTGGATGAGGGTCTCATGGTGGATAGTTTGACAATGTTTCACCATGCCGGCCAGTGCGAGTTGGCGAAGGCGGGGAGCATAAACGATGGAGTGGAGTACAGTACAACAATAGATTTTGCTGCACCGCCCTCTGCTGGCCAAAACGCAGTCCCCCAGGAGCCTTGAAGAGCTGCTTTATGCAGGGCAGCTGCCGAAGCACTTTCCTGGCTCAGCCTGCTTAACTTCCGAAATCTGACAAGATCCGCGCATAGTCTATGTCTCTCGTTCGATTCTATTATTAGCTCAAAATTCGACATTTGAAACACTTCCAAGACATCTGCCCAGCGTGGAAGTGGAAGCCAAGTACCCTCTAGGCCAGGGTTCTTTAGCCTTTACTACAGCCTTGCACCTCTTTGTTTCACAAAAGTATATATATTTTTAATAATGCTAACAAATACATAAAGGGTTTGATGAAACAAATTAGTTGTACTTACGTGCCCGTGCTTAATTTGTGTTTCGATTATTTAGCTTCTAAAAAAAAAAAAAATCTGGCCATGTCTCGCACCCCCACAAAAGGCATCTCGTACCCCCAAGATTCTTAACCCTGCACCGCTTGATTAAGAACCATTGATATAGACTCTAGCGGGTCTCTATATGGAGCTCTCTCTCTAGCGGAAGCCCTTTTGCCAGCAGTGGGGTGTGCAAGTTATTGGCTATTGTAAACACGTGCCTGTTACACTGCTAAGCACGGGCTAATTATGGATATAAGTGCCCTGCCCAGAAACCCTTGGCGTCTGTTTTCAAGCGTTGGGGTGCAAACTGCACAGTGTCAAAACGTGCAGCGTTTTGCATACCTCTGCTCCCTGATTTAATAAAGAGCTTTGTGACCTCACAGCAGAGAGCGACATCAGATCAAAAAGCCAGAGGCACGCATACACTGCCAGGCATGGTTTTATTGAAGTGCTAAAGAAAACCAGACTCACACACCCACATGCTGGCCACACAATGTAAGAAGACAAGCGAAGAATAGTGCAATGGATATCGAGTCATTATGACAAGATGCTGTAACCACTATTTTTGCTCTTATTACAACATTGTATATCGTTGGAGGAGGCATGGTGGCACATTGGCTATGAACCTGGCCAATTGAGTTTGTTCATTGGCCACGGCTAAAATGAGTTGCGTGTGAATTTAGATTTTTTTTCTTCCAACATACACGAAGAGATTGATGTCTCCTCTGTTCTATAAAATGGTCAATTAAAACATTTACTAAACATAATCTTTAATTTTGCCAAGTAAGGGCCACTGAGCTACACAGCTCTGTTTCAGAAGCGACCTGGCCACAAATGATAGCTCAACGAAGTGGCTTATCACGTGGAAATTTGTAGCAGCCAAACACTCGAATCGCGTGATGTTGATTCTAAATGTGGAAGGAAAAACCGGAGGACCCGGAGAAAAATCCGGGTGACTACGGGGAGAGAGACACGCCAAGTCCAAATATACAGGCGTCAGTGGTTGGGATTGGACCAACGACGTCCAGTATACCCGCCGAGGTAGTTAACATTTCGGCACCGTGGCACCCCGGTTTCTAGAGCTAGTTTACCCCGTTGCACCAACCGTGATTGGCCAGCGGCTGCCACTCTGCTTCCAGCTGGCCGTGCTGTCGACTCCCTGCACCACTCTCTGTTCTTGTTCAAGTCCAGGCTTAACGTTATTTTCCCCTCTGCCAGTGGCAGCATCTTGAGATGCGGTCCGAGTTGTTACACCAAAAAGAGCTATACCAGTGTGAAATACTGCTGTGATGTCATGGTTAGGCACGCTGGTCCAGCAACCAAGAGGTCGCCGGTTCAATCCAAAACTTCTGGCACGGCAATTGAAACATCAGTGCAAATTTCGCAATTTCCCCCAGCCTCTTTCCACCCCAGCTTTACGAATGGGTTCACCTGAGGTCAGTTGATCAGCAGGCCGCTTGCAGTATGGGTAAACTATGGCTACTCCCATTTCTTTTCAAGACGCCTGGTCAATGTGAAAGAGTAGACAAAATACCTTCTGGGGTCCCCTCAAGCAATCGCCATTCTGCCAGCAGCGGTGTGGCCACTGCTGGCCACCTCTACCTTGTGGGCGCCACGGTGGCTAGGAGATGTGAACTCCGTCGCCTGGTATACAGGAGGTCGTGGGTTCGACGCTGACCCTGACGCCCGCTCTATATTTGGAGCTAGCACGTTTTCGCCGTGGTCGCGTGGAATTTTTCTCTGGGTCCTGCGGTTCCTGCGGTTTCTCCCCCCACATTTCGAATCAACATCACACATTTCTACGCGACGACGACAAGGCACTTCGTTGAGCTATCATTTGGCGATGGCCAGGGTCGCTTCTGAAAAAAAAAGATAAAGGGCCGTACAGCTCAGTGGGGCCTCACTCACCTGGTTTAAACATTTTTTTTCAAATAGTTTGTTTCATAAATCCACGCTGTGCCGTGCCCGCTAACACGACGCGGTCGCTCTTCCCCCCCCCCCCCTTCCCAGAGTACAACGGCGGCAGCGGAGGCAGCGGCGGCGGAATGAGAGCGTTCGACCTCTTCGAGCTCACCAAGCTGAGCCGCAGCAATGCCGGCGTGAAGCCAGTCAAGGGGCCCGAGCGGGGCCCCGCCTTCAAGATCGTCAAGGCGGCCAAGATCCCGGCGGTGACCGGCCAGCCCCTCGAGGAGCTCGTGGAGGCGCTGCGCCGCGACGAGGGCTTCACCTTCCAGGCGACGCTGCGACAGGAGAAGCGTAGCGCCGGCACGCTCGTGTCCGTCGGGCCCCTGGCGAGGACGTCGCCGCGCCTCTTCGAGATCATCTCGAACGGGCGCGCCGACACGCTCGATCTGGCGTACGCGGTGAACGGCGAGCAGAGCGTCTTCTCCTTCGAGGAGGTGGAGCTGGCGACGCCGCAGTGGAAGAACGTGACGCTGCACGTGTCGGGCGAGGACGCCGAGCTGTACGTGGGCTGCGATCGCGTCGACACGCTCACCCTGGAGGGTCTCAACTTCGAGCAGCTCGCGGCCGAGGGGAACGCGCTGCGGCTGGGCAAGGGTGCCCTCAAGGACGCCGACGACTTCAAGGTGATGCGCGGCGGGGTCGGAGGGGCAGGGTCTTCGGAGCGTTTTTCTTTTTGTTTCACGCTCGAGCGAACGTCGAGGCAGGTGCTCGGTCACCACCGCCCCCCCCCCCCCCCCGGTGTAAAGAGCTCGCTTCGATGACGCGGGGGGGGGAGGGGCGAATCTATCCGTAGGACAACCGCTGGTGGATTCCCCAGAAAAGCGGTACTCATTTTTTTGACCCCATCCCACCCCCCGAGTCAACCGGAAAATAGGAATTGAATTTGCAACATTCTGATGTCGAGTTACCCGCTTGGCCGCTGAAGCTATCCGGCTGGTATTGGCTGTCACAATATTGATGGCGGTGGTGATGATAGTGCCAAGGTTTTGGCCTGGGGTTATGATCACTGTCATGATGATCACCCCCGGGGGGAGGGGGGCGTGGTCATTATAACTTCCAGGCCAACCTGGGAGCCATCATTACCACCGCTGTCATCACAGCGACAGCGGTGGTGATGATAGACCCAGGTTGGTTTGGATGCTCGTGGATGAGAAACTGTGAGCCGGCACTGCTGAGATGCCGGTTTCAGCTGCCCGTGATTAAAGTGACTTAACGGTTGTCCCAGTCCAGTCGGCAGTGACAAAAATAAAATTAACCTTATTAAACGTGTGGGTTTTCTTCGATTTGGCTTAATTCCATCCCGGACAATTAAACGTATTGGCCTGATTGTCATCCGACGGACACTGCTCTGTCTTACTTAGAGTTAAACATCGTGGTTTGACTGTCAGATATGGCCTCACTTGGGCAGGGCGAGTGAGAAGGTGTGCCTCGTGATGCGTCGATAAAAACAGGTCACATGAAGGGGAATGCCAGATGTAGTTCTGTGATAGCATCTTCCACGAGCCGCTGTCTAACGTGGGGTGATGATGATTATGATCTGCTCCGCAAGGGCTCAAAATATATTCGTCGCGTGACATGAAGCCAACGGCACAGTTGGAATTATATTCGAGAAGATAAATTAAGCACGATAGCGATGCCCTTTTATTTATACGGAAAAATCTCACCGGAAACCTCAACGAAATAAAAACATTTTCAGGAGGGTCCTGCATTGGTAAATTTGGTCAATTCCATTAATAGAGGAGGAAACCGAAGGTACCTGGAGAAAACCCAATCACATGTAAAGGGGGAAATCCCGAGGGCTGCACACCAGATGGATTCAAGAATCCGTTTGCTATACCATCGTCTCCTGGCCACCCGTCAGGTCAGCCGATTTGAAGGTTTCACAAATCTGCACCATTTACCAAACCCGTACCTCCAGCGAATTGCAAAAAGAACAACGCTAAGATGGCCTATCCAACCCGAATTGTGATGGGGATAGTTCATTGCCCTACGCGAATGGAATGTGAAAATTTGCCCACTTGTCATGAGACACATTGACTTTTTACATCATCATCATCATCATCATCGTTATTATCATCATCATCACCCCTGATAAATTAAGCATGATTTTGGCACCAGTTTGATTACATAGCCTGGTAGCGGTGGCTATGCACGTGGCCTGTAATCCAGCACTATGCAGGCATCTAGGGTTGGTGGATCACCGCATAAATGGGTTGTGAAACTCCCTTAACGTGCGTGTTGAGGTAGTGCCATACCCTGGCTAAACCGGGAAAATGCGGTATAGCAAAAATGTGGACTATCCGTTTGGGATATAGCGTTGTTCCCTCACACACGTGGATTTCCTCCAGGGTGCTCCGATTTCCTCCCACGTGTATGCACGCTAATTCATTGGCCGGTAATACATTAACACGTCGAGGACCGCAGAGCTTGGGGAACCGCTGGCGCCGGCTCACAGCCTGCATGCCACCTCTCTCTCTCTCTCTTCGAGAGCGAGTGGATACTGCGCTCTTTACAAATTGACATTATTCATCATCACGATCCATGGCCAGGTGGTCCCTAGGTGTCCACTGCACATTTCGTCATTTGTTCCCACTTTACTTTCTGTCGTGTGTCAATATGCTTAAGCAGTGGCCACATCTTTCTGGCATCCATCTCCTGTGATGTCCCCGTCAAGCCATTCTCTGTGAGGTCTTCCTCTCTTTCCAGTTCCTTCCATTTTTCCGAACAACAACAACAACAACGCACTTTGAATTTTCCTGAAATACATTTTTTATATTATCCTTACAATACAATGGTTCATCCGAGATGTGTGTTTTTTTTCGCAGAGTGACTGTGTGTGTTAATATCCGGCGATTGCGCTGTGAGTTAACGCACGGGCCTTGTTTTGTCTCCCCTGCAACCCGTCTCTCGTGCGCTCTCAAGGGGGCCTTGCAAAACGTTCGCTTCGTGTTCGGCACCACGGTGGAGGACATCCTACGAAGCAAGGGCTGCCCCGCCGCCCAGCGGACACGTAAGCAAGGGGCATCCTTTATTTATCTCTCGGGTCCCCCCCCCCCCATCCACTCCGCCGCCCTCCACCGCATCTCCGGTTAGCGTAGTCGGCTATGCACGGTGCGAAAGAAGTTCAAGATATGTACGTACATACGTACTTACAGGACAACCACCATTGACTTCCCCACAAAGCAGTACCCGTTTAACCGGCCTCGGAGGGACGATGGGCTGAGTGAACACCCAACCAGGATTTTAACTGGCGACCATCCCAGATCAACATCCAGATGTCATCATGGCCAAAGTGTTGATGCGACAAAAACCTCGCCAATGATGTCCACCTTGCGTCAGATTCCATAGCTGCGTTGGATTTGGCGATATAGATCATTCAAAATTAATACAGGGTGGATAAAAATGGGTATCACTCTGTGGACAGTCTACAACAGTGGTCATTGTCAGGGCATACTGGCCGCCGCCGTGGCAATGTGGAATTTTACGCTGCTGGCGCAGGGCTGCCAATGGCAGTGAGTCATGCCCCGTGCTTGTTTGGGCAGAGGTGCACGTATTTCCTTAGGCTAACATTGCGCCCGACAATTTTTTTTTATCAAATAAATACAGCACTTGTGCTCGGCCTATTAAAACGTTCTTTTCACGACCGCCACCTACTGAGAGAAATGCAACAGAGAGGTTTTTTTTTAAATAAAATTTGAAACCGCCGACACGCGTAAAAAAAAAAACCCAACACAAAGTTAGAGGTGCAGCCCCGCAATTTCTTGCCCGTCAAACCGCTGGCGGAAGAGCCGCCACTTGTAGAGGGAGCTCTACGGTGGGCCATCTGGACGATACTTTGGCTGACACATTCCACGCTGGCCAGACGTCTTGGAAGAGTTGGGGCGTGCCCACGTGACTTTAGTTGGGGCGTGCCCACGCTTTTACCCCACCACAACTACGCGCGCATCACCTGCCGATCGACCGACCGACCGATCGACCTGCGGTGTCCCCATTTAGACCGCTGGGTGGGGAGAAGCAGGGGGCACGAGGAGGGGAGGGGGTGGCCCCCGGGGGGGGGGGGGAATTTAAGAACCTCTGACCGTTGTTTCGACTGCCGCGCTGGGAGAATTACTTTTAGCCCGACCTTTAAGCCCGGCGCACCATTCCAACATTGTGGCAGCATCCCTTTCAAAAATTATATATATTTTCCATGCGGAAATTTTGATGGCAGCTCATTTCTTGCCTTTGAGAATAAAAAAAAACAATTCACGTGGCGGATTTAATTCCTCGGGACAACAAATCTAAACTAAACTACTTTTTTGTTTTACTAAGTAAGGACCACTGAGCTATGTAGCTATTTTTCAGAAGCGACCTGGTCACAAACGATAGCTCAACGAAGTGGCTTATCATCACGTGAAAATGTGTAGCAGCCGAATGCTCTAAACACGTGATGTTGATTCTGAATGTGGAGTTAAAAACCGGAGGACCCGGAGAAAAATCCGCACGATCAAGGGGAAATGCAAACTCAAAATATACAGCAGGCGTCAGGGTCAGGGTCGAACTCACGAACCTCCTGTATACCAGGAGAGGTAGTTAACATCTCATAGCCACCACGTGTAGGAAGTTGTAACGGTCGCGCTCTGGGGCTGCATCGCGCGAAAGTTATGGAAACGGTGTCCGTCGTTTCGCCCCACGTGCCCGGAGCTTTGATGGAGCTCACGAAGACAACCAAATTCAGTTCCTCAAGAAGCCTCCGTGCGCGTGGGAGCGAAACGCCGGACGCCATACCGACGACCCCGATAGCGCGTCGCGGAGAGAGCTGTTGACATCTTTGCAATGCAGCGGCGACTTTTTAGCACTGCTCCGCTTTTTCGTATTTTGGCGATTCGTTGAGTCTTACTCGATGTGTGTCCACCATAACAGATCTCACGCAGATATCGCCTTTGCCGCGTGTCGGTTGCGGGCCCAATCACAGCTGTGCACTGCGTAGCCTTACATAGGCTTGAAGGGTTGTTTTGATTTACTTCAGGAGCAAGAGGCAACATTTTATCTGAGAAATAGAAGAACGTTTTTTTTTTTAATCGAAGGATAGTCAATATTTTTTTGGCAGGATGTAAATGGCGTGGGACACAAACGCTGCCTTCCGTGCCTTGGAAAGGTCGTCATCGTTATTTTAACGAAGTGTGGCCAATGCCGCCCCGTGGAATAAGAGCAAATGGCAAATTTAAGCACCGCACTATAATTACACTGCGGATAATTAACTCACCGGGGGGAGAGGTTATGGCATCGTGGTTAGCGCACTGCACCATAAGTCCGACGAATCGGAGTTCGACTTCTGGCCACGGCTAGCATCAGTGTCGAATGATATCTGAACGGCTCCTGAGCTCTTCAACCATCTGTGCTGATCATCGCGGTGAAATGTGGTTGAACAGCCCCAACATACGGTGCAATGGCTCTCTCATCGTGCTGAAGGAGGGCCGTTGCGTGAAACATTTGTTTCTCTGTAGGGCGGCATTAATGACGAATGTGTCAAGTCTACGTTTTTTGGAGTCACCCTTGACACAAGGAGCCAATGCAACCGGGCAGCCCAAGCCGCTACCTCTGTGTTCTGTGAAACCCGAGCGGGAGAAAAGTGAAGTCTGGAATTGCCATTATTGTTTTTCCACTGTGAACAAAAAAACACTACTTGGCTAAAAGGCCAATAGGCAGGCAATAAGGTTTACTGTATATTATTTTTGGAAATTTATACGAAAATACAACTGGAGACTGTGCATTCCGACCTTCCAAGACGTGACGCCAGTTCGTGCAATAAATACATACGCACGCACACACACACATATAAAAACGATGCTGGCACGGTGGTACAAATATGTGGTTATGGTGAACTTCTTTCGCACCGCGCGTAGCCAACAACTGCCAATCGGAGGGGTGCGGTCAGCACCACCGGATTTGCGATTCGGAGATCGCCGGCCCGATTCCATCTCTCGAAGCGCGGTGGTTGAAACAACGGCGCGGGTTTCTTGAACCTCCCCCATCACCCTCACCTCCACCGCCTCCGTCGACGCAGCGCCGTAATTGGGTTACACTGCGGTTAATGGATCGACAGGTGGAGTGTGGTGGGGTAAAGTGTTGGTGATCGCATTGCAAAGTGCAGGGCTGCGCTTTCACCTCTTAATTTTCCTTTCCTAGTTCACACTCGGGGGGGGTGGAGGGGGTGGAGGCGAAAGGTTTTGGTTTGGACCTGTAACTCATCACAATGCAGTCCGACCACCTTTCCGAGCCACGCACTTCGCTCCAAGCGACGCTGCTACATTCGTGCGGCGAGATGTTGCAAGCCAGACTCTGTCGAGCGGTCTGCGGTCTTGCGAAGGAATTCGTTTTTTTTTTGTGTGTTGCTGCTGTTTGTGTTTCCCTTCGGTTGCTATGGAAGGGGCGAACATCAGTTGGCCTCCACCTCGCGGTCGCAGCTGGCGTACGTTCGGGAGACCGCGGAACGCACTGCGATCAAAGTTGAATTTGAAAGGGCAATGGGGACTCGATTCGCGAGTTCCATCGCCGACGTAGATGCTCCAAGCGATCTGAGCAAATCGTCGCCGATGCACTGGTAGTGAAATTCGATCGTGAGATGTCTTCAGCCGCTGGTGAGCAGCTTTATTGGTCAGAATTTGATCGATGCATTGGCCCCGTATAAATTCTGTTTGCAAAATGTGATGATATCGTCGGGTGGTGGAGGTCTTGCTCACAAAAGTGTTGGCATTGAACTGCCACGTGGCCTGACGCAAAAACAAACATGGATCGTTATATTGGCTATGGGAACCTACTTTTTCAGGAGCTATAGAAATGTATTTTCTTACTCTTAGGTTCTTTCGGTGAAGTCACGTAGATAGGAAAATAAATACATAATAGATCACAACGTGTCGATCGCAGCAACAAGCGATCGTCCTCAGGTGAAAGAGAGAAACGTGCCTCTGTGACAAGGCATTATACAGAGGGGGGGGGGGGGGAGGGGAGGCCGCAAAGGGGCGAGGGGGTGGGGATAAAATAAAATAAAATATTTTCCTATCTACCTGACTTTACCGAAATAACCTAAAAGTATGAAATCCTGCAGTCACGAAAGCTTCTAATCAAGATTGATTTTCTTATTGCTGGTGATTGATCATTGACTTATGAGTGGTAGAGATCAGGTTTTGTAATGACTGATGCTATGAAAACATAGATCACAATATAAATAATATAAATGGCATAGATCACTATATACTTGGTTGAGGTGCGTTCCTGATTTTTGGATTAGATCAAAAACATCTCAAAATCTGACCTAATATTTGAAATTTGTTTGAATCACAACCATGTTTTTGTCTAAGATTGATCCGAAAGTATAACATGACAGGAAAATTCATCACATATTAACATCACTTTTGCGTCTTTCCCGGTAAAACTTGTGTCACGTGGCAATGGGGAACCTCACTTTTCTTAGCGCGTTCAATTTTCACATCACGTTAACAATCTGCAAATTTGGAACAAGATCCCAAATTGTGCTTTAAAAAAGCCAAAATGCTATTTTTTTTTCCCATTTATTTACTTATTTATTCCGAATCTTATCCGAGCAGGGTTTGGGCTCACAACTCCCGCCGCTGAGCCACCTGGCCAGATTGCAACACGGGGACTGTACGTGGATTAGAGAAGACACGTACATGACGTGAGCTAGGAAGAAGTTATTGCCCTGCGCAACAAACTTCACCTTGGTGAATAGATGATGATGCTGATGAATGAAGGGACGCGTTCTGGTAAACGTTGCACGCACGAGGATCCACTCGGCTTGAACGGCAGTGAAACGTCCTCACTTCGCACTCAAGCTTTAACTCAAGATCGTCCTCACCTCGCTCGTGAGCTAAACCAGTTGTACTGGGGGAGTATCGAGTGGACACACGGAGCGCGCTTAAGTCTGTAAACATCTCACACACGTTCGAAGCACAATGGAAAATGACACCGACGCGTGGCATATGCCGAAATGTACAAGGTGGCCCACATTTTTAGTTTTCCCAAGATAGTAAAGGGCATCTCCATCTTTAATCTAAAATGATAAAATTATAATGAAAACAAAAATCTAAGCTGTTAAGAAATTAATCGTTGATAAAAACAAATGTCAATGCTAAGTTGCACTTTATCTCAGTATTCTGCGAACTCATTATGCGTCGTTATGGATAGAAGAAAATATAAGCAGAACTCCGCTCTCTGTCTGCACAAATGTGAACAAATATCTTCTACTCCGTTGGCCTATCGGCTTTCCGGACCAACATTATCCAGCAAAAATTGATTTAATCCAGCAAATGTACCTGTTTAAGTTCACTTGCCAAAACAAATATAGCAGAACAACACTGGATTGTTATATATATGTACAGGATCACAACTGTGGCGTAATATTATGTTTCTAGCGCCTTCACTCAAGGCACTTGACAGAGCTTATGAACCGATGACCGAATGGAATGATGTAGTTGGCAGGTGCAGCACAAGGATCGAGGAATGAGTGACAGCGATCGAGGGGTTACTTAGGGATCACGAAAGGGCTATAGGGGAGGGACGGGAAGGAGTGGTGTGGGGTGAGGGAACAGGAAGAGAATGGGCAACGGAGAAGAGGTGAGCGTGATGATGATGATAATGATTGATGGACGAGGTGAAGGTTTCTTGGTTTTGGTTGAGAAGCTGGGATCGTGGTCTGGGATGTGTTGAGATCTAATGGACTCATTGTTTTGCCGTCATAACCAGTTTGCTGCTGTTTTAGCGCCATTCATTTTGCCCAATAGTGGCGTTTTCGTTTTGCTCGGTAAGCGGATGTGCATGTGATTCGGTCCTTACGTAGAATCAATGTACAGCGTCATGGGACGCTTTGAGCATGTGAATGACTCTGTTAATTACTGTGGACATGAGGCTGACGTTGCATCACCTCCCCCCACTTCCGCAGCGGTGCTGGCAGGAAACAAGCTGAACTTTATGAGCCCGCAGCTCGGGGGTTTGGGCGACCAGTGCGACATGTCCTGCAACGCCGTGTCGGAGATGGTCCGGGAGCTCCGTGGCATTCAGAGGGCGGTCACCACGTTAGTGAGCGGATTCGACGATGTGGTGAGTGGACATCATGTCGGATTCCTTCGGTTCTAAGTTAATATTTTGACTCTGGAAATAATCTGATTGTGGAGTGGCCCACGCGGTCATCGTGCCGGCCCTGTCTCTAATTATGTCTGCACGTGTGCTGAACTTCTTTTGCGCCGTACGCAGCCACCCGTGCTGATCGGAGGCGTTGGTATTCACCAACGGCGTTGGTATTTACCACAGAGGAGGAAACGTTTGCCTCCAAACCTCAGATATCGGAGGCCCCTTTTAGAGGTGGATTAAGTGCCACCCAATGCCAAAATTGTGCCAAGTCACAAGTGGTCAGTCTGCCGGTATTCCGGCTCCCGTCATAGGAACGTCGGACAGCCATGATGTCCTCATAATGACCCAAGACACGAGCGCCAATCCACCGTGCGTACGACGAGGGCGGAGGCCGACGAAGATGGAGCCTCGCAGTTTGGCAACTATGGAGACCGTGGCGCGGATTGGGTTACTCTGCGAGAGCTACGCCACGGCCTCCTCCGCCGCCAAAGCCGCCGAGTGCCCCCACCCCCCCCCCCACCCCTGCGTGTGTGCCACCGTCCTCTGACGCGTGAACGATGCTGCCGCTCGTGATTTTCGTGGGCGTAGAGAAACCAGACGGACTTCATCAGCAAGGGGATTGGCTTCAACAAGAAAGGCGAGTGCCACTTCGAGGGAACGCAGTTTGCCAACGGCACCAACTGGACGGTGGACACCTGCACGTCCTGCACATGCGAGGTACGGTCATCATCATGGTCATCGTCGTCATGATTATCGTCGTGATCATTATCGTTATGATCGTCATCATGATCATCGTCGTCATCATCATCGTCGTCATCATCATCATTGTCATCATCATCGTCATCATGACCATCATCATCATCATCGTCGTCGTCATCATCATCATGATTATTGTCATCATCATCGTCATTATGACCATCATCATCATCGTCATCATCATCGTTGTCGTCGTCCTCATGATTGTCATCGACATAAAAGTTATTTGGTGATGCCGCTTCTGTCACTGCTGCGTTGGCAGTGGTACGCAAAGCACAAATAACAACACCCATAGTCGGTGGCTCGTCTTCGTAGGTGAGAGATCCCTCATAGCAGAAAAGACGTTTCGGACAACATCCCTTATTCAATTATTTTATTTTTCATGGCAGCCTTCTTTGACGCATATACATAGCGGGAGTTTTGTAAAAACATAATATTTTTTTACAATTAAACTTGTTTACGTTTCACGAGACAAATACACGCCGGGAGAGCATCACGCCACTGACTCCTATCCACTCCGACCACAGTAATGTGGAATTTCCACCATTGTCTCGAGACCGAGACAACAGAGGTAAACTCTGCTACGCGTGCCTTCGAGCAGCTTAGACTCAAGCCAACTTTGGCTTTTGACTTCACCTCTGCTTGCCTATCTTTTACATTTATTTATTTTCAGCCCACCTTTTTCGCTCGTATTCAGTCGTGCGTAACAGAGCCACATTCCTCGCGATCGCCGGCGATGCCTCCCAACCACGTGTGAACGCTCCTCACTTCTCCCCCACCGCTCCCCTACCCCCCCCCCCCCAGGAATCCGTGACATTTTGCCGGCAAATCAGCTGCCAAGAGGTTTCATGCAACAACGCGACCACGCCGGAGGGCGAGTGCTGCCCAACGTGCTACGGTGAGTCTGCGGCCAATCGGAGCATTGGGGGGAGGGGGGAGGAGTGGGGGTATTAAGCACCCCCCCCCCCCCCACGTGTGGAGACGGCCGGATGGCTCAGAGGTCAGAGGTCAGAGCATTGAGCCACCACTGCTGAGAATCCTGGGGTCGAATCGAGGTTTCACCACCGCTTCCTCCTCCTGGGATTTGAACCGGGTCCTCAAGTGCAGAGGGTGAGGGATGGGTTTGGCCCAGTCGCTAATGACTGCGTGAAAATGAAAAAAATAAAAACCCCCATCACATTAGGTTCGGGTTCTGCCCTTAATTTGACTGAACTCCAGCTTCTGAGAATTAAAGTATCGGGTTGGCTGCCACGCGATGAACCTTCCTCTCGTACGCAGAGCGAGTGGGAGAATGCTGCCCGGTGGTGTCGCGTAGACGGGAGGTCAATCAGTTGAAGGGATCTCAGAGGTAGCTCTGTGGTGTTCGCTTCCGCGGCCCGTTCTCCAGCACTAGGGGTCGCACTGACTGCTCTGTGAGAGATATGAAAGGATGATGCCAATTTCGCAATGTACGTATGCATGCATGCATGTATGTTGAACTTATTTCACACTGTACGTAGCCAACCGTGCTAATCGGAGGTGTGGGGGAAGGATAACAAACTAACACACGAAAATCAGTTCTAGAGAAATGAGTTTTCAATCTAGACGATGATTTTAAAGTGCAAAGCTCCCACTGGCTTCCTAATATCGGAAGTAAACGCGTTGCAGACTGCCGCACAAGTGCACCTGGAAGCGCGCGATGCGGTGACCGCCTTTGTGCGATGGCGAGCCAACATCTGCTGCTGCGAGGATGACCGGAGTTTGCAATTGGGAGGAGAAAGGCAGGGAAATTAACCCCCAAAAACAATTATTGCCCCTGCACAGTCCGTGATATTTCCTGCAACGGCTCACCCTAACCCCCTGCAGGCGGATGTGGAGGCCGTCCGGAGGTCCAAGTTCAAAAGGGGTTTTAGCCTTTCGAACGTTTTTTGGCGGTCAGAATGAATCCCAGATTTCTGGTAGAGAATCCCAGTCGCGTATAACTCACTCGCAGCGGTGTTTGGTGAGCCGCGAGGGAGCGAACGCGCCTGCCCTTCTGGCCAAGGAATTTCCGCCACCGTGAAATGTTGCGATCGAGTTTTTCCCAGGCAAATTTCTTTTCCTCACCCCGCCCCCCGTCCTGTTTTTTTTAATGAATGTGAACTGACGGCAAAAGATAACGGAGAGAGCGTGACCCTTTCACAGCGTTTTGCAAACGACGGCGTGGAGCCACTGGTGATGAATTCCACACTCGAAAGAACTAAACTATTTTTTAAAATTTTACCAGGTGAGGCCCACTGAGCAAGACAGTATCTATCACAAATGATAGCTCAAGGAAGTTGCCATTCACGTGGAAATTTATAGCAGCAGCCAAATACTCTGAACGCACGTTTCTAAACAAATGGGGCGTTCGTCTTGCTCTTGCGTATGGCTGGACGATAGCAACTAATATGTATGTCTGGACCATAGCTAGCTAGGGAACAGCTCCAATTGATGTGCGGTGGACTGTTGCTGTGTGGACACGAATAGAGACCCATAAACTCAATGAGAAATCATTAGATTCACACGGACACCGATAGACTTAGAGACCCATAGGTTCACATCGAGACTTATAGCTTTACATCGAGACCCGTTAGACTCGAATAGAGACTCAACAGACTCGCACAGAGTGGCCCCTCAAAATACGAAGCGTTGGGCTGCGGCGAATGTGAAGCCCGCTGGCTCTGCATGCGATCAAATAAAAGCGTGCGGACAATTATATATTGACTGTGAGCCCAGCGCTGCTCGCCTATAGCCACTGGGATACCCGGGCACTCAGCCAAAGCCCCAACTCCTGCAGACGCCTATTTACATTTCTCGGGGATGAGGGGGGATTGCTACGCACTTCGCCATTTGCTATTCTAAGCGGATGGCAAAACCCACCAGCTCTAACCCTTCCCACCACGCATGACATCATGCGTGGGCGCAAGCCATCTCTCGATGAAGTCACCGTATAAAGCACACATTTTGCCAATGACCTACATATATATAACGGCGTGACATGAATCCACAGGCCCGTGGGTAATCAATTCGAAGTCGTCCCGTCCTGGCTGTCGTTCTGGCCACCCATCAGTTGCATCATTTAAAAAAAAAGTGACGGAAACGATTTTGGGAAAGAGAAAAAAAAACACGTGACCGCGGGGAGAACATGCAAGCTTGAAATATATAGCAAGCCTCCGGGTCGGGATCGGACCCACGACCTCCCCATACGTATATATGTTGAACTTCTTTCGCACCGTACGTAGCCAAACCGTGCTAATCGGAGGTGCCGGAGGGAGGGGTAGGGGGTTGAAGGACAACAACATTGAACACAAACAAACAAACACACACACAAAAACCCCTGAAGTTGTTATCGTCACAACGAGACGACGCCTTTTTCCCCACTTTCCGAGGACTCTTCGCGCCCGTTACAATTTGCAAAGGGGGCGCGCCAACAGGAGGGCCGATTTGCCACGTGGTCAGCGCCCTATCGTCCGCACAACGTTTTGCACCGTTACGTTTTACGAAAGCCACGCGCAATCAATTGCTGAGACACGTGTATTGGGGGTGGGGGGGGTGGGTTCAACTCCCCATAAAGCAACACACGCTGTTGACTCAAGGGTGCCGTCATGGGTGTTTTTTGTTGTTTGGATAAGCTGGCGGCAGAGGAGCACGCTACGAACCGAATCGTTACATTTACTTGCCAAATCATCCTCTTTAAAAAGAGCTGTGGGATAGTAGGCCAAATCGAGCGGTGACAATCTGACACGTGGTTTCTTTTTTGTACAATCGCGGCCTTTGCAGCGTCGTCTAGTGGACAGACTAAGGGGGGGGGGGGGGAGGAGGCGGGGGGGGGTTGCAATGTGCGCCTGGCCAACGCGGTTCCACGTCTCAGGGATCGAAACCGTGAAATCCTCAAGAGTTCAATAACAACAACATACAACAACAACAAACAACAGACAACGACACAAGACGTTGGTGGAGCTGCGCAAAAGCACAAGCGACGGACAAAAACAAAAATCCCACCGCGTTTGTTCAATGAAGGCTGCCCGAACAAAAACATTTCACGATCGGCAACGTTCCGGACGGTGTGGCCCGTCTTGCCTCTGCCGTTAAAGTAGATACATTATCGGAGATTGTCAATGGGCCGATGTAATGTATATACTGTTTGTAAATAGATATTGTATAGAATGGATACAGATTAGCCAACTTTAGCATGAAAAGTCAAGGGAGAACCCGAATCTGAGCGTGGTTGAAGCCAGTTGGGCACATGCAAAGAGCCAATGAGGGTCAGATCAAAACCAGGATGCCATCCATTGATGCACCTTGCAAATCTTATCAACGCGTCTAACCCTTTACCAACCTCCCCGTGCCCCCCTCTGTGTCCCCTGCCCCCCCCCACACCACCACACACCATGCCTCCTTTGTTGCCATGGCAGTGCTGGAGGAGGGCTGGTCGCCGTGGTCCGAGTGGACGTCGTGCACTGTGTCTTGCGGGCGCGGGCTGCAGCAGCGCGGCCGCTCGTGCGACCGCATCAAGCACGAGTGCCAGGGCCCGTCCATCCAGACGCGCACGTGCCACCAGCGCGAGTGCGATAAGCGCAGTGAGTCACGCACGCACGCACGTGCCACCAGCCTGTGTGAGAAGCGCGCACGTGCCACCAGCCTGAGTGAGAAGCGCGCACGTGCCACCAGCGTTAGTGGGACGCACGCGCCACCAGCGCGAGTGAGACGGGCGCAGTGAGTCACGCACACACACACGTGCCACCAGCCTGAGTGAGAAGCACACACGTGCCACCAGCCTGAGTGAGAAGCGCGCACGTGCCACCAGCCTGAGTGGGAAGCACACACGTGCCACCAGCCTGAGTGAGAAGCACACACGTGCCACCAGCCTGAGTGAGAAGCGCGCACGTGCCACCAGCCTGAGTGAGAAGCACGCACGTGCCACCAGCCTGAGTGAGAAGCACACACGTGCCACCAGCCTGAGTGAGAAGCACGCACGTGCCACCATCCTGAGTGAGAAGCACGCACGTGCCACCAGCGTTAGTGGGACGCACGCGCCACCAGCGCGAGTGAGACGGGCGCAGTGAGTCACGCTCGCACGCACGCACGTGCCACCACCTCCGATTAGCACGGTTGGCTACGAACCATTGCGAAAGAGGTTCAACATGCCTACGTATATAGATTGCCTGCGCCGACTGCCGCCAAAGCTAACCACGGTGATCCGCGGCTCTAACCTCCGCCGAGCATCGATCCCGATCACCGAGCCGCGCGAAGCTTGATGCGCGTGCGTTCGTCTGTACGTATGTACAGTCTGTTCGCCTATAACGTGCTCGTTGCGTTTCTGAAGAACATCGCCTTCTGGGAAAATCTAGTTATAGTGAACAATATACGATGTAGGGTAAAGCACAGTCCGCGATAACACCGTGCGGTGCGTATGCAGGCCGAACAAAGACCGAAGCACGTGGGTAGCATCTAGAAGCATCCAGCAGCATCCCACCTTGTGTGATGCTACGCCGAGGCAGCCGTACAACCGCTTATTCATACTCGCGTGATGTCGTTCCATTCACTCGACCGCGTTATATCAAATTCGCATCCACGTTATATAAAAAAAACTAAAACGCGTTCCCTAGTACATTCAGCGCGTTGACTATATATACACACAATCTGCGTCATGAAAACACCGCGCGGCGTCACAGGAGAACACGACCGCACGTGCGTTGAACTTCTTTCGTCCCCCCCGCCCCACCACCACCACCACCACCACCCTCCTCCTCCTCTCCACGCGTGGCGTGCGCCAGTCCGCCAGGACGGCGGCTGGAGCCACTGGTCGCCGTGGTCTTCGTGCTCGGCGACGTGCGGCGTGGGCTCCAGCACGCGCATGCGGCTCTGCAACTCCCCGACGCCGCAGCTGGGCGGCGAGGACTGCGCGGGCAGCGGGCGCGACACCAGGGAGTGCAATCTCATGCCCTGCCCCGGTGAGCGGGCGCCGAGAACGACCGTCTCGCTCTGATCTCCCCGCCCCCCCCTCCCCCTCCCCCCCCCCCAAACTGCTCCGGTGATCCCGCGACCTTTCCGTCGTCGATGGCTACGCTCGGCTGTGGGCGAGGTCGCTCGTCTTTCCGGGTGTCTCTCCTCTTTAGCCGCTCGCACAGCTGAGATTCCCCTGCTCGTACAATTCCGCGGTCAGCGCCGGTACTTGTCTCCACGGACCACGAACGCGCTTCTCTTCCCTGGGAAATGCCTTGGCTCAAACCTTCGTCGTCGTCATATCAGCCATGATCAATCCACTGCTGGATTGAAAGCCTCCCACCCCCCACCCCCCAATCAGCCGTTGCCGGGTCTCACGATCCTGAGATGCAAAATTGCTTGTAGTACCTGCACACGAACTACAAATCACACCTTACCCCCCCCCGTACCTCTGTGTTGCTGCTCATCTGCCACGTCATGTGCACCAGCTGCAACACCTAGAGAAACAAAACCTCTCTCTCTCTCTCCGTGTCTTTGGCGGTATCCTTCAACTGCACATCCAACCTTGTCTGTGCAGCAGATTGAGATGCGACCTTTTGTCCTAACCGAGGGCCACGCCTGAACGCACCGAATCAGAAGCCCACGTGCTCAACGAACCCTCCGCACGTCTCGCACGCCTCACGTCTTTGCACACGCCTCGGCGTGCCCCCAAACCATCCCCGTGTGCCCTGGTGTCGTCTTGCGTGACTCGTGCGTCTCGTGTTTACCCCGTGCGTCCCCCGTGTCCCTGGCACACGTCTCATGCCTTCCCTGTCTTCCCCGCGCCTTCCCGCGTGTCCCTGTGAGACATCGTGTGCCTCCGTGCGTACCCCGTGTCCTTGGCACACGTCTCACGTGTCTCCCTCCCCCCCACTCCTCCTCCCCCCGCGCGTTACCCGTGTCTAAGTGGACGGGCAGTGGGGCCCCTGGTCTCTGTGGTCGACGTGCTCCGTGACCTGCGCCGGGGGCTCGCGGACGCGCCTGCGCCTCTGCAACAACCCCGAGCCCAAGCACGGCGGGCGGCGCTGCGTGGGACTCAGCTCCGACACCGGCGTCTGCAACACCCAGGACTGTCCCATCGGTGAGACGCGCCGGGCGGCTTCGCCCTTCTCGCCGCTCGTCTCCCGTCTCGTCGTCTCTGCCCTCGTCGCCACGGTGGCTCGGAGATGTTAACTACATCGCCTGGTGTGCCGGAGGTCGTGGGTTCGATCCCGACCCTGATGCCTGTTGTATATTTGGAGTTTGCGTGTCTCTCTCTCTCTCTCTCTCCCCGTGGTCCCGTGGATTTTTCTCTGGGTACTCCGGTTTTTCCCTCTACATTTAAAATGGACGTGCGTTTAGAGTAGTTAGTTGCTATACATTTCCACATAAGCCACTTCGTTGAGCTATCGTTTGTGGCCAGGTCAATTCTGACAAAGAGCTATATAGCTCAGTGGGCCTTACCTGGTAAAATAAAAAAAATAGTATCATTTAGTTTTAGTTGAGTTCCCACGTTGTTTCGCTTACACCCATCCCATTTCTTTGGATGGAGAGCCGGATGGACGGATGATGGATGGCCTGCGATCCACCACTCCCTTTCTCTTCACCTTGTCCACATATGCACTGCTGCGCACTCCGCCGTAGTTTGCTCAACGCCTACTGCTTGGCAGGCGGTGACGCGTCCCGAGCGGCAGCGCTTTTGCCGCTGGGTTTGCGGAGGTTCGCGGTTCGGCACCGGGCGGGCGCCCCGTTTAATGCCTGCGGGTGTGTGGACCAAATACATTCCCGCCGTCTGCCACAAAGGTGGCTTTCGAAGAATCCCGTGAAGTTGATCGAATACCAAAGGCAGCCCTAATATCAATAACTCAGGTTTATTTTTTTTTTATTTTTGGGTTAGAGCGCTTAAATATATAAATGTGTCGTTAAACCCGCCACCAGGCGACACATCATCAGGCAGCAGCCATATTTGGCTGTCGCCTGATGAAGCTAGTTGTAATTACTGACGAAACGTCGTACTCAGATTGTAAATGTTTGTGGCTTGGCTCTCCAGCACACCGGTGTGCTGTACTAGTACCCTATACTATACGCTACACTATACACTACTATACACTACACTATACACTACACTTTTCACTCGTGCTGTACAAGTAACGAATTGGCATGTTCTGTTTACGTGGCAAACCTCACTGATTGGCTGTGTCGGGTGGTGGCAGGTTTAACGACGCATTTATGTATTTACGCGATCTAACCCAAAGGGGAGCCCCGTTATGTTCCGGCGTCAAAAATGTGGCCAAGTTTGAAAATTACCCGTGCAGTTCGACCATTGGGTGAAAACCACGTGGCAAAGGCCGCGGACTTCGCTCGACCGTGAAACATTCCGCTGTGCCGACGACCGGCCGGTTACAGATTGCCATCATCATAATTATCTGCGACTCGCCGAGCCTGGCTGACGCGAGACTTTTTTTTTCCCCCCACGCAAGACGGCTGCCTCTCCAACCCGTGCTTCGCGGGAAGCACGTGCATCAGCTTCGTGGACGGCTCGTGGAAGTGCGGCGCCTGCCCGCTCGGTTACCGTGGCGATGGCCTGCACTGCGAGGACATCGACGAGGTGAGTTGAATTTTGACTTGAAACTTTCGTGACCGCAGGAATTCACATTCTTGGTTCTTTCGGGTAATGTCACGTAGGTTATTTTTTTTTTCTATTTAAACAACGAAAGCAAAATACCCACGACGTTTCGATCGCAACACAAGCGGTCTTCATCAGGCAGGGATAATTATTTTTGATTATTTTTACATTTAATTTTTTATTTTCTATCCACGTGACTTTACCGAAAGAACCAAGAATATGAGGTGAGTTGCTCATCCCGTGAAAACTACCCCACCCCGCCCCTTGCAATAAGTAATAATAATAACAACAACAACAACGATTTGCACTCTTTCTCCCGATATGAGAAAAACCACTGGAGCTCTGCATTTTAAAATCACCTAGAATGGAAACCCCTTGTCTTCAGGAGTGCTTTCTTGCGTTCAATTTGTTGTCCTTTCCCTCCCACCCGCCCCCGCTCGTGCGCCTCCGATCATCTCGGTCGGCTACGTACGGCGCGAAGGAAGTGACTCGGCAAAACCCCCGGCCGCTGTCTCCCGACGGCTTCGGCTTCGCATTCCCACCTGACCACGCCGCCGCTGCCGCTCTCTCTCCCTCTCTCTCTCCTGCCGACAGTGCACGGAGGTGCCGGATGTCTGCTTCTCGACGACGAGTGCGTCGCGCTGCACCAACCTGGAACCGGGATTCAAGTGCCTCCCGTGCCCCCCGCGCTACTCGGGCACCCAGCCCCAGGGTCTCGGGCTGGAGGACGCAAAGACCAATAAGCAGGTAGCCACCCCCCCCCCTCCCTCAATCGACCACCCCCCCCCCCCCCCCCCCCGGGGCTAGCCGCTCGTGCCCCTCTGCGTGCGTGTGGCAGTTGGGCGTGTGCCATGCCGGCCTTCATAGGTGCTGCTAGAGAACAGCACTTGCCCCAACAGCCTGTTAAGGCTCTGCGGGTGATCTCTGTCTTTGTTGGGCATGTGCCATGCCAGCGTTCAATGGTGCTGCTCGTTTAGAGCACTTTCCCCAACAGCCTGTTAAGGCTTTCCGGGGGATATTTGTCTTTGTGTTGGGGGATCAGTACGAACCCGGTGACACCAGTTCGATTCCCGCTCACGGCCAACACCAGTGACGAATATATTTTAACCACTACTGGGCCTCCCCTAGGTTGACTCAGCCTCAAATGAGTGACTTCTTCGGGAGTGGGTCTTGCATCGCACGAATGTCAGAGCCACTCAGGGGGGGGTCCTTACACAAAAGAAAGCCGCAATAATTGTTTTCGCGAATGAATAAATGAATTAGGGGGTGGCCTCACGTGGCATACTTTTTGTGTTAAGTTTGTTGTCCTACCCCCGCATCTCTGATTAGCGCGGTTGGCTACGTACAGTGCGAAAGAAGTTAAACGTACGTACACACTGGCCATTCAACGTACGTACACACTGCCCGGGCCACCATCGCCGGGCATCCGGGACCGTCTGCCCTGCGTGAGACACTCCCCCCCCCTCGCCCTGCACCCCCCCATCCCCGTGTCTCAGGTGTGCGAGCCCAAGAACCCATGCGAGGACGGGAGCCATAATTGCCACGTGGACGCGGACTGCGTGTACCTGGGCGTGCACACGGAGCTCGTGTTCCGCTGTGAGTGCAAGACGGGGTTCGCCGGCAACGGCTTCGTGTGCGGCGAGGACATAGACCTCGACGGGTGGCCCAACAAGGAGCTGCCCTGCGTGGCCAACGCCACCTACCACTGCCTCAAGGTGAGCCCCCACCACCCACCCACACCCACCCACACCCACCCACCCAACACCCCCAACACCCCTCGCTGGCGGTTTTCAGTTTCATTTATTTGGTGTAGTCCTGTGAGCCATTCGGCTCTTGAATCGGGTGAAACCGCAACAAACAAACAAGAACAAAAACATGAACAAGAAAACATCTTAAAGTGACTATGCGACTGTGCAAACAGAAAATCCAGGAAAAAACAGCAAAATATTCCTGAAAAGCACCGTACACCAACGCTGTGTGCAAAAATCCCAGTGGGATGCAAGTCAAACAACAACAACAACCACAAGACAACTTAGATTAAGGCCATCAGTCTAACTCCGTACTACAACAAACAAACATGGCCAAACCAAAAAACGTTTTTGACATCACCAAAATAAAGCCATAAAAGTAATGTAACAGTGATCATAGGAACTGTGACCGAATTTTCACAATAAACGACATAAACAACATGTAACACCAAACCCTAGAGCCATAGCTGGCTGCATGAGTCACTCCACAACAACAGGAGCATCAGTCGGAGTATCAAATTTTTCAATGCACCTTTAAGATCAGCACACTAAATCAAAATACAGATAATACTTTGCAGCAGTCATCCGGAGCGAAACATATTATTTTATTTTAGACCACTGAATAGCAGTGGCAAATAGGGGTGTACAACTCCTCGAGCAGTTTTAAGTGCATATCTCATAGGTAGTGATTCAAGTTGCAGTTTATTGGCAATAGCATTCCAGACCCTGGGGGCATCAATAGCAAAGGCCCTTCCTCCAGTTTTTGTACGGCAATAGGGAATGTGAAGCTGGTAAATGAGCGAAGACCTGAGGTCAAATTTGTTCTTTGAAACAGAGAGGAGATCCAGCAGGTAGTTTGCGGATTTTTTTGCAGGAAGTCTGCGGATTTTTTTTTTTGGCGGTCAGGGACACCCGGCCTCTGACACCGACCTCCTTGACCCACATGCCTGACCCTAGCGGGGAGGTTTAAGATCGAGCCTGGCTTTGATCCCATCGTCCTGGCTCTAGCCGTGGCATCAGACTTAACCCCCACGCTGAAAACTAACCGTGAGCTTAGTGCTGATCCTGAACTGGATCCTAATCTAGGTCATAACACTCAACACAATCCGAATAACAACCCCACCTCTGTCTGTAGCCATTACTCTAATCCTAACACTAACCCTAAAACCGACCTTAACCCCAACTCTAACATTAGCCTGCACTAAATCCTGATTTTAACCTCATCCCTGACCCTAACTCTAACCACAACCCGAATGCCCACCCGAAAAATAACACCAACCATGACCTTACCACGACCTGAACGTGGGTCGCACTCTCGAAAATTGAATTGTCCGTCGTGTATTTCTCACGCTAGCAGAGCAAAGGCAAAATCACAACAACAACAACAACCACAACAATCACAACAACAACCGCAACCACCACAACCACGCACCATGTGTGCCCCCCGCCCCGCCCCCGTTGTGTCCACAGGACAACTGTCCCGAGCTGCCCAACTCCGGGCAGGAGGACCACGACAAGGACGGCTTTGGCGACGCCTGCGACAACGACGACGACAATGACGGATATCCCGATGACAGGGTGAGTGCCTCCTCCTCCTCTCTGTGCGCCAGCAATGCGTGATGTACGTGTGTGTGTACATGCGGCCGGATCGAGGGGGCGAAACGGTCGCGGCACGGGCTGAAGAAGGGATGGAGTGATGTGGTACAGGAGGATGTGGAGCTGAGTGGACTTGCTGGACTGGTACCAGCGGTGTCAAGATCGGCCTCTGTGGAGGAGGCTCGTGAAGGACGCTACTGGGCAGTTGGAGGCAGTCGCCCTCCAACAACAATGGAGGGCGGAGGAGCGACGCTCACAACAACGAGCGGAGCGCCGGGTGGCTAAAGCACAGCAAGTGGCACAGTAGGGGGGCACAGGTGGTGCATCAGCCAGTCGTAAGTCGACCCGTGGCACCTGGGTCTGCTCCGTGACCTCCTGCCGGCGGGCGTTCAACACTTCACGTGGCCTTAAGGTGCACATGGCCTGGCACAAGCGCCGTGGTGACGTCACCACCACTTAGTGGCGAATGGCGGTTGTTGTTGTTGTTATGGTTGAACTTCTCTCGCGCTGTACGTAGCCAAGCGTGCTAATTGGAGGTGCGGCGGAAGGACAACGAACGAAGCACACAGAGCAGTTCTAAAGAAATTAGATTTCAATGTAGTACAGTATAGTGGTGTCGTGTATACTAGTGTAATAGTATAGTGTGTAGCGTAGTGTAGTGTGTATTGTAGTAATTGGAGGTGCAGGGGAAGGACAGCAAACTAAACACAGAAAGCAGTTGTAAAAAAATTAGTTTCCAATCTTGATGATTTATAAGCGCAGACCTCCGGTGGTTTCCTGACATTAGAAGGAAGAGCGTTCGAGACGGCCGCAGAAGCGCATCTGAAAACGCCGTGCGATGCGGTGACCGCCTTTGTTCGTCGGCGAGCCAAAAGCAGCTGCTTTTCAAGGAATGACCGCAGTTCGCCTGATGATGGTGGTTCATGCTCCTTGACGAGACCAGCGAGGTATTGCGGTTCATTTGTGGCAAGCACTTCGTGTGTAATGAGTGCGACCTTGATGATGTCAAAGCAGCCGTTGCCCCAATCGACAAACTCGGCGCTGTGAGCCAGGGAATCAGCCACTCTTGGCGTCGTGGGCGTCAATGCGACGTTCTTTATATTTTGTTGTGCGCGGCTAAAAGACACCTGCAACACCTGAATAAGTGAATGGGTGCATTCACTTATTCACGTGTCAATGGATTTGTCCATTCGTTTGCGCACGCATTCATCGAATCATTAATTATGCACTCAAATCATCCATTCATTCAAGCATTCATTCATTGATCCATGTATCCAAGTACGCATTTCAACCGATTATTTCTCTACTTTGTTTGCACATTCATATATGCCGAGTAAACTCCCTCGAAATTGATTTGTTTTGTAATAAATTCCTAACATCCTTTCTGGCATGAGGTTTCCCGTGTGGTGTGCACGGGGGGGGGTTTGGGTTTTGCCAACCAGGCTTGGCCCACATCTTTTTCTTTCACCTGAGCGACTATGACCGTGGATTTGTTTTGCTGTTTGGCCTGCACGTGGAGGTTTCCAAACGGATTGGCCTCGAAGTCCCCACCCCCTCCCCAGATGTTTAACCTCATGGAGGGTCCAGCTGTTAAGTGTACCAGGTGGTGCAAATGCACCTCCTGGATAGAGACTCGCCAGGCTACGAAGGGGGGGGGGAAGATTGGATGGGAGGGGCGGGGGGCATGCCGACCGAGCTACGTAGCTTACATTTTTTTGACGATACATCTGCTTACATTTATCCACACAAATGCCCCCGCAGTGTGGACAAGAGCGCTGTGCTGTGTTGTAGGCAGAGACCCAAGCAAATGTCAAGAGAGGGTAACAGTGTGTGCTCATCTACCGGTGCTGATGACTCCTCCTAACGAGTGTGAAATCGGCATACACGGTTCCCATTGCATTTAAACAACCGTGAGGGTTTGAGATGCATACGCTTTAAGTGAATATGAGCAAAACTCCATTCTCTGTCTCTTCACGTAGCCAATAAACTGTGCATTCGCCCGTCAGTCAGACCCATATTATCCAGGTGCATTTGTTCCAGCAAGAAAACCTTGGATTAGTTTCAACCTTCTGGGTCTCATCAGCAGAGTCAAGCAAATGCTGCTGGGTTACCAGATTTTATTGTAAACCTTGCGACCGCCGTTCAGTGTAAAACAGAATTACCGCGCATATATTTATAAGCGACGTCTACTCGGTCAGGTAGCCCTGGGCCTGGAAAAGCATCAACATTGGCCGCTCATAGGATACATTTCGCATTGTGTGACTTTACTTACGTTGCTACACGACGGCCAAACATCTAGGAGTGAGGTTGAGCGCGACGAGAACATGTGATTACAATTACGTCGACTTTCTCTCCCTCGCTCTCTCTCCCTCTCTCGCCCACGTTGTGTTATTGTACTTCGACTCCCCGAGTGAGCCGTAATTACCTCTGCCCTGAACTCGCTCGACGTACAATGCATGCGAAGCTTGCCCAAAGCGCCGTCCTATGTCACGGTGGCGGTGTGGTGTCTGCGCGGCGCGTGACCGTGCGAATACGGTCAAACCCCGCGGCGCTCTTTTCCTCCCGCTCGTGTCGTCAAAGGCGGGGAGAGAGAGTTAGATATATAATTGACGTGTTTTGGAAATTTCTCAAATGCGTTTTTGATGACACCGAAAAACCTTTTTTTCTATTACGCATCCGGCCTTGAATAACCGTCAAGGCGACGTTTCGTCACGCGTGAGCGCTTACGTTTTTTTTGCAATGATGCAATTGCTGCGCGAGTTGCCAAGCTAAGGCCGCGTCGCCCGATTGATTCATTGACCCGCCCGCAATCCTGCTGGGGATGAGGGCGAGGGCCGTCGTAGATTCTGTGTGGTAGGTAAAACTGGAACACATTTTGTGTAAAGCGCCCTTAAACAATCGTTCTCAGGGCACCAGCCATTGGCTTCCGAATGGACAACCCATCTTTATAATCCGTGCAGAGAGACCACAGGTCACCCTCTGGCCTAGCGTTCCAGACCGACGGAGACGAGCGGCGAACTTTGATCTAGAACGAGGCCGAACCCCCCCCCCACCCCACCCCTGCTCCCTTCGGTGCGTGCCACAGGACAACTGCCCGATGCTGTTCAACCCGCGGCAGTACGACAGAGACCGCGACACCGTCGGTGACCTTTGCGACAATTGCCCCGAACGCCCCAATGCCGACCAACGCGACACGGACCGCAACGGCGTGGGAGACGCGTGCTCGCCCGACATTGATGGAGACAGTGAGTTTCCCCCGGATGCTCGGGGGGGGGGGGGGGCACCTCCGATTGGCGCGGGTGGATACGTACGGTGCGAAAGAAGTTCAACATACATAAACTAAACTTACTGAAGTCACGTAGATAGAAAAATGATAGATAATTGTGTGTTTTTTTTAATTCATAATTTTTCTATCTACGTGACTTTACCGAAAGACCCAAAAAGTATGAATTCCTGCAGTCACGAGAGCTTTAAGTCAAGATTTAAACTAACTAAACTTTGTTTATCTTACCAGGTAAGGCTCACTGCGCTATGTAGCGCTTTTTCAGAAGCGACCTGGCTATAACAAAAAATAGCTCAATGAAGTGGGCTTATCACGTGGAATTTTCTAGCGGTCAAATACTCTAAGTACACTTGAAGGGCACCCCCACCACCAGTGGCAGCTGTCCCTGCGTGGCACAATGTGACTCTTCCCCCCCACCCCCCCTCTCGCTGCTACAAAGTGGGGAGTAGTTTGCCAGTAGGTGATAATGATGGCCAAATTAGTAATTTGCGTTGTAATGTAGCGAATTTGGCAAATTTAGTCAATTCAGCCCCATCATGCGTGCAGGGTTCATAAAACGAGTAACCGCATGGTCAGAAACCACCGGCGTTGGTTTCCAGCGGAGACTGCAGCCACTTCCGTAGACAAGGCGATTCGCCTCTCACTGCAAAGAGCGGCCACTCGGGTTTGCCACTTTCGGCTTTGTTTAAAATAAAATTAAAAAAAAGGGTCGCTGGGCACAGGGGGTCCATACAACGACAGGCGGCCAGCAACAGCCGGCCCCGTCGGAGGCCTGACGGCGCAGCGGCATAACGGGGGACTCCCTTCGCAGGCGTTCTCAACGAGGGCGACAACTGCCCGTACGTGTACAACAGCGACCAGCGCGACTTCGACACGGACGGCGTGGGAGACATGTGCGACAACTGTCCCCTGCAGTACAACCCCGACCAGGTGAGGGGTCCGGGCGACGCCGGAGACGGAGTTTGCGCATGCGCTGGCTCCGGGCGAGCTTCCATCATACTCGCCGTCGGTTTATCGACAGATAAGTCGACGTTGTTCGACTCCGTAGCTCACCGGCCAGGCGGTTCATCGGTCGAGCGGGAGGCCACGGGTTCGAATCCCTGTTTAATGGTTGACTCAGCCCATCATCCCTGTGTTTTTTTTCCCTCGCAACCCTGCACCCGTTTCACTTATCACTTAACGCGTTGACAATTGCTCCTTTATTTCTATTACGCGATTGTTGATTTCTGTGTAATCCCCCCTCCACCCCGACACCCACCCCACCCCACCCACCCACTCACCCCACCCCACCCACCCCACCCCACCACCCAACCCACCCACCTCAACCAACCCTTACCCTCGGCTTGGCCGGCAGCGCGATTCCGACTCGGACCTGGTGGGCGACACGTGCGACAGCAACGAGGACATCGACGAGGACGGCCACCAGAACAACCTCGACAACTGCCCGTACATCCCCAACTCGAACCAGGCCGACCACGACGGCGACGGCATCGGAGACGCCTGTGACCACGACGACGACAACGACGGCGTTCCAGACGAGCGCGACAACTGCCGCCTCGTCGCCAACCCCGACCAGCTCGACTCCAACGGTCAGCGGCGATGCGCCCCCCCTCGCCCCCCTCGCCCCCCCTCGCCCCCCTCAACTGTGTGCGTTCATCTGTTACCACCCCCCCACCCCCCCCCCCCACCCCCCCGTGCAAGGCGTGGGTTTTTCTCCGGGCGCTCCGGTTTTTACGCACACACGTGTTACATCCCTGTGCTCAATCCCATGGTGGGTCCTTCTCCTTCCTCGCACCCCTCCACTGGAATAAACCTCCCCTGTGCATTGAGCAGCCACTGCCCCATGGACTCAACACTGCCCGTAGATATTCTTTGGGTCTTTCGGTAAAGTCACGTAGATAGGTTCAAAGAAAATAACAAGAAACGGCGACGTTTCGATCGCAGCACAAGCGATCGAAACGTCGTAGTTTTTGGTTATTTTCTTTGAACCTATCTCCGTGGCTTTACCGAATGACCCAAAGAATATTAATTCCTGCAATCACGAAAGCTTTAAGTCAATATTTACTGTCTGTAAACTTAACACTACCCATAGACTCAACACTGCCCATGGAATCAACACTGGCCGTACACTCAACACTGCTACCCATAGGCTCAGCACTGCACCGTAGACTCAACACTGAGTCTATGGTGCAGGGCTGACCTCTTGGTGCGTCTTCAATGCGTGTTCACACACAAACAAAGAAAGAGATCCCCCCCACGTATAGACTCAACAGACTGTTGGGGAAAGTGCTGTTAGTGAGTAGCAACTATGAAGGCCAGCACGGTACACAAGGAGGTCAGTGGCCAGTACCACGCCTGGCTGCCTTTGTACCTCCAGTGGCGATGTTCACTACACACGGCTCCGAGTACTAATTTGAGGCTGAGTCGACCTAGGGGAGGCGCAGAACCGCTTCAGACAATTGTCACCGGTGGTGGCCGTGAGCGGGAATCGAACTGGGGTCCCCGGGTCTGTAGTGTAGTGCTCTAATCACTGCGCCACCACTCTCCATATATATGTGTAAAACAAATACTCTGCGCTCATTCAATACGCACATACATGCACATATATAAATACGTACTGGGGTGCCAACACTTACACGCGCATGCATGCACACACGCATGCACGTGCACACCCAGTGACTGACTCTAGAGATTCGTTATTTATTTTGCTCAGAGCCCATGAGCGATGTTCATTGCGTAAGGATGAGTTTTTGTGGTTTTAAATTTGGGTCATTTTCAAGTGAGGGATGTGGCAAATGATCCACTCACACATCCTAAACTAAAACACATGCGTGTCATCATCATCATCATCAATTATTATTTAAGACCGAGAGCCTCTTTTTTTGAAGGAAGCCCTGGGTTAACAACCAAATACGACAAAAACCGCGACTGAGCTCACACCGGAGGGTACGGAGAGTGTGCGATCGTTTTAGACTCTCGCGGTGTTCTAAGCGACATAGCAAGGCGGCGTTCCTGTGTTCACGCCAATTTGGGGATATCGTCGGTAAGCAGCTCCAAAATAAAGCGTCTGAGCACAGGTGTCCGAGACGGATTGCCGGGAATGTTATGGCAGAGGCGGCGGAATGTGCAATGCAAAGAAGTCCGGAAGGGAACATGGCAGGAAAATGTCGCAAAACTCAGACGAGACGTCTTCTACTGGTGGGACACACGTGCGGCGAGAACGGCAGAGGGCCAGCTAGCAAGACAGCCGTCGGAGTGGTCGCCACGATTCCGACAACCGAGGGGACGGGATGACCTAACAGCAGATGGTCGGATGCCGTCAGGGAAGTTCTTGTCTCTGTACGCATGTGTGTACGTACGCATGTGTGTACGCGTGTGTGTACGCATGTGTGTACGCGTGTGTGTACGCATGTGTGTACGCGTGTGTGTACGCGTGTGTGTACGCATGTGTGTACGCATGTGTGCACGCATGTGTGCACGCGTGTGTGTACGCGTGTGTGTACGCATGTGTGTACGCGTGTGTGCACGCGTGTGTGTACGCATGTGTGTACGCGTGTGTGCACGCGTGTGTGTACGCGTGTGTGTACGCATGTGTGTACGCGTGTGTGTACGCATGTGTGTACGCGTGTGTGCACGCATGTGTGTACGCATGTGTGTACGCGTGTGTGCACGCATGTGTGTACGCGTGTGTGTACGTACGCGTGTTGAACTGGGGAGGAGCAGTACAGCGGTTAGCGCTACGCTGCGCTACAAACCCGGCTACCCGAGTTCGATTCTCGCTCACGGCCCGCACCAGAAACGATTATTTGAACAGGTCTCGGGCCTCCCCTAGGTCGACTCAGCCTCAAATAAGAACCTCGTGCTGTGTGTAAACATCCCCACTAGGGAAACAAAGGCGACCGGGCGTGGTGTTGGCCACCCACCCCTTCGTGTGCCTTGCTGGCCTTCATAGGTGCTCGCTAGCAGCACTTGCCCCAACAGTCTGTTAAGGCTATATGGGGGATCTTTGTCTTTCACGCCGTACGGAGGCAACCGTGCGGCAATAGCTGCGGGATTTGGCGGACGGGCAGATAGCGTTTTTTTTGCGACGTGGTGCTGTCGCGCTTCGACCTTTTGACCTTGAGCGCAGAGCAGCGTTGCTCCCCCGTTTAGCACCCGACTCACGAGCCGCATGGCTCACAGGGTTATACCTAATAAATGAAACTTGAAACTTGACGCGTTTGCCGTGTCCCGTCCCCAGGTGACGGCCGCGGGGACATCTGCTGGTCCGACTTTGACAACGACAACGTGACGGATACCGAGGACGTGTGCCCGGAAAACTTCGCCATCACCAGCACGGACTTCCAGCGCTTCCAGATGGTGCCGCTCGACCCCACAGGCACCTCGCAGATCGACCCCAACTGGGTGGTGCGCCACCAGGGCAAGGAGCTCGTGCAGGAGGTCAACTGCGACCCGGGGCTCGCCATTGGTACGTGCGATGCGTGCGCATGTGCGTGTACGCGTGCGTATGTTTGTGTGTTTGTGTGTGTATGGTCTTCTCGGCCACGGTCATTCCCTCCCTTCTCTACGCTTGCGAAACGTGGACCCCCACTAATGGAGCGTCTTCGCCGGTTAGAAACATGTAGGCTGGCCTGGGTTTAACCAGGCTGGATTGTGTGAGGAGCTCACAAATCCTTGAAAGATGTGGGCAAAGTCCCATCGATGAGCTCCTCCGGCAGGCAAGGCTACGTTGGCTGGGTGATGTAGCCCGCATGCCCAGCCACCGCATGCCTAAACAGCTTTTGTTCGGTTGGATCGAGGGGGCAAAACGGGCTCGGCACGGGCTAGAGAAGAGATGGAGTGATGTGGTACAGGAGGACGTGGAGCTGAGTGAACTTGCCGATGACTGGTACCAGTGGTGTCAAGATCGGCCTCAGTGGTAGAGGCTCGTGAAGGACGCTACTGGGCAGTTGGAGGCAGTCGCCCTCCAACAACAACGGAGGGCGGAGGAGCGACGCTCACAACAACAAGCGGAACGCCGGGTGGCTAAAGCACAGCAAGTTGGCACAGTAGAGGGGCACAGGTGGTGCATCAGCCAGTCATCTCAGTCGTCTCAGTCAGTCGACCCGTGGCACCTGGGTCTGCCCCGTGACCTCCTGCCAGCGGGCGTTCGACATTTCACGTGGCCTCAAGATGCACATGGCCTGGCACAAGCGTCGTGGTGACGTCACCGCCACATGGCGGCGATTGGCGGTTGAGTGTATGGTCTGTGTGTGTGCATATGCGCGTGTGTAGTGTTGTGCAGAGTCGTAGAGTAGCGATTAGCGCACAGTGCTGCGAACTCCATGACCTAAGTTCCATTCTCACTCACGACCAATAACAGTGACGAATATCTTAACCAGTCCTGGGCCTCCCTTAGGTTGACTCAACCTCGTATGAGTACCTGGTGCGGTGTGTAAACATTAGTACTGGGGAGACAAAGGCGGCCGGGCGTGGTCCTAGCCGCACACACCCTCGTGCGGTGTGCCGGCTTTGATAGGTGCTCGCTAACAGCACTTGCTCCAACAGTCTGTTAAGGCTATACGTTGGGGAGGGGGGGTCTCTTGTCTTTGCACATGTGTATGTGTGTGTGCGAGAGCATTCCTGATGTTGACGAGTTCCAAACCAAAGCATTGGTGGCACTAGGCATACACAAACCTAGTAAAAGCTTAGGATCCCAATTAGCTCAAGGGGCCCCGAGATTCAGGAAGTAAATAGGGGTTTATCAAATATCTTCTCAAATTCAAGTCCTAATAAGTTAATCTCTCCCATATCTATATTGCCTTCATCTCTATGCACTCATCTCACTATACTTGGCAAATTTAGAAAATGACCGGCCACTTACTCAATTGGGATTATACACCGCACAATATCAGACTGGTGTCCCAGGTGACCGTTTCAAATGCGACTCTGTCCTGTTCTCTTGGGTTATCCTCGCCTTGTTAAACTAATTAACGTGAAACGTGTATATATCTTTTGCCTATAATTCTTCTGTCATCTCTACGAGGATTTGATCACTTTTTACGAATGGATTTTTTAAAATGATTTCCACCTTAGCGTACCCCCCCCCCCCCCGCGCCTTCCGCCAAAAACAAAATCCAGCCCCACCACCGACTCAAAGCGTCTCCCCTGCTCAATGAACCAGTGGTGGAAATTCCACGCTCCTTCGACAAGGCCAAGTCTCTCCCAGTGAGACGGCCGCGGCGTTCCGTCCCGCGGGTTTTTGGCCGCCCCGCGTAGCCCGACGGACCGAGCTGACCCCCTGTTTGTTCGGGGGAAACGCGACAGTGCTCGCTGGCGGCTGACAGAGCAGCGCGTGCGCCTCTTATTGCCAGTTCTTTATTTGTCCCAAGCCAGGATATGAGCAAGGAACACGTATATATATTTAAATAATTTTAAAAACAACGCGTTGACGAACACAAGCGCGATTATTTTCCCCCTCGTCGGCGTGGCGTTGTTGCTGCCGCTGCTGCCGCTGCGTGGCCTCAGGGCCTCTTGGTGCCAGACGCGGGATCTGGGGTTTGCTCTCTCGTTCTTGCCACTCCCTCATTGTCAGCGTGCCCACAGGACGCACTCTGCCATCCCTACGACCACCGCCATCACCACCAACACCGCCATCAACACTAACACCGCCATCACCACCAACACCACCGGCACCGTCAACACCACCGGCGCTATCAACACCACCGCTCTCACCACAGCTACCATCACCACCAACACCAATGCCACCATCACCACTGCCACCACCAATACCACCACCACCACCTTCATCACCACCACCACTGTCCCCACCAATACAACCATCACCACCTCCAAAATGGCCACCACTGCCACCAACACCACCGCCATCACCTCCATCCCTGCCATCACCACCGTCGTCATTATCACCAACAACACCAGTTCAGTTCAGTTTATTTTGGTATAGCCCTGTGAGCCATTCGTCTCTTGAATCGGGTGCAACCACAACAAACAAAAAAACAAGAACACGAACAAGAAAAACATCTTAAAGTGACTATGTGTGACTGTGCAAACAGAAAATCCATGGAAAAAAAACAGCAAAAATATTCCTGAAAAAAGCACCGTACACCAACGCTGTGTGCAAAAAATCCCAGTGGGATGCAAGTCAAACAACAACAACAACAACCACAAAAACTTAGATTAAGGCCATCAGTCTAACTCCGTACTACAACAAAACAAACATGTCCAAACCAAAAAACTTTTCCAAATCACCAAAAAATAAAGCCATAATTGCAACGTAACAGTGATCACAAGGACTGTGACCGAGTTTTTACAATAAACTACATAAATAACATGTAACACCAGATCCTAGAGCCATAGCTGACTGCATGAATTACTCCACAACCACCACCACCAACACCAGCAACACCACTTTCAGCAGCTGAGCCCATGAAAGGCATTGGCATCACACACATATATCACTTTCTTTGTTTTTTTTTAACACATTGCCAGACCACAGGGCCCAAAGGCCTAAAATACATCAATGGGGCCAGCAACAAACAGCACTGCCAACGTTGTAACCATGAGAGTGAACGTGTCCCTTGAATTGGGCAAGATTATCACGAGAGCTTGGGGGAAGGAGACTATGGCAGGGGGTTCCAGAGTGGAGCAGCGTGATGGAGGAAGCGTAAATTGAAGTGTTGGAGACCTGCAGGGTGATGGTTGGGTGGGTGGGAGGGTGTGTGGGTGAGTGGGTGACCGAGCGAGTGAGTGGATGAGTGGGTGGGTGAAGTGAGTGTGTGACTGAGTGGGCGAGTGAGGGATATGTGGGTGAATAGGTGAGTCATTGACTGGCTGGGCTGGTGAGTGAGTTGAGTGAGTGAGTAGGTGAGTGGGTGGGTTGGTGAGTGAATGGGTAGCTGGGTAGGTGAGTCAGTGAGGGGTAGGTGGGTGAACAGGTGAGTCATTGAGTGGGCGGGCTGGTAAGTGAGCTGTTTGAGTGAGCAGGGTGAGTGAGTAGGTGAGTGGGTCGCTGGGTAGGTGAGTGAGTGAGGGGTAGGTGGGTGGATAGGTGAGTTATTGAGTGGGTGGGTGGGCTGGTGAGTGAGCTGAGTGGGTGGGTGAGTTGGTGGGTGAGTAGGTGAGTAGCTGAGTGAGTGAGTGAGTGGATGGGTGGCTGAATGAGCGAGTGAGTTGGTGAGTCAGCAAGTGGGGTAGGTGAGTAGGTGAGTGGGTGGGTTGGTGAGTGAGTGGGTCGCTGGGTAGGTGAGTGGGTGAGGGGTAGGTGGGTGGATAGGTGAGTTATTGAGTGGGTGGGTGGGCTGGTGAGTGAGCTGAGTGGGTGGGTGAGTTGGTGGGTGAGTAGGTGAGTGGCTGAGTGAGTGAGTGAGTGGATGGGTGGCTGAATGAGCGAGTGAGTTGGTGAGTCAGTGAGTGGGGTAGGTGAGTAGGTGAGTGGGTGGGTTGGTGAGTGAGTGGGTCGCTGGGTAGGTGAGTGAGTGAGGGGTAGGTGGGTGGATAGGTGAGTTATTGAGTGGGTGGGTGGGCTGGTGAGTGAGCTGAGTGGGTGGTGTGAGTAGGTGGGTGTCTGAGTGAATGGATGGGTGGCTGAATGAGCGAGTGAGTTGGTGAGTCAGTGAGTGGGGTAACCGAGTGTGTTGTTGTGACTGCAATGTGATGGTGGATGAACACAGTGCAGACGAGACGAAACAGTCAGTCCAGTAGACCGAGTCCTCAACAAATGGGCGAAGGAGATCGGTGATGACAGCCACTGAGGAGCGTCGTGCCCGTGCACAGCCGTGTGGGGTTGATCAGCACGGTTCCTTCTTTCCGCGTAGCTATAAAATGTTCACCATGACAGTGCCGCTCCACTCAAACAAAAACAAAGGGAGCTATTTGCTAGCAGCGGAGAATATAAAAGAGAAAAAGAGCGGGTTACAAATAGTTTGCTTCTGAGAGAGGCCACTTCAAGCCGCAAATGTAGTGCATGTGTGCGCGCGCGTGCGTGTGTGTGCGTGTATGTATGTGTGTGCGCGCGCGTGCGTGTGCGCGCGTGTATGTGAGCGCGTGTATGTGTGCGTGTATGTGTGCGCGCGCGTCTATGCGTGTATGTGTGTGCGTGTATGTGTGTGCGTGTATGTGAGCGCGTGTATGTGTGTGCGTGTATGTGTGCGCGCGCGTCTATGCGTGCATGTGTGTGCGTGTATGTGTGTGCGTGTATGTGCACGCGCGTCTATGTGTGTGTGTATGTGTGTGCGCGCGCGCGCGTCTTTGTCTTTGTGTGTGCGTGGGCGGTTAGAGTTGCGTTTTAATCGGTCGTTGCATAGCTCGAGTTACTCTTCAGTAAGGAAGAGGATGTGGCTGGGGTCAGCAGCGATGTTTATAATCAAGGGGAAGCGTCCACTTGATCAAATAAACGTTGAGCAGTGCTCACTCCCGACAATGCGCCTGAGCCAATGGTGGAAATTCCACATTCCTATGGCGGGCGTCAGTCGGGATGATTTGGTAGAATGGCCGTTATCAACTTTCCATTGAATGGCGTTGTTGTTGTTTTTTCGTGACAATGGCTGCTAAGCACATGCGCTGAGGCCCAACACGCTAAGCGGCCAGCAACAAACAGCACTATTGAATATCCTGAAGGAGGGGGGGGAGGGGTGGGGTGAACTTAGTTGAAGAGGAAATAATCTCAACTGCGATTAAGAGTTTAGCGCTCTGACCACAGTCCGAATATGGTCTGTAATAAAAACATAAAAAATAATTAATGATAGAAAAGTGAACTGACCAAAGGGTGGTACAAGCAAAGACAAAGATCCCCCGTATAGTCTTAACAGACTATTGGGGTAAGTGCTGTTAGCGAGCAGCAATGAAGGCCGGCACGACCACGAGGAGGTGGGTGGCCAGCACCACGCCCGGCCGCCTTTGTCTCCCCAGTGGCGATGTTTACACACCGCCCCAGGTACTCATTTGAGGCTGAGTCGACCTAGGGGAGGCCCAGAACCGGTTAAAATAACCGTCACCGGTGTTGGCCGTGAGCCGGAATCGAACTGGGGTCCACCGAGTTCGTAGCGCAGCGCGCTAACCGCTGCACCACCGCTCCCCCCTCCCTCTCTCGCCCGGCCGCACCGCTCAGGCTACGACGAGTTCAACGCGGTGGACTTCAGCGGAACGTTCTACATCAACACGGACCGCGACGACGACTACGCGGGCTTCGTGTTCGGCTACCAGTCGAGCGCGCGCTTCTACGTGGTCATGTGGAAGCAGATCACGCAGTCCTACTGGCAGGACACGCCCACGCGCGCCCAGGGCTTCGCCGGCCTGCAGATCAAGGTGGTGAACTCCACGACGGGGCCCGGCGAGCACCTCCGCAACGCCCTCTGGCACACCGGCAACACCCCCGGGCAGGTGCGTTCACAGTGAGCAGTGTCACACGTGGTGTGATAACGGTACGGTCACAATGGGCAGTGTCACACGTGGTGTGATAACGGTACGGTCACAGTGAGCAGTGTCACACGTGGTGTGATAACGGTACGGTCACAGTGAGCAGTGTCACACGTGGTGTGATAATGGTACGGTCACAGTGAGCAGTGTCACACGTGGTGTGATAACGGTACGGTCACAGTGAGCAGTGTCACACGTGGTGTGATAACGGTACGGTCACAGTGAGCAGTGTCACACGTGGTGTGATAACGGTACGGTCACAGTGAGCAGTGTCACACGTGGTGTGATAACGGTACGGTCACAGTGAGCAGTGTCACACGTGGTGTGATAACGGTACGGTCACAGTGGGCAGTGTCACACGTGGTGTGATAACGGTACGGTCACAGTGAGCAGTGTCACACGTGGTGTGATAACGGTACGGTCACAATGGGCAGTGTCACACGTGGTGTGATAACGGTACGTTCACAATGGGCAGTGTCACACGTGGTGTGATAACGGTACGGTCACAGTGAGCAGTGTCACACGTGGTGTGATAATGGTACGGTCACAGTGAGCAGTGTCACACGTGGTGTGATAACGGTACGGTCACAGTGAGCAGTGTCACACGTGGTGTGATAACGGTACGGTCACAGTGAGCAGTGTCACACGTGGTGTGATAATGGTACGGTCACAGTGAGCAGTGTCACACGTGGTGTGATAACGGTACGGTCACAGTGAGCAGTGTCACACGTGGTGTGATAATGGTGCGTTCACAGTGAGCAGTGTCACACGTGGTGTGATAACGGTACGGTCACAGTGGGCAGTATCACACGTGGTGTGATAATGGTACGGTCACAGTGAGCAGTGTCACACGTGGTGTGATAATGGTACGGTCACATTGGGCAGTATCACACGTGGTGTGGTAATGGCGCATTCACAGTGGGCAGTGTCACACGTGGTGTGATAACGGTGTGGTCGCAATGGGTGTTCTCATACGCAGTCCCATAAGTGTAACAGTATGGTCGGAATGGGCAGTGTCACACGCAGCACGGTCAGTGTACAATACAATAACAATGTGCAGTGTCACACGCAGCACGGTCAGTGTACAATACAATTGCAATGGGCAGTGTCACGCGCAGCACCTGGTGAGCTATCATAGGTGGCCAGGTCGTTTCTGAATCCACAATCTGATGCAGTATATGATTTGAATGCAATATACAATGCAGCACAAGAGATAGGAGAGTGAGTGGAGGGTAGTGGAGTGAGATGACCGGAGTAAGGTGAGGATGACAATTTTAGAATCAGCTGTTTATTGGATTGTGAGCTGGTGCAGGATATGAGGATAATGCAGTGATGTTGCCATCTGGGTGTTGGGTGAAAGGTTTTGTACTGCATCATCTGGAGTTTCGTGGGGAGGGGAGTTGGGGGTGGCTGTGGTTTTGGAGAAGCTCTTTCATTTGCAATGAAGTGAGGGGCGATTGATGATGGCGCTGATGTTGTTGGCTCATGAAGAGGCGATTAGCCAGGATCATCGGGGGACACGGCGTGGGCTTTGAGGGCACGGGCTCCAATGGGCCTCTTTGGCAGAGCGCGGCTGCGGGGCATTTAAAGATTTAGTGAGACAAATCCTTCAGGGATGTCAGGGCCAAGCCATACTAAATTATTCCCAACTATGATCCGCAACTCTGTTATGAAAAGGAGCTACAGAGATATTCCGGATATATATGGGGCGCCACGGTGGTGAGATGTTAACTACCTCGCCTGGTATGCAGGAGGGCGTGAGTTTGATCGTGACCCTGACACCTGTACATTTGGAGTTTGCACGTTCTCCCCGTGGTCGCGTGGATTTTTTCTCAGGGTCCTCCGGGTTTTCCCTCCACATATCAGAATCAACATCACGCGTTTAAAGTATTTGGCCGCAATACATTTCCACGTGATGACGATGAGCCACTTCGCTGAGCTATCATTTGTGACTGCCAGGTCGCTTCTGAGAACGGGCTACACAGCTCAGGTGAGCCTTACCTGGTAAAATAAGTAAACATAGTTTATAGTTGATATATAAACTCAATTTAAACATGAACAAAACCTATGAGTCCAGAAGTCGCCAGCACAGCTTGGTTAAGGAGCAGCCTTGCAATTCCTTCCTCACGCCACAGCTGGCAGAATGGGCTTTTCCCCTAGAAGGAGCTCAAATGAGCATCTCGACAGGTTATTTGGTCTACTCCTCCACGCTGACATTTATGAAGACTCATCTTCACGCGTGGACGCGTATCTTTAAGCGTGTTGCGCGCACGTTGTGTTGTTATTGATGCACGTGTGTACGTTGAACTTCTTTCGCACCATACCAGATGTGCGTGTGTGTCGTTATTGTTGGTTTGTGTGTGTGTGTGTGCGTGTGCTATGGGGAGCGGAAGTGCAGCGGTTAAAACGCCGCGCTACAAACCCGGCAGACCCGAGTTCGATTCCCGCTCACGGCCAACTCCAGTGACAATTATTTGAGCCGGTCCTGGGCCTCCCCTAGGCCGACTCGGCCTCAAATGAGAACCTGGGGCGGTGTGTAAACATCGCCACTGGGGAGACAAAAGCTGACCAGGCGTGGTGTTGACTACCCCACCCCCTCGTGTGCCGTGCCGGCCTTCATAGGTGCTGCTCGCTAACATCACTTGCCCCAACAGTCTGTTGAGGCTATACGGGGGTGGAGGTGAATCCTTGTCTTTCTACTATGCTATTTTAGATGTAAGTTGATGTGGCTGTTTGTGATGTGGATGTTGCTTCAGGTTCGTCTGCTGTGGCACGACCCAAAAACCATCGGCTGGAAGGATTACACGGCGTACAGGTGGCAGCTGACTCACCGGCCCAAATCCGGACTCATCAGGTGAGCAGGGCAAGCCGGGCAGGAACCTGCCCATTAGTGAGCCTCGGTGACGCTGCTTTTGTGCCTGCTCTTACGTGAACGACGCAACGGGGCAGTTTTGTCGGATGTCATACACACACACACCCACAAAGATCCCCCGTATAGCCTTAACAGACTGTAGGGGCAAGTGCTGTTAGCGAGCACCTATGAAGGCCGGAACGGTACACGAGTGGGTGGGTGGCCAGCACCACGCCCGACCGCCTTTGTCTCCCTAGTGGCAATGTTTACACACCGCACCAGGTACTCATTTGAGGCTGAGTCGACCTAGGGGAGGCCCGGGACCGGTTCAGATAATCGTCACTGGTGTTGGCCGTGAGCGGGAATCGAACCCGGGTCGCCAGGTTCATAGCGCAGCGCGCTAACCGCTACACTATCGCTCCCCACACACACTGACACACGCACACACACACACATGCACACACACGCGCATTTGCTGTGCGGGGAAGCGGTCGTGGCGTCGCGGAATTGCAATCGGGAGGTCGCTGGTTCGGCTCGGCAGTTTTTAACAGCGGTGCGATACTTTTTTAAATCTCCACACCCTTCACACACCCCTCGCCCGCCCGCCCGCCCACCGCCACTGGTCGCCCTGCAGCCTAAAATCGGTCGCGTGTGGTGGGGTAAAGTGTGGGTAGCACTGCCACTCCGGCCGGCGTGGACGAGTAGGCCAAGGTACCTCCCAAGAGGGGCAAATCTACCGGACCACTTTCTGAGCGGAGGCTCCACCGCGCCAGGGAATTGGCGCGGGTGCAAGGAGATTTGCACTTCCTGCGCCTTTACCCGCTCCCCTCCACGGGGGCGCGACGCCGTTCCGCCTCGGCTACTACTTCACCCGAAAGCGGAGTTTGGGCGGCTGCACGGGAGGGCTGGGAGCGTTGCGCGACCCTTGTCGGCGCTCGCTCCAACTTCGTGTTTTCAACGGCCGGGGCGCTGAGAGAGCGAGAGCGCTCACGTGCCTGCGGCGGCGGCCCGCGGCTGTCTCTCCTCGCAGGGTGGTGATGTACGAGGGCAGGCACATCATGGCCGACTCGGGCCCCCTGTACGACAAGACGTACACCGGGGGACGCCTCGGCCTGTTCGTCTTCTCCCAGGAGAGCGTCTACTTCTCCGACATGAAGTACAAGTGCAAAGGTGAGCGTCGGGTTTTGAGAGTTCGAAATCCAGCCGGGCGCGCCCGGCCATCGGACAAAGGCGGTCAGACACCGCAAATCGCGCGCGTTCAGATGCGATTCTGCGGCCGTCTGGACCGCTCTTCCTTCTGATATCAGGAACCCGTTGGAGCCGTTCACTTTGAAACTCATTTCTTTAGTGCTGCTGTCCTTCTCCCCCGCACCTTACGATCAGCACGGCTTGTCTACGTATGGCGTGAAAGAAGTTCAACGAACACACACGTGACGCTTCGCATTGGACATCAAGGATCCCACGACCTCGTTCGAAACGAGCTGGCCACGTGGTCCGAATTTGCTAAATTAGAAAGTTACACAGAAATTATCCCCCCCGCCCCCCCTACTGCTGACAGATTAATGTATGTGTGTTGAACTTCTTTCACACCGTACGAAACCAACAGTGCGAATTGGAGGTGCGGGGAAGGACAACACACTAAACACAAAAAAGCCGTTCTAAAGAAATGAGTTTTGAATCTAGGTTTGATAGTTCATAGTTCCATTTATTTGGTATAGCCCTGTGAGCCATTCGGCTCTTGAATCGGGTGCAACCGCAACGAACAAAAAAAACAAAAACACGAACAAGAAAAACATCTTAAAGTGACTATGTGACAGTGCAAACAGAAAATCCAGGAAAAAAACATCTAAATATTCCTGAAAAAGCACCGTACACCAACGCTGTGTACAAAAATCCCAGTGGGATGCAAGTCAAACAACAACAACCACAAGACAACTTAGATTAAGGCCATCAGTCTAACTCCGTACTACAATAAACAAAAACATGGCCAAACCAAATAACGTTTTCGAAATCACCAAAATAAAGCCATAAATGCAATGTAACAGCGATCATTTTTTACAATCAACTACATAAATAACATGATATTGGATAGCTCGAGTGGCTTCCTAATGTCGGAAGGAAGGTGATGATAATGATGATGATGGTGGTGGTGGTGATGAAGACCACGATATCATTGGTGGTATTGAACGTATTACTGATAATAATAATGATGCTACATTTGCTTCTGCTGTTATAGCTGCTGCTGATGTTGTTGTTGATGATGAAGAAGATGCTGCTGCTGGTGATGATGATGAAAAATAACATACTGATGATGATGCTGCTGATCAATACGATGATGCTGATGCTGCTATTGATGATGATGAAGATGCTGATGATGTTGATGATGAAGAAGATGCTACTGCTGGTGATGAAGAATAATATACTGATGATGATGCTGCTGATCAATATGATGATGCTGCTGCTGCTTATAATGAAGATGCTGATAATGCTAATGATGCAGTAACATTTCTACCGACGCTCACGTGTTTATTTTGTTCTCATCACTTTTCTTTGCAGATTGGTAGAGACAGTTGAGAGAAATTTGGTGGGGGAACAAAAACACATCAACATTCCGTCTCGGGTAATGAAAAACAAACATGTTTTTTCAAGTCCTTTCTCATGCTAACACAATTACCCTTCTAACATATATCTCGATGTGTACGACAGTTAAAACAAATACGACGAACAATGTCCAATGGTAATCACACGTTCATGAGATGTCGCATAAAAGCAACGAAAGATCTATGAGATTCGTTTTATTTGTATTTTTTGTATTTTTTTGGTCTCTGTTTTTATAAAGCTGTAATAAGAGGTGTGTATTATTATTCCTATATATTTTTAAATACTTTCTATTATATAAATATTAATCACCCGTTGTAAATAGCAAAGCACATTTTTTTTCTTTCTCAAAAGCAGGTATATCAAGATTTTGTAAAGAGTTCACACTCTGTTTGGGTAAGGGGTAGAGGGTGGTATGGGAGAGACAGATGCTGTCATTTCTCGGTAACTTAGCAGAGTACAACGTCGCATATTCGATCGTCGCGTGTCCGCCCCGACCAATCACTCCATCCCCCCACTCCTCCCCGTCCAATGCGGGCAAAACATTTCCCTAACCAAGCAACGGAAAGAAACACGACAGCAAGAGGCAGACGCAGCGCCGCGAATAACGATTGCCCCCTTTTATTAGGTTAGCATGAAGTAACCACACTTATCATTACGATTGCTTTGTGCCGTGTGTGACGGAGTTTGGCTTCGCAACGAGGAAGCCTTTTACTTACAAAAGCGGGTGCCTGGCTCTTCGCTCTGCTGATGAGATACTGAATGTCAAAGCCGGTCCAGACGTTTTTCATCTATTGAACCAAATGCTGTTGATGGGAGATCTGCTCCCAGAAGGCCGTGTGACCGATGGGATGTGTATTTTTTTATTTATTTCTTGTGAGTAGACAGATACGGAAAGAAGGCATTAATTGGTTAACATGGATGCCAAACAGAGACCTTTTTTAAATTAACTCATTGATTACTTCTTCAAGAGTTATTAAGCTGTTAAATGTGAGTTAGTGCTCTTTAGTTCCCCTTGATTGTTTATTTTTTTTAAGTTTTGTTTAGATGAGGCGTCTTGTTTTGTAAACCGCATAATAGCGCACCGTTAATTTACCATATCCCCCCGCCCACCCCACGTTTAAAGCAATTTTGCGCTTCATCTGCGTCCAGCGACCTATCTGTGCACACTATAATTGGCCCGGAAACACCTTAATACGTAGAGGACTGCAAAACTTGGGCAACTGTCTCAACACACAGCTGCTGCCCTCCCTCCTGCTTGGCTGTGGTTCCTCAAGCCTCCGCGGTGGTCTCGCTGTGCAAGAGCGAGTTAATAGTGTTCTCGCTACAAGTTGAAACTATGATTATGTTCTGTAGATGTTCACACATCCAACCTATCGATACGATCCACCAACACCTCACCCCCCCCTCCTCTCCCTACATCCCGATTGAATCGAATATTCGACGTTGTACCGCACACATTCCTTGGTTTACTACGAAGGATTACATTTGCCAGTCTGCGTGTGGTCTCTCACTCTCTCTCTCTGTCGATGTATGCTTTGGACTAGATGGGTCAGTGTCAGGTCATTACTTTGCAAAAAAAAAAAATGTCTTTGCAACATCACGCGCAGTTCATCGTCTGCTCGGGTGTTGACTAGGAAACGTCAGAACGTCAGTTCGGAAGAGTTTAAGGTAACATGCACGTGTGAACGTATATAAACATACAAACACACTGTAAATATAACTTATGTAAAGGTCAAAGGGTCAGCCCTGCACTCTCTTGCTGGGCTGCCACTCAAGGGAGATCGAAAGAGCCATACCTCTTCTACGGATGCGGGCCCGCTCGACCCCACTGTGGCCAGAATAATGTACGCGACACATGCGAACGTGTATCCTGGCGTGACACCCACCCGGGGTAAAGAGAAATTCGCCCGCTTGAAATATGAGAAAGCCGTAGCGGAATTTCACGATGAGTTGGTCTCGGAGAGAGAGAGAGAGTGAGAGAGCGGGCGATCGGACGTGCGGGGCGGGCGAGGTGCCACTGGGGGGAAGTGACCTTTTTTGTTTGGCCGCAGCCCATCGGGGGCTCAGGTTAATACCGCGGGAGCGTCGATCGCAACGTGTCGCGCCGTCTGCTTCGGAAGCGGACGCTGAATATCCCGCGACGTTCTATCCCGTAAAACGACAGCGGCGGCAACGACAACAAAAAAACAAAAACCTGCGCGGGCCTCCCCCCGAGGTGGGCGCCACGGTTTCATGAAACGCGCCGAGTTTTAACAAATCGCTCGCAAATTACTTAACTGGGGAAAACGCTCCACGCGGCGACGCGGCGAGAGTGCGACCACCGTGAAGCGTCGCGCGTCCACGTCGGCAGGACAACGCCAACTCGCAGGCTGGCGGCGCGCGCGCCAGCCTCGTGCGGCCGCTGGGGGTGCAGCAGGGCACCGGGCGATTTCAGACGAGATTGCCGAGGCGTTTGGGGCAAGCGCTCCCGCACGCACGCACGCACGTCCGATATCGTGAACGCAGGGCAGCCCGATCGTGCCGTTCACGCTCAAGGCCCAGCAGCTAACTTGAAAGGGGGGGGGGGGGGCGGTCGTAAGGTCCTGGGGGTTGTTTGCACGCGACGGTTTTCTTCACATGGCTTCTGTGTGTGCAATTCAGCAGCGATGAATGTATGCGAGCACTTAGCGTACGGGGAGGGGAAAGCAACAAGCAACCGGCTTTACGCTCACGTGTTCGCGGTATGACGACGTCGTCGTCGTCGTTATTTTAAGACGGCATGGTTGAAGTGGAATTTTCCATTAAAACTTACTGATCGTGACGTTTTCGTGATTGATTTTTTTTGGTTATTCTTTATATTGTTATGACAAGACATTTATAAGTGGGGGGGGGGGGGGGGGGGGCGCTTGCACAAGCCGCATCGCTCTGAGCAATCGCCTGTCCGCATATAAGTTGCAAGCGGCGTCCGCACACGAGCGATTCGGTCGCACGTGGTCGAGCGATTCGGTCGCATCCAACCAAGCAATTCAGTTGCACGCAGCAGAGCGATTCAGTCGCAGGCAGTCGAGTGATTCAGTTGCACGCAAGCAAGCGATTCATTTGCATGCAACCGAGCGATTCAGTCGCACGCAATCGAGCAATTCATTTGCACACAAACAAGCGACTCTATTGCACGCAACCAAGCAATTGAGTTGCACGCAACCAAGCAATTGAGTTGCACGCAACCAAGTGTCGCAATCAATCGCTTAGGTGTGGGCCCACTGCAAGATCACGGACAGCATTCTCTATCCAGTGGACACCCACGTTTCGCCAACATTTGTTCTATCGTTTCTCCTGCACAGAGGATATGCTCGTATGTATGTATGTTGAAATTCTGTCGCACCATTCGTAGCCAACTGTGCTAACCATACGGGCATGTCCAATATGCAGAGAAATTAAAGTGAACGGTTGTGGGGTAATGTGCCAGTATTTAAGCATTCACAGACGTCAATGCGCAATGCGTTCTCAGGGCTTGGCAATGTGCTGAGCCATCTGTGTGATGTTTAAAGACCCTGAACTCTTTGGCTTTTCCACGGTCTCCATGCTCCAATGAGTATCTGGAGCGGCGTCCCTTTTTGTTGCCTGTGCTCAGCTGGTGGTGGGAATTCTACATTCCAATGGCAGAGCCGAGCCTTTCCGTAACTTTCCACCGTTGGAATTCCCAAGAAGTTGGTGACCTTTTTTTATCTGCCCCAAAGGGAAGGACGATGGAATGAGTTGAGCCACGACCCTGATTTGAACTTATGTTCTGTTACAGATATTCCAGCTCATTCTCCCAAGCCAGTCTCAACAGTCGTTTTAGTCTGATGGAGAGCTAAGCTCTTCGTTGTGATTTCGGTTGACACAGTGTACCCTTTGGCACGATGTCCGACGTTTCGCACCGTGTGCTGGGAGCTTTCGAGGATTTGGCGTCACGGTGACGATATGTTAATAACTCGTCTGGTATACAGGAGGTCGTGGGTTCGATCCAGACCCTGACGCCTGATGTTTATTTGGAGTTTGGGTGTCTCTCTCCCCGTGGTCGTATGGATTTTTCTCCGGGTCCTCCTGATTTCCCCTCCACATTCAGAATCAACCCCATGCGCTGAGATCATTTGGCTGCAATACATTTCCACGGGATAAGCCACTTCGTTGAGCTAACATTTGTGGCCAGGTCGCTTCTGATAAAGAGCTACGTAGCTGAAGTGGGCCTTACCTGGTAAATCAAAAAAAGTTGTTCAGTAAACAAAAAATCCGGCGTCTGAAAAGGCCGGTTTCTGACGAGGTTTCTGAAGAGGCTCCAAGCTTGTGGTTGCGAAACGTCAGAAACCATCGCGCCGTGCAACCCACAAAACAAACACACCGGCGGTAGAGCAGTACCGTGCAGCGCAACCACGGAATCCTACGCGGCGTACATGGAAAGCTTACCTGGAAGGAAAACAAAATGTGTCTTGAAAGAACAAAAAAAATTCAAGATAAAAAAACATTCACCACCCCGTGCGTGAAGGGGTAAGGCGGGGAGCCCCTGGGCCAGACACGGATTCGGGAACGATGAGACACTTTGGCACAGCTTCAGGGGTTGTCTGCCGAGCAGTGGGAACTATCGATCAAGCCTCTTCGGTTGCATAAGATGGCTCAAGGCACACAGCCGGCATGAACGTGACTCGGCAGCCGCGGGGCCCATTCATTCCACGAGCTGGCGTGTCAGAAGCGGCGTCATCACAGCCGCCTCGGTACGCGCCGAGCGGATAGCGCGCGACTTTGATCCGGAGATTTTTTGGTTTGTTATTGATGCGGGGGGGGGGGTTGGTGGACCGCGACGAGATCGCGTGCGTGAGAACGCAGAGCTCAGACCCAACGCAGTTTTTTTTCTTCCGTTCATTTCTTTGTACTTTCGCCTCGGCCACACCTTTGGCTCTGTACGCTGCGAAAGACGTTAAACGTACCTACATACGTACATAAAAAAAACACTATCTAAGGAGGAGAATGCGTGCGGGCTGAAATACAAATCGCAACGCGGCAGAAGTGCGCTGTCGCCGCTGCCAAAGCACGATGGAAGTCGTGCAAGGCACGTGCAAGGCACGACTTCCATCGTGCTTTGCGTGCTTGTCACGTGACCAACACATTGCAACGTGCGGTGCAATGAGTTGGCCGTCTAGACAAGGCTGAGAGCAACGGCAGCAGCACGCCCCTCTGCGCGTTGTCATTTCAATGAACGCGACGCTGCAGCGATGCAGCGATGCACCTGTAAGGAGGCAGTTACGGCACGCAGACTGTTCACCCATCTGTGCCCGTTGTGATTTGTTATCTGTATCGCATGCATGGCCGGAGGGGTGGCTTTCTATGGAATTGGTCAAAGTTTGCGGGCAAGACTCTCGTGTGCAAGGAGATCTTGAGACTCAGCGGGGCACTTCCACACGTAAACAAATGGCTATTAAGTAACAACATTATAATTTATTATTTTATACGTGAACAAAAACGCAAACGCTATTTTAATTTTGATATGCTTTACAAATATATTTTACCGTATTGCAATATTTTACTTAGCTTAAAGATTAGCCGTGCTCTTTCTAGCGAAGTTTATATTGTATTTCGTTGAGTAATACAGATCGCGCCATGTATAAACGAATAATACGGCTAACGTTATTTGCATGATGGGCTCTAGTTTTGGTGTAATGCACAACACAGCGATACCTCATAGCTGGGACGCGTGTTCGGGGAGTCCCGGTCTTGCAGGGTTACCGTAGTGTTCGATGAAAAGGCAACTTCTGGGGTGAGAGAGGACGACGGCTGATTGTGACCACCCGCAGAAGAAACCCACGCGTGAGGACACGGGATCGAGCGACTTTGCGTTTCTTGCCACCCCCATTATAATTCCACGCACGCCCATTCAAAAATAATCGGGCTCACCAAATTAGTGGCCTGACGTTGGCACCGTGAACGGCTCGGCACGACGTCCGACGTTGCCCCACCCCCCCACCCCCAACATTGCCGGGGAGCTTCTTCAGGAACTGAACTGGCGAGAAACGTCGGGTGACACGAAATCGCACTGGAGACCACAGCCGCAAAAAAAAAATAACCTGCACGTCTCCCTAATACTCAAACGGGCAATGGCCCAGTAAACATAGATTTCAGGCCTCAACGTTGGCTCAACGTTGGCCAACTACCCAAACGGGCAATGGCCCAGTAAACATAAATTCATTCCTCAACGTTGGCCCAACGTTGGCCAACTTCTCAAACGGGCAATGGCCCAGTAAACGTAGAATTCATGCCTCAACGTTGGCCCAACGTTGGCCAACTACTCAAACGGGCAATGGCCCAGTAAACATAGAATTCAGACCTCAACGTTGGCCCAACGTTGGTGTCAGCATGGACCAAGGGATCCAACTTTGGGCCAACGTTGGCATGTTTACTGGGGTGCCCGGGCTCGTCCCTATTCGCTGGCCGGAACCAGTCGCATAAAGTCTACAATCTCATGGCAGGGGCCTTGCGTACCTTAGCACAACCAACTGATGTACTGACTTCTCACAAAATGGTTGGTGATTGTTTGAACCCTTGATGAATGATGACCTGAGTTTACCTCTGATTAGAGAGGGAATTAAACTCAGCTCTTAGAAAAGCGAGTGTGAGTCGAGTATATTTACCCAGTGCCACCTGTTTGAATTTAAGCCATGGCTACTCGCACCCAGTGAGATATACAACTTTGCATTATTATATAATGCAATATTATATAATGTAATGCTACGAATAAACGGTGTTGTAACATTCATGCTTTTTTTGTATTTGAATACTTACTTGTAGGATGTGTCCTGATATGTAAAAGTGCTTTCTTAATAACGTGGCGTGCAACGCAAATTACATAACGAAGCTTAAAGAATAATTGTACACAGAGTTAAAAGTTAAGGTCCCCGTTCCCAGTATAATTCTTGAAAACCGCGAGTTATTAAATTAATCTACGGTGCCGATATGTACTAATGAGCTTAAGATAAATACCAGGCAGCCAATCATAAAGCTGTATACCTATTACTTGTGTTGTTACTCGGGCAATCAGATGTGCCGTAACAAGAATTTGCTCGTTCTTAGTATGTTGCTATTCGGTACGTGGCATGTCTGAACAATTAGCCGCCCACACCCAGTGCAGTATTCATGGATTGTGTAACTGCCATGATCTAAGGGTGTTCATATTTCTGACCCTATATCATGAGGCCTTCTTTGCGAGTACCAAAATATAATAATAGGGTTTTTCATATGGAAAGCTGTCTCTGGTGTGGACCAATCAGTTTCAAGGACAATACATACATTATCAGAGTATGTTTTTTTGTTTGCATTCTGACTGCAAGTATTGTGGTTAATGTAAACATTATTCTTTGCAAAAGGTTTCAGTTTTGTCGCCAGAAAAAAGGGGAAAACCCCTATTATTATATTTCTGACCCTTCCAAGCATCTGCCTATAATCTTACTCCCCGCGGATTTGAGTATGCAACGTTTGTATTGTATCTTTCGATGCGTATGATTTGGTTACGATCTGATGGGAATGTGTACCACCTGACCGCGCGTGCTTGTGATTGGCTGTGACAATTACGTAACTAGCGTGTGTTGATTATAAATGCGTCATTGTGAATACATTTTTTCACAGAGATGATGATGGTGAGTTTAAATGATTTAACGTCAGTAAGATATTAGAAATGTTTTGATTCGAATGAACATTAAAGGCTCGTGTAATCCGTTAAAGAAAAAAACTTCATCTATTTGCTTCTGAAAGGAGTTATACGTTGTTTTTCATAATCATCTGCTTGCACACGTTCTAACTTCATATCGTAACTTCTTTTCATATGCGGTGGGATAGTGAACAAAAAAAATGACGTAAAAAAACAAAAGACAAAAAAAAACTCTCAACCATGCAGATTCTGCGGTGTAGCCTCATATTTGTAATTGTAATAAATTATTTATTTCCGCTTCGTATTTTGTTTATTGCACACATGCTTTAGCATCTGTTCTTTTGTCATGATACTCACGTGAGTGTGTTTTCAGTCTGATGCAATTACAAGCAACGCCTAATAAATAAAACTTCTCGAAACATTGCAGTGTGATGCTCTTTTTTTGGGGGGGGGGGGGGGGGTAATTTCAGTTTATTTCGAACGAAAAACAAACGCGTGGCAAACCCATTATTTTATTAATGAAGTGGTTATATTTATTTTTCAAGCCACAAATGTCTAAAGCGCACAGTTGCTGTGGAATCAGAGGTACGGAGAAGCCACAGACAAGCAGGATGGAAGTCGGCTAGAATCGGCATCAACAATTGCCCAAGTTCTATGATCCTCTGTTGGGATGTTTTGGCCAAATCCATTTCAGCCCTTTATCAGTCCGCTATGGGATGAATGCCTCTCCACACCAAGGCACAACCTTGCTTAGCTTCAGAGATTTTATGAGGCCCAGCGCATTTAAGGTTATTTGGTCAGCGCCTCGTCTGAATTAGGACCATTCTGTGGGAAGTAAAAAAAAGTGATTGACATCGGAATGTGGAAAACTGAAATACAAAGATCCCCCGTATAGCCTTCAACTGACTGTTGGGAAAAGTGCTGTTAGCGAGCATCTATGAAAGTCGGGGCGACACACGAGGGGGTGGGTGGCCAGTACCTCGCCCGACTGCTTTTGTCTCGCTAGTGGCGATGTTTACACACCGCACCAGGTACTAATTTGAGGCCGAGTCAATCTAGGGGAAGCTCAGGACCTGTTCAGATAATCGTCACTGGTGTTGGCCGTGAGCGGGAATCGAACCCGGGTAGCGCGCTTACCGCTACACTACCCCTCTCCAGGAAGAGTAACACACACAGGTTAACGCACACACACACACACAAGCATAACAAGAGCCGCCATTCGCCACGAGATTCTGATGAACGTAGGACTTGCAGAAGGAGGCGTCCCAACTCACCTTCGTGACAGCAAGAGAATGGCTGCGTAAATCGTAACGCACGTTGCTACAACATTCAACACCACGGTGTCGTTCAAGTCCAAGTGTATTTCGTGTGACCAGGTGAGACCTAGGTCGACGAGGATGAGTCTCAATTCGCAAGGGTGACCTGGGGCATTACGTCTGCCAGTAGGAGGCAATGATTGATAGGGTAAAGATCCCAATTGAGTTACTTGTCATTTTCGAATGTGCTCAATTTGAATACTGCGTCGGGAAGTGCTTCTAATTAAGAAATTTATTGCAAAAAATAATAACACTGTGTAACTATTTTTTTGTTCCTGGGTAGTAAATGTTATTTCCTAATTGCTTATGCCTCAAAAGTACAGAAAATGGCTATTATTCCCCACAAACTTTGCTTTTGTGACCAGGGCATTGATATTTTGAAATTCACCTATTTTCAAAGAGAAAACGGGCGAATTTGTGTCTCTTCGTTCACATTAAGTCAGAAAAAAACAACGTATTAATCAAAATTAACATGTTTTTTTTACTAAATACACAAATTACTACAAAAGATGTAGACACCAAGGTGCACTACCACAGGCGGGACTGGCCACAGTGGACCGAGTTCTCTGTGGGGAGGAACAATCTCTAAAAACTACTCACTTCTCAATCTTTTGTAGTCATTTTTGTATTACTTCAGTATAGATACATATTAATTTTAATTCATATGTTGTTTTTTTCTGACTTAATGTGAACAAAAAGACACAAATTCGTCCGTTTTCTCGTTGAAAATAGGTTTACATTTAAAAATATCACTGTCCTGGTCATAAAAGCAAAGTTTGTGGGGAATAATAGCAATTTTCTGTACTTTTTAGGCATAAGCAATTACGAAATAACACTGATTACCCAGGAGCAAAAATTGTGTTAGATAGAGTAATCGGGCCTTGATGCGCAGTTTCAGCGGCATCACAAACAATTCCACTTTTGCTCTTTTCCTGGCAACTAAACTAAACTTTTGATTTAACAAGGTAATGCCCATTGAGCTATATACAGTGAGGGAAAAAAGCATTTGATCCCCTGCTGATTTTGTACGTTTGCCCACTGACAAAGAAATGATCAGTCTATAATTTTAATGGTAGGTTTATTTGAACAGTGAGAGACAGAATAACAAGAAAATCCAGAAAAACGCATGTCAAAAATGTTATAAATTGATTAGCATTTTAATGAGAGAAATAAGTATTTGACCCCCTCTCAATCAGAAAGATTTCTGGCTCCCAGGTGTCTTTTATACAGGTAACGAGCTGAGATTAGGAGCACATTTTTAAAAGGAGTGCTCCTAATCTCAGCTTGTTACCTGTATAAAAGACACCTGTCCACAGAAGCAATCAATCATTCCAAACTCTCCACCATGGCCAAGACCAAAGACCTTTCCAAGGATGTCAGGGACAAGATTGTAGACCTACACAAGGCTGGAATGGGCTACAAGACCATTGACAAGCAGCTTGGCGAGAAGGTGACAACAGTTGGTGCGATTATTATCAAATGGAAGATACACAAAAGAACTGTCAATCTCCCTCGGCCTGGGGCTCCATGCAAGATCTCACCTCGTGGAGTTGCAATGATCATGAGAACATTGAGGAATCAGCCCAGAACTACACGGGAGGATCTTGTTAATGTTCCCAAGGCAGCTGGGACCATAGTCACCAAGAAAACAATTGGTAACACACTATGCCGTGAAGGACTGAAATCATGCAGCGCCCGCAAGGTCCCCCTGCTCATGAAAGCACATATACATGCCCGTCTGAAGTTTGCCAATTAACATCTCAATGATTTAGAGGACAACTGGGTGAAAGTGTTGTGGTCAGATGAGACCAAAATTGAGCTCTTTGGCATCAATTCAACTCGCTGTGTTTGGAGGAGGAGAAATGCTGCCTATGACCCCAAGAACACCATCCCCACCGTCAAACATGGAGGTGGAAACATTATGCTTTGGGGGTGTTTTTTTCTGCTAAGGGGACAGGACAACTTCACCGCATCAAAGGGACGATGGACGGGGTCATGTACCGTCAAATCTTGGGTGAGAACCTCCTTCTCTCAGCCAGGGCATTGAAAATGGGTCGTGGATGGGTATTCCAGCATGACAATGACCCAAAACACACGGCCAAGGCAACAAAGGAGTGGCTCAAGACGAAGCACATTAAGGTCCTGAAGTGGCCTAGCCAGTCTCCAGACCTTAATCCCATAGAAAATCTGTGGAGAGAGCTGAAGGTTCGAGTTGCCAAACGTCAGCCTCGAAACCTGAATGACTTGGAGAAGATCTGCAAAGAGGAGTGGGACAAAATCCCTCCTAAGATGTGTGCAAACGTGGTGGCCAACTACAAGAAACATCTGACTTCTGTGATTGCCACCAAGGGTTTTTGCCACCAAGTACTAAGTCATGTTTTGCGGGGGGGTCAAATACTTATTTCCCTCATTAAAATGCAAATCAATTTATACAATTTTTGACATGCGTTTTTCTGGATTTTGTTGTTGTTATTCTGTCTCTCACTGTTCAAATAAACCTACCATTAAATTTATAGACTGATCATTGCTTTGTCAGTGGGCAAACGTACAAAATCAGCAGGGGATCAAATACTTTTTTCCCTCACTGTAGCTCTTTTTCAGAAGCGACCTTGCCACAAATGATAGCTCAACGAAGTGTCTTATCTCGTGGAAATATAGAGTAGCCGAACACAATAACGCATATTCATTCGAAATGTGGTGGGGAAAAAAGCGCAGAACCAGGAGAAAAATCCACGCGACCACGAGTAGAACATGCAAACTCCAAATATACAAACTCTTCGGTTCTTTCGGTAAAGTCACGTAGGTATAAAATAAAAAAATTAAAAAATCACGACTTTTCGGGCGCAACACAAGCGTCCGTCATCAGGTGGGACAACCACAGCAAGAAAGAATTGCCGAAGTGGGCAAAAGAGTTGCTTCAACAAGAGGCCATAAAGGCAAGAGAAGGGGGGGGGGGGTGAGGAGCCAGGGAGGAGAGGCAGGGAGGGTGCGGGTGTGAGGTAGGGGGTGTGGAGGCTACACGTTAGACACAATCACAACAAAAACATTCATTTGCTGCCCTGCTTGTGTCTATGGCCTCTTGTTGCAGCGGCTCTTTTGCCCACTTCAGCAATTGTTGCTTTCTGTGGCTGTCCCACCTGATGACGAACGCTTGTGTTGCGCCCGAAACGGACCTGGATCTTGTGTTTATTCAAGATTTTGGAGATATTTTTTGTGATCCCCGCAATGTAGGGTAAAGTGATGGTTTTGAAAGGCTCCTCAAGAGGGTCCTTCTTCATGGTTTGAGTGATAGCTTTGCGGATTGTATAGTCGGAGTAACCATTAGCCTTAAGAGCTTGGTGTACGTGCTTGAAATTGTCCCGAAAAAAAAATCCAGAAACTGCGAATGTGAAACTCTGCCTTAGCTAAACACAGACAACATTCCCGTGATGGCTCCATCACTGCTATGGTTTTTTTGGTTCAAGGCCACCAACGCAAATGCTCCAACTTCCCCATCGTGTCTCAGATTCACACATGCAGACCAGGCCACGCTCGCCGAATTACGTAAGCCCTGCAAGCAGCGACCCATTGTAGCAGCACAGTCCTCTGGAGGTTTTTTTTTTATTTTTAACAAATACAGAAAAGTACAGAAGCAGGGCTACGCGATCTACGAACAATTAATAATAATAATGCAATTTATAACGCTCGCAAATTGGCGGACGCAACAGCCGCAACTCAGAGGCGCAGAGCCAAGCGCAGAGTCGCTCGAAAGCGTGGTTATAGAGGCGAGTTTTTAATTGTCTCTTAAAAGGAGGCGATTGAGGTGATGCTGCGAATATGCAGAGGGACGGCGTTCCAGACTGTTGGGGCTGCCGCCGAGAAGCGGCGCATGGACGTGACCATCCTGAATCTTGGTATCAAGGGGAGGTCGTGAGTCAACGTGTTCACAGCGGGTGCCCCCCCTTTAGCTGTGATGCAGAAATACGATAGGTGAAAGAAGGAGCAGGAGAGAGGGGGAAAGGGGGAAGGGAAGCACGAGATAGAGAAGAGAAGGAAAATAAAAGGGGATGGGTGGTAAGTACACAATTGGGCGAAAGTAACAACAATCAATAAGCAGATGTATGCCTCTATTCCAAATCGGTTACTCCACGTAGTAAAATAAAGAATCAAAAAGTATTTTTGTTTAACATTCCACGAGCTGCATTACCTTCGTTGAGTGCATAATGCAGCAGCATTGGGTCAACACGGGCAAACCTGGAACTGGTTTCGACACCTTCTATCAACAGAAGGTGTATATCGGATTAATTGTTCATGTGGCAGCTGCTACATTGGGCAGACGGGACGTAACATCAGTGTAAGACTAAAAGAACATCAGAGAAATATTAAATTATCTCAAACACAACTGTCGGCAGTGGCAGAACATGCTTGTCAACAAGGACACTCAATTGATTTTGACAATGTTGCAGTGGTGTGTAAAACTAATTATTACTGGCAAAGACTAATTAGAGAATCCATTGAAATTGAGAGGAACAAGAATAACTTTAATCGCTCTGACAGCTACAGGCTTACTGCGGCCTGGAAGCGTATTATTAAATAATACATATTACATTTTGATTTAAAGAATTACTAATCTACAACTCATTACTAATCATAACCAATGACTGATTTCTAATCGATTATATAATTACAATACCCCCCCCCCTCCGCCTCTAATCACTGCACCTGATATGAGTTAAGTGATGACGTCACCCTGCTGCTCTATATAAAACCGGGAGCAAGCGAGGGCTTTACCATTCTGGCGAATTGCCTGATGATGATGGATGTATTTACCATCGAAACGTCGTACTCAAACTGTAAATGTTGTGGATTCACTCTTTAACACACCGGTGGGCTAAAGTAGTGAATTATTTGTCTTTTGTCAACGTGACACTTTTTTTTGCTGATTGGCCGTGTCGGGTGGTGGAGGGTTACGACACATTTATAAATAAACGCGATCTAACCCAAAAACCTTTATTATGAGTAGTATGTATGTATGTTGAACTTCTTTCGCACCATACGTAGTCAACTGTGTTAATCCGAGGTGCGGGGGAAAAACAACAAACTAAACACAACGCAGTTCTAAAGAAATACGTTTTCAATTTAGATTTAAAAGTGCATCGCTCCAGCGGCGTCCTAATATCGGGAGGAAGAGCGTTCCAGACGGCCACAGAAGTGCATATGAAAGCACCACGCGATGCGATGACCGTCTTTGTTCGACAGTTAGACAAAATTCGCTGCTGCGAGGATGACCGGAGTGTCTCATCCGCAGGGTGAGGCCTGCCAAAACCAATGCTGGTGAAAGGCCAGGTATCTACGATTCCTCATACTACTATAACTATTGTTTTTGCTAGGTAAGACCCACTTAGTTATGCAGCTCTTTTTCAGAAGCGACTTGGCCACAATTGATAGCTCAAAGAAATGGGAAATGTATCTTGGCCAAACAATCTTAACGTGTGACGTTTATTTATTCAAAATGAGGAAGGAAAAACCAGTGGGCCTCGAGAAAAAATCCACGCGACCACGGGGAGAACACGCTAACTCCAAATATACAGGTATTGTCAGGGTCCGGATCGAACCCACAATCTCCTGTATACCAGGTGAGGTAATTAACATCTCGCCACCGTGCATCGGCAAGGGTCCGGATCGAACCCACAATCTCCTGTATACCAGGTGAGGTAATTAACATCTCGCCACCGTGCATCGGCAAGGGCGAGGTTATAAATGAGCCGATTAAAGGAGAGCCGAGTGGCAGCCCTCTCACGCGAACGTTGAGAATTTTGGGCACACACAAAACAACAAAAAGGGCCCTTTTTCTCCACAAAACTGAGAAACAAGGAATTTGCATCGATCACTTGAGATTTTTACTTATTTCTTAATGTTTGTTCCGAGGAAGTTGAGGCAACACTTTCGAAATGTTAACTTTTTTTTAATGTTCCGCTTGTTTGTATTAATTCACTCGAAGATTAATCGTCGCGGTCTATTGCGTACATTTTCAAGGTGCCAATTGGATGAGTACATTTCCGACAAGTGTTTAACAAATGAATGATTGATGAGAACAAACATCACTCGAGGAGTTATATTTGTAAATGTTTATTTTCACTTCATTTGTCTTCTCACAGCTCAATTCGAATGCCGCAAGAACATGTTCTACTTTGTCTTTGCAAGCCTTGCCAACTACCTACGTGCAACATCAATGTGATCTACCAACCCTCGCCTCCAAAGAGCTGGACCATATGTGTATGCTCTATGATAAAGTGATAGCATGAGTCGGTGAAATATGGAGGGCTGAATGGTCGAGCATGGGATCGAGCATGGAGCATGGGATCGATCATGGGATCGAGCATGGGATCGAACATGGGATCGATCATGGGATCGAGCATGGGATCGAGCATGGAGCATGGGATCGAGCATGGGATCGAGCATGGAGCGTGGGATCGAGCATGGAGCGTGGGATCGAGCATGGGATCGAGCATGGGATCGTGGCATGGGATCGAGCATGGAGCATGGGATCGAGCATAGGATCGAGCATAGAGCATGGGATCGAGCATGGGATCGAGCATGGGATCGAGCATGGGTTCGAGGTGTTGGAACGATTACATATTCGACACTTTCCATTGCGTGGCATCGCTTACCAGTGGCTAGATTTGGCTCGTGCATGCATACTCCATGCATATTTCACGGACTCATTCTATCGCACTGCAGTGCCACTGTTGCATGCAAATCACTGGCGAGGACGTTGGTGGTGATGATGATGTAAATATGTCATGGACAGCAGTGGCTGATGAATGACCATATATACTGCTGTCTGTGTCCACGTTGGAAACCGCAGATATATACAATAGACGATGCCCCCTTGCTATAACAATAAGCAGTATTAATGTACGTACATCATACTGAACCATCGTTCATAACACATGGCTTTCATAACGATAGCAGGCATTCAATGTTCGGCCAAAACGATGTAAAAATAAATGAGTGAAGCTATACATACATTCATACACGCGGGAGTATAAACTATTTTTTTTTGTTTTTTACCAGGACAGGCCCACTGAGCCATATAGCTCTTTTTCAGAAGCGACCTGCCGACAATTGATAGCTCAAAGAAGTGGATTATCAAGTGGAAATGCATAGCGGCCAAATACTATAAACGCACGTTTCTAAATGTGGAAGGAAAACCGGAGGACCCGGAGAAAAATACACGCGACCACCTCCTGTATACCAGGCGAGGTAGAAGTGACGATGCTTTTTGTGATGATGTTTGTGAGTGATGATGTAGTGTGTGATGAAGTAGTCAGTGATGATGTGGTGTGCGTGACGATGCTGTGAGTGATGATGCTGTGTGTGTGACGATGCCGTGAGTGATGATGCTGTGTGTGTGTGACGATGGTTTGCGTGATGATGCTGTGAGTGATGATGTAGTGTGTGACGATGGTTTGCGTGATGATGCAGTGAGTGATGATGCTGTGTGTGATGATGTTGTGAGTGATGGTGCAGTGTGTGATGATGCGGTGTGCATGACGATGTTGTCAGTGATGACGCGGTGTGTGTGACGATGGTGTGTGTGTGATGTTGTGTGTGTTGATGCAGTGTGATGATGCGGGGTGCGTGATGATGCTGTGTGTGTGACGATGGTTTGTGTGATGATGTCGTGTGTGTTGATGCAGTGTGTGATGATGAGGTGTGCTTGACGATGCTGTGAGTGATGATGCTGTGAGTGTGACGATGGTGTGTGTGATGATGCTGTGTGTGATGATGCTATGTGTATGACAATGGTTTGTGTGATGATGCTGTGAGTATTGATGCTGTGTGTGTGACGATGGTTTGTGTGATGATGCTGTGAGTGGTGATGCTGTGTGTGTGACGATGGTTTGTGTGATGATGCCGCGTGTGATGATACTGTGTGTGTGACGATGGTTTGTGTGATGATGCTGTGAGTGATGATGTAGTGTGTGACGATGGTTTGTGTGATGATGCTGTGAGTGGTGATGCTGTGTGTGTGACGATGGTTTGTGTGACGATGCTGTGAGTGATGATTCAGTGTGTGACGATGGTTTGTGTGATGATGCTGTGAGTGGTGATGCTGTGTGTGTGACGATGGTTTGTGTGACGATGCTGTGAGTGATGATGTTGTGTGTGTGTGACGATGGTTTGTGTCATGATGTAGTGTGTGATGATGCGGGGTGCGTGACGATGCTGTGAGTGATGATGCTGTGTGTGTGTGACGATGCTGTGTACCGACAATCCGGTAAAGGCAATAGATGTGGATTGGACTCATTCTCGGGGGTGAAGGAAGCTCCGGTAGAAGGAAGGATGGTTGAGAAAAACGCCAAGAGGCAGAAGAGGAGATTGGAAGCATTGCGCCTCGAAGAAACGATGTTGGTGATTGAAGTGAGATGCAGAAGAAAATTTGCCCATCAGACAGAATGGAGGAAGTTTGAGCCAAAGGCCTGTCACTGGGCAGAGGACTAAAGAATTTCCGATTTGATTTCCGATTTACACACTAGAACATCTTGTTTGTTTTCGCATATGATCAATATATCCTCTGTAATTGCGCGCACATTTTTTTTTACATCTGGTCACAACTAACATTGAGTTTTTATTGTACTGTTTAAACATAAATGTAAACACGTGGGCAATATCATTTTATGAAGTAGGAGGTTTATAAGCGCGTATTGGCACATATATACAGTGAGGGAAAAAAGTATTTGATCCCCTGCTGACTTTGTACGTTTGCCCACTGACAAAGAAATGATCAGTCTATTATTTTAATGGTAGGTTTATTTGAACAGTGTGAGACAGAATAACAACAAAATCCAGAAAAACGCATGTCAAAAATGTAATAAATTGATTTGCATTTTAATGAGGGAAATAAGTATTTGACCCCTCTGCAAAACATGACTTAGTACTTGGTGGAAAAATCCTTGTTGGCAATCACAGAGGTCAGACGTTTCTTGTAGTTGGCCACCAGGTTTGCACACATCTCAGGAGGGATTTTGTCCCACTCCTCTTTGCAGACCTTCTCCAAGTCATTAAGGTTTCGAGGCTGACGTTTGGCAACTCGAACCTTCAGCTCCCTCCACAGATTTTCTATGGGATTAAGGTCTGGAGACTGGCTAGGCCACTCCAGGACCTTAATGTGCTTCTTCTTGAGCTACTCCTTTGTTGCCTTGGCCGTGTGTTTTGGGTCATTGTCATGCTGGAATACCCATCCACTACCCATTTTCCATGCCCTGGCTGAGGGAAGGAGGTTTTCACCCAAGATTTGACGGTACATGGCCCCGTCCATCGTCCCTTTGATGCGGTGAAGTTGCCCTGTCCCCTTAGCAGAAAATCACCCCCAAAGCATAATGTTTCCACCTCCATGTTTGACGGTGGGGATGGTGTTCTTGGGGTTATAGGCAGCATTCCTCCTCCTCCAAACACGGCGAGTTGAGTTGATGCCAAAGAGCTCCATTTTGGTCTCATCTGATCACAACGCTTTCACCCAGTTGTCCTCTGACTCATTCAGATGTTCATTGGCAAACTTCAGACGGGCATGTATATGTGCTTTCTTGAGCAGGGGGACCTTGCAGGCGCTGCAGGATTTCAGTCCTTCACGGCGTAGTGTGTTACCAATTGTTTTCTTGGTGACTATGGTCCCAGCTGCCTTGGGATCATTGACAAGATCCTCCCGTGTAGTTCTGGGCTGATTCCTCACCGTTCTCATGATCATTGCAACTCCACGAGGTGAGATCTTGCATGGAGCCCCAGGCCGAGGGAGATTGACAGTTCTTTTGTGTTTCTTCCATTTACGAATAATCGCACCAACTGTTGTCACCTTCTCACCAAGCTGCTTGGCAATGGTCGTGTAGCCAATTCCAGCCTTGTGTACAATCTTGTCCCTGACGTCCTTGGAGAGCTCTTTGGTCTTGGCCATGGTGGAGAGTTTGGAATCTGATTGATTGCTTCTGTGGAGAGGCATCTTTTATACAGGTAACAAGCGGAGATTAGGAGCACTCCCTTTAAGTGTGCTCCTAATCTCAGCTCGTTACCTGTATAAAAGACACCTGGGAGCCAGAAATTTTTCTGATTGAGAGGGGGTCAAATACTTATTTCCCTCATTAAAATGCAAATCAATTTATAACATTTTGACATGCGTTTTCGGGGATTTTTTTATTGTTATTCTGTCTCTCACTGTTCAAATAAATCTACCATTAAAATTATAGACTGATCATTTCTTTGTCAGTGGGCAAACGTACAACATCAGCAGGGGATCAAATACTTTTTTCCCTCACTGTAGGTATCGGTACGTGATGTGTATATATATAAAATCGTCTGCGTACATATTTCCAATAAATAAAACTAGGTTCCGCAGATTTCTACCGGCCTTGTGAATAACAAGTGTTGGCAGGCAAGTTAAAGGTAAAATTGCAGTCCTGAAATGACTTGCTCATGCCACTGCTGGCGGAAGGCCCTCCACTCGAGTGCAGTTTGGCCTACTCTTCCACACTGGTCAAGCGTGAGAGATTGCGACATGTTGGAGAGGCCTTCAACCAGCAGTGGATAGATCACAGCTTGCCGATGAGATATATATATATATAATTTGTTTATCGAGGGTTTTAAGAATTTTGTATTTTACAGGTGGCAAAAAAATGTACCAGCAACTCAAAGCGCCTTAACATCACGGCTCATCTCAACCAATCCAATGCACTGCTGCAGCCCACCAGAGCGGACCACCCCCGTGTCCCCATAGTGGCAGCTGTCCCTGCGTGGTGCTGAGTGTACGCAGAGCCGCCTGTGAATGGGCATTAGATCGCCAGTGGAGGGGGCGCTGGTTAATACACTCACTCGCAGTGGCCTGTAGCGTGGACGGTGAGCTCATGGGGTCTTTAACATCCATTTCATAGCAGTGACAGGACTTCAAGTAATTCCTTGGCAGCGAAAAAATAATAATACTTGGCACGCAGCTGGCTATGGGAATGAGAATGGCTCGGCGCAACCATTACGCTACACGGCCCCTTCTCAAGTAATGTACGAGGGTGAATAACCCTGCACAATACCCCCCCCCGCGCCCCCAGGCTCACTCCGACACCAATCACAACAATATACATTGACCACTTTATTGCCAGTTAGATTCCCAGCTGTGTTCTGGGGATTCGTGGCCGTGCGCTGGATAAATCTCAGCGTCTGGGAATTGAGCGCAGGGGGCGGTGGGGAGGGGAAGTTTTTTTGGGCTCAGAGCTCGGGACGCGGCTTATAAATTGACCACCGCCTCCCTCCCCTCCACCAAACCAGCACCACCTCCATCGCGAGCCACCCAGCCACCTACATACAGTACGTGCACAGCCTGATCGCTGCTAATAAGACACTTGGCGTCTGGAAGTCGGGGTGGGGGGGGGGGGGGTGGTGTGGGTAGGGGGGTGGTGTGTGTGGGGTGGGGGGCAAATCTGTGCGGAGTTCGTTGGACCCCCCCCCTCCCCCCGGAGAGAGTTTTAAAAGGCAGGGGCCATCGTGAGATAACAACGTCCAGGAAGCCTGCTCGACTCCACGTATTTATTGTTCTGCTACAGGGGGAAATTAATGCCCCCTCCACCCCCTCCGCGTTAATTTCACGCCGCGAGCGCCCTGGCCTACGGGCGCAGCAAGCGAAGGGCAGCGGGGGGCAGGGAGGGGGGGTGGGGGTGATCGGCCCCCCAGCGGGGGGCAGGGGGGGGGGGTGGGGGTGATCGGCCCCCACACTCACTGGGTTCCCGCAGATGAACACGGCCGTGTTCGCGTTTTTAACACGGCCCCGCGGGTCGGTTCCACTGAAGCCCAAGGGGGAGAGGGGTGGTGGTGGTGGTGGTGGTGGAGGGTCCGGCACCTTTTTGTCGTTCCCCAGCGCCTTCGATTAGCGCGGTTTGGCTAGGTACGGCGCAAAAGAAGTTCGGCACACGTGCAGTAATATAAATACACGGCGCTCGTCTCCGTCGGAGGCTCCAAGAGCCGGTGGTGGAAAATTCCGCGCAAATTATTATTTTTTTTAAAATTTTTGATTTATAATGAGTCAAATCAGGTAAGTGCGGTCGTATTTTTTTCTTGCGTGCGAATGACAGCTGCCGACTTCCCACGAAGTTGTTACTTATTTTATCGACCCAGGAGGGATGATGGCCTGAGTCGGCCCTTTCACCCCCCCCCCCCCCCCACCACCACCACCCGCCTTCAAACTTGGAATGCAACCTCACGACTGAGTTGAGTGTCCCAACCACAGCGCCACCGCTCTGTCAATGTGAGCGACCCGGCACGGACGAGCAAGTGAATCGCCGCACCGCTCGCTATTGCACGGCTGCCCTTTGTGAATCCACTAACTGCATGAGGACCTCCCCACGTCGTATCAGTCGTGGGAGCGGTTTTGACCATACTTCACCATTCTGGTCAGTGAGTAGATAATGGGCGGGGATAGGGGTGGGGGGGGGGAGCGAGTTCAGGTGTCACTCACCACTCCTGTTTGCCGTGCTTCGTACTGCAATGCGACTAACTCGCAGGCCCCTTGCTTCACCCAACTCGATATTCACAGACACACACATAGGTATAATGATATATAACGATCATCATTTGAAAAATTTTTTTGTCAAGTCTCAAATTCAACTGAACTAATCTTGATTTGAAGCTTTCGTGACTGCAGGAATCCATACTCTTTGGTTCTTTCTGTAAAGTCTAAATACGTGACTTTACCGAAATAACCATAGACTATAAACTTAACCATTTTAAACTCTTGTTCTTAGCTCTTTCGGTAAAGTCACGTTGAAGGGAAACAATAAAATATATATAAAACAATTTTATCGTTTTATATTTTTAATAAAATATATATAAAACAATTTTATTGTTTCATATTTTTATCATTTTATTGTTTCCCTATCTACGTGGTGGTGACTTTACCCAAATAACCAAGAATAATAATTGTATTGTTTTATATTTTTATTATTTTATTGTTTCCCTATCTACGTGGTGGTGACTTTACCCAAAGAACCAAGAATAATAATTGTATTGTTTTATATTTTTATTATTTTATTGTTTCCCTTCTACGTGGTGGTGACTTTACCCAAAAAACCAAGAATAATAATTTTATTGTTTTATATTTTTATTATTTTATTGAGCCTAGTCTCCACAGATGTTGGACGAGATGACGACTTTTGGTGTCATCTGGTCCAACATCTGGTCCAACACCAGTGGAGACTTGGCTCTAAGAAAAGCCGTCTCGTGTGTGGACCAATCAAATTCAAGGGTAGTGCATATCATTATCAGAGTTGTCTTTTTTGTTTGCATTTTGACTGCTTGTATTGTGGTTATTGCAAACATGATTCCTTGTATAAAGGTATCAGTTTTTGTGCCAGATAAAAGGGTAAAAACCTATTACTATAAGCATTGTTTATCTTTAATTAAAAAACTTGTGGAGGGGGAAAAAAAACCCTCAGAGGATTCGGAGAAAAATTCACGCTGCCACGGGGAGAGAGAGCACACGAACTCCAAATATGCAACAGGGGTCGGGATCGAACCAACGGCTTCCTCTATACTGTACAAGGCACATGCAGTTTGTTACCAACTTTTCACAGAATTGTTGCTCATTTTATTGAGCCGGGACAGTCATAATCACAACCATCATGATCTGACCTCACGATGATAGAAGCGTCAGGCACCATCGCCAAAAATCAGAAACTGTGTTACGGTGCCGAGCCGTGCGATGCGTTGTTGTTGTTGTTTGCACAGCGCAAGCAGGATTCAACTTTCGATAGCATCGCTTGGCAAAAACTTCATGGCCATATGAGCCGCAAACCAAACTCTTCATGCGGCATGAGGCTCACAACGTGCTGAGCGGGTCATGTGGAGCGGGCGCGCGACGGTCGGTTCGCGCGCCTTGTTTGGCCTGCGCGGGGTTATTTTGATTCTCTCTCTTCGGTTTAAGAGATCTGCGAAAGCGCTCTCAAAGTGCCCACTGTGTCTGGCAGGCTCCGCTGCCAAAGGGCGAGAGTGCCGCGCGCCGCCCACTGCTTCCGCGGATGTTATCCACTTCCAAATAAAGTTCTAAATGAGAAGTTAAAATGTTGACGCCGCGTCGCGGTCAAAGTCGCACTCGAGCTGCTCAGGAGCCGGGAAGTTGACGCGACACAGTCGTCTTTGTTGATTTAAAGCTTTCCTGACCGCAGGAAGCCATACTCTTCGGTTCTTTCGGTACAGTCACGGAGGTCAAGTCACGTAGGTAAAGTCACGTAGGTATAAATTAAAATAAATAACGACGTTTCGAGCGCAACACAAGCGTCCGTCACTGATTACCGAAAGACCCAAAGCGTACAGTTGTCTTTGTTTTGGATTTTCTATTTGCTTCTCTTGCATTATATTCCGGTTTGTCGTCCCCCTCCACCCCCCCCCCCCCCCCCATCGTTTGTAATTTTGTTTTTAATTTCGCTGACCCAGGTCACTCTTGCAAATGAGACTATCTGGCTCCGTTCAGTTTCTGTCATCTGGTTAAGCAAAACAAACTTTACACCTCGCCTAGCATGCTTTTCGCGAGCTCAATGTTTGGCCACTGCTGTTTTACAGCATTCGGAAGCGACCGGGTGCAATTGAACTTTAAAATCTAGATTGGAAACTCCATATAATTTGGGTTTCTTTCGGTAAAGTCACGTAGAAGAGAAATAATAATAAAATAATAAAATAAAACACTAAAATTCTCACGACGTTTCGGCCACAACGCAAGCAGCCGTCCTCAGGTGAAGAAACAGAGCTGTCGAAAAGACAGCGTTGTGGCCGAAACGTCGTGAGAATTTTATTATATTATGCTTTATTTTTATTATTTTATTATTTCCCTTCTACGTGACTTTACCGAAAGAACCAAGAATATGAATCCCTGCAGTCACTGAAAGCTTTAATTCGAAAAATGGAAACTCTTTCTTTGTAAATACTTTTTGTGTGTGTTTAGATTGTTTCTCTTTCCCTCCGCACTTCCGATTAGCACGGTTGGCTACATACGGTGCAAAAGACGTTCAACATACACACGTATATACATACACAAAAGACAAAGATTCCGCGTATAGCTTGCACAGACTGTTGGGACAAGTGCTGTTAGCGAGCACCTATCATGGATGGCCAACATCACGCCCGGCCGCCTTTGTCTCCCCAGTGGCAATTTTTACACACCGCACTAGGTACTCGTTTGAGGCTGAGTCGACCTAGGGTAGGCCCATGACCAATTCAAATAATTGTCACTGGTGTTGGCCGTGAGCGGGAATCAAACTTGGGTCGCCGGGTGCATAGCGCGCGGCACGTTAACCACTACTACTACTACCGCTCCCACACAACCATAGCTGCACACGGACATGCATTACGCGCAGCGCACAGAGACACCGGGCTTGCAACAACAACAACAACGAAAAACCCCACACGCCGTGCCATGCAGAGCGCAACGCTCGAGCGATGCACCACTCTGCACGTCTTCCCTTCGCTCGCGAAACTTCGGTAGCAGACAGCCGTGGAGGCGGCCGTAAGCCGGTGGACAAGTCAAGCGGATGATCCGAGGTGGAGGATCACAGAGCCGTGTCACCCTGTGTTGGGAGGTGGGGGGGTGGGAAGGATGGATGCTTGGCCGATCACCAGACACAAATCTGAAAAACCTCGCTCCCTCCCGCCGACCGAGATGGAACTTGGAACGCGTTCTGGAAAGCGCAATTGAGTCTGCGATGAATTTTTTGTTTTTTTTTTAAAGCAGAACTTGTGAGCTCACCGGCCTGCCCAGAGCCAGCAGCCGCGGCTGGCGGATAACAACCCCGAAAACGTGGCTTGCGCCAGGGTATTGGTTTGTATGAAGCAGACTGAAACACGAGGAGTAGGGCACGTTCATTTATACGCTCCGTCGTCAGTTCTGCGGCAGAGAGTGACGGGCGATTCGTTCCATCACTTCCAGTCGGTCTCGTCTCCACATTTGTGAATGGGGAGGGGGGGGGGGGGAGATTGAGGCTGCTCCGTGGGAGTTGCCGCGTGTCCCGTCTGCTGATCGAGTGTCGGCTTTGCTTGCTTCACAGTTTTTCGCAAGCACGCGAACGCCGAATGTCCGAAGCTCAGATCGACGTTTCGCGAATACAACCGTTTTCCTACTTCAAAGTGGCATGTGAAAATAAAATAAAACATTGTTATTACAAGCGTTGTCAGTGTTCGTAAGGAGGTGGATGTGCCTGCATACCAGGCATATGTACTTCTGATTAGCACGGATGAATACGTACTGTGCAAATGAAGTTCAACATACTGTACATACAAGAGTTTGTGGATTCGATCCCGACCATGACGCCTCTATATTTGGAGTTTGCATTTCCTTCTTCCTGCGGTCGATTGGATTTGTATCCGGGTCCTCCGGTTTTCCCCTACACATTGAGAAAAAAAAATGCTTTCAGAGCATTGGGCTGCTACAAATGTCCACGTGATGAGCCACTTCGTTGAGCTATCATCTGTGGCCAGATCGCTTCTGATTAACGAGCTCAACAGCTCGGTGAGCCTTGCCCTGGGTAGGGGTCGGCAAACCTGCAGGTCCGGAGCCACATGGAGTGGCTCTTGAACGACTGCTTCGTCATGTTCTTCATGACGGAACCGCCGTCTCGTATTCACCACGTGCATTGCGACTCTTGAAATGTTGTTTTTGTGTGTGTGTGTTTTTTATACCGAAATCGAATTTTATTTTATTGTTATTTTAGTTGCCGACTCGTGCACTAGCAGCAGATGGCCTCTACCGCCAGTTGTAACGTGAGCCAGCAATTGCAGGGCTGCAGCATTTGTGTTGTTTTATTAAACATCAGAGCAGGTTTCAACTTCTCTGGGTCTCATCAGCATGGTGAGGCCCCTTTCAACTCATTGCCACTGTGTCCAGCGAGGCTATGGGCTGAACTCGGCCACGCACCCACGACGTTTATCTGGGCGCACGGACTGAGCTGTCAGGAGCTCATCGCGTCTCGCCGACACCTAAGAAATGCCCCAAAATATGCCAGGAATGGGGCTGAGGTCAATGCAACGGGTTAAGAGGGAATTGGGAGGGGGGGGGGCAGCAAAGTCGGCGTTTAACTACAGGCGGGTTAGTGGGGGAGCCGCTACTCAGCGACTGAGAAGGCCCCATACAGCACGATAGGAAATCAAATTGAAATGACAACGCCTGGACAGGTCAAGCGGCGCTTCTCATGGGGAATGCGAATGCACAGCCCAGCGATTACGTTCCCATTCCTCTGCTGGCTCGAGAGCTTCTTACTAGAGGTAGCTTTGGAGAGCCCCTCGAGGAGGGTATTTTTTGGCCTACTCTTCCACGTTGGCCAGACATCGTGGAAGACGTGGCAATAGCCATGTTTCACCCTACCACATGTGAACTGTTAATTAATTAAGTGCCGTGTCCCGATTTATAGTACACTTGCCCCGTTCTTTAAACTCTCGGCAAGGAGATATAAGTGAACTCTGGATTACGAATCACTATGCCAAGCAAGGCAGCATCCCAGCTTAAGATGAGTTTGTGTGAAAGATAATGTGAAGTAAAAAAAAGTGAGAGAGAGCACCATAATTTTGACAGCGCTATTTGTTGCTGGACGCTTGAGTCGACCTCGAAGAGGCCCCAGGATTGGTTTAAATAATCGTCACCGGTGTTTGCCGTGAGCGGGAATCGAACTCGGCACCTTGCCGGGTTCCCAGTGGGCCAGCAAGACACACACGCGCACTCACAGACACACACACACCCGCATTCACAGACACACGCATCACACAACTCCTCCCTCGTAGTGGATTGGCTGAGCCCCCCCCCCCCCACCAACGTCCCCCCCCCACCACCCCCTGCCCGGGTGAGTGATTCAACCCGAACTTCACGGGTCCGCGGTTCTGAGTAGCGACCAGGTCCGGAAAACGAACGGTGATCGAGGCGAGAGCGACACGAAGCCGATGGCGGGCGGAGGGGGGGAGGGAGTTTCCACATTTCCATGACGGCGTCAAGTGCGTCCGTAACGCAGCATCGCTTGAGAAAGACACGCGCATGCACGCGCGCACGTCGTCACCGTCAGCCTTCATTAATCCACTGCTGCATGAAGGGCCCACGGTGAGTTGCTTGGCTCGGTGTGCCGCGAAGACCGAGCCAGCTCGACAAGTGTTGAGCGGGCGCTGAGTGGAAAACATCGAGAAGCTCTGGGGCAGATCACTTAGACTCGACCGAAATGAACAATGAAAGGTCCGTGATAATCCCGACCCAAATGAGCATTGAGGCGGTGGCCTGAACCAGTGCTGGACATTTCGATTTAAAGCTTTCGTGACTGCAATGATTCATCTTCTTTGGTTCTTTCGGTAAAGTCACGTAGAAAGAGAATAAAATAATAAATTGATAAAATAAAATAACACAATAATATTCTCACGACGTTTCGGCCACAACACAAGCGGCCTTCATCAGGACAGCGCTGTCCTACCAGACAGTCTCGCCCCTTCACCTGATGAAGGCCGCTTGTGTTGTGGCCGAAACGTCGTGAGAATATTATTGTGTTATTTTATTTTATCAATTTATTATTTTATTCTCATTCTACGTGACTTTACCGAAAAAACCAAAGAAGACAGTGCTGGACAGTCTACATTCCAATCCGTAGAACTACCACTGTTGACTTCCCCACAAAGCGGTACCCACTTTATCGACCCCCCCGCCACCCCCCCGGAAGGATTATGGGATGTGTAAACTCCGACCCCCCCCCCACCATCTCCGCCACAACAACCAGGATGTGAACTCGTAAACTTCCGATCACGAGCCACTCGCTCTACCGCTGAGAGAGCCATCCGCCCGGGATGGCCAAGCCAAACGCGCGACTGACGACAATATGCCGCAATGATGATGCTGCTGATGCTCTCCCTTGCCCGCCCCACTGATTTGCTCTTTCATCTGCCGTGCGAGAGACAAGCACGAGTTGGGTGTACAAGTTCAGCGGTTTCACTGCTGGATTCTATTTTTTTTTCCGCCCGGAGGACGACCGCTTGTGTTGCGATCGAAACGTCGTGATGAATTATTTTTTGGTTTCAGTTTACTTTTTACTACGAGCCGAAAGAACCAAAGAGTATGGATTCCTGCAGTCACGAAAGCTTCAAATCAAGATTGTACAAGTGTGTTGATGAACGATGTGGGGGGGGGAGGGAGACATTATTTTTTTTAATTTTCTTCCGAAACAGCAATAGCCTCGTCGTTACCGCTGCCCAGTAAACAGCCCTAGAGAGGGGGGGGGGCGAGGGGGGGCATGTGCCTGGTGGGGGGGGGGGGGCTCAGCTCTAGCACCGCTCCACATTCCTTCCAGTGGAAATAATATCCCTGGCACCGGACTTAGCAGCTGAGCGAAATGCTGCGCCGCACTCCAAGATGTGTGACTTCAAAGTGCTGCTGCTGCTGCGGCGTGGATGGGAAACAGATGGGCGGCTGACACGCACATGCCTGTAAGCGTGTGTGCTCGTGTGGGGGGTTCGTGTGTGTGTGTGGGGGGGGGGGGGGTACGTGTGTGTGTGAATAGGGGTGTGTGTGTGTGTGCTGGCCTTCATAGGTGCTCGCTAACATAATTTGCCCCAACAGTATGTTCAGGTTATTACGGGAGATCTTTGTATTGTGTGTGTGTGGGTACATGTGTGTGTGGGTACATGTGTGTGTGGGTACATGTGTGTGTGTGGGGGGGGGGGTGTATCGGTTAGCGCGCTGCGCTACGAACTCGGCGACCCGCCCGAGATCGATTTCGCTCGCGGCCAACGCCAGTGACGATTATCTGGACCGGTCCTGGGCTACCTGGTGCAGTGTGTATAAACATCGCCACTGTGGAGACAAAGGCGGCCGGGCGTTGTGTTGGTCACCCACCCCCTGGTGTGCCGTGACGGCCTTCATAGGTGATCGCTAACAGCACTTGCCCCAACAGCCTGTTAAGGCTATACTGGGGGATCTTTGTCTTTGTATGTATGTCTATTTATTTCTATTCTTGGTTCTTTCGGTAAAGTCACGTAGAAGGGAAATAATAACATAATACAAATAAAACATAAAATTATCAGGCGAAGAACAGAGCTGTCGGAAAGACAGCGTCCTAATGAACACTGCTAAGAAATAGGTTTTTACCCTTTTATCTGGCACAAAAAAAACTGACACCTTCATACAAGGGATCATGTTTGCAATAAACACAACACAAGTAGTCAAAATGCAAAAAAAAAGACAACTCTGATAATGATATGCACTGTCCTTGAATTTGATTGGTCCACACCCGAGACGACACCAGTGGAGACTGGGCTCTAAGAAAAGCCGTCTCTGGTGTGGACCAATCAAATTCAAGGACAGTGCATATCATTATCAGAGTTGTTTTTTTTTGTTTGCATTTTGACTACTTGTGTTGTGGTTATTGCAAACATGATCCCTTGTATAAAGGTGTCAGTTTTTTTGTGCCAGATAAAATGGTAAAAACCTATTACTATATCTTGTTACTGGCAAATGAGGTCTCATAACACTGCTAAGCTTGGCAGCGTCTCAAAGTCGTTCCGACAGCTCTGTTCTTCACCTGAGGACGACTGCTTGCGTTGTGGCCGAAACGTCTTTGAGAATTTTACTTTATTATGTTTTATTTTTATTATTGTATTATTTCCCTCCTACGTGACTTTACCGAAAGAGCCAATAATATGAATCCCTGCAGTCACGAAAGCTTTCAATCGAAATCAATTTATTTCATACCGATTTGTGGCGTAAGTGCTGTTCAGCAAGCGCCTACGAATACCGGAACGGTACACGAGAGGACTTTCGTGTGGTCAGGTCCACACCTGGCCACGCGTGTCTCTCAGCTCTGCCGTCTCAACGAGTACTCGTTCAAGGAAAAGTGAGCACTTCGTTAAGACATAGGAGGGAGAGGCGGCAGGCAGAGGTTCAGCCACGGTGGCGAGAAGTTACCTCGAATGGTATGCAGGAGGTTGTGGGTTCGATCCCGATCCCTGACACCTGCTGTATATTTGGAGTTTGCATGGTCTCTCTCTCTCTCTCCCCGTGGTCGCGTGGATTTTTTTCCGGGTGCTCCAGGTTTTTTTTGTACCTCTACGTTTAGAATCGACGTGCGTATTTGACCGCCGCTTGACATTTCCACGTAAAACGCCACTTCGTTAAACAATCATCTGTGGTCAGGTCGTTTCTGAAAAAGGGCGTTATAGCTCAGCGAGGCCTTATCTGGTAATACAAAACAAAATGTTCGCTATATCCCACTTTTGATTTGAAGCTTTCGTGACTGCAGGAATCCATACTCTTTTGTTCTTTATAAATTAAATACATTTGTATTTTATTTAAATAAAATAAAGAAATTATTTTATTTAAGTAAAGAAATTATTTTATAAATAAAATAAAAATTGCATTATATTTTATACCTACGTGACTTTACCGAAAGAACCCAAGTTTATATACATATCCCACTTGCTACTGGTGTTTGCACGTGGCCTGGAGTAAGGGGATGACGTGACCACCACTCGCCATCTAAACCACGGCTCCACCCGGTCATCGCCTCCTCTTCGTGCAAACGAACCTTTATGGGGGTTGGGGGGGGGGGTCATTGGCTTTGCGTGTGCTATGTGCTCGCGAGTAGCACTTGCCCCACACAAGTATGTTAATCCTCTTTCGTTAAAGTCACGTAGGTTAGAAATAAAATAAAATAAAACAAATCACGACAACCACAGCAGTTTTCTTGCTGTGGTTGTCTCACCTGATGAAGATTGCTTGTGTTGCGATCGAAACGTCGTGATTTGTTTTGTTTTATTTCTACCTACGTGACTTTACCGAAAGAACCAAGGATTATGGATTGCTGCAGTCACGAAAGCTTCAAATCAAGATTGTGTTAAGGCTACATGGTGGGATCTTTGCCTTTGTGCGCGTGACGGCACAAACCCGGCGAACCGAGTTCGATTTCCACTCACGGCTAACAGCAGTGACGATTGTCTAAACCGGTCCTGGTGTTCTCCTAGGTCAACTCAGCATTACATACGTACCTGGTGCAGTGTTTCAACATCAGGATTGGGGAGACAAAGGCGGCCGCGCGTGGTGCTGGCCACCGACCCCCTCGTGTCCCGTTTACGGCCTTCATTGGTGCTCACTAACAGCACTTGCCTCAAAATCGTCGGTTGACGCTATACGAGGGTTATTTTGTTGGTGTTACCGCACACGTGTGTGTGTGTATGTGTGTGTATGTGTGTGTGTTAGGACGTGTGTGTGTATGTGTGTGTATGTGTGTGTGTTAGGACGTGTGTGTGTGTGTATGTGTGTGTGTGTTAGGACGTGTGTGTGTGTGTATGTGTGTGTATGTGTGTGTGTTAGGACGTGTGTGTGTTAGGACGTGTGTGTGTTAGGACGTGTGTGTGTGTGTGTGTTAGGACGTGTGTGTGTTAGGACGTGTGTGTGTGTGTGTGTTAGGACGTGTGTGTGTGTGTTAGGACGTGTGTGTGTATGTGTGTTAGGACGTGTGTGTGTGTGTTAGGACGTGTGTGTGTGTGTGTTAGGACGTGTGTGTGTGTGTTAGGACGTGTGTGTGTGTGTTAGGACGTGTGTGTGTGTGTGTGTGTTAGGACGTGTGTGTTAGGACGTGTGTGTGTGTGTGTTAGGACGTGTGTGTGTGTTAGGACGTGTGTGTGTGTGTGTGTTAGGACGTGTGTGTGTGTGTGTTAGGACGTGTGTGTGTGTGTTAGGACGTGTGTGTGTGTGTGTTAGGACGTGTGTGTGTGTTAGGACGTGTGTGTGTGTTAGGACGTGTGTGTGTGTGTTAGGACGTGTGTGTGTGTGTGTTAGGACGTGTGTGTGTGTGTTAGGACGTGTGTGTGTGTGTTAGGACGTGTGTGTGTGTGTGTTAGGACGTGTGTGTGTGTGTGTTAGGACGTGTGTGTGTGTTAGGACGTGTGTGTGTTAGGACGTGTGTGTGTTAGGACGTGTGTGTGTGTGTGTTAGGACGTGTGTGTGTGTGTGTTAGGACGTGTGTGTGTGTGTGTTAGGACGTGTGTGTGTGTGTTAGGACGTGTGTGTGTGTGTTAGGACGTGTGTGTATGTGTGTTAGGACGTGTGTGTGTGTGTGTTTGGACTTGTGTGTGTGTGTTAGGACGTGTGTGTGTGTGTGTTAGGACGTGTGTGTGTGTGTGTGTTAGGACGTGTGTGTGTGTTAGGACGTGTGTGTGTGTGTGTTAGGACGTGTGTGTGTGTGATTGCGTGGCTGTGTGTGTGTGTGTTAGGACGTGTGTGTGATTGCGTGGCTGTGTGTGTGTGTGTTAGGACGTGTGGGTGTGTGTGTTAGGATGTGTGTGTTAGGACGTGTGTGTGTGATTGCGTGGCTGTGTGTGTGTGTTAGGACGTGTGTGTGTGTTTGCGTGGCTGTGTGTGTGTGTGTTAGAACGTGTGTGTGATTGCGTGGCTGTGTGTGTGTGTTAGGACGTGTGTGTGTGATTGCGTGGCTGTGTGTGTGTTAGGACGTGTGTGTGATTGCGTGGCTGTGTGTGTGTGTGATTGCGTGGCTGTGTGTGTGTGTGATTGCGTGGCTGTGTGTGTGTTAGGACGTGTGTGTGTGATTGCGTGGCTGTGTGTGTGTGTGATTGCGTGGCTGTGTGTGTGTGTGATTGCGTGGCTGTGTGTGTGTGTGATTGCGTGGCTGTGTGTTTGTGTGTGTGTTAGGACGTGTGTGTGTGTGTGATTGCGTGGCTGTGTGTGTGTGTGTTCGGACGTGTGTGTGTGGGTCTGTGGGATTGCGTGGCTGTGTGTGTGTGTGTTCGGACGTGTGTGTGTGTGGGTCTGTGGGATTGCGTGGCTGTGTGTGTGTGTGTGTTCGGACGTGTGTGTGGGTCTGTGGGATTGCGTGGCTGTGTGTGTGTTAGGACGTGTGTGTGTGGGGGTCTGTGGGATTGCGTGGCTGTGTGTGTGTGTTAGGACGTGTGTGTGGGTCTGTGGGATTGCGTGGCGTTTATGAATGGATGAGCAGATGAACACATTCTTACGTGCTAGTTTCGTGGCCATGCTTCTGTGCTGGAATATGCAGCCATTCAATCTGGGGCAAACTGCTGCAGGGCAACAGCTGAGGCGTACACGATAATTAAGTCGATAATAATCATGATAATAATAATGGAAATGCTTTATTCCGTAACACATGTCGGTGCTTACGAATCCTTTTAAGTGACAATATTTCCGAGAGCTGACTTCCGCTTGTAGAAAAAAGGAACGTTCTATACCAATGCCAATACTTGCCATAGGCCACTAAATGTCGTTGACGTCATCACAGCGCTTGTGCCAGGCTAGGTCCACCTTGAGGCTACGTGAAGTGTGGAAGGCTCGCTGTCAGGAGGTCACGGGACAGAGCCAGCTGCCATGGGTTGACTGACAGACGACTGACAGATGTGCCCCTTGCCGCCCGGAGCTCCGCTCGTTGTTGTGAGTGTCGCTGTTTTGTTCTATTCCTCACTCCGTTGTTGTTGGAGGGCGACTGCCTCCAACTGCCCAGCAGCGTCCTTCACGAGCCTCCTCAACAGAGGCCGATATTGACAACTGCCCGTACTAGTCATTGGCAAGTCCACTCGGTTCGACATTGTCCTGTACCACATCAGCAGACCCATCTTTTCTCCAGCCCGTGCCACACCCTTTGTAGCCCCCTTTATCCGGCCAAACAGAAGCTGCTTGGGCATACTGTTGCTGGGCATGCGTGCGACACCATCCAGCCAACGAAGTCCCTGCCTGCACGCACTCACAAAGACAAATACCACTCGTATAGTCTTAACAGACTGTAGGAGCAAGTGCTGTTAGCGAGTGCCGGCACGGCACATCGAGGGAGTGGGTGGCCAACACCACGCCCGGCCGCCTTTGTCTCCCCAGTGGCAATGTTTACACATCGCACCAGGTACTCATTTGAGGCTGAGTAGACCTAGGAGAGTCCCAGGACCGGTTCAGATATTCGTCACTGGTGTTAGCCGTGAGCAGGAATCGAACCCGGGTCGCCAGGTTCGTAGCACAGCGTAGCGCTAACCGCCACACTACCGCTCCCCACATGTAAGCTGTGTGTGAGTGCACTCACTCACACACAGCTTCAAAACACCCACTAACTCCTCACACAAATGCAGTCGCACCACGGGGTATTTTTCACTGCATCGTGAAATTAATGTTTCTCACATTCCTGGCTAAATTAGAAGATAAATGGCATATTCTCTTAATTTCCATTGTCAGCTTGCCATGGGCAAAAACTCAGTGTAAGGATATTGAATAAAAAGGCGTCACGGTTCCATTCCTGAAATATATAACAGACATCATAAGGTGCCATAAGCGAGCAGCTTCCCACGAATTTCCTGCCAAATACTGGGAAAGAGAAGCGGCCTTTTTACAACAGTTCGCATATACCTGGCGTGCAAGTACAGATAAGACTACATACCTCCACAATACATCTATCTATCTATCTGTCTTTCCACATTTATAAAAAAATGTAAAGCATCCTTTACACAACCCATTGTGGACCTACGGCCTTGTGAGAGTGAATACATTCAGCAGCATTGATTCAGTGCTGCTGGACACTGAATATATATTAGACTTATTGTGTGCTCATTTGTGTATCTATTATGTTATTGTTTTAATCTTCCCGTACAACGACCCGAAATGTTATTTTGCGGTTTGAAAAAAGTGAATTTACCCAGAGCCCTTTCATACATCAGCAAAAAAACACGGTGGTATTTGTATGATAGTGGGCACTCTCCTGCCAATAAGACAGACATACAACAACAAAACATAACCAGTGGAAGATTCGCGTTTGTTTGAACAGATGCTGCTGGAGCACATTCGTCTGGCGGTGGCCGTGTTGGCTCGGGGGATTCGTAGCACTGAGCCACCACCACCACAGATGAGAGCCTGCGTTCCAATCCGCGACGTGTTTAATCTAAATATGAATAATACATTTAATGATTACAAAATAGTATTTTTAAAAAAATGGCTTACACGACAGTTGCTGAGCACAGGGCTCAAAGGACCAACATGTCAAGGGGTCAGCAACAAACAGCACGATTGAAGTTTTGATGAATAAGAGCGCAACGTGTTTCTTGAAGCCAGTGAAGTTATTTTAAACTGGTAAGGAATAGAGACCAGAGACGATGGGCCCAGCATGCCAAGGGGCCAGCAACAAACAGCACGAGTAAAGTTGTGATGGATAAGGGTGCAACGCGTTTCCTGAATCGAGCGACGTTATCATAAAAGCTCAGGCAATGAGACGATGGGAGGGAATTCCAAAGTGGAGCAGTGCGAGGGAAGAAACGGAAAGAGAAGCGCTGTTACCTGCAGTGCGGTGCGTGGGTGAGTGAGCGAGTGAAGCGAGTGGGTGATTGAGTTGGCGAGTGAGCGTGATGTTGTTACCCGTATTTTGGTGGTGGCTGTTGAACGCAGTGTCCATGAGATGACACAGTCAGTTTGACACAAGCGAGGAGGAGTATTGGGCTGCTATACATTTCCGCACAATGATAAGCCACTTCGTTGGGCTAACATTCGTGGCCAGATCGCTTCTGAAAAAGAGTGATATAGCTCAGTTGGCCTTACCTGGTAAAATGCAAAATAGTTTAGTTTTAGAGTGCTAGATAATGAATTAGCCTGGCTGATTTACATTGGGCATCTGTGCAAAAGAGCCTCATAGCTCATCGGATTTCTCCAGTATATAAATATATATTCTGATTCTGACATTGACTTCTGTCGAGTGCAGCGAATGTAATAACTGGGCGCCTCCTATGTCAGACATGACAACAAAACAAAAGTACGTGTAACACAAGTCAGCAAAGGAATCCGATTACGCTGCATTCAAGCGACCGAACAAAGGACTGAGTGACGTTACGTCTGAAATCATCGCGTATCGAATGAGTTTGCCCCCATCATTCAACAGGAAGAGGTCCCCAGCGAGAGAAGCAATTCAGCAAGACTCCCAGCGTGGTCTCGTCCACGGGCGGGAAGAGACGGATGGACGTACACACATTTATTAAGCGCAGGGGATAAATGTGCTTGGCACAATGACAATGAGGACATACCAGGGATCTCTCGCTCACATTCTGATCTCATTAGACGAAGAGGATGCCAAGTCTGCAGAGAGATAGATTTACCGACTCCCCCCTCCCCATAATTTCTCATTTTTAGGTCGTCCGTGATAAAGAGTGCAGGCACCATATGAACAATGAATAGATATCCATGAGCCTCTATGGACATGTGTGTGTATGTGTCTTTGTGTGTACGTGTCGTTGTATGTGTGTACGTGTCGTTGTATGTGTGTGTATCTGTGGTTGTGTGGCGGTTAGCGCTACGCTGCACTACGCTGCGCTACGAACCCGGCCGCCCGAGTTCGACTCCCACTCACGGCCAACACCGGTGACGATTATCTGAACTGGTCCTGGGCCTCCCCCTAGGTCGACTCAGCCTTAAATTAGCACCTGGTGCGGTGCTGTTCACATCGCCACGAGGGAGACAAAAGCGGCCGGACGTAGTGATGCTGGCCACCCACCCCCTCGTGCGCCGTGTCGGCCTTCATAGGTGCTCGCTAACAGCACTTGCCCCCAACAGTCTATTAGGCGCTATACGGGGGATCTATGTCTTTGTTGTGTGTGTGTGGGGAGCGGTAGTGTAGCGGTTGGCGCGCTGCGCTGCCAACCCGGCTACACGGGTTCGATTCCTGCTCACGGCCAACACCAGTGATGATTTTCTGAACCGGTTCTCGGGCCTCCCCTAGGTCGACTCAGCCTCAAATGAGTACCTGGTGCGGTGTGTAAACATCGCCACTAGGGAGACGAAGGTGGCCGGGCGTGGTGCTGCCCACCCACCCCCTCATGTACCGTGTCAGCCTTCATAGGTGCTACTTGCTAACAGCACTTCCTCCACCAGTCTGTTAAAGGCTATACGGGGGGTTTTGTGTTTGTGGGGAAGCGGTAGTGTAGTGGTTAGCGTGCTGCGCTTCGAACCCCGTTGACACGGGTTCGATTCCCGCTCACGGCCAACACCAGTGACGAATCATCTAAACTGGTCCTGGGCATCCCACTAGGTTGACTCAGCCTCAAATGGACGACGCCACGAGGGAGACAAAGACGGCCGTGCGTGGTGCTGGCCACCCACCCTCTCGTGTGCCGTGTCGGCTTTCATAGGCGCTACCTGCTAGCAGCACTTGCCCCAACAGGCTGAAGTCTAAACTATTTGACGACCAAAGGCAGTTGTTTTGGTTCGTGGTCGATGCTTTGGTTAGGCCACGTCATGAACTGACAACAACAAAAAGTTGGTGTCGTTAACACCCTCCACCACCCGACACAGCCAATGGTTATTGTTTCAGTTCACTCACCGGTGAGCACCATGAAGAGCAATCCTCACAACCACGTTAGATAGGGGGCAGTGTCGCTGTTAATCATTTTGATTACCAGCAAGTTCAGTTAGCACAGGTCTCCGCTTTGTGGGCTCACTCCTGATTTGAGGCGTCCCCCCCCGTTCCCGTCCCCCCCCCCCCCGATCCCCGCCAGCCCCCCTCGCCCCCCTGCCCCCCACTGTGCTCTCCTTTCTTCCTTCCTCTCGCTCTCTCATCTCTCTCTCATCTCCCTCTCATTTCTCTCATCTCTCTCTCATCTCCCTCTCATCTCTCTCATCTCCCTCTCATCTCCCTCTCATCTCTCTGTCATCTCTCTCATCTCTCTCATCTCCCTCTCACCTCACTCTCATCTCTCTCTCATCTCTCTCATCTCCCTCTCATTTCTTTCATCTCTCTCTCATCTCCCTCTCATCTCCCTCTCATCTCTCTGTCATCTCCCTCTCATCTCTCTGTCAACTCCCTCTCATCGCTCTCTCATCTCTCTCTCATTTCTCTCTCATCTCTCTCATCTCTCTCATCTCTTGCTCTGTCTCTCATCCCCCTCTCATCTCTCTCATCTCTCTCTCATCTCTCATCTCTCTCTCATCTCTCTTATCTCTCGCTCTGTCTCTCATCTCTCTCTAATCTCTCATCTCTCTCTCATCCCCCTCTCATCTCTCTCATCTCTCTCATCTCTTTCTCATCTCTCCCTCATCTCTCTCATCTCTCTCATCTCTCTCACTCTCTCATCTATCTCTCATCATCTCTCTCATATCTCTGTCTCATCTCTCTCGCTCTGTTTCATCTCTCTCATCTCTCATCATCTCTCTCATATCTCTGTCTCATCTCTCTCGCTGTCTCATCTCTCTCTCATCTCCCTCTCATCTCTCTCATCTCCCTCTCATCTCTCTAATCTCCCTCTCATCTCTCTGTCTCATCTCTCTCGCTGTCTCATCTCTCTCATCCCTCTCTCATCTCTCTCTCATCTCTCTCTCTAATCTCCCTCTCATCTCTCTGTCTCTCTCATCTGTCATCTCTCTCATCTCTCTCATCTCCCTCTCATCTCTCTGTCTCTCTCATCTGTCATCCCTCTCATCTCTCTCTCATCTCTCTGTCTCTCTCATCTGTCATCTCTCTCATCTCCCTCTCATATCTCTCATCTCTCTCATCTCTCACTCATCTCTCTCTCATTTCTCTCTCATCTCCCTCTCATCTCTCTCATCTCTCTCATCTCTTTCTCTCTGTCTCATCTCTCTCGCTCTCTCTCATCTCTCTCATCTCTCTCATCTCTCTCTCGCTATCTCTCATCATCTCTCTCTCATCTCTCGCTCTGTCTCTCATCTCTCTCATCTCTCTCTCTTTCTCTCTGTCTCATCTCTCCCATCTCTCTCTCGCTCTCTCTCTCATCATCTCTCTCATCTCTCTCGCTCTCCTTTTTTTTACGATCAGAGGATACAAGAGGACGCTCGTTGTAGTCGGCACTTTGCTTCGTTCATCATTTCGGTTTTTTATGCTTTGCTTTATGTAACCACCCCCCCCCCACACTTTTTTTAATGAGAGATTTAACAAAAGATTTATCGCTCTGCTCTCCTTACCCCTTCCCTCTCTCTACCCCCCTCTCTTCCTACTCCATGTCGCTCTCTCTCTCGCTCATCTCTCTCCCGCTCGCTAGATCGCAGCTGGAGGGGGGGTCTCACTTCGTTCACGTTCGATAGCGCCGGTCACTCGGAAGATTTTTACCCAGGGGTCGTTTGTGTTTCCGCGCGAGTCATTGCCATTATTTACGTGTCGATTTGTTTGTGTGTTTGTATATATACACGCACATTTTTTGTTAGCACATGTACAACAAACAAAATCGGTCATCCTCACAGCAGCGGCAACTTTTGGCTGCTGCCATCGAACAAAGACGGTCACCGCTGCATCGCGCCCATTCAGACGCGCTTCTGTGGCCGTCTGGAACGCTCTTCCTTCCGATATGAGGAAGCCACTGGAGCGATGCACTTTGAAATCATCTAGGCTGAATACTCCTTCCTTTGAAACAGCTTTTTTGTTGTTGTCCTTCCCACGCAATGGTTGGCTGCGCACGGTGCGAAAGAAGTTCAACACGCATAAATAAACTCCCCCCAAAAAAAACACGTGCATACGCGTCGTCCATACAGAACGCACTTGTGACATTACTGCAGCTTCCATCATCCACCGTGGCCTCCTCCTCAATAGCGGAGCCAGGATTTTCAGGTGGGGGGGGGGGGGGGGTGGCAACCCCACCAGCAATGAAAAATAATAGAGGAGTTGTTAATAAGTAAGGATTTGTTAGTAAGTAAGGAGTTGTTAGTAAGGAGTTGTTAGTAATAAGTAAGGACTTGTCCCTTGCTTTTCATTCGACGCCTGTGCGGCGATGGCGCAGCCATCGATCGAGGGGTCAAATTGCGAACCGCGTTGTGTGATCGGCATCATCGCACTCGCTGAAGGTGTCGATGCCTTCAGGGAAGTCGTGGACTCTGTATACGCAACTGCGCACAATTCTGTGAGTCACTTATAACCGCTTTGCCGTTACTTATTGTCAATTATGGACTCGGACTATTGTCCTATCATCTCATAGAAACCCTGGCACGTAATACTATGCTACACAGTGGCAGTGGGGCTCGCAAAATGCCGATTTATTACTAATAAACCCCAATGATCCGATCGAAATTAGGGATTTCGATCGGATCATTGGGGAGGGGGGGGGGGCACATGCTACCCCCCACTGGCTCCGCCGGGGCTCCTCCTCGCACGAGGACACCAGGCCAGATGCCACTGTCGGCCGCGCCGCGGTCACAGTCGATGACGGAACATCGCGATCCGCCCCAGCCACCGTCCACTCCGCGGGAGTCGCCGTCGGCTGAGCAACAGAAAAAACAACGCGGTGGCGTGTCAGCATGGCGAGCGCGCGACTCACTCTCCTCCTCTTCCTCCTCCTCTTCTTCCTCCTCTTCTTCCTCTTCTTCCTCCTCTTCTTCCTCCTCCTCTTCCTCCTCCTCCTCTTCCTCCTCCTCCTCTTCCTCCTCTTCTTCCTCCTCCTCCTCTTCCTCCTCCTCGTCTTCCTCCTCTTCCTCCTCCTCTTCTTCCTCCTCGTCGTCGTCATCTGCACTCGGTGCGGCGCGCGAGCGTGGATCTTGATGAAGGCGCCCGTCGACTCAGCCCTAGGGCGACACGCGACTCTCACGTTGCGGGTGTCACTCCCCACCCCCCTCGCTCTGTGTGGTAACGAGTGAGCAGCAGCAGTAGTAGTAGTAGAAGATGCGTTCCAAGAAGACACAAATATGGGACCCGGCACAGCGAGACGGCACGAGGAGACGACTGCCTGCCGAGTAGCGCACTCACTGCACACTCAGTACACACACAGTACACACACACAGTACACACACAGTACACACACACAGTACACACACAGTACACACACACAGTACACACACAGTACACACACACAGTACACACACAGTACACACACACAGTACACACACAGTACACACACAGTACACACACACAGTACACACACAGTACACATACAGTTCACACATTACACACAATACAGACACATTACACACAATACAGACACAGTACACACTCAGTACACACACAGTACACACACAGTATACACACAGTACACACACAGTACACACATTACACACAGTACACACAGTACACACTCAGTACACACACAGTATACACACGGTACACACACAGTACACACTCAGTACACACACAGTACACACACAGTACACACACGGTATACACGCAGTACACACACGGTATACGCACAGTACACACACGGTATACACACAGTATACACACGGTACACACTCAGTACACACACAGTACACACACGGTATACACACAGTACACACACGGTATACACAGTACACACACGGTACACACATTACACACACACAGTACACACACAGTACACACACGGTATACACACAGTATACACACGGTACACACTCAGTACACACACAGTACACACACAGTACACACACGGTATACACACAGTACACACACGGTACACACACGGTATACACACAGTATACACACAGTACACACACAGTACACACACAGTACACACACGGTACACACACGGTATACACACAGTACACACGCAGTACACACACGGTATACACACGGTACACACACAGTACACACACGGTATACACACAGTACACACACGGTATACACACAGTACACACACGGTACACACACGGTATACACACGGTATACACACAGTACACACACAGTACACACACAGTATACACACAGTACACACACGGTATACACACAGTACACACACAGTACACACACGGTATACACACGGTATACACACAGTACACACAGTATACACACAGTACACACACGGTACACACACGGTATACACACGGTACACACACAGTACACACACGGTATACACACAGTACACACACGGTATACACACAGTACACACACAGTACACACACAGTATACACACAGTACACACACGGTATACACACAGTACACACACGGTACACACATTACACACACACAGTACACACACACACACAGTACGCACAGTACACAGTACACAGAGTACACACACAGAACACACACAATGCACAGATAGTACACACATAGTACACACACAGTACACACAGCACACACACAGTAAATACACACAGTACACACATACAGTACACATAGTACACACATAGTACACACACAGCACACACCAGCAATGTCGTCCCACGTCGGACCGCATAGCCGCGCGTAGAGTGAATCCAAACCGCATAGCGTAGCGAATTTTACCTAGAAATAGGCTAGCCGCGTATTCATACAGCACCGCGCAAAGCGAGTCCGCATAGAGCGAGGTAAACCCGTAGAATGTTGGCGGGGGTAACGGAGAAATGGCCGGGGAGTGGGGGGGGGGTTACAATAATGAAGTTAAAATCCAAATATTGTAGAGGGCAAGGTTGCCGCGATCAGAGTGCACGGTGGAGTGGATGCGTGGAGGTCACGGGCTGCGTGTGAACGTGATCTCGTGTCGGTCATGGGGGTCTCAGTGACCCTACTTCACCACGTCGGTCAGTGCGGATTTGGTGAAGGGTAGTGTTTCGATTTAAAGCTTTCGTGACTGCAAGGATTCATCTTCTTTGGTCCTTTCGGTAAAGTCACCACGTAGAATGAGAATAAAATAATACATTGATAAAATAAAATAACACAATAAAATTCTCACGACGTTTAGGCCACAACACAAGCGGCCTTCATCTGTCCTCCAGACAGTCTCGTCCCTTCACCTGATGAAGCCCGCTTGTGTTGTGGCCGAAACGTCGTGAGAATTTTATTCTGTTATTTTATTTTATCAATTTATTATTTTATTCTCATTCTACGTGACTTTACCGAAAGAACCAAAGAAGATGGGTAGTGTTGTTTTTTTGTTAACGGGGGGGGGGAGGGGGCGTGCGGCGACGCAAGTTGACTCGCGTGCTGCGCTCGATTCCCTCTCACGGCCAACATCGGTGACGTTTATTGGAACCAGCCCCGGGGGCCTTTCCGAGTACGGTGTGCAGTAAACATCGCCACTAGGGAGACAAAGACGGTCGGGCGTGGTGCTGTCCACCCACCCCCTCATGTGCCGTGTCGGCCTTCGTAGGTTCTCGCTAACAGCCCTTGACCCAAAAGTCTTGGGGAAGCGCCCAGGACCGGTTCATATGTCACTCAACAATGTTTTGTTTTACGAAATGAATGATAAATGTCAATGTTAGTGTTTTGCGTGACCGATTTTATTGCTTCATGGAAAATGCGCATCTGAAATGAATCGGCCAAACATGAAAACACCATCATTAGACCTCCTTTGCCAGTACCAAAATATAATAATAGGGTTTTCCCTCTTTTTTTCTGGCAACAAAACTGAAACCTTTTTACAAGGATTTATGTTTACTGCATTAACCAAAATACCTGCAGTCAAAATTGGTCCACACCAAGGGACGGCTTTCTTTTGAGCCTCGACCCAATTGGTGCTCGCCTTTTGGCGTCATCTGGTCGAGCACCAATTGGGTCGAGGCTCAAAAGAAAACCGTCCCTTGGTGTGGACCAATCAGTTTCAAGGACAATGCATATATTATCATAGTATGTTTTTTGTTTGCATTTTGACTGCAGGTATTGTGGTTAATGCAGACATGAATCCTTGGAAAAAGGTTTCAGTTTTGTTGCCGGAAAAAAAGGGGAAAACCCTATTATTATGAAAACACCAGTTGAAGGAAATTACATTATTATCTTACTAGCTTATTTGCCCGTCCTAGGATGGAAGCTGTAATATTTACGAAAATCTTGAGCAGAGTATAATTGTATATCTTGTGTAAATGTAATGACAGTGAATCTTGCACGAAATTATGTCATCAAACACTTCACTGCAGTTCACTGTAGCACTGTATATAACTGACTTTCAATTTCTTCAAATTCACTGCTCTGATACTTTATTCTCCTCTGTTTTCGGTCGCTGGGGTTGAAATAAATTGGAAATCGATCCAATATCTGGAAAATAATCGAGAAATGTCTATTTAACCATAATGTAGAAGCATAAATTAGACTTACCTTTTGTCTCAAGTGCTGAAGAAATAAACAAAGACACCAAATCCACTTTGTTGCTGCGTAGAATTATGTATTAGGTTCACTTTCAACAAAGAAACGTCAAACTGAAAGCGAATTTGCGTAAAAAAATTCCGCTTGACCTTCTGCGCGAGTGTAAAAATCCACCCGCTCATGAATATTCATGACAGGGGGTGCGGCATGTGGAGTGACGTCACGCGCAGGACACACACAAACAGACATTCTTGGCTCATCAGAGTCGTAATTCCCGATAAAGTGTTCTCTTGTTGTGTCCATGAAAATAAGGAATAATATCTCAGAGGTATTTGCGAATCCAACGTTTGACCGACCCCCCCAACGCCCACCGTGTCGGTTAAGGACGTTTGACTATACTTCACCACGCTGGTCAGTGTGCATGTCAGTGTAGTGAGTTCAACTGAGCCGCAGACGTACTCTTGGAGGCAACACATTTATTTAACCACCAAACAATCTGGATAACTGCCCCTTCACAGAACAACAACCCACGGTGGTGTACCACCAGGCTAACTACGTTAATTACAACGTCGGGGACAACAGCTCGGGTCCAGGTCCACGTGTTGGAGGCTCTGTAGGACGTAGGCGAAGCTTTCCTCCAGGATGAACAACAGCGCCGGTTCCTCTGGGGGACCCGGCTAAGATCCTCTGCGGCGTGGCTGGCTCCGCCGCCCTTGGCCACGCCCACCTTCCAGAATCCTCGAGCAGGATCTGGACCCTGACACGTGACCACCCCTAGGCCCCCACTTGGGGCCCCCGTGTGGGCTTAACCGGTCACGTGCCCTCTGGGGTCAACCAGAGTGCCACGGCCCTTAGTAACTCATTTGCATGGCCGGCACTCCCACAGCCCGATCCTGTAGGGGCCGGCACTGCACGCCGAGCGTGGTGCCATCCAGCGCTATCGATCAGTGCTCACAGAGCCCCTCTGGGGCCGGTACTGCACCCACATCCTCGTGGTGTCCGCGATATCGTTACATTAGTATCAATACTTTGATGCAATCTCATGTTCGAGCGCAAAATGATACAGATACGGATAAAGCTACAGCAATTCAATGACCTGCTCACTCCACTGCTGTCGGAAGGGCCTCTATTACAGACAGAGCTCTAGACAGCCCCGTCTAGAAAAGGGCTTTTGGCCTACTCTTCCACACTGCCCGATCGCCCTGGAGGAAGTAGCAGTACCCACACTTGACCCCACCACACACGATCTGCCGATCGACTGACTGTGGTTGAACCCAACAGTTATACTGCTGGGGTGCTGATTTTTGTTATGCATCGTGGCTTCAACTGCGGCGCCAGCAGATGAATGTTAAACCGGTGCTAGATTTAAAGCTTTCGTGACTGCAAGGATCTATACTCTTTGGTTCTATTCGGTAAAGTCGCAGGTCTGCACATGCTCCCCCCCTGTACATCGTTCATCATGCTAAGTCCGCCAATTAAATGCTAATTGTTATGCGAATTCCTTTGTCAAGGCGCTCTGCTTCCTCTCAAACAGCTTAAAGGTCGCCGTCTGAGCTTGGCTGTGTTCACTCCAGCGCTGTCCCCTAGACGGTCTGGTCCCTTCACCTGATGAAGGCCACTTGTGTTGTGGCCGAAGCGTCGTGGCCGAAGCGTCGTGAATTTTTTTTTATTTTTTGTTGTTTTTTACGTGACTTTACCGAATGGAACCAAAGAGTATTAAACCGGTGACCTCCGGATCGCATGTCCACCGTGCTGGTCATCACGCTGCGGCAGCGAGATTCAGCGGAGTTAACGGAACCCTCAACGTTTGATGATTCACCTTGTGCATCTTTACACAAAAACTGGGCTCTTGGCCCAAGCCAATACTGAATGGGGAAACACACAACAACAACAACCGCCATTCGCCACTAAGTGGCGGTGACGTCACCACGACGCTTGTGCCAGGCCATGTGCACACACGCACACACACACACGCACACGCGCAGCGATGATGCTTCCGAACTCAGGGAACATCCGAGCCGCAGTAATGCAGTGTGATTTATACGCAGCATTCTGCGAGCTCCAAACTATTTTTACGGCGCCACATGATAAAAGTTTCAAACGATTGAACCCACAATGCCATCCCATTTGTAGAAACGAAACATTTTGTGACAGAATGTATGAAAAAAGTATATAAAATGTGTGCATATGTTTACGATGCAAAGCATATTAAATATAGCCGGTCATGTCAATGTGTATGTGTCCGTGCATTTTCATCATAATTATCAGCCGTGGGCAATCCACAGCTGGATGAAGGCCTCCCCATGCTGCTACCACCACCATCACCACCAGGCACCTATCATTGACTCCCTTGGGATTCAACAATCCAACCAGCACCTAAGGTCAACATGGCTATAACGGCTCAACTTGGGCTATTAATGCTTTGGTACTTGAATTGCCTTCGTTGCTGTTCGCCTTGTTGGCATTCTCTGGTCTGACACTGGTGAGACAAAGCCATAAAGAAGGTCGTCTATGGTGCAGGCCAATGAGTTTCAGAGACAATGCCATATAAATAATCAGATCATGTGTGTTTGCACGCTTTCCCACAGGCACGTGTGCTTAATGCAGACTTGATGCCTTGCAATCGGTATCTATTTTTGTGTTTGGACATTTTATCACCCGGTTTACTGCCAGAAAGGATAAAGCGTATTCTTCTTATTCTTATTATTATTTTTAAATAATTTCGACACTGGCGCAAAAAAAAAAGATCCCAAAGACACGCAGCAACTTGCACGTGATCTCATCTCATCTCGGAAGCGTTCCATCCCCCGGGTCTGCGTGCATTTCGTCCTCCGTGTTGGCGCATGCTGTTGCTGTTCACGACGGATTTATGGGTGGAAAGCCTCGGAGGGAAGAGCATGGCGCACTGCGCGCGTATCACAGGCCGCTTGTGGAGTGGGGAAAAGCTTCACGCTCCGAGTCGCTCTCCGGCTGTCCCCGTTCGGTGTGGGGGTTCTTCTTCTTCTTCATTTTGTTGCTGATTTTTTCATTCACGTCTTTTCGTGTAACGCGGTGTGCACGAGGCCCCCGCGATACAAACCTCCTCGGAAGATATTTCAGCAGGCCCTTTTATCGCGCCGTTCAAGCGAGTATTTTTTTTACGCAAGTAAAACAATCGTTTTATACACGTATTATTTTTTTTTTAATCCAAAAGTTATATTTACCGACCATACTACCCTCGCCCTGTAACCGTCAGCCACTCGGGGACTTGGAGCAGACGCCGGATCGATTCGATCTATCTGCATCGGCGGTTTCAATAAAGGGGCAAGTTTCTTAAATCCACCCCCCGCCTCTCTCCCTCTGTCCACCCAGCCGTGCAGATGGGCACGACCACAATCAATCGGCAGCAAGGGGTCCGTCCATAAATGACGTCACGCGATTTGGGACGATTATTGACCCCCCCCCTACCCCTCGTCACTCGGCGTCACAAAAAGTCAGACCCCCCCTCAAATATGACGTCACAAAGCTCTGCCCTCTCCCCCCCCACCCCCCAAAAAATAAAACATGCTTCAAATCGCTTTAAACTATCGTTATTGCAGTGCGTATTTAATGTGGCGCTGCACTCTGATGTTGTAGGAGAAAACATTTTTTGAAAAAGTCTAATTAATTAAGTAGAACGTGTTGTCTATATTTATTTAAAGTTGCGTATTTTGATGTGACGTCACATTTCTCAACCCCCCCCCCCCTCGTCACACATCGTCACAAATGTCTGACCCCCCCCCCCCCAAGGTGCGTGACGTCATTTATGGACGGCCCCAAGGTTGCGCGTGTTGGAATGACGCGTTGGTACCCCCGCATTTCCGACCAGCACGCTTGGCTACAAGCTTGGCTACAAGCGTGCTGGTCGGCGTGGAACAGTAGGCCAAGCATACCCTAGCAGGGGGTGCGCCCTCCAGAGCGCTCCTTAGAGTGGATGGCCCCTTCCGCCGGCAGTGGTGTGAGCAAGGAATTGCAGGGCTGCACCTCCACATTTTTATTTCACTGTGCAGCGCAGCACTACGCCAACGCAATGTGGATTTATAAATCACGGAAATGGGGCCCCATCTACAGGCGCTGTGCAAGAGCACGGGGGCGTGAAAGGTTGGGGGGGGGGGGGACTGGGTTATGGGGATGGGGTGCTGTGGAAAGGAACGCAATTATCCAGCGTGAAGAGTAGAAGGTGAATGATATATATGAAGGCCGTAGCCATGGAGTCAACATTGGGGGGGACAAAGTCTTTCAGGGTGTCTGGGGGTCCCAATCCCAGAAAAAATATCTAAATTTGAAAACGAATTTCCTGCCTAAAATATTTAAAAATTCACTCACACATGGAATGGACTTTTTTTCTTTTTACAATAATGTCTAATAGTGTATTGTATTGCATTTCTCCGTTTTTACTTTTTTACCATTTCTTTTTTCATTGTACATGTAATGGCAGAGATTAGGGATTCATAAAGTACAACCATAACCACAATCATATGAACAGAAATCTATGCATTGATTTATATGAAAACAAATCCAGATATTGTGGCCAAGGTTTAGCAAATTGATGTTTCTATTTACATAGCAAAGCAATGTGTTTTTTTATAGCAAAATATTGGGGGGTGGGGGGGGGGGGTACATTTTGAGCATATATTAATATTGCTGGATACGAGCCATGGCCGGGAATTTAAAATCAGGTTGACCAGGTCCACAGCGCGATGCGCTCACCACCGATGTGCGTGTCCGTCCCACACACCTCCGATTAGCACGGTTGGCTATGTGCGGTGCGAAAGAAGTTCAACGTGCATACACGACACCAGCACTGCGTTGTTGCACGGTATGTGTGAAGCTCTCCGATGGGAATTCGGGGTTGCGTCACACATGTTGTTTCCGCACGACGTCCGACGTTTCGCTCCTCCACGTGCTGGGAGATGCTTCCCAAACCGAATTGAGCCGTTGACTTTGTCCCTTCATCTTAGAGCGCCCCTGATGATGATGATGATGAGTCCAGACATCATTGCCGGACAGCACGCGGTACAACCCGAAAAAGATACCGGAGTTGAGCATCAGCAGCAACAACAACAACCGCCATTCGCGTGAGTAGCGGTGGCATCACCACGACGCTTGTGCCAGGCTGTGTGCACGTTAAGGCCACGGGAAGTGCCGAGCGCCCGCTGGCAGAGGGTCACGGGACACACACCCAGCTGCAGCAGCGTCAACTAGTGTAACTAGTGATATTTAGAAATGTACCTATTGTCAATGAGAACACGTGGTGTGCATTTGTGTCATTCCTTCACGTGAAGTCCTGGCCACGAAAGCAAAGTTTGCGGGGAACAATAAAAGCCATCTTATATACATTTGAGGCATAAGCAAATATAAAATAACACTTACCACCCAGGGACAAAAATGGTGCTGCATAGTGTAGTGTATTTCCTACGCCACTGCCCAGGTGCCATGGGTTGGCTGTCTGGGATGACCCGCAAGAAGCACCACGTGCGCCTCTCCCGACCCTCACAACTCGCTGAGATTTTAGCCGCCCGCCACTCCGCTCGTTGTTTTGTGCAGCAGCAGCTGTAGCAGCAACAGCGGCACGAATTCCAAAGGGGCCGTCCATAAATGACGTCACGCACCTGTGGAGGGGGGGGTCAGACATTTGTGACGATGTGTGACAAGGGGAGGGGGGGGTTTGAGAAATGTGACGTCACATCAAAATTCGCAACTTTAAATAAATATGGACAACACGTTCTACTTAATAAAATAGACTTTTTAATAAATGTTTTCTCCAACAACATCAGAGTGCCCGCGCCACATTAAATACGCACTACAATGACACTAGCTTAAAGCGATTTGAAGCATGTTTATTTTTTTTTGGGGGGGGGGGGTGGGTCAAAAATTGCGTGACGTCATTTATGGGCGGCCCCTAACGTGTAGCGGTGAAATCGTTTATCGATCGTCTCTCGTGCAAAGCCCCGATCCACAAATACGACGGAGGAGGGACACACAGCGACACAATTCGGGCTGCTCCTGCTCCAGGCGAGGCGACGATCTACCGGGCTTGCATCTACATCAGCAGCCGTACGACAACAACAATTAAAGCAATGATGATACTCTCGAGTATCGGGGGGAGGGGCGGGGAGGGCGTGGGGGGGGGCGCCCCCCCCACGCCCTCTGCCCCCCTCCCCCTCTGCCCCCCTCCGTGTTTGGCGAAGCGCCGCGCTGTGAAACGTTGTGTTTTATTATTAGCGAGAGAGCGAGCGGCCTCGCGCGGCTCTCGCCGAGGTGCTCAGGGAAGCACACAGGAAGGTGGGGTGGGTGGGTGGGTAGGTAGGGGGTGGGTGGGTGGGTAGGGGGTGGGTGGGTGGGTGGGTAGGGGGTGGGTAGGTGGGTGGGTAGGGGGTGGGTGAGGGGTGGGTAGGTGAGGGGTGGGTAGGGGGTGGATGGGTGGGGGTAGGTGGGTGGGTGGGTGAGGGGTTGGTGGGTGGGTAGGGGGTGGGTGGGTGGGTAGGGGGTGGGTGGGTGGGTAGGGGGTGGGTGGGTGGGTAGGGGGTGGGTGAGGGGTGGGTAGGTGAGGGGTGGGTAGGGGGTGGATGGGTGGGGGGTAGGTGGGTGGGTGGGTGAGGGGTTGGTGGGTGGGTAGGGGGTGGGTAGGGGGTTGGTGGGTGGGTAGGTGGGTGGGTGAGGGGTGGGTGAGGGGTGGGTAGGTGAGGGGTGGGTAGGGGGTGGTTGGGTGGGGAGTAGGTGGGTGGGTGAGGGGTGGGTGGTTGGGTAGGGGGTGAGTAGGTGAGGGGTGGGTGGGTAGGGGGTGGCTGGGGGCAGATGGGTGGGTTAGGGGTGGGTGGGTAGGGGGTGAGTGGGTGAGGGGTGGGTGGGTGGGTAGGGGGTGGGTGGGTGGGGGTAGGTGCGTGGGTGAGGGGTGGGTGGTGGAGGCCGCTGGCATTGACCTATGTCGGGTGGGGACGTGTAATGGGCAGGTTTTGTGCAACCGAAGTGAATGTTCGCCTCGTGTGTGTTCAGAGTTCCGTGTGTGTGTTTTTGTGTTTCGCTGAAGCTCAGAAAGGCTCCCTCCCACCCCCCCCTCCCACCCCCCCCAAAAAAAAAAACGGCAAGCGATCAGCGACCAACGGCGCGATTAAAGTTTCAGTAGGAGGTGAGCCTAACACGTTGGTCGCATTGAGCGAGGTTGTTATTGTTAGGGCTCGGGAGTGGTGGTGGTGGTGGGTGGGGGTGTGAGAGACGATTGGAGCGAATTCCAAAGTGAAGCAGCGCGAGAGAAGAAGCGGAACGAGCGGGGTCGTGACCTGCGGTGCGGTGAGCGGGTGGGTTGGGTGGGTGAGCGAGAGAGTGAGAAAGTTTGTGAGTAGGTGACTGAGTGAGTGTTGGGAGCGCTGCGCTACGAACCCGGCCGCCCGAGTTCGATTCCCGCTCATGGCCAACACCGGTGACGATTATCTCAACCGGTTGCTGGGCCCTAGTGTCTGATGTAAACATGGTCACTAGGGAGACAAAGGCGGCCGGGCGATGTGCTGGCCAACCAACCCCTTCATGTACCGTTCCGGCCTTCATAACTGCTCGCAAACAGCACTTGTCCCAACAGGGGGGGGGGTCTTTGGCTGGGTGGCTTGCTGGCTAAGTGGGTGGGTGGCTAGGTGGGTGGGTGGCTTGCTGGCTGGGTGGCTTGCTGTCTAGGTGGGTGGGTGGCTAGGTGGGTGGGTGGCTTGCTGGCTGGGTGGCTTGCTGGCTAGGTGGGTGGGTGGCTAGGTGGGTGGGTGGCTTGCTGACTGGGTGGCTTGCTGGCTAGGTGGGTGGGTGGCTAGGTGGGTGGGTGGCTTGCTGGCTGGGTGGCTTGTTGGCTAGGTGGGTGGGTGGCTAGGTGGGTGGGTGGCTTACTGGCTGGGTGGCTTGCTGGCTAGGTGGGTGGGTGGCTAGGTGGGTGGGTGGCTTGCTGGGTGGCTTGCTGGCTAGGTGGGTGGGTGGCTTGCTGGCTGGGTGGCTTGCTGGCTAGGTGGGTGGGTGGCTGAGTTTGTTGTTGTCACGTGCAGTGTGGTGATCGAACACACGCGTGGATGAGACGAAACATTCCGTCTGGTGGACCAAATTCTCGACACGTGTGGAACAACGAGCGAGCGAAGTCCACAGGGTAACATTCAACCATTGGTAGTTTCGGTAGAAGAGTGACACGGAGGCGACTGACCGAATCAGTGAGTGCTGCATCATCACTCAACCTTCTCAGGCCGGGAGCTGTAGCAAACAAACAAAATTAGTTTTGCGTTGTTTGACGCCGAACGGCAGATCTCCCGCGATGTTGCGGGCCATCCGGAACCCCTGGCGTGGAATGGAACGCTCCGAAATGAAACCGTCCCAGGCGAGAACGCGTTCCATCTCCCTCCCCCCCACCCCCATGCCTCCACCCGCCCCCACGCGCGTCTGCCCCAGGTATGAGCCGTGCCGAGACTGCCGACGCCGCTTCCCGCCGTTCCAAACGCCCCCCCCGCCTCGTTTTCCCTTTCTACGATCGGCTAAGCGCCGATTGGATTTCGAATCCCCTTTTGGCGTGATACAGCGCCGCATCCTGCCACATTCACGTGCGGCACCACGTGGCATCGATTTCCATGACAACTTGGCCATCATCGTCGTGAGCCATTGTAAATCCGCTGCTGGATGAACATCTTGCCAAGCTGCCACCCACTTCTTGCGATTCCGCGATGCGCTAAGCCACTCCCAGCACCTACCCACCTCTCATCGCTCCACCACCTCCGTGTACGTTCTCTGGGCACGCGTTCCGTTCCTTGGCTGGTCCTGCCGCTGGACACGACGAGAGGGCTTCAGCAGAGAGAGACACAGAGAGAGAGAGAGCGAGTGTCTCGGTTTGCTGCTCATCCCGTGTCCGTTTAAGAAGGCGCACACCACAGTGAGTTTTACTGTGCGTTACACTCCTGCCAAGGCAGCAGCAGCAGCAGCAGCCGCACCGAACACCCCACAATACTGGCTTGCGATGGCAGGTCACACATTAATGTGTTTTTTTTTTAAATCCCCTGCGTGAAACCACACTCTCGTGTCAGCGAAACGAGAGATGGAGCGGCCAGCGGCTTTGATGACATCATGTGTTTGTTTCGCATCGTTGAATGCCAGCTGCTACCGGAAGTGCCATTCAGGAGAACACACAGCTGGTGTTGATGTTAAACGTTGCCGTATATGTTCTATTGCGTATATGCTACCGTTTAACCGTTGTGTAGTGGCACGGCACACCGCAGGGTGAAGCCAGAGGTCACCAGGTCGACTCAATCAGTTAGTCTATCGGCAGGTCGCGTGTGGTCGGGTAAAGTGTGGGTAACCCCACCACTTAGAAAGATGCCTGCCATCTGGTCCAACACCAGTGGAGGCTGCGCTCTAAGAAGAGCCGTCTCGGGTGTGGACCAATCAATTTCAAGGACAGTGCATATCATTATCAGAGTTGTCTCTTTTTGTTTGCATTTTGACTGCTTGTGGTGTGGTTATTGCAAACATGATCCCTTGTTTTGATTTAAAGCTTTCGTGACTGCAGGGATTCATATTCTTGGTTCTTTCGGTAAAGTCACGTAGAAGGGAAACATCATAAAGTGTGAAAACCACAAAAAAAACGCCACTTTTTTCAAAATTTCTTGTTGTTGTTTTCACACCTGATGATGATTGCGTGTGTTGCAGTCGAAACATCGTGAGAATTTTATTGTTTTATATTTTTTTTTATTATTTATCGTTTCTCTTCTACGTGACTTTACCGAAAGAACCAAGAATATGATCCTTTGTATAAAGGTGTCAGTTTTGGAGCCAGATAAAAGGGTAAAAACCTATTACTAAATCGTGGAAGAGTAGACCAAATACAGCTCGAGCGCGGCTGTCTCCGGCTCCTACTCGTGGAGGCCCCTCCGCCGGCAGTGATAGGAGACAAGTAATTGCAGGGCCGCACTTTTTCCATCACCTTGCACTGCGCGTGCATAGCAAGTGGGTATAATTGGTTTAACAGCTAGGATTTCATTATGGATATAATTGGCCCCGTGTCAATGCAGCAGAGGGCTCAACTCATAATCGGAAGCTTGTGAATTCAAATCGCGCTCGGCGGCCTAACGCAGCCAAGCATCTCTCAGGGATCAATAAAAAGGGGAACCACGTTGTAAGGGATTAGCAGCAGTCGCCCCAAGATGAGACTGGAATATTCCAATGGCATTTGTACATTTCCCATCTATTGCTCGAGACTACAGATAAATGAATCGTGATCTATAAATGCTCATTAATAATAAGAAGAAAAATGTATAATGTACAACCCTGTGTCAATCCAATTCTGGGGTAAGGCCTCCCCATGCCGTGTCGGTCGTGGGTGTTGCTTGACCATACTTCACCATGCTGGCAGTGAGTTAACCTCAGGTCGCACCGGGTTCAACGGTGCAGTGCACTCACCGGTGTTTATTCTCTTGTTGGCCCATGCTGTTGCTCTTCGTTGATCGAGTTTCCGTTTTCCGCTCGCACTTCAAACTGCTCTCAGCCACCTCTTTCATTCGTTATTTTGAAAACCCGGTCCATCCTCTAAATTACTTTAGGTCATGTGGGGTAGGCCATGCCCGCCCATCGGAATGGTTTTGAATAGGCCCAGAAATGCATCACTAAGTGGACTGTGATTTGGCCTCGCCGCACTCTTCCCATAGCGCGATGTGCCAGCTACATTTAAAATATTTTTGTTACTTTTAATTAAAAAAATGAGCTTATTTAGGAGCAATACGGTTTGATTATCGAATGGGCGATTTTATTCATTGTTCAGTTGCAACTGTTAGCTCGACTGTTCATATGACAATTTAAACTTGTTCTCAGTAAACACTTAAAAATATGTCATTCTCATCAGGCTCCATCTATTCACGTGCTATATTAACCTAGATTTGAAGCTTTCGTGACTGCAGGAATCCATACTCTCTGGTTCTTTCGGTAAAGTCACGTAGGTATAAAATCAACTAAAAATAACTCACGACGTTTCGATTGCAACACAAGCAATCATCATCAGGTGGGAAAATCACAGCGAGAATTTGTTTTGCTGAAGTGGGAGAGAGCTGCCGTGGTAAGAGGCAATATAGGTAAGAGAGGGGGAGGGGCAAAGGAGAGGGGGTAGGGGGAGGGGAGCGTTGCGTGGACGCTAGGGAAGGGATGTTAAGCTGGATGGGGGGAAGTGGGCGGGGCTGAGATAACTGGGGATGCGCGGGGGGGAGGATGCAACAACAACGCCACTGCAGCAGCAATGCCAATGAAGCCAACAATGACAATGAAGCCAACAATGACAATGATCTAGAATGACAATGAAGCCAACAATGACAATGATCTAGAATGACAATGAAACCAACAATGACAATGAAAGCAACAATGACAATGAAGCCAACAATGCCAATGAAGCCAACAATGACAATGAAGCGAACAATGCCAATGAAACCAACAATGACAATGAAACGAACAATGGCAATGAAACCAACAATGGCAATGAAGCCAACAATGACAATGAAGCCAACAATGGCAATGAAGCCAACAATGACAATGAAGCCAACAATGGCAATGAAGCCAACAATGACAATGAAGCCAACAATGGCAATGAAACCAACAATGACAATGAAACCAACAATGACAATGAAACCAAGCATGACAATGAAACGAACAATGGCAATGAAACCAACAATGGCAATGAAGCCAACAATGACAATGCAGCAGCAATGACAATGAAGCAGCAATGACAATGAAGCCAACAATGACAATGAAGCCAACAATGCCAATGAAGCCAACAATGACAATGAAACCAACAATGACAATGAAACCAACAATGCCAATGAAGCCAACAATGACAATGAAACGAACAATGACAATTAAACCAACAATGACAATGAAGCCAACAATGCCAATGAAGCCAACAATGACAATGAAACCAACAATGACAATGAAACCAACAATGCCAATGAAACGAACAATGACAATGAAGCCAACAATGACAATGACGCCAACAATGACAATGAAGCCAACAATGACAATGAAGCCAACAATGCCAATGAAGCCAACAATGACAATGACGCCAACAATGACAATGAAGCCAACAATGACAATGAAGCCAACAATGACAATTAAGCCAACAATGACAATGAAGCCAACAATGACAATGAAGCCAACAATGACAATGAAGCCAACAATGCCACTGCAGCAGCAATGCCAATGAAGCCAACAATGACAATGAAGCCAACAATGACAATGAAGCCAACAATGATAATGAAGCCAACAATGACAATGAAGCCAACAATGACAATGAAGCCAACAATTACAATGAAGCCAACAATGACAATGAAACCAACAATGACAATGAAACCAACAATAACAATGAAACCAACAATGACAATGAAGCCAACAATGACAATGAAGCCAACAACGCCAATGAAACCAACAACGACAATTAAACCAACAATGACAATGAAGCCAACAATGACAATGAAGCCAACAATGACAATGAAGCCAACAATGACAATGAAACCAACAATGACAATGAAAGCAACAATGCCAATGCAGCAGCAATGCCAAACGCTGGGGATGCAATTAACTCGGGGGCAAGACTACCTCAGCAGTACATAGCTCATCTCACTTGGTCTCTCTAATCAAGGGATTTCACTGTCCCCAGATGATTTGCTCGTCAGCTTTGATGTAGTTTCTCTGTTCACCAAAGTTCCTGTACCTGACACCTTAGCAATAATTGAAGACTTGGTCCAACACAGACTGAATCCTGATGTACCTACTCTGGTTAGGCACTGCCTTAACAACACTTACTTCACCTGGAATGGAACTTTCTGCAAACAAAATGAAGGTACCCCTATGAGTTCCCCCTTATCACCAGTGATAGTTAATGTTTTCATGGAGAAATTTGAAACAGATGCCATCCAGACATCCATCCTTCCTTCCTTGTTGAAGAGATATGTAGATGACACTTTCGTCATTTGGCCACATGGCCTGCCAGCATTGAACCAATTTCTCAACCACATCAATTCCTTACACCCATCCATCAAATTCACTATGGAAGTAGAGAAGGATGGTAAGCTACCCTTCCTGAATGTTTTGTTTGAGAAGAGACCTGATGGCTCATTGGGACACTGTCTACAGGAAAGCCACCCATACAGATTCCTATCTGAAACCTGATCCCCACCACCATCCGGCACAGAAAATTCCCTTATCAAAACACTACAACATAGGGCCCACTGCATTTCCGACCAACACCACCTAGCCAGTGAACTGGAACACGTACACCAGGCCCTCAAGATGAATGGGTACTCGGACCAAATTATTTGCAAAGCTGTTTCTCCAACCATGGAGAAACAACCCCCTGATAAGCCGATCAAAACCGTGACGTTACCATACATAGCAGGTGTGACCAAAAAGATTTCCAAAATCTTAAACAAACACAAGATCCAGGTCCGATTCAATACAGTACACCAAATCCGTGATCTAATCCCATCTGTGAAGGAGGTCATTCCTGATATGCAATGCCCTAGAGTCTACAAACTGAGTTGTACTTGCGGTAGCTGTTACATTGGGGAAACGAAACGACACGTCTCGGACCGTGTTCGCGAACACAAGGCAAATCTGAAACACGGCAGAACCAATACCTCTGCCGTGGCTGACCATTGCTATAACGCTGTGGGCTCGCATGACATTACTTTTTTTCCGAGACCAAGGTACTCTGCAAACCTTCGGGCTACGATCAAAGGTTTGTTCATGAAGCCATCCAGATATATAAACACAGACATAACTTCAACTGAGAAGATGGATACAAATTGAGCGACTCATTGGAAGGATGTTATTAACCAGGTAAAACCCTAACTGTTTATGGTTGTTCCATCACATTTGCCGGGCACTAGCTTATTTTGCCGAGTTAATTGCATCACCAGCGTTTGGCATTGCTGCTGCATTGTCATTGTTGGCTTCATTGTCTAGGTTGCTGCAGTGACGTTGTTGTTGCATCCTCCCCCCCCGCGCATCCCCAGCTCTCTCAGCCCCGCCCACTTCCAGCCCCGCCCACTTCCCCCCAACCAGCTTCACGTCCCTCCCCTAGCGTCCACGCAACCCCCCCCCTACCCCTCCCCCTTCTCTGACCTATATAACCTCTTACCACGGCATCTCTCTCCCACTTCAACAAGAAAGATTTATTGCTGTGGTTTTCCCACCTGATGATGATTGCTCGTGTTGCAATCGAAACGTCGTGATTTATTTTATTTATTTTATTTTATACCTACGTGACTTTACCGACAGGACCAGAGAGCATATATTAACCTATTCAACTATTATTATTTTTGTATTATACCAGGTAAGCCCACTGAGCCTATTGGTTGCTATTTTTTTCAAAAGACACCTGGCCACACAAATTATAGCTCAACGAGGTGGCTTATCATCACGTGGCGATTTAGAGAATCCACATACTCAAGACGCGTGATGTTCATTGTACGCGTGGAGGGGGGGAGAGGGAACCGGAGGACCCGGAGAAAAATCCACGCGACCACGGAGAGAGACACCACAAACTCCAAATATACAGCAGCAGGCGTCAGGGTCGGGATCAAACCCACGACCTCCTGCACACCAGGCGAGGTAGTTAACATCTCGTCACCATGCAAACTACAAATATACAGCGGGCGTCAGGGTCCGGATCAAACCCACGACCTCCTGCATACCAGGCGAGGTAGTTAACATCTCGTCACCATGCAAACTCCAAATATACAGCAGGCGTCAGGTTCGGGATTAAACACACGACCTCCTGTATACCAGGCGAGGTATTTAACATCTCGCCACCATGCTAACTACAAATATACAGCAGGCGTCAGGGTCGGGATCAAACCCACGACCTCCTGCATACCAGGCGATGTAGTTAACATCTTACCACCGTGCAAACTCCAAATATACAGCAGGCGTCAGGGTCGGGATCAAACTCACGACCTCCTGTATACCAGGCGAGGTAGTTAACATGTCGTCACCATGCAAACTACAAATATACAGCGGGCGTCAGGGTCCGGATCAAACCCACGACTCCCTGTATACCAGGCGAGGTAGTTAACATCTCAACGCCATGGCGCCCTATATGACATCACATTTCTCTTATATATTTGTGTTTATCCATGTAAGGCCACACTGTTGTTATTGGTGAGCTTGTTGTGTTTGTTTTTTGTTATTTTTGCTTGTGTACCACTGCCGAAGCAGCAGCAGCAGCAGGGGCACCAAATAATGTTGCTGGTTCATGGTCTTGAACCGAGTGGGTAACAATAGGGGATCTCAACCGGTTATGACGAAGCATCGTGAGCTCGTAGCCTCATTACCAGATGTTCTTTCAATAAACGATGTTGAAGCATTGACCCACTACATCCTCCTCGCCTTCCATTCAATCGAATCACAAGCACCGTTCCTTAATTCCAGCATGTATTATGATTATTATTGTAAAATTCCTTACGCAATTCTCGCACCGTACCCGCAGTGACACTAAGTGGTGTTACTTTGCCACCGTGGCGGTTCATCTCCATTTCATTTACTAAATTGCCCGTGTCATTTCAACGGCGGGTTGTAACAATGTTTACGCGATAATTTTATTTTATTTTGCGCACTAACTCTCTTTGTCGCGTCCAATTCTTGCACGGGTGAAAAGCGATTCACATTTGGTGTCAGGAGATGTTGACTGTCCGCGTGGTATTTCTCCCAACGCTATCCTGCCCACCGCGGAGTTAAATGTTGACGCAATCGTCGTCTTAACCATCATCATCATCAGCAGCAGCCATGATCTACCCACTCCTGGAAAAAGACAACCAAGCCGTCGCCATCTCTCGCGATCCTGCGATGCAACAATCCATGAAGCACCTGCAACACATGGTGATTTCATTGCTCCATCTCTGCAGGGTTGTAAGGGCGACACGGTGGCGAGATGTTAACTACCTCGCCTGGTATGCATGAGGTCGTGGGTTCAATCACGATCCCCGTACGAACACATATTCTGATTCTGAGCAATATTCGCGATCCAACCCCAAGCAAGCTCAATGTCTCTCCTAAGCGTCACCCCCCCCAACCCCCCCCCCCCCGTGCTCCCCCGGCTAATGCTGGAGGAGCCAGGAGATGTGGGGGCCTTGTTTATCCGCAACAGGAGATGTGGGGGCCTTATTTATCCGAAACAGGAGATGTTGGGGCCTTGTTTATCCGCAACAGGAGATGTGCGGGCCTTGTTTATCCGCAACAGGAGATGTGGGGGCCTTGTTTATCCGCAACAGGAGATGTTGGGGCCTTGTTTATCCGCAACAGGAGATGTGGGGGCCTTGTTTATCCGCAACAGGAGATGTGCGGGCCTTGTTTATCCGCAACAGGAGATGTTGGGGCCTTGTTTATCCGCAACAGGAGATGTGGGGGCCTTGTTTATCCGCAACAGGAGATGTGGGGGCCTTGTTTATCCGCAACAGAATCAGAATTCGTCTTTATTCTACAGGAGGAATCCGATGAGATATGAAGCTGTTTTTAATAGATGTCCGGTAGAGGCACGGGGTAAGAACGTTACAGCAACGAACGATGCAAAAGACACGATAGGAGTGAAAAGTTTCGGAAAGGTAAACAAATAACTTTGAAAAAATATAAATACAAATAAAACGAAACAGTTTTTTTTTTATGTTACCAGGTAAAGCTCAATGAGCTTTTCACTTATTTTTCAGATCCGACCTGGGCCACGACTGATAGCTCAACAAAGTTGATAAAGAACCAGAGAGTATGGATCCCTGCAGTCACGAAAGCTTCAAATCAAGATTGATAATGATCGTATGGACATTTATAGCCGCAAAATAATCTCAAACGCATGGACGGTCCCCAGCCGACATCTGGCCGTAGTGAGGACCAGGTCTCCACGCGGTCAGCTGGAGCGATATGATCGTGCAAAGTGCAAGAGAGTGTAAACAAATCGCCCAAAAACACACGAATTTAACTAACCCCCCCCCCCCCTTCCTACCAGACAAAGCCCATTGACGCGGGGGGGGGGGATAATCCGACCCAGGTGCTGCAGAGACCCGGGCCGGGGTCAAGGTCCCCCCCCCCCCCGTCGCGATTCGGTTGACCCGATAACAGCGATGGGGCTCGACGTCAGGGAAGGGTCCGAGCGTTGAATGTGAACACGCACACAAAGACAAAGATCCCCCGTGTAGCCTTAACAGACTGTTGGGACAAGTGCGGTTAGCGAGCACCTCTGAAGGCCGGCACGGCACACGAGGGGGTGGGTTGGCCAACACCACGCCCGGCCGCCTTTGTCTCCCCATTGGCGATACTTACACACCGCGCCAGGTACTCGTTTGAGGCTGAGTCGACCTAGGGGGAGGCTCAGGACCGGTTTAAATAATCGCCACTGGTTGGTGGCCGTGAGCGGGAATCGAACTCGTGTCGCCGGGAACAACGCACACATACACGCCTGGCTCACACACTAATGCATCGCTTGCGCGTGCCATCATCATCATCAGAGTTGGTCTATCCACTGCTGGACGAACGACTCCGCAAGCTGTCGCCGTCTCCCAAGGTCCCACAATGCAATGCTGCTCCATCTCCCCATCACGCATCTTCTTCTTTGTTTGTAAGCCGTGCCCCGGGGTAGCTCACGGCTGCACCTCGCCGCAATTTCCAGGAGGAGATATCCACAGCATTTATACCCAATCGATGAGCTCCCACCAGGGAGAGCCTCTCAGCCCTTCTGCCAGCAGTGGCACGAGCAAGCCGCTGCAGGGCTGCGCTTTTACCCAATGCTATTATTATTATTCTGCTTCTTATAATAAAATGACATTAATGAAAATTCCTTATTGCAAGATCCTGGAAATGTCATCCCACCCGACCCCCCGTCCGTCCGCCCGCCCGCCCTCAATATAAACAAAATATCCCAATAGCCGCTACTTCGAGAAATTGTTCCATCGTGTGGGTCTGGAGCCAATGTTATAGTCGTCTCAGGGCTGGTGGAGGGAGGGGGGGAGGTTGCATCGGGGGAGGTGCAGGGTTTGGCGGAGTAGACGCAACCCCTTAATGGCACGACACATCCTTGTCGGGGTCGGTCCGTGTCACGCCGCCTGGCGCGCATCCAAGCCAAGCAAAGCCCCCAACTCATTCTCCCCCCCCCCCTCCACCGGCCCCCCACCACCACGGTGACTAGGAGATGTTAACTATCTCGCCTGGTATACAGGAGGTTCGTGGGTTCGATCTCGATGCTGACGCCTGCTGTGTATTTGGAGTTTGCTTGTCTCTCTCTCGCTCTCCCTGTGGTGGTCGCCAAAAGCCGCTGCTGCTGCGAGGATGACCGGAGTTCACTTGGTGGTGGTTGATGCTCTTCGACACCTGAAGCCTGTAGCAGTAGCAGCTCCATCCAGCCGCAGCCGCCCACCTGCAACACCTTGGTCCGTGCGGCAACGTGACACCGCGGTAATACCAAAGCGCGAACAAAAAAATACATTCGCAGCGGGCTTTTCCAAAACAGGTCACATGAGTGCCACGGTTACGGCGATCAACTCGCCGTCGTTCGGGCAAAAAGAGGGTCGACAGGGGTGCGGCCCTGCAACGGATCGCACCGCGCGCGCCGCTGACCGGCGGAAGGGGCCTCCAGCGAGCGGCGACCCCGAGAGGGACGGGGCTCCCCGCCGGCTCCCTTCGGAGCAGCGTCTTGGAAAAGAGGCGGCTGGCGGTAAGCCACGCTTTAGCCTGCCGCGCGAGAGCCGCCGGTCGAGAACGCAACCGCGGTGGGAACCCATGTTCACTGCCCGGTGCATTGACAGAGGTGGTGGAAGGCGGAGTGGAGGGAGGCGGTTGTGGGTGGGGGGGGATTTAGGAAACTTGCAACATTGTTTTAACTTCCGTGCCGCGAGATCAACGCGAACCGGTGGCCTGACGTGTGCGCTAACCCTGACACCGCTAACCATGACACCGCTAACCCTGACACCACTAACCCTGACACCACTAACCCTGACACCGCTAACCCTGACACCACTAACCCTGACACCGCTAACCATGACACCGCTAACCCTGACACCGCTAACCCTGACACCGCTAACCATGACACCGCTAACCCTGACACCGCTAACCCTGACACCACTAACCCTGACACCACTAACCCTGACACCGCTAACCCTGACACCACTAACCCTGACACCACTAACCCTGACACCGCTAACCCTGACACCGCTAACCCTGACACCGCTAACCATGACACCGCTAACCCTGACACCACTAACCCTGACACCGCTAACCATGACACCGCTAACCATGACACCGCTCACCCTGACACCACTAACCCTGACACCGCTAACCCTGACACCGCTAACCATGACACCGCTAACCCTGACACCACTAACCCTGACACCGCTAACCATGACACCGCTCACCCTGACACCACTAACCCTGACACCGCTAACCCTGACACCGCTAACCATGACACCGCTAACCCTGACACCACTAACCCTGACACCGCTAACCATGACACCGCTAACCATGACACCGCTCACCCTGACACCACTAACCCTGACACCGCTAACCCTGACACCGCTAACCATGACACCGCTAACCATGACACCACTAACCATGACACCGCTCACCCTGACACCACTAACCCTGACACCGCTCACCCTGACACCACTAACCATGACACCACTAAACATGACACCGCTAACCCTGACACCGCTAACCATGACACCGCTCACCCTGACACCACTAACCATGACACCGCTAACCATGACACCACTAACCCTGACACCGCTAACCCTGACACAGCTAACTCTGACACAGCTAACCATGACACCGCTAACCCTGACACCGCTAACCATGACACCGCTCACCCTGACACCGCTAACCCTGACACAGCTAACCCTGACACAGCTAACCATAACACCGCTCACCCTGACACCACTAACCCTGACACCGCTAACCCTGACACCGCTAACCATGACACCGCTAACCCTGACACCACTAACCCTGACACCGCTAACCATGACACCGCTCACCGTGACACCGCTAACCGTGACACCGCTAACCGCGACACCGCTAACCGCGACACCGCTAACCATGACACCGCTAACCGCGACACCGCTCACCCTGACACCACTAACCGTGACACCGCTAACCGTGACACCGCTAACCGTGACACCGCTAACCCTGACACCACTAACCCTGACACCACTAACCCTGACACCACTAACCATGACACCACTAACCCTGACACCACTAACCCTGACACCGCTGACCATGACACCGCTAACCATGACACCACTAACCCTGACACCGCTAACCGTGACACCGCTAACCCTGACACCGCTAACCATGACACCACTAACCCTGACACCACTGACCCTGACACCGCTGACCATGACACCGCTAACCATGACACCACTAACCCTGACACCACTAACCCTGACACCGCTAACCCTGACACCGCTAACCATGACACCACTAACCCTGACACCGCTAACCGTGACACCGCTCACCATGACACCACTAACCATGACACTGCTAACCCTGACACCACTAACCCTGACACCGCTAACCATGACACCGCTAACCCTGACACCACTAACCCTGACACCGATAACCATGACACCGCTAACCCTGACACCACTAACCCTGACACCACTAACCCTGATACCGCTAACCCTGACACCACTAACCCTGACACCGCTAACCATGACACCGCTAACCATGACAACCACTAACCCTGACACCACTAACCCTGACACCGCTAACCCAGACACCACTAACCCTGACACCGCTAACCCTGACACCACTAACCCTGACACCGCTAACCATGACACCGCTAACCATGACACCGCTAACCGTGACTGCGACACCGCTAACCATGACACCACTAACCCTGACACCGCTAACCGTGACTGCGACACCGCTAACCCTGACACCGCGAACCATGACACCACTAACCCTGACACCACTAACCCTGACACCGCTGACCATGACACCGCTAACCATGACACCACTAACCCTGACACCGCTGACCGTGACACCGCTCACCATGATACCACTAACCATGACACCGCTAACCCTGACACCGCTAACCGCGACACCGCTAACCCTGACACCGCTAACCATGACACCGCTAACCCTGACACCGCTAACCATGACACTGCTATCCATGAAACCGCTAGCCATGACACCGCTAACCGTGAAACCGCTAACCCTGACACCGCTAACCATGACACCGCTAACCATGACACCGCTAACCGTGACTGCGACACCGCTAACCATGACACCACTAACCCTGACACCGCTAACCGTGACTGCGACACCGCTAACCCTGACACCGCGAACCATGACACCACTAACCCTGACACCACTAACCCTGACACCGCTGACCATGACACCGCTAACCATGACACCACTAACCCTGACACCGCTGACCGTGACACCGCTCACCATGATACCACTAACCATGACACCGCTAACCCTGACACCGCTAACCGCGACACCGCTAACCCTGTCACCGCTAACCATGACACCGCTAACCCTGACACCGCTAACCATGACACTGCTATCCATGAAACCGCTAGCCATGACACCGCTAACCGTGAAACCGCTAACCCTGACACCGCTAACCATGACACTGCTAGCCATGACACCGCTAACCATGACACCGCTAACCGTGACACCGCTAACCATGACACTGCTAGCCATGACACCGCTAACCATGACACCGCTAACCCTGACACCGCTAACCCTGACACCGCTAACCCTGACACCACTAACCCTGACACCGCTAACCCTGACACCGCTAACCGTGACACCGCTCTCCATGACACTGCTAACCCTGACACCGCTAACCATGACACCGCTAACCGTGACACCGGTAACCATGACACCGCTCACCATGACACAGCTAACCCTGACACCGCTCACCATGACACCGCTAACCGTGACACCGCTAACCACGACACCGCGAACCGCGACACCGCTAACCGTGACACCGCTAACCGCGACACCGCTAACCCTGACACCGCTAACCATGACACCGCTAACCCTGACACCGCTAACCATGACACCGCTAACCATGACACCGCTAACCATGACACCGCTAACCATGACACTGCTAACTATGACACCGCTAACCATGACACCGCTAACCGTGACACCACTAACCCTGACACCGCTAACCATGACACCGCTAACCCTGACACCGCTAACCATGACACCGCTAACCCTGACACCGCTAACCCTGACACCGCTAACCATGACACCGCTAACCCTGACACCGCTAACCATGACACCGCTAACCATGACACCGCTCACCATGACACCGCTAACCGTGACACCGCTAACCATGACACCGCTAACCGCGACACCGCTAACCGTGACACCGCTAACCGTGACACCGCTAACCCTTACACCACTAACCCTGACACCACTAACCCTGACACCACTAACTATGACACCACTAACCCTGACACCACTAACCCTGACACCGCTGACCATGACACCGCTAACCATGACACCACTAACCCTGACACCGCTAACCGTGACACCGCTAACCCTGACACCGCTATCCATGACACCACTAACCCTGACACCACTAACCCTGACACCGCTGACCATGACACCACTAACCATGACACCACTAACCATGACACCGCTAACCATGACACCGCTAACCATGACACCTCTAACTGTGACACCACTTACTGTGACACCGCTAACCATGACACTGCTAACCATGACACCACTAACCATGACACCGCTAACCATGACACCGCTAACCATGACACCGCTAACCATGACACCGCTAACTGTGACACCGCTAACTGTGACACCGCTAACCATGACACTGCTAACCATGACACCACTAACCATGACACCACTAACCATGACACCACTAACCATGACACCGCTAACCATGACACCACTAACCATGACACCGCTAACTGTGACACCGCTAACTGTGACACCGCTAACCCTGACACCGCTAACTGTGACACCGCTAACCATGACACCGCTAACCATGACACCACTAACCATGACACCACTAACCATGACACCGCTAACCATGACACCACTAACCATGACACTGCTAACCCTGACACCGCTAACTGTGACACCGCTAACCATGACACCACTAACCATGACACCGCTAACTGTGACACCGCTAACTGTGACACCGCTAACCCTGACACCACTAACCATGACAACGCTAACCATGACACCGCTAACCATGACACCACTAACCATGACACCGCTAACCATGACACCGCTAACCATGACACCACTAACCATTACACCACTAACCATGACACCGCTAACCATGACACCACTAACCATGACACCGCTAACCATGACACCGCTAACCATGACACCGCTAACCATGACACCACTAACCATGACACCACTAACCATGACATCGCTAACCATGACACCGCTAACCATGACACCGCTAACTGTGACACCGCTAACTGTGACACCGCTAACCATGACACTGCTAACCCTGACACCACAAACTGTGACACCACTAACCATGACACCGCTAACTATGACACCGCTAACCATGACACCACTAACCATGACACCGCTAACCATGACACCGCTAACCATCACACCACTAACCATGACACCGCTAACCATGACACCGCTAACCATGACACCGCTAACCGTGACACCGCTAACCATGACACCACTAACTGTGACACCGCTCACCATGACACCGCTAACTGTGACACCGCTCACCATGACACCGCTAACTGTGACACCGCTAACCCTGACACCGCTAACTGTGACACCGCTAACCATGACACCGCTAACCCTGACACCGCTAACCATGACACCGCTCACCATGACACCGCTAACTGTGACACCACCCACCGTGACACCGCTAACCATGACACCGCTAACCATGACACCGCTCACCATGACACCGCTAACTGTGACACCGCTAACCGTGACACCGCTAACCATGACACCGCTAACCGTGACACCGCTAACCATGACACCGCTAACCGTGACACCGCTAACTGTGACACCGCTAACTGTGACACCGCTAACCATGACACCACTAACCCTGACACCGCTAACCGTGACACCGCTAACCATGACACCGCTCACCATTACACCGCTAACTGTGACACCACTCACCGTGACACCGCTAACCATGACACCGCTAACCATGACACCGCTAACCATGACACCGCTAACCATGACACCGCTAACCGTGACACCGCTAACTGTGACACCCCTAACCATGACACCGCTCACCATGACACCACTAACCGTGACACCGCTAACTGTGACACCGCTAACCGTGACTGTGACACCGCTAACCGTGACACCGCTAACTGTGACACCGCTAACCGTGACTGTGACACCGCTAACCGTGACTGTGACACCGCTAACCGTGATACCGCTAACTATGACACCGCTAACCGTGACTGTGACACCGCTAACCATGACACCGCTAACTGCGCTCCGTGTTCGTGAAACCGTCACGCGGCCGCGATGCGTTCGCGAATTTCCAGTGCGGGCGACTCCTGACACCAGTATATACACCACGGTGACGGCAGCACGTACATCACGGTGACGCCAGTACGTATACCTCGGTGACGTCAGTACGTACACCATGGTGATGCCAGTACGTAAACCGTGGTGACGCCAGTACGTGCATCACGGTGACGTCAGCACGTGCACCACGGTGACGCCAGTACGTACATCACGGTGACGTCAGCACGTACACCACGGTGACGCCAGTACGTGCAGCACGGTGACGTCAGTACGTACATCACGGTGACGCCAGTACGTGCACCACGGTGACGCCAGTACGTACATAACGGTGACGTCAGCACGTGCACCACGGTGACGCCAGTACGTACATCACGGTGACGCCAGTACGTACATCACGGTGACGTCAGCACGTGCACCACGGTGACGCCAGTACGTACATCACGGTGACGTCAGCACGTGCACCACGGTGACGCCAGTACGTACATCACGGTGACGTCAGCACGTGCACCACGGTGACGCCAGTACGTACACCTCGGTGACGCCAGTACGTACATCACGGTGACGTCAGCTCGTGCACCACGGAGACGCCAGTACGTACATCACGGTGACGCCAGTACGTGCACCACGGTGACGCCAGTATGTACATCACGGTTACGTCAGTACGTGCTTCACGGTGACGTCAGTACGTACACCACGCTGACGCCATTACGTGCACCACACTGACGTCAGTACGTGCACCACGTTGACGTCAGTACGTACATCACGGTGACGTCAGCACGTACATCACGGTGACGTCAGTACGTACATCACGTACTGCAACGAGTCACCTCGATCGGCGGCGGCAGCGGTGACGACGACGCCTGCTCAACAACATGTTATCGCGATCATTTTCTCATCACGTGCCGGGGACATTTCAGGTCATTACCGCATCAATCATCCCTCCCGCAGGCGAAAGGAGGCGAGAGGAACAGACGCCGCCAATTGACGCCCACCCCCTCCTACTGCTTTCCAACCGACAGTCAAAATTGAGCAGAACTCACGGGGACAGCTCACGTTCACAGCATTCCTCCGTCAGCCCCGATGTGTCTGGGGTTTCTTTTTTCGTGCGTACACGGCGGTCGGCTGTTTTTTTTTCCACCCCTCTTCTTCATGGCGGTTGTGTGTGCGGTGTTTTTTAAATATTTTTTTTTTGCCAAACGGAGCTAGCGGACGGTATTAAATACCTTCTCGCTAAACTGTCTGGCGCGATCGTGTTTTTTTTTATATTCTCCTGTTGCTCCCCGAGGCTATGAACGCCGTACTGGCAAATTCAAATTTCCACAGTAGACGTGAGTGACGGGGTTATGATGGGAAAAACAAAACATACTTTGATAAAGTCACGTAGAAGGGAAACAATAAAATAATACAAATATATTAAACAATAAAATTATCACGACGTTTCGACTGCAACACAAGCAATCATCATCATCAGGTGTGAAAACCACGACAAGAAAGTTTGAAAAAAAGTGTTTTTTTCTTCAAATTTTCTTGCTGTGGTTTTCACACCTGATGATGATTGCTTGTGTTGCAGTCGAAACGTCGTGAGAATTGTATTTTTTATATTTTTATTATTTCATTGTTTCCCTTCTACGTGGTGACTTTACCGAGAGAACCAAGAATATGAATCCCTGCAGTCACGAAAGCTTTAAATCAAAATGTATACTTTTTATAACTCAATTTATTTTTATTTTGTAAGAGCGATAACTCATGCTAGCTTCATTGGACGTCTTTAAAGTCCACTTTGGATAGTTATTTGGGTTTTTTATCGCATCAATATATCCACTCGCTGTTGATGTTTGCCCTGGCCAGGAATATAACTCAGCTTTTGCCAGGCTCTGAGAGCAGTATACTAACCTTTGGGGGCCACTGTGCATTCATCCAACACACGCGTGAGCCAAACATGAATCAATGGGTGAATGAATTAATCACGTACAATATTAGCACGCGTATATTTGCTCTTTCTCTGCCCATTCTCGCGCGTGTATAAGGAGAACACAGCGTCTATACGGGTGACCGAATCTAAATACACTTCTCGTGTGCGTTGGAAAACAGTCTTCAAATTCGACATCGCTTTAAAACAGGGACGCCCTTGCATTCGTTTCGACTTGGCTGAGATTCGCTCATCAGCACGTTTCGACTTGGCTGAGATTCGCTCATCAGCACGTTTCGACTGCTGCCAGAGGCCGCTGCTCTACGGCAGGGTCTCGCCAAGGGACCGCCCATAAATGACGTCACGCGATTTGGGACGATTTTTGACCCCTCCCCCTCCCCCCCTCGTCGCACGGCGTCACAAAAAGTCAGACCCCCCCCCCCTCTCAAATATGACGTCACAAAGCTCTCCCCCCCCCCCCAAACCAGATTTCCACAAATCCAGATTTCCATTTTGAAAATAAAAAATGCTTCAAATCTCTTTAAACTATTGTCATTGTAGTGCGTTTTTAATGTGGCGCTGCACTCTGATGTTGTAGGAGTGTTGTTATAGCAATTCTATATTTATTTAAATTTGCGCATTTTGATGTCACGTCACATTTCTCAACCCCTCCCCCCTAGGTGTGTGACGTCATTTATAGACGGCCCCCAAACAGAATGACAACAAAGATCAACATTTCGTCGAATTCGGTAACTGAAAGAAAACACCCCTTAGATCTATTTAACCCGTAGTAGGGCTTTCGCGACCAAAAGCATCCGTAATCTCGGTTTTTGTTTGGCGTTATATCGCAAAAATCTATAAATGTATCGTTAAACGCGCCACTACCCGACACAGCCAACTAGTAAGGTTTGTCACGTAACGAGCACGTGCCAATTCGTCACTAGTACAGCAACATCGGTGTGTTGGAGGGCGAATCCACAACCTTTACGTGACATTCACAATCTGAGTACGGCGTTTCGCCAGATTTGGCTGACGCCTGATGATGCTCGTTGTAACTACTTGCGATTTACTGGTAACGGCGAAACGTCGTACTCAAGATTGTAAATGTTGTGGCTTTGCTCCCGCAACACACCGGCGTTGCTGTACGAAGTCACCAAAATCGCCTCTGTGCTTGTAGAATGTCAAGAGCCGCACTTTGCCGTCGCTCAAAGAGCCGCATGCGGCCAACCTCGCTGGCTTCACGGCGAGAGCCGCGAACTGCCAACTCCCAGGCAATAAACGTGGGGGTAACAACCACACAGCAGAGGCGAATTGTTTTTTGCCGGCTCGGCAAAAAAATGATCGCAGTGAAAATAAATAGCAAAAGCATTAACCTACCTTGTTTTTATTTTTTATATATATATAAACGCCGAAGAATTTAGCTGAAGCAGTAAAATAAAAGCAACAAAAAAAAACTGCCCTGCAAAAAGTGGGTCCATGTTCGGCACTTAAAGTGGTTCCCCCTTGGCCGGTAGACTCGCGGAACGTTGAGTTAATTTCAGTGCAGCAGTCACGGGGCCCAGCGGTGAGGTGCAGCAGTCACAGGGCAGTGGTGAGGTGCAGCAGTCACAGCCCCCAGTGGTGATGTGCAGCAGTGACAGCCCCCAGTGGTGAGGTGCAGCAGTCACAGGGCAGTAGTGATGTGCAGCAGTGACAGCCCCCAGTGGTGAGGAGCAGCAGTCACAGCCCCCAGTGGTGAGGTGCAGCAGTCACAGCCCATCTCGGGCAGTAGAGGTGCAGCAGTGACAGCCCCCAGTGGTGAGGTGCAGCAGTCACAGGGCAATGGTGATGTGCAGCAGTAACAGCCCCCAGTGGTGAGGTGCAGCAGTCACAGGGCCCAGTGGTGAGGTGCAGCAGTGAGAGCCCCCAGTGGTGAGGAGCAGCAGTGACAGGGCAGTGGTGAGGTGCAGCAGTGACAGCCCCCAGTGGTGATGTGCAGCAGTAACAGCCCCCAGTGGTGAGGTGCAGCAGTAACAGCCCCCAGTGGTGAGGTGCAGCAGTAACAGCCCCCAGTGGTGAGGTGCAGCAGTGAGAGCCCCCAGTGGTGAGGTGCAGCAGTCACGGGGCAATGGTGATGTGCAGCAGTCACAGCCCCCAGTGGTGATGTGCAGCAGCCACAGCCCATCTCGGGCAGTGGAGGTCCTTCTTCCAGCAGTGGCGTGAGCAGAGCAACTGCAGGGATGCACCTTTAACCTTCCAGCGTGATGCAATAATCTCACACGGGCACGTGTACGTGCGTGCGCGCACACACACACACGCGCGCGCGCGTTGTGTTAATTATCACACCAAAAAAACACGGCTTGAGAGATCAGCTTACAGTTTCCAGCGAATGTGCCTCAAGGTGGCCGTTTGAGTTCCTTTGTGTCACAGATCACAGCCGGAATCCCAGGCCATGCCCTCCGACTGAGAATGGGATCGATCCCGACCCTGACGACGCCTGCTGCTGCTGTATATTTGGAGTTTGCGGTGTGTCTCTCTCGCCGTGGTCGCGTGTGTATTTCTCCGGGTCCTGCGGGTTTTCCCCTCCACATTTAGAATCGACATCACGCGTTTAAGAGTATTTTGGCTGCTGTACTGTAAATGTCCACGTGATGATAAGCCGCTTCGCTGAGCTATCGTTTGTGATAGGCAGAGGTTGCTCCTGAAAACGGGCTACACAGCTCAGGTGAGCCTAACCTGGTAAAATGAAAAATAGTTGAAAGTTTCGTTTAGGATTCCTCCGGTAAAAAATATTCCGATTCTGATATATATCGTGCCAGACGATCGCCAAATAGTTTCATTTATTTGGTATAGCCCTGTGAGCCATTCGGCTTTTGAATCGGGTGCAACCACAACAAACAAAAAAACACGAACAAGAAAACATCTTAAAGTGACTATGTGACTGTGCAAACAGAAAATCCAGGAAAAAACATAAAAAAAAATATTCCTGAAATAGCACCGTACACCAACGCTGTGTGCAAAAATCCCAGTGGGATGCAAGTCAAACAACAACAAGAAAACTTAGATTAAATACGAATCTTCCCTGGGTTCGAAGCTTTCGTGACAGCCGGAATTAATCTTTGGTTCTTTCGGTAAAGTCACGTAGAAAATAAAATCAAACAATAATAGAATACGACGTTTCGGTTGCAACACAAGCTACCATCATTAGGTAAGAATGAATGATAAAACTCAGACACGAAAACAACATAGACAGACACACATGCAGAGAGTGTGTGTCTTTGTGTGTCTGTCTGTGTCTTTGTGTGTCTGTCTGTGTCTTTGTGTCTCTCTCTGTGTCTTTGTGTGTGTCTATCTGTGTCTTTGTGTGTCTCTCTCTGTGTCTTTGTGTGTGTGTCTCTCTCTGTGTCTTTGTGTGTGTCTCTCTCTCTGTGTCTTTGTGTGTCTCTCTGTGTCTTTGTGTGTGTCTCTCTGTGTCTTTGTGTGTGGCTGTGTCTTTGTGTGTCTCTCTGTGTCTTTGTGTCTCTCTCTGTGTCTTTGTGTGTGTCTATCTGTGTCTTTGTGTGTCTCTCTCTGTGTCTTTGTGTGTGTGTCTCTCTGTGTGTCTTTGTGTGTGTGTCTGTGTCTTTGTGTGTGTCTCTCTGTGTCTTTGTGTATCTCTCTGTGTCTTTGTGTGTGTCTTTCTCTGTGTCTTTGTGTGTCTCTCTGTCTTTGTGTGTGTCTCTGTGTCTTTGTGTGTCTGTCTCTGCGTCTTTGTGTGTGTCTCTCTGTGTCTTTGCGTGTGTCTCTCTCTGTGTCTTTGTGTGTGTCTCTCTGTGTCTTTGTATGTGTCTCTGTGTCTTTGTGTGTGTCTCTCTCTGTGCCTTTGTGTGTGTCTCTCTCTGTGTCTTTGTGTGTCTCTCTGTCTTTGTGTGTCTCTCTTGTGTCTTTATGTGTGTCTCACTCTGTGTCTTTGTGTGTGTCTCTCTCTGTGTCGTTGTGAGTGTGTCTCTTTGTGTCTTTGTGTGTGTCTCTCTCTGTGTGTCTTTGTGTGTCTCTCTCTGTATGTGTGTCTGTCTATGTTACTGCCGTGTCTGTGTTTCATCATTCATTCTTACCTGATGATGGTTGCTTGTGTTGCAACCGATACGTCATATTCTAGTATTATTCGATTTTATTTTCTAAGTGACTTTACCGAAAGAACCAAAGATATTAATTTTCCCTCTTTTTCTAAATATACGATCAACAGCAAACACAACACACTGGCGTGTACAATATATACGAATAATTTGAATAAATACCATTGGACGAAAACACAAGGGTAAAAAAGGAGGAGGAATAATAAGAAATTGCCATCATCATCATTACCATCACGATCCATGGGCAAATAGCCCGGGGGTGTCCACCGCACATATATCATTTGCTTCCACTAACCTCTTTCTACTGTTGCCACTACGCCCAAAGTAGTGGCCACATTGGCATTTTTTGTGAGTCTGGGAATTCTCCCTCTCTTTCCCGTTCCTTCCATTTTCCCGAACAACAACAACAACACACTTTTTATTTCAAGAAACATTACTCAGATGTATTCATTTATTGCTAAACACATGATGTTAATGTGAGGAATTAGCATGTAACTGGTCACGGAAGTAGCTATGTTAAAGTCAGAGTTTACATATCAACAGAGGCATTTAGTATATTGACGCTAAAGAACTGCAACTACCCAACTATCATACAATAAACCGATGTGAAAGAACTAAATATAAACTACATCAATATAATCAATGTACTCAATATATTCTCCACTAAGCTGAGCTACTAACAATAAGTCATTATACATTACACTTCTATGTCGCAAAAATGCGAATCTCCCACTTACATGCTAATTTATGACTTTAACATCCTGCTAATCTATCACATTAACTTAGCTACTTCAATTCTAAATTCTTCTGTTGATATGTAAACTCCTTTGTCAAGGTGCTCTGCTCCTCCCACCCAGCTTAAAAGACGCTGCCAAGCTTAGCAATGTTCATTGGAGCGCTGTCTTTCCGACAGTTCTGTTTCTTCACCTGAGGACGGCTGCTTGTGTTGTGGCCGAAACGTCGTGAGAATTTTATTTTATTATGTTTTATTTTTTTGTTATTTTTTTATTTCCCTTCCACGTGACTTTACCAATAGAACCAAGAAGATGAATCCATGCAGTCACGAAAGCTTTAAATCGTAGTGTATAGTCGTGTGTAGTGTAGTGTATAGTGTAGTGTATAGTAGTGTAGTGTGTAGTGTAGTATATAGTAGTGTAGTGTATAGTAGTGTGTAGTGTAGTGTATAGTAGTGTGTAGTGTAGTGTATAGTAGTGTAGTGTGTAGTATAGTGTATAGTGTAGTGTATAGTGTAGTGTATAGTAGTGTATAGTGTAGTGTATAGTGTAGTGTATAGTAGTGTAGTGTGTAGTGTATAGTAGTGTAGTGTGTAGTGTATAGTGTAGTGTATAGTGTAGTGTATAGTAGTGTAGTGTATAGTGTAGTGTATAGTGTAGTGTATAGTGTAGTGTATAGTGTAGTGTATAGTGTAGTGTATAGTAGTGTATAGTGTAGTGTATAGTAGTGTAGTGTGTAGTGTAGTGTATAGTACAAGACGGTGGTGAGGCCGGTGCTGTTGTATGGCGCCCCGTGATGGGTCACAAGAAAGAGGGAGGACCACGCTGTGTCAGTCACAGAGATGAGGATGTTGCGGTGGATGTTGGGTTCAACAAGTAAGGGTAACGTGAGAAATGAAGAACTGAGAAGAATACTCATGGTGGTAGAAATCACAGAGAAGATGAGAGAGAAAATGCGCTGGTATGGTTCGGTCATGTGGAGGGACAGCAGGAACATGATGTGGGTCAGACGGTGCAAGTGATGCAATTGGAAGGAAAGAGATCAAGAGGAAGGCAGAAGAAGAGGTGGTGGGGGGAGGGGGGGGGGCGATGTGGTGCGATGGGACACGGTGGCCCGAGGAGCGGAAAGAGAGAGGACAGGGCAGAGTGGAGAAGGTTGGCAAGGACAGGGGAACGCGTCAATATTTGCAGAGAGAACGAGAAGAGCACGGTCCTTGCGGGCAATTTGACTGCTCGTGGAAATGATAAGCCACTCCGTCACGCTGTCATTTGTGGCCCGGTCGCTTCTGAAAAATAGCTACGGTATAAAGCTCAGTGGGCCTTGCCTGGCAATATTAAAACACTTCACAGTTTTAGTACCTTCACTGGGGGATAGGTTTTGACGCATGTCTCACACTTTCGTAGGCATGCACGTGTGTTGAACTTCTTTCACATCGTATGTAGCCAACCGTGCTAATCGGAGGTGCGGGGGGAAGGACAATGAACAAAACACAAAAAGCGGTTCTAAAGGAATGCATTTTTAATATCGATGATTGACAAGTGCATGGCTCCAGTAGATTCCTAAGATCGAAAGGAAGAGCGTTCCAGACGGCTGCAGAAGTGCATTTGTGACTAGGTCGCTTCTGAAAAAAGAGCCATATAGCTCAGTGGGCAATTAGCTGGTAAAATAAAACGGAGTCAAGTAGTTAGTAAGTTAGTTAAGGAACATTGTACCACTAACAAACGAGGCGTTCAACGGCCTTAGGCGAAGCACTCGCGTGTCCCTTGTTCATAGCAGATACATAAATAAAAGAGTTCAACTTGGGGGATTTTGGATAAATGGGGGCCACAATTTCAGATAGTCTGACCCCTTATTTTAGAGCTGAGGATGTGTTCCGGTGCTGAGAGGCAATGGGGCGGTGTTTGTCTGGCCCCCTCTCTTTCTCTCTCTCGGGTGAGCTTACGAGTGTAGCAAGTGAGAAGTAATACGCACACTTCAATCTCATAATACGCACATCTCATTTTCATAATATGCACACTTCATTATGATAAAAAACACACTTCATTCTAACAATACACAAACTTCATTATAATAATACGCACACTTCATTTTTAAAAAACACACTTCATTATAATTAAAAAAACACACACACTTCATTCTAATAATACGCACACTTCATTATAATAAAAAAACACTTCATTCTAATAATACACAAACTTCATTATAATAATACGGACACTTCATTATAATAAAAAAAACACTTCATTATAATTAAAAAAAACACGCACTTCATTCTAATAATACGCACACTTCATTATAATTAAAAAACACTTAATTCTAATAATACACGAACTTCATTCTGATAACATGCACACTTCATTCTAATAATACGCACACTTCATTATAATAAAAAAACACTTCATTCTAATTATACACAAACTTCATTCTGATAACATGCACACTTCATTATAATAAAAACACGCTTCATTCTAATAATACGCACACTTCATTATAATAAAAAACACATCATTCTAATTATACACAAACTTCATTCTGATAACATGCACACTTCATTATAATAAAAAAACACACTTCATTCTAATAATACGGACACTTCATTCTCACGGGGGAACAAAAACAAATCTCTCCCACTTTCTATTTTTCCCCTTCCCATTCACGGATGAAACTTGAGGAACTTAAAACGTGAAAATGGAAAAAGAAAAACACACACTTTGTGGAAATAAAATAAGAATTAAAGACAATCTTTTTTGCTGACTGACGTATTTTTTTTGCCCGGTTGCAGAGTTGTCCCGTTGTGAATTCATGGAAATATAACCCAACAAAGAACAAACGACTCCGCTGGGAAAGGGTAAAAAAGAGAGACATTGCCCTTAATGCTGACTTATGATACGTTTTAAACTCAAGGAAAGCGCGTTGCAATGACCATGCCTGAACAAATGAAATATTTGCAAACTAAAACCGCACCCAATGCATTTGTCTCCACAGCCACGAACAGCGTGAGTTCGAATCCTGGCCACGGATAAACTCAGCCTCGCCTGTCTTCATAATTCTGGCATGGAATTAAAACGAAGGAAGAAAAACCAGGCACACGCATGGACTCTAAAACGCTCGCAAACACGCGATTATCCTCGTCTGCACGGCAATACCCCCCTCCTGAAAGGCTGCGACGACGAATATCGAAAGGATGCCGATCGAAGCGATTTTCAGGGTCGAAGTCGGCGGGTGGAGGCGACGGGTAACCAGAAAGTCCTGGCGACCACGATGCTGTCAGCGACGTGAGTGTGGGTGTGTGTGTGGTGGTGGGGGGGGGCTCGAGGTGACAGAAATCTGCTGTTTTGTGTTTGGTTTGTTGCCCTTCCCCCGCACCTCCGATTAGCACGGTTGGCCACGTACGGCGGCGAAAGAAGTTCAACGTGCTGGACGCAAACACAGGTCGGGTCGCGGTGTTCATGAAGTGAGGACGAATTTGCGTAACGACGTGAAAGGGGGGAGACCTAAATCAGGCTATTACTGTATCAAACTATGCCATTAATTGTTAATTACTTTAAAATCGTTATTTCTTATTATTTATTATTGATTAACTTATTAATTAATTTATCGCCAATCCATCAGCCTTTAATTATTAATTTAGTTGTTGTTTCCTTGTTCTGTAAGTATTCGCGTATTATTCATTATCAATTATTTATCGATTATTTATTAGTTATTAATTATGTATTATTTATTTTGTTCGTTTCTCAATCTGCGTGTCCTGGTGAGGGTCGTGGCAGCAGCGTGTTGAATAGTGGTGGTCCAGACCTCCCTTTCCCTGGCGACAGACTCTAGCACTGCTACACTATACACTACTACACTATACACTACTACACTATACACTACACTATACACAGACTCTAGCTCTACCTGGAGAATTCCCAGGCGTTCCCAGGCCAGCCGAGCGACATCATCCCGCCAGCGTGTCCTGGGCCGGTCCCGGGGTCTTCGCCCAGTGGGACGTTGCAGCCCGGTAGAGTTCCAGTGGGGAGTCTACCGGGGGACATCCTTTACCGGGTGCCCGAACCACCCCAACTGGCTTCTCTCGATCCGGAGAAGCAGCGGCTCGACTCTGAGGCTCTCCCAGATTACCGTGCTCCTCACCCGATCACGGAGAGTGATGAACCTGGCAACCATATGGATAAAACTCATCTCGGCCCCTTGTACCCGCGATCTCATCCTTACGTTCATGACCCAAAGCTCATGACCATAGGTGAGGATGGCAACGGAGATCGATCTGTAAACCGAGAGCTTTGTTGGAGAGATGAGATCCCTCCCACATCACTGCAGACACCGCACCGATCCGCCGGCTGATCTCCCGCTCCCACTCACCATCGCTCGCAAACGAGATCCCGAGGTACTTAAACTCCTCCAGTAAGGGAAGCTGTTACCCCTACACCCCTCACCTGGAGAGAACACTCCACCATCCGCCGGGGGTGAACCCATGACCTCAGACTTGGAGGTGCTGATCCTCATCCCAGCCGCTTTACACTCGCCATCAAACCGTCCGAGTGCACGCTGGAGATCACGGACTGACGCGGACAAAGAGGACAACGCCATCTACAAAAAGCAGAGACGCCACCTCCATCCCCACGTACAGGATACTCTCCATACCTTGGCTGCACCTTGATATCCTGTCCATGAACATCACAAACATGAGTGGAGACCAGACGCACCCTTGGTGGAGTCCAACACCCACGGTGAACGACTTTGGTTTAACACCGAGAATACGGACGGGATAGCGTGGTGCCGCAGCAGCGAAGCCGCTCCGTTGGAGCCGTGCCTGCCACTGTGATGTCGCAGCAGCAGCGAGGCCGTCCTGACGACTTCCGTGGCCGCGACGCCGCCACCTCCGAGCGACGGGGCCGACGCTGCTTTCCCTCACCACCCCCCACATGAACACACACACACCCCCACATAGAGCCCCCACATGAACACACACACACACCCCCACATAGAGCTCCCACATGAACACACACACACACCCACATAGAGCCCCCACATGAACACACACACACACCCACACATAGAGCCCCCACATGCACACACACACACCCCCACATGAACCAACATCCCCCCACATAGAGCCCCCACATGAACACACACACACACCCACACATAGAGCCCCCACATGAACACACACACACCCACACATAGAGCCCCCACATGAACACACACACACACCCACACATAGAGCCCCCACATGAACACACACACACATAGAGGCCCCACATGAACACCCCCACCCCCACATGAACGCACACACACACCCCCACATAGAGCCCCCATATGAACACACACACACTCCCACATAGAGCCCCGAGGGGAGGTCACCTGGCCGACAGGTTTTCACCCAGAAGCCCTCTCATGGGACCAAACTTCACGGTTTCCTGCGACCAGGGAATTGGGCGACCTCCCCCGAGGCTAACTCGCACCACGGCGCCGTGACTTGGGTTGTAATCACGTGGTCACGACGGGGCTGCTGAGCCACCGCGGGTATAAAACACCCACAACACACACGGGTCAGCAGGCAGGTAGGAGGGGGCGGAGTCACGAACGGCGGGAAAAACAGGGCCGGTCCTCTGATTGGTAGAACAGATGCGTTTGTTTAGAGGGTAAAAAGCGGACGTCTGAGAGAGCACCGGCCCGGGGAGAGTGGCGGGAAATCCGAGCCACCTGATTGGACGGGAGGCCAGCGGATCAGCGCTGATTTATCTTTGATGTAGAGGACAATAAAAAGAGGAGAGAATGTAGGGATAGAGTTAGTTTGTATTCTACTCAAGCCAGCGCTCGGGGCCGTAAACTTCCCAGCCACTCAAACGTCCGTGTGACAAGTCGAAGTGCAGCGAGGATCTGCCCCAGCAGCTCCATACAAGTCGAACCGTGAGTACCCGAGAGTGAGATATTGAGGCCATTGTGAGATTGTCTTCGGAGAGTGATTTGAAAGAGGCGGGACAGATCGGGTCTTAGACCATCGAGAGATAGGTTAGACCTGGCCTGCTGACTCAAACTGACTCGGGTAATTTAGCCTCGGACTCGCTGAGAATAAACTGTTGGTGATCAATAAACCTTGTCGTGTGGTTTCTGCGAGGGTGGAACGGATGCATGGTAGTGTGCATTGTTGTACCCTGTGTTTGTGCGCGAGTGTGTATGTACCCACGTGTTTGCGCTCGCCCATGCGTCTAGCTCGCGGTTAGCGTGTGCGTGTGGTGAGCGGCGGCGGACTCGTACAGGGGCACGTGAGATTACTCATACGCCCTTGTGTTTTTGAGGGGCTCCTCAAAGTGTTCCTTCCACCTCTCGATGATCACCTGAGTTGAGTTCAATGTTAACGCCACCCGCTACTGACAGCAGCCTGGACCGCGTCCCGTCGACACCTCCTAAGGCGTTTGCCGGTCTCAAAGATGTTCAAGTTTGTGAGAAGATCTTTGAGACTGCCCGGTAGTACCTCTCCGTGGCCTCTTCAAACTCCTCCCACGCCCCGGGCTTTTGCTTCAGCGACTGCTATCGCTGCCGCCCTCTTGGCAAACCGGTACCTCTCAATCGAGTCGGGAGACCTCGCCCCCCCCCCCCCCCCAAAGCAATAGCTCCAGAACTTCAACCTAAAGAAGTATTATTGAACGAACGACGAGTTCATGACGAGGCGACGTGAGGACGACAGCGTCGCGGCATCGCAAGGGGCGCAGAGCTTCATCCCGTCACGGGGTAGGGGGAGGCATGCACAAGGCACGCGACGTCATTGCCTTGGACGACACAAAGGGTCCGGCCGGCCGGCGCTGGCTTTATTACGGCCAAGATTTGGGCAGCCGTTCGACCGATGCCGCCAGTTCCCGATAGGATAACGTAGCCGAACATCGACGCGACTTCACACCGAAATCATCATTTGTATTGCGTCGCCTCCACGACAGTTGTACGCATGCACCGACGGTATGTTGAACGTCTTTCGTACCGTACCTAGCCAACCGTGCCCGTCGGAGGTGGTTGCACTGGGGCGGCCACCGGCGACGCACGCCCAGTGGGTTCTCTCCGCAACCGCATTCGCGGATAGGCGGTGGGGTCCTCCATCGTTCCATCTGTGGAGGAATTCTCTCCCCACGCCTTCTGCCCTCCGCGTGCTGTGGCTGGGACGCGGTTTGTGAGCGCTTGCCACGGTGGTCGGCGGGTGCGGCGGCAAGAGAGAGAGAGAGAAAGCCCTCGCTCATTTTCAACAGCAGGAATAACGATCGTCGGAGAGAGAATATATTTTCGAAGGTATTTTTTTTAAACTTCCTTCGCCGATACCCATTTCCATTTTGCTCCAGCGCGACGTATTTCTTCTTAGCGCTTCAAGCACTGCTTTGGTGATCGCGCGCTCGTGCACGCACGCACGTACAAGTTGCACGGCATTTATCAAACGTGACATCGCAGGAAACAAACGCGCATTCTCAACGTAGCCCAGGATTTAGGAAAAAGAAAACGGATTGCTTCAATTAGTGACCATAAATCATTCTTTTTTGGGGGGGGTTGGGGTAACAATGTTTAAAAATGCACGCGACCTCACCGCGCCTCCCCCCTCCACGCCACCCCCCCCCCCCCCCCATGTTTTAACAGCGTACCAAGTCATATCCCCCGGGGGGGTTGACATTAATTTGTGAAAGTTGTGCTGCTGGGCAGACTGGACGAATTGGAGGCCATTCCTTTTGGGAAATCACCAAAGTACTGGGACGCCGCATTCTGTGAGCCACGCAAAGCGAACAGCCGCCCCACGTGTTTCATAACGTGGACGCTGAGCGAAAATTATTCAAAACGTGTTGCCAACGTAGTGAGAAATATGTATATATATTTTATTTAGGCTCAAAAGTTTGTGTTTTTTTGGATGGGGGGGGGGGGGCGGTAGGATCAGATCGCAACTTTTTTTTTTAATCCTGAACTATTTCCTGTCCCTGTTTGGTGAAATGTCATGCACAAAATCATCACAGGCCGAGTTTCCCTGCGATATTGGTGGGGGTTGGTAGGCAGGGAGTTCGCTTTGTGCCTCACATGAGGAATCGCGGGTGCATATAATCGATTTATTTATTGTTAATCTTTATTGTAAACTACTGAAAATAATGTCGTGAAGTTGTACAGTTTGGGAGGAGCGCTGCCCACCGTGCCCCCCCCCTTTGCCCCCCCGTGGCCCTCCCCTCCCGCGTGCCCCCCCCGTGCCCCCGTAAACTCCAAAACATGCACACAATGCATTTTTTTAAAGAGATTTCAATCGTTTGCAGTGGCTATTATTTATTAATTTAATTATCATTTTTATTATTCAACTAGCTTGTTTGCCCGTCCTAGGATGGAAGCTGTAATAGTTACGAAAAAATTGAGCAGAGTATAATTGTATATCATGCGCTAATTTAATGTCAGTGAATCTTGCACGAAACTATGTCATAAAACACTTCACTGCAGTTCACTGTAGCACTGCATATAGCTGACCTTCAATTTGTTCAAATTCACTGCTCTGATACTTTATTCTCTTCTGCTTGCGGTCGCTGGGGTTGAAATAAATTGGAACTCGATCTAATATCTGTAAAATCACCGAGAAATGTCTATTTAACCATAATGTAGATGCATAAATGAGACTTACCTTTTGTCTGAAGTGCTGAAGAAATAAACAAAGACGCCAAATCCACTTTGTTGCTGCGTAGGATTATTAATAAGGTTCACTTTCAATAAAGAAACGTCAAACTTAAAGCGAAGTTGCGAAACAAATTATTTCCGCTCGACCTTCTTCTGCGTGAGTGTAAAAAGTCCACCCACTCATGAATATTCATGACGGGGGGGGGGGGCACGGCATGTGGAGTGACGTCACGCGCGTTACACACAAACAGACATTCTTGGCTCATCAGAGTCGTAATTATCAGAAAGTCAGCGATCGTCGCGCCACCGTTAAGCCCACACATCGTGCCGCGCACCTCAGTTCGATAGTCCGCGTTTAATTTCCGCATCGCCAGGTGGGTAGAACTCAAGAGAGCGGGATGAGAGTCCCGTTTGCAAGGGGCGAGCCGGGCTCGAGAGAGAAATGACCGAGGGACAACAGTCCAAAGAGTGGCAACAAAGCGAACAGAAATCCGAGATAAACAACAACAACAACAACAACCACCACATGACCTCCGATTGGCACGGCCGGCTACGTACGGTGCGAGAGAAGTTCAACACGCACGCGCGCGTTACAGGGGCGATAAAGCATTCCGCACAAACACGAATGAAAATTAAAGAAAGTAGACGTTGAAAGAAAGTAACAATAGCCTTTGGTTCTCTCGGCAAAGTCACGTACAGTAGGTATCAAATAAAATAAATCACGACGTTTCGGGCGCACCCGATGGCGGACGCTTGTGTACGCGCCCGAAACGTCGTGATTTATTTTATTTTATACCCACGTGAGTTTATCGAAAGAACCAAATAGAATAAATAACAATAGGTTTTAGCCTTTCTGGCAATAAACCAGGAGTTGTGTTAAGGCGTTCAAACTCCCCACAATAGGAACCTTTTTCAAGGAATCGAGTATTGCATTGACCACACACAGTACTTGTAGTGAACATGCAAACAAACATGCTCTGATAATATAATATATGCGTTGTCTTTGACAATGATTGGCCTACACCAGAGACAGCTTTCTGTATGGCCTAGTCTCACCAGTGTCAGAACAGAGAACGCCATAAAGGTCCCATGATCAAAATAGATGTTCATAACATAAGTTGGCCCGTGAATATAATTATTTTAAAACCTGCCCGCGGCTAACATCAGTCGTGAGTGATATTTTAACCAATCCTGGGTCCCCCATTCACCAGCCCGCATTGACCAGCGTGGTGAAGTATGGTCAAACAATCTCTACGGCCGACACGGCAAGAGGAGGGCCTTGATCCAGCAGTGGATTGACGAAGAGCTGAAAACGGATCGTTTTCTTCATTTTTTTTTCTCTCCAAATGCAATCATCTTTATTCGTGGTTCTAATCCACCCGTGCACATGTGAATCATCGAAAGTGACCCAGGCTCATTAATTATCACGCAACATCAAAGGCAGGTTCAATTTCAAAAAAATTGTATGGCAATGCAGTACAACCGCTGTTGTGTTGACCCTTCATCCTTACAACCTGGAGGTTGTCTAGTATAGGCCATCACACAAAAGTGTACTCCTGGCCACAGATCTCAAGGTGAGACGTTAAATACCTCGCCTGGTATAGAGGAGGTCGTGGGTTCGATCCCGACCCCGACGCCTGTTGTATTTTTGGCGATTCTCTCTCTCCGAGATCGCGTGGATTTTGCACCGGGTCCTCCGGTTTTCCCCTCCACGTTTAGAAACAACATCACGCGTTCAGAGCATTAGGCTGCTTTCAATGTCCACATGATGATATAAACCATTTCGTTGGGCTGTTATTTGTGAAAAAGAGCAAAATCGCAGCTCGGTGGGGCCTTACCTGGTAAAATAAAAACTAAAAATACGATCTTATATTTAATTGCAAATTCCATCTCTAGCCCCGCACACTTACCCTTGGGTTGTACCCATCTCAAACCTCTACAGTATAACCTTTGGCTGCAGTAGCTCCCTCGATATATTTCTTCCTGCCTCAGCAGTCCGCCTGCTGTATTTTTTCACCTGAAGACGACTGCTTGTGTTGCAATTATTATTTTAGCGTTATTTTTTTAATCTACGTGACTTTACCGAAAGACCCAAAGAGTGTGAATTCCTGCAGTCACAAAAGCTTTAAGTCAAGACAAAATGTTTTAATGTTTTAATAATTTAGATTCCCATGTTTAAGTATCCGTTAAGCCAAATATGTGCTCTCGGCACATTGCCTCCAGCGAGTAAACATTTGGCAAAGCGGGCGTGGCGAATGTGTCGAATTTCGACAAAGTTTATGGAGGGGGGGGCATTGATAGTGAAACGCGTTTCTGTTCCTATTCTCTGCGTTTCAGGAGCTAAGTTAATGAAACGGCTTGTAAATGTGCCATTTATGTTTGAGTACATTTTTTAACAGCACAGGGCACACTTTGGGGGGGGGGGGGGGGGCGGGGTTTGGACCTCTGCTCGTGCACAAAAATAATTTTCCACCTCTTCATTAAATAAAACTTCGTCTCTCCCCAAGGCCTTGCCATGAAGTCCAAACTTTCTGCTTTGCAATCAGAAAACTTGCAAAAAATGAAATATTTGGCCGTGAGTAAATTTTAGTTTTTATTCAATTTGAAGCTGTGAATGCTAGCCATCACGAGTTAGATGTAACGTTTAACACGCACTGTAGGCGTGTATGTACGTCGGACTTCTTTCACACCGTACGTAGCCAACTGTGCTAATCGGAGGTGCGGGGGAAGAACAACGACACGAAACACAACTGCACGTTATTTGACAACACAATTCCTATTGTATTTTTTTGGGAAATATGACACAAGCATTTGGATTTGTACGGCCCCTAAAGGGGGGGGCAATGGTGGCGCAGCCGTTAGAGAAGAGCACGGCGCTCCGAACGCAGCTACGAACCGAGTTTAATTGCTGGCCGTGGCTAACGAGAGCGGTGTTGAAATCTGCAACGGTTCGGTATCACCTGCGTCCCCGTCCCCCACCCCCCGCCCCCCATGCCACCACCCCAATACAGACCGGCACGATCAAGTTGTGGCCGAACAGCTGACACAACGAGTGGAGGAGGGGCCTTCACCCAGTGCCGAATTATCCAAGTAGCAAAAGTAGCTACATACGTAGTAGCTACGGGCCCCGCACTTTCAAGGGCCCCGCGCTAAACGCTTTCAAGCTATCAATTCCGGTTCAGTGATTCTCCACTTCCTCTATTATTGTAGTGTAGTGTTGTAAAGATGAATAAACTTATTAGGAGGCACACTGTTTATTGTTATTCTTTCCTTATACAGTCCTTAACACACACAGAAGGGTATACGGTCCCCTCACCCGATACCCTAAGGAGGTACAGCCTCCGGACTCAGCGTAACCTACACACAGATCTTCTTGATACCTAAAGAGGTACAGCCTCCTATCTTGGCGGGACTTACACGTCTACTGCTATTCTAGCCTAAGGAGGTACAGCCTCCTAGCTTGGCGGGACTTGCACATCTACCGCTAACCTCCTTGATACCTAAGGAGGTACAACCTCCTAGCTTGGCGAGATTTGCATGTCTACCGCTAACCTCCTTAATACCTAAGGAGGTACAGCCTCCTAGCTTGGCGGGACTCACACGTCTACCGCTATCCCAGAGTCCTCCGGCTGGGACCTAGGGGAGGCTATCTGACCCACCGCTGGCCCGATGGGTCCTGACCACTGGGTATGCCGAGCCTTAACTCTCAGAAGGGCTGGAAGGCTGTGTCCAGGGTCCTAGCTATTCTTCAGCCCGGGCTTCGGTCTTCGTGTAGGGAGATAACTCCCCGCGCTCTGCGCGGTCACCCTTCTTATACTCGTTTGTGGCCAGGCATAACCAATCCCACATTCCCACGTGGAACTGGCTGATTGGCTCTCCCCAACTGTGGCTACGATCCACTTCACCTCGTCTGACCCCAACCGTTGTGTACCCCGAGGTAACGCTGCATTGCCCCCTTGATACCTGGTGACAATACAGGTTACTGAACAGTGCGTGGTTAACACCTCCACAGTAGTACTATACCGCCTTTAACTTTTACGAACGACTGGGCGTTTAAGGTTAGCGATTTGTCGAATTATCTGGCTGTATAGCAAATGAAAAAAAATACAATTACTTTACTACGCAAGTTAATAATGTATGTGTTTTAATATGTACGTGTTTTTTTTTTATTTAGGGCCCCCTTGATAACATATGGCTACAGGCCCCGCACAAGCTTCATCCGGCACTGCCTTCACCTAGCGGTTTACTGACAGAGGGCAGCAAAGTAAATAAATAAATAGGTACGAGGTCTGTTCTCCTATAACGCGGTGATAGCTGCGTTCAAATAATAGAATGAATGCTTTATAATGTGGGGTTAAGCACAGTCCGCGATGTAACGTGAGGTACGCACGCAGGCTAAACAAAGATTGAGGTTGCGCGGGCAGCGTCTAGAGCAGTGGTTCTTAACCTGGGGCGCACGCCACCTCCTGGGGTTGCGAGATGCCCTTTATGGGGGTGCGAGACATGGCCAGATTTGTTTAGAAGGTCAATTATCGAAAGACAAATTAAGCACGCGCACGCGAGTTAAAAACTACTTTGTTTCATCAAACCGATGTATTTATTTACATCATCAACGTCTTAACGATTGGGAACCAAAGGGGCGCAAGGCTGCAGTCAAGGTTTAAGAACCACTGGTCCAGAAGCATCCAGCAGCATCCCCGCCTTGTGCGCTGCTACGCCGAGGCAGCCGTTACAAACCGCGTATTCCTCCTCGCGCGACGTAATTCCGTTCGCTCGATCGCATTGTATCCAATTCGCATCCGCGTTATATATATATATTTTAAAACATGTTCCTTAATATATTCAGCGCCTTCTATCCAAATCGCATTATGGAAGAACCCCCCCCCCCCACGCGTTATAGGAGAACGGAGTGTACAATGAAACCCTGCCTGGTGCTGCAGTGGTGTAAGGGTCAGCACACACGACTCGTGATCCGTACGTTGGCGGTTTGCTCTCCCGGCGCCGGCGGTCGAAACGACGGCGCGAGTTTCCTAAATCTACCCCCCACTCACCCACCGGCTCTGCTCACCCAGCGGTGCAAATGACGACACCCCGCAGTCGATCGGCACGTCGCGCGCGGTGGGGTAAAGTGTGGGCACTCAGGCTTCTTCCAAGACGTCCGGAAGAGCGTGGAAGTGTAGGCCAAAATGTCCTCTGGAGGGTGCACCCCAACTGGCCGAGGACCTTCTGCCAGCAGTGGCGTGAGCGAAGCAATTGCAGGGCTGCGCCTTTGCCTTTTTGCCCGAATCCTTGGCTGGTCAGGCGGCACTTATGGGTATAGCGCTCGCATCGCCGCGGGAAGGTGAAAAGTTTGAACTCGATGTCGGGCGTCAACAGCCCATTATCAGCATCCTTCTGGGGCAAATAAAACGAATACCATTTTGGTAGAGACGTGGTGCCCTCCCCATGGAAATGTGGAATTTCCACCACTCGTTTATGAGGCCTCCAATGCAGACGCCTGGCGCTGTGATGCTCAATTTAGCAGAAACACATTTTCCATTTTTATTTAAACGCAATAACATAACACATCGTGACATTTGTGAGAAAAAGGATGGTCTGATTTAATATTTTAAGGAAATGTCAAAAAAATAATAAAAATAGGAATTTACGAAATGTTCCAAACAGGGCCCAGCTGCATGGTGAGGACTTGGGAGAGGCCTTCATCCAGCAGTAGATCGACCAAGACCGCCAGTGCTGATGAGGACCCTCCTGATATCATTTTTAGATACTATTCATGTTACAGCCCTTTTGTAAATCCACTGCTGGATGAGGGCCTCCCGAGTCACTGTGGGTCGGTCAAGGAGGGGAGCATAGAAGTACAGTAAAACAATTGATTTTAATGTACCGTTTCGTACTCTGCCACCTACCACAACGTAATGCAGCCTATACGAGCCTGTTTGTGCATGGCGATTGTCCATACAAGTATTATCCAAGCTCAGCTCTGCTTAGCTTCCGAGAACTGGCCAAACTAAAACACATTTCAATGTGGTTTGGTCATTGGCAAGATACTAAAGGAATAATAGCAATGCCCTTTGTTAATTCAGAAAAGCCTCAGTGAGTCACAGTACTATTTTGCAGGAGAGCCCAGCATTTGGATGTTTAGTCAATCCGATTTACGATCGTCTTGAGACTCAGCGAGGCTTTACTGGATTGAATAAAGGCCTTGTGTAAAGTTAAACGTCAAATGCGTCTTTTTTTTAAATGCGGGGCAAATGCTTGCACTAACAGCCCTGATTCCAGTGGCGGAAAATAAATTCATAACAGTCAGCAGTGTCTCCGTGGGACAGCCACTGTGTAAAACCACCAAATTTATAAACACAAGGATCTCCCCCTGTAAAGCCCTACAGGCTGGTTTAGAAAGTGCTGTTCGCAAGCGCCTATTAAAGCCTGCGCAATTCTCAAGTTGGGGTTATGACCAGCACCGAAGCACAGCCACCTTTGTCTCCCCGTAGTGCTGACGCTTACATGATTTACCATGTGCCCATTTAACACCGAGTCGATCCAGGGTAGACCCAGCAGGGCCGGATTAAGGTTTTAGTAGGCCCTATGCACTTTTATTTCGTAGGCCTTCACTGATAACTCTCTACATAATCCATGTGTTTTTTTGGGGTTAGATCGCGATGGATGATATTGGTCGCGAAAGTTTGCCACGTGGTAAACTACAGTTGGTACTGCTGCCCACGTTACTGCCGCCGCTTTCACTCGCGACAGCTTATTTTTTGTTTTCAAAAAATATCTCCGATTAACCATAGGACGACTCTCGTCTCCCCTTGCACGACTCTGTTAAGAATGAGACTGTGTGAAAAACACCATTTGAAGATGTTATTTGCTAATGTTGCAATTAAACAATCTCGAAAAGTTCAGCTCCGCGTATGATCACACCTGCGGGCATGATCACACCTGCGGGTATGATTACACCTGCAGATATTATCACACCTGCGTGCATGATCACACCTGCGTGCATGATCACACCTGCAGGCATGATCACACCTGCAGGCATGGTCACATCTGCAGGCATGATCACACCTGCGGGTATGATCACACTTGCAGATATAATCACACCTGTGTGTATGATCACACCTGCACGTATGATCACACCTGCGGGTATGATCACACCTGCAGATATGATCACACCTGCGCGTATGATTACACCTGCGTGCATAATTACACCTGCGTGCATGATCACACCTGCAAATATGATCACACCTGCAGGCATGATCACACCTGCAGATATGATCACACCTGCGTGCATGATCACACCTGCAGATATGATCACACCTGCGTGCATGATCACACCTGCGTGCATGATCGCACCTGCAGGTATGACCACACCTGCAGATACGATCACACCTGCGCGTATGATCACACCTGCAGATATGATCACACCTGCGTGCATGATCACACCTGCGTGCATGATGACACCTGCAGGTATGACCACACCTGCAGATACGATCACACCTGCGTGCATGATCACACCTGCGCGTATGATCACACCTGCGCGTATGATCACACGGCTCTTGTGGTGTTTCACGTGGGAAGTTGTCGCTGACAGCGGCAGTGGCGCGGCCTGCCTCCCCCCACCAGGCGACCACCGTTGCCCGCTCAGCTCCCCTCGCTCCGTCGGATCCTACGGCGGTATGGGAAGTGAGCACCAGCGCCTGCTGTCAGCGTAGCTTTCACTAAAACCACTCAAAGATGTGTCTTTAAACTTTTACCAGGTAAGGCCCACTGACCTGTATAGCTCTTTTCTTTTTTAGAAGCGACCTGGCTATCACAAATGATATCTCAGCGAGGTGACTGATGACATGGAAATTTATAGCAGCCAAATGCTCGAAACGCGTGATGTGTCATTCTAAATGTGGAGGGGAGAAAGAAAAAATCGGAAAACTCGGAGAAAAATCCACGCGACCACGGAGAGAACGCGGAAACTCCATATAGGGGCCGTCCATAAATGACGTCACGCACCTGGAGGGGGGGGTCAGACATTTGTGACGATGTGTGACGAGGGGGGGGGGGTTTGAGAAATGTGACGTCACAACAAAATGCGCAACTTTAAATAAATATAGGCAACACGTTCTACTTAATTAAATATACTTTTTAATAAATGTTTTCTCCTACAACATCAGAGTACATCGCCACATTAAATACGCACTACAATGGCAATAGTTTAAAGCGATTTGAAGCATGTTTTATATTTTTTGGGGGGGGAGGGGGGCAGAGCCTTGTGACGTCATATTTGAGGGGGGTCTGACTTTTTGTGACGTCGTGTGACAAGGGGGGGGGGGTCAAAAATCGTCCAAAATCGCGCGACGTCATTTATGGACGGTCCCATATACAGGCGTCGGGATCGAGCCCACTACCTCCTGTATACCAGGCGAGGTAGTTAACATCTCCTAGCCACCGTGGCACCCGCAAGGAGAGCGCTCAGCTTGGCTCGCGTGGGGGCTACCCCGTACACCTCTCCTGCCACTAGCAGCGAGTGGTGTTAGGTGTCCGGGTGACTCAGAGGTCAGAGTGCTGAGCTTGGCCCTGCTGGGGTTAAAATCTGGGTGTTCTTACAACTCATCATTTAATCGGATGCTGAAATTGTGGCCTCAGCCCCGTCACCGCTGAATGAATGAACGAAAACAATCATCGCATTCGGTTAGCTTTTGCACTTCATTTTGATCAAATCCAGCTGTGCGGAACGGGCGTCATTCGAAGGGCTTCTCGGAGTTAGCTCTGTGATATCAACTTCCGAGGGGCCGTTCTCCCAACATCTTCGTGGCTTGTGACGACGCGACGCCGGTAGGACAATCGGCAGAATAATAACAACAGCAGCAAGGATTAGAGAACGCGCTTTCACGTGAGACGCATGTCCTTCGAATGCTTTGGCAAGTGAGCGAGTTCCGGGCGATGAATCCAGCCACCGAGAGCACGGTGGCGAGATGGTTACTACCTCGCCTGGTATACAGGAGGTCGTGGGTTCGATCCCGACCCTGACACCTGCTGTATATTTGGAGTTTGCACGGTTGCGAGATGGTTACTACCTCGCCTGGTATACAGGAGGTCGTGGGTTCGATCCAGACCCTGACGCCTGCTGAATATTTGTAAGGCCCGCTCAGCTATGTAAATCTTTTTCAGAAGCGACCTGGCCACACACGATAGCTCGCCGTAGTGGCTTATCACGTGTATATGTACAGCAGCCAAACATTCTGAGCGAACGTTTCTAAATGTGGAGCGATGCACCGGAGGACCCGGAAAAAGATCCACGCGACCACGGGAAAAACACGCAAACTCCAAATACACAGCAGGCGTCAGGGTCGGGATCGAACCCACGACCTCCTCCGCACCAAACGTGGCAGTTAACATCTCGTCACCATGCAAACTCCAAATATACAGCAGCAGGCGTCAGGGTCGGGATCGAAACCACGACCTCCTGTATACCAGGCGAGGTAGCTAACATCTCGCCACCGCGGCACCCACTGGTGTTGACGGCAGTGAGTGGGAAACGTACTCGGGTCGTCGGGTTCGTAGCACAGTGTGCTAAACCACTACGCCACCACTCCCCTTCTCCTCCTCCTCCCTCCACACACACAGACAAGATCCCCCGTATAGCCTTAACAGACACACACATACACATGTACACACACACACACGAAGTGTAGTCACAGTAACCACACAACACTCACGGACGCGAGCGCAAGTGGAGATGACAACACACACGTCGGTAGGTACACAGGCATGATCCCCTTTGATGGGGGATGGTGGTGGTGGTGGTGATGCTGGTGGTGGTGCGAGATGGAAGATACAGCCTTAGGTGGGTGGTGGGGGGGGGGACACACTGAAACAAGGCCATGTCAACCGCCAGGACAGCTTTAGAGGACCAACTTGTTCCGCTCCATTGAGCAAAATGTCTGTCCGCGCGACGGAGCGTGGCGATGCGCAGAGTGCATTCCTTTGAAGAGGGGGGGAGGAGGGAGGGGGGATCGTTCAGGGGTTTTCAACAGCGAGATGTTCAACGAGCCCAATCGTTCCAGCAGGCCGCGTAGCAATCTGCTCATCGTTCGGTGAGATGTCAGCCAAGGACCGTCCGTGCGTTTGGATTATCTTTTTAGATTATTTTGCTGCTCTAAATTTCCACCTGATGAGCCACTTTTGTTGAGCTACCACTTGTGGCCACGTCGCTTCTGAAAAAGTAAGTTAATAGCTCAGTGGACTTTACCTGGTAACAAAAATAATTGTTTAGATGCGTTTTTGATTATTTCGATTATTTTGCTGCTCTAAATTTCCACCTGATGAGCCACTTTTGTTGAGCTACCACTTGTGGCCACGTCGCTTCTGAAAAAATAAGTTAATAGCTCAGTGGACTTTACTTGGTAACAAAAATAATTGTTTAGATGCGTTTTAGATTATTTCGATTATTTTGCTGCTCTAAATTTCCACCTGATGAGCCACTTTTGTTGAGCCACCACTTGTGGCCACGTCGTTTCTGAAAAATAAGTTAATAGCTCAGTGGACTTTACCTGGTAACAAAAATAATTGTTTAGATGCGTTTTAGATTATTTAGATTATTTGCTGCTCTAAATTTCCACCTGAAAAGCCACTTTTGTTGAGCTATCAGTTGTGGACAGGTCAATTCTGAAAAATAAGTTAATAGCTCAGTGGGCTTTAGCTGATACCATCAAAAACATAGTTTAGTTTAATTTGTATACTTTAAAAAAGTGATGTGTTGACCTTTCTTAAAACGTTGCGCTCCGATCGTGCTTTTGCATCCTTGGTTGTTGCAACGTTCTGATCCCGCCCCCCTATTGGACATATGTGAAAAAGAGCTTTACAGCTCATCGGATTCCTCCTGCAGTTATAAGTAGTTTGCGAGTCACGGCGGTGTTTCTCTTCGAGTTATATTCCCACGCACACGCAAATACTTTCGGTATCTCTCTGCAGGCGCGCTCCCGGCTCTCTCACGCGCGCACGAACGCTTCACGCACTCGTAAACACTCGCTGCGAAGACTCTCACCTGGGTTCAACCGCGCTCCAAATGAGCGCACGTCATGCGGTGTGAGCGTCTGAGTGTCTGCTGCTGTGGCTGTGACCTGTACAGCGCGTTGAGGTCCTTGAATTATTATGAGCATTATTATTGTTACTGGACGTCTGTGAAACGACTTGACATCTGTGAAAAATAACTTTATAGCTCATCGGACTCCTCGAGTATAATAAATAAATATTCCGATTCTGATTCACGTGAGCAATGGTGCTGCTGCGCTCTTCTCTTTTTGTGATTGTTCCTGGAAATTCCACGTTCGCATGGTGGGGGAAGGTCCATCCGCAGCAGATGACTACTTAACACGTAGCCTTTCGCGACCGATATTATTCATAAAAAGATTGCTACTGTTGACTTCCTTCAAATATATACTTATTTTAACAGCCCCAGAGAGAAATGATGATGATGAGTCGACGCCCGATTGTGATTTGAACTTGCAACCTTAGGACTGTTTTTATTAGGGTTGAGCTTTTATTATTTTGGCACACCTACAACCCATTGGGAAAAAAAGATTATTTTCGATGAGCGGCCTGTTTACAGAAACGTGGTTACAGCAACAAAACATAAAATAAAACATAATATTTTGAGTCAAGCCCTCTAATTAGTGCCATCCAGAAACGCAATTACAACTGTACAACAACAATAATAACAATCTCCGCTAAAATCATTATCGCAGCGGGGAGTGGTGGCGTAGTTGTCCGTGCGCTGTGGGATGAGCCCAGCCACCTGAGTTTGATTCCCGGCCATGGATAACATCAACTTGCGGGCGACGTCTCTAGCGGCTGTTGGCCCGACACGACATGGGCAGACCTTCATCCAATAGTCGATTGACAAAGGACCCAGCAACAATTATGAATGATTAATTTTGCACTGGATCCAGCGTTCGTATAACAATAATTACGGACGTCCTTATTATGGAAAACACGTCCACGGAATGGAAAACGAGAAACTCAACATTTGTCACTAACACTGTGGACCTTCATCTGTTAAAACAAAAAAAAGATTGGTTTGGGACATTGCCCATAGCACATGGTACTTCATCATAATAACACACGATGTGCTTTGATGAAGATACATGCATTTATTTTCATAGCGTTATTGATGAATGCGTTGAGTGCTGTTGTTAACGCTTATCACTGCCAACGCAGCAGCAGCAGCAGCACCCAATAATACGTGTTAGTGAAAACTCACAAGTCAATGACGCATTCAACAGGGCATCTCAACGCTTGCCCTGCATTCCAACGCACAGGTGCTTGCGCGTGTCTGGCTAACAGTGTTACCGCATGCATTCGCACTCTGCAGGTTACTCGTTAAACTATGAATGCATTGCATCTCGAGCCCGAACAGTGTCTACCAGTTCATACTCACGTGTTTGTCTGTAATCCAGCACCGGAGGAAGCGAGCGTTGGTGGATCACACACGGATGTTGTGAAACTCTCTTCCCGTGGGGCGTCCATTCGCTGGCTCACGGGACAGCAGGCGGACTAATCTCCATCCGTTTCCATCTGTACGGGGATAGAGTGTTGCGCCCTCGTGGGCGTGGGGTTTTCTACGTGTGCTCTGGTTTCCGTTCACGTGTACAATATCATCGCACCTCCGATTCGCGCGGTTGGCTACGTACGGTACAAATGAAATTCAACAAACATACATCAATAATTGGCTGAAAAAAACTCAATGCAGCGAGAGGACCCTCCTGAAAGAGAGTGATACGACTCAGTGTGGCTGTCCTGGATAAATAAGTAGATTAATAATAATTATATCATAGAACCAGTGATGAAAACTTCTCATCGCGTACAACAAGGGCCTAAGTTTCACTCGATATTTCCTGGAACGCTGCTCGGCTAGCTTGGAGTACGGACTATCGGCGTAAGGCACTACCACTAGAATACAAGGTACGCTGATCCTTAACAATCCTGCAGTAGTTGTGTCATATACTCCTATGAAGTTTTAAAAACCAAAATAATAATTTGCAGAACAGCGTTCCGGACTCTTCCAATTACTTTGGATCAAGTCGCCCTGAATGTGACCTCGCCAGATCTCGGAAGCTAAGCAAAGTTGAGCCTGGTTGATACAGCCCTTGCATGGAACACTGCCTGGGAATCCTGGCTGTTGTAAACGCATGGGCTGCCAGATGGCCAGCAGAACGCAGTAGAGCAATGGATTATTGAATCCATCTGTGTTGAGCTTTCAGTGATATCTTCGCTTACGTTGTGAATTTCATCTGGATTCTCTAGCTTCCTCCCACGAGCCAAACCGTCCTCGTTCACGGAACTGACCCAACGTTCCAATGCGGCAGGACCATCTTGAAAACGAGCCTTGAGACTCATTCAGGCTTCTCCTGGGTAAAATGAAGGGTTTTAAGATGCTTAGGTGGTGCTGAACTGAGAGTCCTTGGCTCACAATCATAAAGTTCTGTGTTTAAATCCAGGTTCAGGAGTTGGCTCAGCTCATCTTCTCTCCTACCGCCAACGCGAAAAAATTAATAGCGGTCATCCTATGGAGCGACTTGCCCCTGCTATGGGAATGTGGAATTTCCACAATGGGGAGGTGCACTGGGTAACCATTGGCAATGGTCCCCAAAGTGCACCTCCAGGGAAACGTTTCAGAATTGTATTCTGAAACAGACTACAGCACTCTCTGCAACACTGAGACCCTGCTGTAAGCTACTCCCAATAATCCACACGAAACTGCTTCGTCTCCTGATATTTGCTCACGTTTTTTCCTTTTATTATAACCTATTATCCCTTGTCTCTTTTTGCCAAAAAACAACAGTCGGCTAGGAATGGCGGCAAATCCGTCTTATTATCTGCGAATAAAGCCACCCAAGGGGACCGTTTCCCAGAAATGCGAAAGTCGACACTGAATTACGAAACTGGTCTACAGTCGGCTTGCTTTATACCAATGCTTATGATCATGAACATATGCACTCTCGGAAGGCTGTATGCGTGTATGTTGAACTTCTTTCGTACCGTACGTAGCCAACCGTGCTAATCGGAGGTGCGTTGGGAAGGACAACAACACTGAACAAAAAGAGCAGTTATAAACAAATTAGTTTTAATCTGGATTTAAAAGTGCATATAGCTCCGGCGGCTTCCTCCAGTGGCTGTGCAGTCGATGGATTTGTAATGGTTCGACAGAGGCGCACACACTCGTGTGGAGGCAACACTATTTATTTAACACAAGTGCAACACAACTGCAACACACCCTACACATAAGGTGGTGACCACCGCCCTACTCTCGCTAACACTCGGGTACTACTTGGCGTGGCCAAGCCAGGAGGGCTTCTGCTTGGCCACGATGACTGGAGGCTTGTCTCTTCAGTCTTCATATGACGACTTCATCCCAGGCGCCAACAGCCCAGCTCTGCGCGCTGAGCCCGCTTATCAGCCTCTCCGGCGTGGCAGGCCAACACCCTGACCACGCCCCCCTTCTCGAACCCTCGAGAAGGCTCCACTCCCTGACCACGTGACCCCCAGGGTCTCCCAGGGCCCCCGGCCCCCTCTTGTATCCGGTCACGTGTCCAGCCGGGGTCACTCGGAGTGCCTTGGCCTGACACAACCCCCGTGGCAGCCATCAACAGCCTCCAGACCGAACCGGCAGTGACGTCACGCATGCAGACCTAACATGGCAGTGACGTCATCTGTATACAGACCCGCCATAGTAGTGACGTCATATGTCACATCATCCCCCCCCACATGTAACATACAGCCGTCCCGGCTGTGACCATACAAATAACAAAACGTGTGCCTCACAACAAAACAGAACGTCAATAAATAACCGGTGAATGACAATAAATTACATGAATAACATATGTACACATTAGAGAGAGAGAAAAGGAAAAAAAAGCACAACAATCATGCATGAAGCAGTCAGCTCACAGGACCCCCTCCATCCACGGCGCACCCCTGTAAAATCATGCACACACCGAACAATAAACAACCGGAGTGACAACATACAAGCGTGAAAGTGTCATTTAAAGCGCGCGGTTTTCGAACGGGTCCGTATGGCTGGACCCCCAGGCAAGGTGGGCCGAAGCTCCCTGGAAGGTCCGGGGAAATTGTCAGCGCTGGCGGTCGAGTGTGGCCGCTCCAACACGGGCGGAAGCGTCGACGGGGGGCGGTCGGTCGCAAGCTGCTCCACACACCGCGGGGTGGCCATAGGAGCAGCAGCCGGTAGCGCCGGGTTCTTCACGAGCTCCGATCCTGCGGGCGGTACCACAGAACCACCCTGAGGAACCACATCTACGGGTGCGCCCCCCAGCTCGTCCGGCACACCCGACACTCGGCCCGCGGCATTTGGAGATGAGGGGACGTGACGGGGATGAATGAACGGCTTAAGTCACGACGGATGAACAAACCAATCCCGGCGGCCGAACCGGATCTTAACACACTGAGGCCGGTCGGCCAGTTCTACTTCGACCAGATCCCGCCAAGGCTTATACAGCTTGGGGGGGGTGTACTGACAGGCACTTGCGGACAGTGCAGCCAAGCCTTGTCTCCCGGAGCCCACTGTTTGCCCGATTCACGACGACATAGCCGCCTCCATCTACGGAAACGCCTCCTGCGCCAAGGACAGCAGGGCACTTCGGAAGGCGATGGGCGTCTCGGTTTCCCCTTGCCGTCGTTCACCAAATCTGCTGCGTATGCAGGATGGCGGGTTGCAAACAGCAGCCATTGCCTTGAGCGCCTGCGATAGCGTGGCACGCTGCGCGGGCGGGATAGCGTAGAATGCCGCCAAGGCATCGTCGTCAAGAGAGGTGGGGAGCGCCTTCAAGCTTCTTCCTCCGTCCACCCCGCCAATGTGCAGCTTGCGGTGAAAAGACGTTTGAACGCCTCCCAATCCCCGCCGGCAGCTGTGAATTCGCAGACAAATGGAAGCTGGCGGTGCAGCGCTGGAACGTCCCGCGGTGTGCCCGGCGGGTGGGAGAAAATGGCGGCCTCCCCGCCGCGCGTTCCCACCAAAACGGATGCCGCTCGGTCGGGCAGCGCGGCGGGAGAGTCGCGCGCTTGGACGGCGGCAGCAACGGATGTCGATGCCACGTGGCTCCGGGGCGATCTTCTCCGTCGACAGCTCTCCGGCGTCGAGTTTGGCGACCAACTCAGCAAGGCGGGCACTGGCGGTCTGACAAGCGTCGGGCGGCGATGAATCTGCCGCCTGAGCCGCACAGCGTTATTCCGCTGGCGGCGAAGCCTCGGCAGAACCCTCCGGGGTTGCCATCCCCCGGGGCAGTTGGAGGGGTGAAGTCTCCGTCGTCCTCTTCTCCCGAGGAACTTTTGGCAGGTTGCCTACGATGTGTGAGCATTCCGCCTCGCTCTAGGTAAGTCTAACCTAAAATTTGCCACTTCTATCACCAAATGTAATGGTTCGACAGAGGCGCACACACTCGTGTGGAGGCAACACTATTTATTTAACACAAGTGCAACACAACTGCAACACACCCTACACATAAGGTGGTGACCACCGCCCTACTCTCGCTAACACTCGGGTACTACTTGGCGTGGCCAAGCCAGGAGGGCTTCTGCTTGGCCACGATGACTGGAGGCTTGTCTCTTCAGAGTCTTCATATGACAGCTTCATCCCAGGCGCCAACAGCCCAGCTCTGCGCGTTGAGCCCGCTTATCAGCCTCTCCGGCGTGGCAGGCCAACACCCTGACCACGCCCCCCTTCTCGAACCCTCGAGAAGGCTCCACTCCCTGACCACGTGACCCCCAGGGTCTCCCAGGGCCCCCGGCCCCCTCTTGTATCCGGTCACGTGTCCAGCCGGGGTCACTCGGAGTGCCATGGCCTGACACAACCCCCGTGGCAGCCATCAACAGCCTCCAGACCGAACCGGCAGTGACGTCACGCATGCAGACCTAACATGGCAGTGACGTCATCTGTATACAGACCCGCCATGATAGTGACGTCATGTGTATACAGACCCGCCATAGTAGTGACGTCATATGTCACATCATCCCCCCCACATGTAACATACAGCCGTCCCGGCTGTGACCATACAAATAACAAAACGTGTGCCTCACAACAAAACAGAACGTCAATAAATAACCGATGAATGACAATAAATTACACGAATAACATATGTACACATTAGAGAGAGAGAAAAGGAAAAAAAAGCACAACAATCATGCATGAAGCAGTCAGCTCACAGGACCCCCTCCATCCACGGCGCACCCCTGTAAAATCATGCACACACCGAACAATAAACAACCGGAGTGACAACATACAAGCGTGAAAGTGTCATTTAAAGCGCGCGGTTTTCGAACGGGTCCGTATGGCTGGACCCCCAGGCAAGGTGGGCCGAAGCTCCCTGGAAGGTCCGGGGAAATTGTCAGCGCTGGCGGTCGAGTGTGGCCGCTCCAACACGGGCGGAAGCGTCGACGGGGGGCGGTCGGTCGCAAGCTGCTCCACACACCGCGGGGTGTCCATAGGAGCAGCAGCCGGTAGCGCCGGGTTCTTCACGAGCTCCGATCCTGCGGGCGGTACCACAGAACCACCCTGAGGAATCACATCTACGGGTGCGCCCCCCAGCTCGTCCGGCACACCCGACACTCGGCCCGCGGCATTTGGAGATGAGGGGACGTGACGGGGATGAATGAACGGATTAAGTCACGACGGATGAACAAACCAATCCCGGCGGCCGAACCGGATCTCAACACACTGAGGCCGGTCGGCCAGTTCTACTTCGACCGGATCCCGCCAAGGCTTATACAGCTTGGGGGGGTGTACTGACAGGCACTTGCGGACAGTGCAGCCAAGCCTCGTCTCCCGGAGCCCACTGTTTGCCCGATTCACGACGACATAGCCGCCTCCATCTACGGAAACGTCGCCTGCGCCAAGGACAGCAGAGCACTTTGGAAGGCGATGGGCGTCTCGGTTTCCCCTTGCCGTCGTTCACCAAATCTGCTGCGTATGCAGGATGGCGGGTTGTAAACAGCAGCCATTGCCTTGAGCGCCTGCGATAGCGTGGCACGCTGCGCGGGCGGGATAGCGTAGAATGCCGCCAAGGCATCGTCGTCAAGAGAGCTGGGGAGCGCCTTCAAGCTTCTTCCTCCGTCCACCCCGCCAATGTGCAGCTTGCGGTGAAAAGACGTTTGAACGCCTCCCAATCCCCGCCGGCAGCTGTGAATTCGCAGACAAATGGGAGCTGGCGGTGCAGCGCTGGAACGTCCCGCGGCGTGCCCGGCGGGTGGGAGAAAATGGCGGCCTCCCCGCCGCGCGTTCCCACCAAAACGGATGCCGCTCGGTCGGGCAGCGCGGCGGGAGAGTCGCGCGCTTGGACGGCGGCAGCAACGGATGTCGATGCCACGTGGCTCCGGGGCGATCTTCTCCGTCGACAGCTCTCCGGCGTCGAGTTTGGCGACCAACTCAGCAAGGCGGGCACTGGCGGTCTGACAAGCGTCGGGCGGCGATGAATCTGCCGCCTGAGCCGCACAGCGTTATTCCGCTGGCGGCGAAGCCTCGGCAGAACCCTCCGGGGTTGCCATCCCCCGGGGCAGTTGGAGGGGTGAAGTCTCCGTCGTCCTCTTCTCCCGAGGAACTTTTGGCAGGTTGCCTACGATGTGTGAGCATTCCGCCTCGCTCTAGGTAAGTCTAACCTAAAATTTGCCACTTCTATCACCAAATGTAATGGTTCGACAGAGGCGCACACACTCGTGTGGAGGCAACACTATTTATTTAACACAAGTGCAACACAACTGCAACACACCCTACACATAAGGTGGTGACCACCGCCCTACTCTCGTGAACACTCGGGTACTACTTGGCATGGCCAAGCCAGGAGGACTTCTGCCACGATGACTGGAGGCTTGTCTCTTCAGAGTCTTCATATGACAGCTTCATCCCAGGCGCCAACAGCCCAGCTCTGCGCGTTGAGCCCGCTTATCAGCCTCTCCGGCGTGGCAGGCCAACACCCTGACCACTCCCTTCTCGAACCCTCGAGAAGGCTCCACTCCCTGACCACGTGACCCCCAGGGTCCCCCAGGGCCCCCTCTTCTATCCGGTCACGTGTCCAGCCGGAGTCACTCGGAGTGCCATGGCCTGACACAACCCCCGTGGCAGCCATCAACAGCCTCCATACCGAACAGGCAGTGACGTCACGCATGCAGACCTAACATGGCAGTGACGTCATGTGTATACAGACCTGACATAGTAGTGACGTCATGTGTATACAGACCCGACATAGTAGTGACGTCATATGTCACTACAGATTAATTTAGCGCTTCTGGGAGGATTATTCTCGGATAATAAGATTAATTTCCCTCCTCTCTCTGGGGACTCGTCCTATGTGCAAAAATATGTAGATAATAGGAAAATGCATGTGTGTGTGGTGTGTGCAAGTATATACGTTGTACATATAAGGGGCCGTCCATAAATGACGTCACGCAATTTTGGGCGATTTTTGACCCCCCCCCCCCTCCGTTACACGGCGTCACAAAAAGTCAGACCCCCCCTCAAATATGACGTCACAAAGCTCTGCCCCCCCCCCCAAAAAAAAACATGCTTCAAATCGCTTTAAACTATCGTCATTGTAGTGCGTATTTAATGTGGTGCTCACAAATGTGCGACCCCCCCCCCAAGGTGCGTGACGTCATTTATGGACGGCCCCTAAACATATAAACTCTGGGCCGCTTTCGACAGTGTTCCATCACACTTGTTAAAACCCATGATGGTGAACTGTCCAATGGTGAAAGACATGGCTTCAAGTTCGATGACAAACTATATCACGCGTAACGCACTCCTTGTATACAACTAATACATACAGCTAATAGGCAGACATAGCCACCTCCTTCCCATGCAGTATTTGTCTCTCCGCATAAACAAAACGAAACATTATTTTGCACATCCCATCAGCCGCGCATTTGTTCACGTGAGCGCGGCCTCTGCTGATGAGACAGCCGAGTGTCGAAACCCGCGTGGTGTCGTGCTGCGAGGGACACAGAAGCCGCGCAGGTCAACGTGCCACCGCCGCCGCTGGATCCACCAGCTCGCACAAAGCCTCCCCGTTATCCATCTGGGCCCTCCATCCCTTACAGACCCTGGCCTCTTCACACAGCCCAAGCCACGTGGAACAACGGAGACACCCACTGGCAGCGGCGGCTCGCTGCGCCACTCGCACTCGAAACGGGCGTGCGCGCAATTGTGCGAGCGCCGCACGCGAACGCTGGGGGATTTCTCAGTTTATTTTGTTTAACAAGGTGACGACTGCAGAGACCGGCAGAATGGCATTGACAAGAGTGACCTGGGGCATTAGTCGGCCAGTCGCTGGCGATGATGTGTCGCATTTCGACAAAGTTTATGGAGGGGGGGGGGCATTGATAGTGAAACGCGTTTCTGTTCCTATTCTCTGCGTTTCAGGAGCTAAGTTAATGAAACGGCTTGTAAATGTGCTATTTATGTTTGAGTACATTTTTTAACAGCACAGGGCACACTTTGGGGGGGGGGGGAGGGGGCGGGGTTTGGACCTCTGCTCGTGCACAAAAATCAGAAAACTTGCAAAAATTGAAATATTTGGCCGTGAGTAAATTTTAGTTTTTATTCAATTTGAAGCTATTAATGCTAGCCATCATGAGTTAGATGTAACGTTTAACACGCACTGTAGGTGTGTACATAGGACTTCTTTCGCACCGTGCGTAGCCAACTTTGCTAATCGGAGTTGCGGGGAAGGACAACAAACTGCGGTGTAATTTTAAAAGTTTTTGTTGTCGTTGAACAAAAATTGTATGCCAGACGCCGGCGCACAATGGCCTCCTCTTGCGAATGAGGTCAGGGCATCTTGAACATCCACTGTGAAGCAGACTGCGCGCGACTTCGTGATGACTAATACATAGCCGCAGTATTAACCAGGGCGGCCACTGGATTTGAACTGTGAACCTCTGTAACAAAGCGGCGAACGCGTGACTGTGAAGTCATGATCACGGAACCAAGGTTTCGGATTTAAGCATTTTGGCTTTTTTTTATTGTTGCGTCTCATTCAGATAATTCAAATTGTTTTCGTCATATTTGTCTGCCTGCTAACAAAAGTGACGTCACCCGACGCAATGCGACACAATAAACGTTGGCAGGAAAGGAGTGGAGGTGACATTATTTTAGAGACATAATTTCCCTTTTCGGAATAATCCGAAACAAGTGTATATGTATATTTACGATCGTCTGAAATTGCATGTCTCGACCTAATTTGCAGATTATTCAAATCAATTCAAATGATCAGGAGCACATCCAGAACGAGTGCCATTCCATATTCTTCAGATCATAAGACGCTCCTAAAAATAACACACACCCAGAATATTGCTTTCAAATACGGGGGGGGGGGGGGGGGGGAGTGCCATATTATACTACGAGAATATAACATACAAACACACATAGAATTCGTTCACAATTGAGGGACGTTCTGGAAAATTTAGATATTGTTGAATGTCTCGGCAGTTTGACTGCATACATCTCTTAAGCAATGTGCCGAAATGTCCATACAGTGAAACCAGGCTGTGCTAAATGACCCTGAAGCCACACGCCCACCACCAAGACCAATGTTTTAATTGCACTGCATGCGGTGAAGTATGGTCAACCAAGCCCCTTTTCAGTTTGTGGAGACCTTAATCCAGCAGTGGATTGACAAATCGGCTGCAATTGTATTGGTATACAGTACTAGAAATGCATATTGCACACTGATATAAAAAAGTGTTGCAGACGGAGGTTCTGCCGAGTTGAGAAGTGGAAAGAGAGCTCAGGATCGGTGGGGTCGTGACATGGCCGAGCGGCAGCATGTTTGCCGCCTGCCGCAAAGGATTGTGGTTCACACCACCGGGAGCCCTGGTTAATACTGTGGGTGACAACCATACAATGGGCATCGTCTACTTCAAGGTGGGCGTTAAAGAACCTGTAACGTGATCCCAATTAAAAGCAGGCCATGCGTGTCAGGTGCCATGGTCCAAATTTGCAAAATCACCTCGTTAACATTCTTAAATCGGAATAACCAACGGCACAATGCCCTCACTTGCCACCCGGTTTTGCGCTCATTTTGCGCCACAGGGGACAAGCTGCCGTTACGCTGTCGGCGCGATATTAACGCCAGTTCTTAGTATTGTCACGAGCAGAGAGCATGTCGCTCTGAAACTAGGAAGCGATAGCTGCGATTTTCTTATTATTACAATCTCGTAGCAGGAGAACCAATTCATATTTTATTGACAAAATAAAATGGCAAGACAATTTATGTTTTGTTTTTTACACTCGCAAGGATTTAAAGAACATTCCGGGCGAAAGAATTACATTATTCTTCGTCGCGTCTCCTGGTTAACCTACACGGGGGTCTTTTCCCAATATTCTGCATAGGCCACCGCTTCTGGTGTTGACATTGCCAAATCTTGAGGCGCGCACTGCGGTGTTGCAGGGCATCTCAGAATGACATTAAAAGGAGCGCACGTTGAAAAGTTCGAGCGGCATTTTAAATGACGGTTACGCTGTGAAATAAGTTCTACATACGAACTGTCAGTCTTCTGTACTCGTTACACTCGCCACTCCGGTGTCGGTATTGTCTTACGCACTTTTTCCACCGAATAAAGTTAGTTCAATGTGTATTTTTTTTTACACGGTTCCCGCGTAGCCAGTTAGTATCGGTGGTACTGGCTCACAGCAGCCATGAACAGAGTTATCGTTGGGGGTGGAGAGGTCAGCCAGCAGCCAGCCAGGAAACTCGGGGGAGGGGCATAGATTGTCTTTAATACTGTCGTAATAAATGACAACCCTAAGCCACTGCGCTATGCAGTGAAATCACAATTGAAGCACTGTCATTGCATTGCAGTTTATTGATATTTATTTCTAAAAAAAAAAGAGAAAGTTTTATGTACGTGGCTTATAGAAGACAAGAGAGCCATCATAATTTTCCCATCTTTACCGAATATTTCTTTCCCCCCCCCTCACCCGTGCTGTGCGAATGAGCGGGCTTTCCCTATACACATGCCCATTCCGCAAAAAAAGCACACTCGCCCTCTCATTGTAAAGACACAGACACAAAACTATAACAAGATAGAGAATCAATCAAGAGTGTTACAGCAATCACATAATACAAGCTTACTAGTCAAGGGGGACTTTACACGGGAAAAAACACGCGCGCACACACACACACACAAATTATAGAACAAAACCTCTGTAGATGACGTTCATACTTCTTAGCTTAAGTATAAAACTGCACGGGGTTTGTGAATCATATAAAAAAATTCCGAGCCGTTATTGCAGGCTTAGATTTTGTTTTAAACTCCTTGTGTACAAGAAATACAATTAAACAAATGAAGTTAAACCATGGGGGTGCTATATTGACGTAAAAATTTGAATTCTCTACAAAATAGAACAATCCAAAAAAAATAAACACACTTTAAAGTAAGAGAATGTTACAGGCTTTATAATATGAACAAGTGTATCCACCATACACATTAGGCAGGGCGTTTGTCAAAAATACAGGGGGTTTGACATTTGGAGAATAAGGTACAGTTCATTATTAATTATCATCGTTATGATGATCACCATCCAGCCGGGTGGCACAGTGGTTCGAGCAAAAACTCGTAACGGGAAGGTCATCACTTCAAAAACTGGGCAGTGAGCCTTTGTAACTCACCCCATCGTCCCTACGGAGATCATAAGTGTCCCATTTCATGGCAAGTTGAACAGTGTACATAATTTCGATGTGCCCTGCCAAGGCAACGTGGCGTTTGCCCATCCCACTGGACCAGTCACCAGCGAAGTTGAGGGCTGCCCTCCCTCACCCCCATTGCTTATCTTGAGTAGGTAGACACCGACTTTGAATATTGTTTTATCACTGTCATTACCATTATGATCTTCTCTTCGACGTCGTTGGCTCAACGTGTGGGGCGCGTCCGTGCGTGCGTGCATGTGGGGGGGGGGGGGGGGTGGGGGGGTGGGGGGGCTAAATGAGGCCCCTTCGCTTCTTGTAGTCTTCCAGGTTTAGGGAACGGCGAGGGCCCCCGTCTTTTACGGGAGGTGGCTTGGAAACGCCGCTGTTCGACTTGGACTCTGCACAGTGAGGGGAAGATGGGAGAGGCCGTCAGTGACTGCACGGGGGGAAAAGGGAGACGGAGCTTCAAGAAAGGAGCATGCTGCAGGAAATAAAAACTTGTTGTTAGATTAGCTGGGGGTGGGTTTCATAATTTCTAGACAATTTCATCCCGATTGTGCTTTCAGTGTCTGCATTTATGTTGGACTTCTTTCGCACCGTACGTAGCCAACCGTGCTAATCGGAGGTGCGGTCACGTCATGAGACGGAGAATCCACTTGGAAATCTCGCAAAGCGTTGCGACCCTTCGTGCGGAAGCAGATATCACAGAGCTAACTCTGAGATTTTTTAAGAACGACCTCTGGGCAATTATTCACCATCCGTACCGCACACGTAAGTAATGTTAGTTTATTGACAGTCAAAATTATATTTTAGTTATCAGAGGTGAAATTTAGCCCAATTAAATGCAGAACCAAAATTAAATTTTATGGGTTTTTTTGTTGGGTGACTGAACTAAGACCATCAACTCACTACACTTCAGAAGCCAGTTTAATCACAGGTAGATGCTTGGATTGGAACCCAAGATCTATTTTTAACTGACAATTTTTTTGGCAATAGACAGTAGAAAGGTTATGCCATGAGATGAAAGCCATTTTTTGTTTATAATTTTTACGGGCGAGTGGCATGCCATCAACCTGCAAGGACACGGCCTCCAAAAAGGTGTGCTGTTTATTACACGCTTTTTATTAATTCACTCTGTCTGTTGTTGTATCCCCAAATCTTGCAACTTAAATTTTACCCACTTCCCAATGTGGTATCGACAGCAAACTTAGTATACTTATGTCATACTTATGACAATACTATATTATATATATAAAAAAAACACTTTTAAACATTATTTTTGCATATGTTATGTTTCGGCTTGGGTATAACTGTCTACGGTAAACTGATGTTGGCTGTAAATAACCATGGTCCCTTACGTTATGGCACGCTTCGGGGCCACTTCCTGGAGTTATTTTATTACTGGTACGGTACATCTCATTAAAGCGTGTTTTTTAAAAAGCTTTTTTAAAATATTACTTATTTCCAGATTCTCTTGGCATCTCTACAGCTACACTGGGCTGCTTCATGTGGAAAATGTAGGTGCATTGGTAAAAATGAGAACTGTGTGCATAACAGGGCATCCGACAAGAGAACCGGGCGGGGATGTCTCTTCAATGCTTCAAGACGGCATTTGTTTGCAAAGAAATGCGAAGCTCAAGTGTGATGAGAAAAAGAAACGAAAGAAAATAAAACCTCCCGACGAATAAATTAGACCGACTCCAGCCTCCAACAACGGAATCCGTATGCTCGCTGGCAACAAGTTCCCCCGTAGCGTGCCCGATGCCAGGAAACGTGCCGCTTAGAAAAGTAGGTCAAGCAGATGTTGGGAGAGGAAAAAACGCTTCTGCAGCTGTGCAGTCGAGACACACGTGCAACCCCCCCCCCCGCACACGACGGCGCGTTCAGTGACATCGCCAAACGAAACTTTGAAAAGGATGCGATGCCAGGGATTGTTGCCCTCCGTTACACCCCCCCCCCCACCACTACCGAAAACTGTGCCATCAGAGTCGAGGGCATGAGGATAAGAGGGGCATCCTTTCTCAAGGAACTTCCCTGAAATACCGCTCAAAGTCGCGTGGGAACTACCGTGAAATGCCACAAAACTAACGACGTGTCTTTTTGGGAGTGTTTCTGCTACCGAGACCACCCCAAAGACCTTCCTCTTCTCTCCGCCTATGACCGACTCTACGAATTAATTAGCGAGACGTTGACTGCCTCTCGCCTGGTACACAGGAGGTCGTAGGTTCAATTCCAACCCTGCTGCCTGTATCTTTGGAGTTTGCATGTTCTTCCCGTGGTTGTGTGGATTTTTCTCCAGGACCTTCGATTTTTCCCTCCACATTTAGAATAAAAATCACGATTTTAGAGCATTTGGCTGCAATCAATTTCCACGTGATGAGCCCACTTCATTGGTTGAGCTATCAATTGTGGCCAGATCGCTTCTGAAAAAGAGCTATATAGCTCAGTGGGCCTTACCTGGTAAAAAAAAAATAGTTTAATCATCGAGTAATTTTGTATTTGTCTTTTCACTGTTAACCAGGCTGGCAAGAAATCCCCAACACGTCGCTCGAAGCGATAGTGGCCGATGCTCAAGACAAACGATTGGGAGTAGCGCCTCCCACTGCGGACATCCGCCGTGGAGAGATGGAGGAATGAAATCAGCATGTGCGCAACTGCTAGGTGCACTGTCAGATCACGAGACCACGAGAGATGCCGACGAGTTTGGGGAAGGGCTTCATCTTGCAATGAATTGATCGTGGCTGATAATGACAATGGGTGCCTGATATTCGAACCAAGCACCCCTAAAACAGTGCTGGCTCAGAGTTCTGACACAGGTCACGAAGTGCCCTTTGAGTCACCTCATGCCAGGGTAGTTCAAACAGTTCCATACAAGGCGGTCGCAGCTGTGGGTGCCGACAAAAACGCCAGACACGCAGCTCGCATAAACATAAAGCAGGGGAGCCACCATGAATCAAATGCATGCAAATGAATCCGATTTGAGGCTTTCATTTTATGTGCTGCCAAACATTTGAAGAAAAATATTTTGTCAAAGCACTGTTCTTTGAAGTGAAGTTTTATTTTTTATTTATTTTACTTTTAACAGGCTAAAGTACCCTCTTCCAAGACGTTTGGCCAGCGTGGAGGCGGCCAAATAACTTCTAGAGGAGGTCTCTGAAGCTCCCTCTACTGCAGTATTTTTACATGCTAATTGTAATGTTTTTGCATCGCGCAGTCGTCCTGCTAGATATTGGTCTCACCTCCCCCCAGGTCTCCCTTGCGATAAATTAAAAACTACATCAGAGGTCTCGAATGTTCTTTGTGTAAAGAATGATATGAATGAGTGGACAATGATCGGTCGCACTCATTGCACACAGAGTGTTTGCCACAAATAAACCACAATGCCTTGCTGATCTCGTCATGGAGCATAAAACATCACACGCAAACTCCGGTCATCCTCGCAGTGACTTTTGTCTAGCCGGTCAACAAAGACGGTCCCCCGCATCGCGCGGCGCTTTCAGATGCGCTTCTGCAGCCGTCTGGAACGCTCTTCCTTCCGATACGAGGAAGCCATTGGGAGCTATGCACTTTTAAATCAACCTGGGTTGAAAACTAATTTCTTTAGAACTGATTTTTGTATTTAGTCGTCCTTCCTCCGCACCTCCGATAAGCACAGTTGGCTACGTATGGTGCGAAAGAAGTGCAACATACGTACAATAATAAAACAAGGTCCATCGAAAACGGAATTGTTCCGGTGTTATTTCGAGTCTGTTTGCACGATGAAGTATGGCTTTTGTCTGCATGGTGTTTTGAAGATGCAACCTAAGAAAGACAAAACCTGAAGCTTCATTCGCGAGGACCCTAAACTTAACCAATATAGTTCAGTCCAATAGCATCGGCAGCGCTAGGCACACAAGCAAATCAAGCAAAAGCTCAGGGCTGTGGGCAGCTTAAGGGGCCCCTGATTAACGAATCAATAAATATGAGCTCAAATTCAAGTCCTAATTAACATAACAAGCTAATTATCATAAACAAACCTATCATTCTCTTTCATCTCTCATCTTTTTTGTTCGTCTATATTTATCTTACCTGACTCAATTTCTATCTCTCTTCTGCCATCTCAATCAGATGTTGTAAAATTAAAGGTGGGATTCATGCCCGCTCCCAGAGCGCCCTCTCGCGGTGAATGACAGCCACGCGTGAGTTCCCCTGGAACGCACCCAAAGATGGATGAAGCTTGCCAATTTCAGCGTTCTCCACTAATTTTCAGAGAGGTGGGGGGGGCACTTTCGCTGATAAGACATCACCAATGTGAGCGCCGCACGTCAGGGGGTGCACGAAAAGTCGTCGGGGGCTGCACGAAAGGCCACTAGGGGCCGTCAGTGGTCCACGGACCTTGCAATGAAGAACGCTGTGCTTAAGTGCATCAGGACACGGTGGGAGCGCGGTGGGAACATGGTGAGAGCGTGGTGGGAGCGCGGAGCGAGCACGGTGGGAGCGTGGTGGGAATATGATGGTGGGATAGTGGTGGGAGCGTGGTGGGAGCGTGGTGGGAGCGCGGTCGTGGGACATGGAGGGAGCGTGGTGGGAACGTAGTGGTGGGAGCATGGTGAGTGTAGGTGGCACCTCCCGTCAATTCAACGGAGCGCCTTCACTCCCGCTGGTGGCTGACCTGTCATTGGGACTTGGAGGTCAATCTTGATGTCAAAGTCATGGGCCCTGAAGAGGTCGTCAGATTCATCTCCATGAGCCTTGGTACCCGAGGCATCCTTGCCTCCGCCCCCCGACCCAGCCTCCCGTTGTAGGAGTAACTGAAAGAGAAACACAATTAACTTCACGTATCTTAGAGCGTAGTTTTTCCGCCGGGCAATCCACTCTTGATTTTTGGGTGAGGTTTAGTAAAGATCTAGCCACGCTTAATGCCGTAACATCCTCCACCACCCAACACAGCCAAACCAAATGAAAATGTGGATCCAATTGCTAAAATTTGATGTGAGAATCGTTCTTTAACTTCCCGGCTATCTGAAACGATAATATTTAGCACCTTAAAACGCTTGTTTCAGGGACAAATTAATTTGATTGGCTGTGTAGGATGAAGGAAGGTTTTGAAGGACATTAAATGAGGTCAGATCATTCCTTGGTCTAACCAAAAAAAATATTATGAGCAATTAATATTTTACAAGAGGAGCTCTACGATGAATTTTTGGTTTGCTCCCGGGTGTCGTTCGGCACGATGTCCGACGTTTTGTTCAACATGCTGAAAGCTTCCTCAATAATTATTGCTCCCAGCACATGGAACGAATTGTGCGAGGAAACCGAAGTACCCAGAGAAAAGCCACGAGTGCGAGCGGGAAAATACTCAAATCACCGCACGGATGGAACGGTTGGAAATCGATCCACCTTCTCTCCTGTCATCATACCCTAGCAAGCCGGACTTGGATGCCCACGGCTAAGAGAGCTTCACGAATTTGTGTGCGCCACAGACCCCTGGCCTCCCACAGTGCTGTATCGCAGGCGAGCAGCACAGCCGCCAGCGACATATTATTTCGTTGCAAATGCCCCGCTGTTATAATTATAGGGGAATGGAAGAGACGTTGGAGAGCTAAGCAGAGAGGAGGAGTGTGCAGGAGGGTAGAGAAGGGTAGAGAAGGGTAGAGAAGGGTAGAGAAGGGTAGAAAGGGCGACAGCAAGAGGGGAAAATCTGAATGTTTATTAAAGTCCAGTAGAGGAGGGTCATAAAGTTACGACAACGAAACAACGACCCGAGTGCAAAGCATAGGAAAGGAAAGCAAAAGACGAGAGGGAAGAGAAATGGGGATCTGGCAAAAACCGCGGAGCGCAGAAAATGGGATCGGGTTACAAGCGATTTAATGACAGGTCCCTGCAGGGTGGGCTGGTAAGAACATTGGAATTTTGCGCAATTTTATGACATTGTTACTTCCAAATGTTGGGTGCAATAAGACATATCAAGTCTCCGCGCTGTCTATTGGTGATTTTACACCCAACAGCACGAGATTTCACTTCGTTAAAGTGTTGAAAGGGGACGCACGGACGGACACATTAATCTATTGCAGGCTGGTACACTCAGTTTACAACTTCGTTCCTACCAGTAATAGGGGACCATATTTTAGTGTGCACTGCCACCGATCCCTGTTGCAAGAGGCCCCGCGCGCACGTCCTGCTAAAGGAGAGAGAGCACGCATCGACTCACCGCTCGCCCAATCTCGATCGGATTGTCTGACTCCAGCTGTCCGTACTTGGCGTTGAGCTGAGCCCGGATCGCGGCCTGCACGGCCGGATCGCGTGCCTGTGGGCAGAGCGTCGTGTCAACAGGGCAGCGCGGTGCACTACGGTGAGCGCGGTATTATTTTTGACAATACCGTTCGACGCAACGTGTGTTTACGTGATGAATGTCGCGGTATACCAGTTTTCTGTATTTTTTTTCCACACATTTATCGTGTTATTTTCCTGCTTTGATGTACTTCACGTGCTAATGTATTGTTTAAAAGTTAAGCAACTGCACTTCACTCAATATGAGCCTACGAACTCCGGTCATCCTAGCAGTGGCTTTTGGCTCGCCATCGAACAAAGATGGTCACTGCATCACGCGCTTTCAGATGCACTTCTGCGGCCGTCTGGAATGGCCTTCCTTCCGATATTATGAAGTCACTGGAGCTATGCAGTCTGCCTCTACATGGTTCCACTCGGTCCAATTTTTCTGCCGATTTGGTATCAACTACTGTGCCGATTAGGATGGTGGTTTATGTACGGTGTGAAAGAAGTTCAACATACTGCATACTGACACGTCCTCCATATATGAAAGTGTTATTGGCCAATTAACCAATGGTTATATGCTGTCATAAAATGATGTTATATAATCACCCAGCCGTTAATTACTTTTTTTCAAGCACTAATGTAATGGGTAGTTTCTATGTTGTACACCATCCCACAGGCGTTTGGATCTTCTTGATTGCTTATTCACAAAAATATTTAAAATAACTGAATAATAATCTGAACAAATCTGGATATAAATTATGAGAGAATGGAAACAAAAATGGAGGGAAAAATCCACTCACTAGACGTGGCCTCCCAGTGATTTAAACTTTTCCAGTGAATGAAAAATGCGTGGACAATGACTCAAGAAGCAAGATTGTGTCTCTCAAGTGGGGATTAAAACTCTAGAAGACCGATGGGGCAAGAGTATTGCATTTAAAGGATGACCAACAGTGCATAACGATAACATAGATTAATTAATTTAATCACTTTAGTCATTGCCTGTTCATACGCCTTCGATCACCTCCTGGCTGTATTTTCGGGGTTGCGCTGCACGGCTCTCCGATGTGCTCTCGCGTTGTGCCGTGCGTCATAGGGCACGCCGTCTGACGTTCCGCTCCACGTTCTGGGAGCTTCTCCTACGCCCAAGAAGCTCCCGGCGGTGTGGAGCGAAACGTCGGGACATCGTGCCGAAAAACTCACGGCACATCGTCCGAGACTCATCCGGAGAGGGCCGTCCATCGGCCTCTTTTGGTAAAATGAGCGACGAGGCGGCGCTGAGTCAATGAATCATGAGCGGAGGGCTGCTACGCACCACCAAAGCCCCGGGCGTTTGTCCCAACGTCATTTGCTCACTGCCTGGCCCTCTCGCTGTGTTGTTCTCAGCTTGTTGCAGTGCTTACGTTGGACACCATGGTGGGCTTGCACTGCCTCCGAGTGAACGGGTCCATTTTCTGGTTCTTCATGTTTACAACCTCTGCCTGTTGAATTCGACGCATGCCATCATTATTGCGGGGAAGGAAAAAAAAACACAGTAGCTATGTTGCCGTCTCGACGTGGGCTTACAAAACAGCTCCAAAAGATTTCGCTGCCCGAGTTTATCGGCCCAGATGTTCAGGGTATCTGCGTAACCGTGCGAGCAATCGCCCTCTCAGAACGAATCTCTATCAATGCCCCCCGCCGAGATGAGACACTTTAATTGCATATGGTACCTTTTGAGAAATGTTTTCTTGATGACGTATTTATATTTTAACATTGCGAAGTATTTACACGTTACAGAATACCATTCATATTTTTCAAAATAATTAGGGTTTTTTTTTGTGTGCAGTCATCGGTGACCCAAGGAGAGACAACCAAATCACTGCAGTTGAGGACGCAGTTTAATCACCGGTGGCTACCCAAATTGGAACCCACGACCTCAATAGCACCAACTCAGTGCTCTGACCACTGCACCACCTCAAAGGCACACTGCGGTAGATGTAGAAGCTCCAGTGGTTGCAGGTGTCACGTGAACAAATTACACACAATGCATAGCAAATTAAATACATTATATTCATCAACGCGTCATTACATGCCTATCGCCATACCTGCATGGCTTTTTCCGACTCCACAATGTTCCACTCTCGATTCCTTTGGTTGATGTAGCTGCAGACAATCATGCATTGGTTACAACATTTTGTTAAAACAAATTTCACGTGTGTACCGAAAGGTCTTAACATGTGGTACGTGTATAATATGGTGGATAGCCGAGTGAGCGAATGAGTGAACAAGTGAATGAGAGAATGAGCGAGTGAACAAATGAGTGAGCGAGAAAGAGTGAGCGGGTGAGTGAGCGGATGAGTGAGACAGTGAGTGAGCGAGTAGACCGAGTGAGCAAGCGGGTGAGCTAGAGAGCGAGCGAGTGAGCTAGAGAGCAAGCGAGTGACTGAGCAAGTGAGTGAGCGAGTGACTGAGCGGGTGAGCGAGCGGGTGAGTGGCAGGTGAGTCGGCGAGTGAGAGAATGACCGAGTGAGTGGGTGCTCGACCGAGCAGGAGTGAGCGAGCGAGTGACTGAGCGAGTGAGCGGACCTGATGGCGGAGATGTTCTTTGTGCGAATGCGATCGAGGGCCTCCGCTCGCTCCTCCAGTTCGTTCATCTTGTCCTGGATCTCGCGAGCGCGGTCCTCATTTCCACCCTCCTCCGCCATCGCCTAAGTCGTCAAAGCGCACCGCACGCCAGTCACCAAATCAAGGACCGCCGTCCACTTTACCGAACCATTTACCGACACAACAGTCCCCCCCAAGATCGTCACACGCCATTCACCAGATCAGTAACGGTCACAACCAAATTATTTGCCCCCTTGCAACATATCATTGACGGTCACCCCATTCAAAATAATCGTGAACCGCCACAACAATCAGAAAAGTGTCAGCTGTCACGCAATTTTCCAAAGTTCTCTGGCCCCATTAACAAAACCGTTTTAACTGTCACGTTACCAAACTGATCACCAAACCGTTAACTGCTGCAACCTCAACAGTTCTCTGTTGCACGCTGAAATGCAGGCATTGTGGAGAAGGTTTATGTGCATCGTGTATAAATCATCGCGCGCAACTTTCCAGGCTACGGAACATCGAATAGCAGGCAGCGAGGAAGTAGGTTCAGATTACTGTCCGATGTGTTGGGGATTGAGATTTAGTCATAAATTTTAAAAAAATCTAATTGGGAATTGGCCAGACATCTCAAACGATGACCTCCCCCCCCCCCCCTGAAATAAAGTATTGAGACTCGAGAAAGTGTCATTTGGTAAACAAATAGGTATCAGAAAGCTTCAAAATCAAGATTAGAAAACAGTGTACAGTAAAACCTTGGATTGCGAGCATAATTCGTTCCGGAAACGTGTTTGTAATCCAAAGCACTCGTATATCAAAGCACTCGTATATCAGTTGTGATCACGTGATGCTCGGCAGACAAAGCGTATACGTACTGCTCGTATTACAAGACCTCGCTCGTTAATTAAATAAATATTTATTTAAATTTTTTGCTCGGCTTGCAAAACACTCGCAAACCAAGTTGCTCGCAATCCAAGGTTTTACTGCATATTGTAAACTATATATATTAAATTCAAGAAAAGGATGAACCCTTATCCCTTCTACTTCCAGTAATGCTGTTTGCTTTTGGGCCACTTGGTAATTTGGGCCTTAGGCCCTGTACTCAGCAACTTACGATGATGAAAAACTAAAATATATAGTGTGCCAGCACCATGGTCAACATTTTCCAAATTTGAAAAAAATAACTCGGCAATTACTGAATTTGTACACACGAAGCAATCGTCACCCCCCATGATACGAAAACTTGGCAGGATTCATCATAAAAACGAGACTTGCCGAGTCTTTCCCGGGTGACCGGCCGTGATGATAACAAATGACGTGAATACCTTCTCCTTCATCAGCTCAGTTTTCTTCATGGCGTAGTTGGCAGGGTTTTTCCTGAACTTATCCTTTTCTTGGACGATCTGCGATGCATCAAACACGTGGGAAAACATAACACAACTGGCAAACCACAATGCTGTCACTGCAACAATCTGTATTAAAAGCGTGCAAACTTTTAACCGGCTGCGCAACTGGTTAAATTTACAAGATGAGCAAGAAAATATATATTTTTTTATGACACATGCCATAAATATGCTCTCAATGGCAACCCTACGATAATGTACACGTACAGCAGTTTTGTCAACCCACTGCCTGACGAGGCCCTCTCCATGCCATGCCGGTCTTGGTGGTTGTTTGACCATACTTCACCACTCTGGTCAGTGCGGGTTGGTGAAGTCCACAGTAATGCTATGCGAAGAAAATCAGTGTCCTCCCAATTGGATACGAGCACAGGATAGTCTTCTTGTATATCTGCGCGTTCCAACCTAGTGGTTGAAACACCTGCATGACAACCAATGTCTCTGTAATTCCAGAAACCAAAACTCGCCGCTACAATGCTCCACTGACGGGCAACGCAGCACCCGCCACACGTCCCCATGCCCCCTCCCTCACTTCAATAATCTTAGCCACACTAATCAGGTACGAGGAAAAGTTTTTTCCCCTGGGAATTGTCAATGCTGCGTTTCTACTTCAAGCGTGCCCAGTCGCCTGTTGTCTTTCAGCGGTTCTGAGCGTGCACAGCCAACGCACGAAGTCCTAGCGTCATCAAAGTTTAGCGCAAGTTAACCCTTTCCCGTGACGAGACGTCTGCGAGTTGCAGGGTGGGTCCCGTTCACACGCCGAATCTCGTAACGAGCAAGCAGTTGGCATTAATTTTAATTTAGAGGCATCGCGCCGCTCTTTTTTAAAGACATTGTACTCACCCGCAGAGAACCGTGGCGACACGACCACACTCTACGATAGGGGGCGCCAAACTGTTTACTTCCTTACACGCACGTCATCGTACACCGGAATGGAATCGGAAGAAAAACTGATGACGTAAACGTACGTCATCGGAATGGGTAAGGTTTAAAAAGTGCGGTCTGCCAAACGCATTTGGGGCTCCTAATGGGCCACTGTGTAGGGAAGCGGTTCGCAGTCACCGCTGTGCGCACGGAGAGGGGGGGGGGGTACGTGGACACGAGGGCCATGCACTCACGTGTTCCACGTCCTGGTCGTTGAACTTGTAATCGTGGGCGACCTTGATGTCCTGATGCTTCTTATTGATTTCGTCCAGGGTCGGCAGCTGAAGCCCTCCCAGCATCATCTGAGTGAAACCGGGGCAAAGTCGTTACGCCCGTAAATACGCTTCGCACTAGACAACGCCTTTTGCTTTGAGGGGGATAATGCTGCCATGGCATAATGGGAAGCACTGGACTTGCGATCCACAGGTTAGTTTAACACGTGGGCTTTCGCGACCAATATTATCCATAATAAAGGTTTTTTTTTTTTGTGTTAGATGGCGTAAATACAAATGTGTTGTTTTCCCACCACCACCCACCGCAGCCAGTTACACAAATGAGTACCTGGTGCGATGTTTACACACCGCACCAGGTGCTCATTTGAGGCTGTTTCGACCTAGGGGAAGCCCAGGACCGGATCAGATAATCGTCACTGGTGTTGGCCGTGAGCGAGAATCTAACTCGGGTCGCCGGGAACATAGCGAACTGCGCTAACCGCTGCACTACCGCTCCCTAAACTCTCCATCAATATACATACACACACACACGTGTGTGCGCGTGCACGGGCACCGGCCGGCGAAGGGCCTCGCATCAAGAGTCTCCTACAGCCGAGTGGCGCACACAGCACCGACACCTCCGCCTTACCGCTTCCTTCCACTTCTGGAACTCGTTGTCGGTGATGTCCTGATTGGAGACGAACTCGAGCCGGAATACGCGCTCCTGGTTGCCGTGGCTGGAGGAGACAACCGGCACAGCGCACGCAAGGCCTCTGGGTATTGGTGTGCTCTGATACACGTGTACACACGTACAGCGTCCTTCATTGTCCAACCACTGCTGGATGAGGGCCCTCCCCATGTCGGCCGTACTCCACCAAGCCGGTCAGTGCGATTTGGTGATGATACGGAGCGTAGATGAGGTGGCACAGAGGCGCAGTACAGGAATGGATTTTTCTGCACTCCCCTCCGCTGGCAACGCATGTTTTATACACGGTGGTCACCCATCATGCACTATCAAGGCTCAACCCGGCTTAGCTTCCGAGATCTAACGAGATCGGGAGGCATATTAAATTCAATGCACCTCATGCCAGGTGGCCTCCATTTTACATGTCCTGCAAAGAATAACCTTCACATGACAATCAAAGCTAAGTTTGAATTATTTTGAGCTGGAATGTCTCGAATTAAGCGGCATTTTTTTTTAAACACGACGCTTTATTGATGCAGTCATCAGGGTAACCGGGCTGAGGCCATCAACTCGCTAGACCTCAAAAACCTGGAGTTTATTTGGGGGCGAGACGTTTAATCTAACGCTGTGCGAGACACAAACACAGCAGCCTCACCGTAACCGGAGGCCCTTGTTGGTGCGTGTTGTTCCCAGCTGGTAGATCTTCCCCGTCTCCATCATACCCGTCACCTCCGCCACCTGCTCGCAACCGGCACCCACCCAAGGCAAACGAGACCATGTCACTTCGGTCAGAAAGGGAAAATCGCACAGATGCCGCTGATAATGTGGTCAAAATAACAAAATGTAAATGTTCCGCCTGTGTTGCCGAGTGTGTCGCTGGACGGGAGGCGATTGGTCAGGCATTGTGACGTAATTGGCACCGTCAGTCGCGTCACGCTGGGCGCGGCTTGGAACGGGTTTCCAGTTTTTGGGAGGCAGGATGCGGGGGCGGCCACTATTTTTAAAGGAGCCCAAGTAATTGACCCCAAAATAGGAGTTGATTATAATTTTTACAAGCATGGTTTTTCTGTGTTAGGACGTATGTTAGAATATTTCCTTTCTCAAGCTTTCGCCATTCACGACTGCTGGCATCTCCACCTCAACTCCTGAAGGGTTGGAAGATACCCACATGAGAGGTGCCCACTTGACAGAAGAAATTCTCAACACTCAGCCGAACCCGCAAGACGACACTTGGGATTATGGCGACTGCAAAAACCGGCGTGTTAGATTACAATTCCAAGTCGAATAATCGACCGAGCTGCATAACCGCATGAGCTCTAGATTAGTGGTTCTCAACCGGGGACAAGCGTGAGATAATTCATGAATATGTGAAAGTCATTGGTGAATAATGTATGAATATGCCAATATGAAATAACTACGATGAAATTCTTATCCATATGGGTTATAAAAGACCTTTTAAAACTCATTGATCATAAGCAATTTGCGTAATGCATGCCGAGCATCCGTTTATTTTGTATTTACTTGCAGTTACTAGCTTGTTAGGGACACCTCAGAAAATGGACAATTATTTAAAATATTGACGTAAATTTTTTTAATTCACTTGCAGTTACTAGCTAGCTAGGATACTTCACAAAACGGACATTTGGTTCAAATATTGACGTTCATTATTCACACATTTATTTCTCAGAACCATGTCGGGCCAGGCAAGGGGTAAACACAGTAGCCAAAAAAAGGTTGAGAACCACTGCTCTCGATGGATGCGAGCGAGCGAGCGGTGGCAAGTGACTGCGCGACGCACCCGGTACACCGGCTTGGCGTTGTTGTTGCCGATGCCAATGCGGACGAAGCAGCCGATGGCCGTGCGCTCAAAGAACGGCATGTGGCACCAGCGCTCCATCTTGTGCCGCGACAGCCGGATCTGGTTGAGCTCGTCCTTGGATGACACCAGCGTCGTCTTGGGCGCCGACTCCTCCTTCCTGCGGCAAGGATCATCGTTGTCACCGCTGTCGTCATCATCGTCATAATCATCAGCCATGATCTATCCACTGCCGGATGAAGGCATTCCCACGACTCTTAACGACCCTGGCTTGTAGGTGGATGGGTAGCCTGAGGGGCATTTCAAGACCCGTGTCAGAACACCGAGCAAGCACCAATGGGGGTCTTGGATTAGAATGTCACGCTCCCATCACTGCCATCGTCATCAGCCGTGACCAATCTACTGCTGGCTGTACGGTATAGATTTCAGCATACATGGCTGGCGCCTTAATAAGGAGGGGAAGCTTTTGATTGGTTCTTATAAATAGGCTTTTAGTGATGTTAACGTACAACCTCAAATATGCGGTTGCAGAATTCCATTCGTGGGCAGACCAAAGACGTGTGGAGTCGTTAGGAGTTGGCGCTCGTTCAAGGAGGGCACGCGCATGCAGAAGGAACCCAATGACTCACTCTTCCTCCTCATCGGAGGAGGACGACGAGCAGGAGCTCTGGTCGCTCTTCTCGCTCGCCTTGTCATCCTCCTCTTCCTCCTCCTCCTCCTCGTCGTCGTCAGAGTACACGTCGCTCGCGTTTAGACGCTGCTTCCGTGCCAGAAGCTCCGCTGCAATTGGTCAAAATAAAACAATGACGAACAACAGTCCTTCGGTATCAGGCAAAGATGAGTAGACAATGTCACCTTCATATATCCGTCTCTTCACATGCAAGGCCTTCTGGAAGTGGATTATTTCAGCAGCATTGATTCAGTACAAGCAAACACTGGACCTTTTTCGGCACACAGAGTCTCATCAGCAAAGTCAAGCTTGCTTGAATCAATGCTGGTGAACTGCCAGATGTTATCCAGAAGGACTCCCTCTCTCTTTAAGATTCAGGTCCTGGTTTGACATTAAATTATAATCAATTGGGTCATTGTGGAGAATATAAATAACAAAAAAGTTCCTTCTGACGATGAGTTCACACAAGTGAATGTATGCAGAATCTCCAAACATAAGAGAACAGATAAGACTCCCTCATCCCAAAGAGATAATCATCAGTTAACATGACCCTTGACTGGTACTTGAACTCACGCACTTCCCACTCTGAGTTAAGCACCGGATGGTGCAGAAAGATGTACAGCTGGGGATATCCAATTGTTTTGAGTAATTTATTATACCAGATCGAAGTCTGTAATATGAACTGTAGTCGGGCATTGTGAAATACCGTAGTTTCATTCATGAAGGTCAGAAGTCACGAATGCAACAACGGAGCAATGGTGGAAGAAAGGGTGGTGAGCGATGCCAATTGAAGAGTGTGGGCTCAGACAATGCATTGAAGTGACATAAAAAGTGATATCATGCTACTCTTGAACAAATGCCATGCCTCACGTGCAGCTTAAAGTCACAAGTCATCATGATCACTGTCAGCCATGGTCAATCCACTGCTGAAGGCAAATTATTACTGACCCTTTAAAACTGCAAAGGGGCGCGGAGCAACGCACACTCTCAGGCGGCTGTGCCTGGCTGCATCTACTAACAACTGGCAGGCTTTGGCCTGGTAGGCATCGAGTCTGGCTTAGGGGTTGCCCTGGCAAGATCCAAAGTGTCCACACGGGCAGTGGAGTTGTGGTGAGATGGGGGCAGAGAGGGGAGGGGTTGGGGGATGGTGGGGAGGAAGGTGTGTGGTCACCCACCCGTCTTGTTCTTCTTCTTTTCCCGCTCGGCTTTGAGCTCCTCCATGGCCTGGGACTTCTTGTCGAGTTTCTCGTCCCGCTTTGAGCGCCGCTCCTTGCTGTGCGACATCACCTGCCCAAGCAACGCCGATGCCAAACCCGCAGCCGCCGTGAGTCACGGGGCACGCGTTCGCACGTTCGTTCCGTTTCGCCACCGGCTCCCGTGGCACCGGCGGTAGTCGCGCGTTCACCGCTTGGTGCAGAGGTTCACGGTTCAAATACAGCGGCCGCCCTGATTACTACTGCGGCTGCGATAAGCGTACATGGTGAGCGCCGTCTACTTCACATCGTGCGATAAAGCCCCCCTGACTTCACTGGCAAAGAGTAGACCATCGCGTGTGCTGGCATCACGGTCCAAATTTTCTTCGCTCGAAAATTACACTGCAATTATTTTTCAATTGGAATTAGATAGCAACAATCATTGCCTCCCATATTGGTAGACTAATGCACCAGGTCAATGTTGCAAATGACGACTATTCTGGTCTCTTGGCAATTCTCACCGACAAAAATAAATTTGAAAAACCACAATAAAAACATTTGTTCAAAAATAAAAATTCCTGGCACTGTCCGCACATTTGTGCAGGATCCACAGCCGGGGTGGGGGGTGGGTAGGGGGGTGGGGTTGGGAGGGGCGAGATCAGTGTGACGCACGAATCCGGCTCAATGCCGTGGGACGCAGGTGACATCGTCGTGCAGATGTACGCGGTAATGTCACCACCGCGCGCCAGCCAGCAAAACTTTTTTTTTTTTACAATCTCGTAAAAGATAGATAATTTTTTCGCCGTCTCACCTTCACGGGCGTCTCCTGCACCTTGCTCTGCTTCTCCCTGTGCTCCCGGTCATGCTCGTGTTTCTTTCGTTTCTCCTTCTTCTTTCTCGCTTTCAGTTTCTTCTCGATCTCGAATCTGCGGCGTCAATCGTTCACGAGTCGCGCATCCGAAAAGGATTTTTTGAAAACATGGCGCAAAGACGCCGCGTTGATCCGAATTTCGGGGTCGCAAACGGGCCCGGGACCGCCTCGTGGGCTTCAAGCAACACACAAGCTGATCATCAACGACACCACCCGAATGGCCATCTTTAATTTTCCATGGAAACAGTGGCCAAAGCTTGGCTGGATTTGCACACAAGCCATGGAAGATACCTGATGCACAAGTGAAAAATCAAACTCACTCCTGCGCGTGGCTGCCGCGATGAAAACCAAATCACGGACGCATAAATTCTCAATATGCCCAATAAATATTTGAAGGCGGTGGGTGAATGAATGGGTAGCTATATCTGCAATTCACCAACTCTCATACAAAGCAATCGAAGAGCTAAATCACTTAGAACTGAATCGCTAAAAGTTGGTATTTCTTTTCCATACAAAAACCCCATCATCAGTCACACATGAAGCAAATTAGAGGAAACAATGTTACAATGTCTCCCTGCTGACATGAGCCTGGGGCGGTGCCAGTGGTGTAAATTCCATATTATCATGATGAGGGCCAGTCTCTCCACTAAAGAAAGCAATTTAAAATGTAGGCTTTCGCGATCAATATTGTCCATAAGAGGTTTTTGGGTTCGATCGTGTAAATATAAGTGTCGTTAAACCAGTCATCACCTGCCACAGCCAATTAGTAAAGTTTGTCACAAAACAAAACATGCCAATTCGTTATTAGTACAGCACATCGCACATCGGTGTGATGGAGAGTAAATCCACAACATTCACAATTTGAGCATGACATTTAGCTGGTAACTACATCCAGCATGATTTTCCAGAATTCTCCATCAGTGTGCTGTACTAGCAAAGAATTGGCATGTTTTGTTCACGTGACACACCTTACTAATTGGCTGTGTTGGGTGGTGGCGGGTTTAACGACACATTTATATTTACGGGATCTAACCCAAAAAAAAAATCTATTTTGGAAGAAAGCAATGTTGACGTCCCATGGTGGTAACAATTTTATTCGGCCTGAAAGGATGTTGGTCTGAGTCAATCCCTAATAATGCTGCTTTGCAAATAACAGCATTGTAATTGTGAGTCGAGTGATTTAAACAGTGCCAACTTGTCAGATACAAAACAAAACCCCAAACTGAAGGATTACTAAAACGAGTAGGTAAAATATAGTCAATTAGCCGTCCGTAAATAGCTAAGTCTAGCGAGTAATCACAAGCCAATCGCTCCATTAAATGTGAGGTCATGCTATTTCAAACAACAATTCCCAATTTTGATCGTTTTTGCATTCCTCGTCTCTGCACGACTTTTGGTTCTCGAGTCATATGAGGAATGACAAACAACTTTCATTATGAGTACAATGGATGTAGTGGCATAGTTGCATAGTGTGGAGGCGGTGTAGCTGCACCCGGGCCTATGGGCCGGAGAAGACAAGGCACCGGCGACGTATATACAGAAACTATTGTGTTTTTGTATCTATTGTGTTTTTGTATCTATTGTGTTTTTGTATTGTTTGTTGTTGTAACCTTCTGACCCGCCCCTACTGGATATCTGTGAAAAAGCTTTATAGTTCATCGGATTCTGACTATGACGTATGTTTAACTTCTTTCGCACCGTACGCAGCCAACTGTTCTAAATCGAGGTGTGGGGGGGCGGGGCAAAATTAGACATTGGGTTTGGGGGGGGGGGGGGTGGGGTCGCCCATTTCACGCCTTGTGGCAGTCAGGCTATGTGTGCCACCACTGAATGTGCTTGGGGGGGAGCTTTTGCATGCGAACCTCGTCTTGAGAACTTCGCGCTTCTCGATGCGGTTGTAAAGCTCCTGCTCACGCTCCTTCTCCGTCATCTTGGAGAGGCGCGCGCGGTCCTCCGCGTCGCCCATCAGGTCGTCGTCGTAGCCATCGTGGAACTGGTCCTTCCCTTCCGACGATGAGGAGGACGACGACGAGCTCGCCGAACCCGAGCCCGAGTCGCTGCTGCTGTCCGAGTCAGACACCTCCCCTGGGGGCAGAGGGCGGTTGGGTGGGGGGGGGGGGGGGGGGTGGCGTTGTGGCCACGAAGAAGGTTCAGTGCGGCAGTTCTTCCAAATGCACTTCCTGGCGAGCCCACGTAACAAAATTAGTGCGCGCAGGTGGGCCACATGAGGTGGGGTCGCGTGTAACTACGCTGCGACGTGTTTCCGCACCTCCGATTCGCACGGTTTGCCTATGTACGTTGCGCAAAAAAAGGTTCAACATACACACACACACACGTGACGTCTGTGCACTGGGAACAGGATGTAATAACATCTGCACGTATGATTAATAGTTGGTACCTCTTGCGTACAGCTTTCTCATCTCTACGTATCGTTTATTTCCCTCGCATCCGAATCGATGTCAAGCATCAAACAGTTGGATTAGGATGGGAGCTATCTCAGCCAAGAGAGGCAGCGATGGATGAGGGAAACGGTCAGGGCCCAACAGCCCACGAGGCTAAGCGACTTCGGTGGAGAAAACCACCGGCGTTCCCTCCGTGCGCACGCTTCTCCTTTCCACGGGTAAAGCCCTCCTGCCGCTCTGCTCCGTTGGAGCTCTTGCTGCGATCGAAGCGTTGGGACTGTACTACGCTGGTGCCGCACCTTCCTCCGGCTCGGACGCCTCCGCCGCGCTCTCCTCCTCGGAGGACCCCGACGCCGTCTTGGCCACGGCCGACGTCTTCTTACTCGACTTCTTGCCGCTCTTCCCCTTGCCCTTCTTCTTGGCGTTGTTGCCTCCGACCGTCCACTGTGGAGAACGCAGGCACACACCTCTCGTAAGACCATCACGACGCCTCTCGCATGTATTAGGCATGTAGCGACGCATTGATTTTATGGGAATCGGCCCAGTTTTCCCGTGTTGAACCGATGCAGTGAATAATATGCACTGCAAGAGGCAATAGCTTAATACAATGAAACCCTGCACTGGTTTAACACATTCACCGTCTCATCAGTAGTTAGGCTTGCGTGAAAACCAATGCCGAGAAGGCCGTGCAGCTGACAGGGTGTGTAAAATAACCACTCGTATATTTTTTACGTCAAGCCGCAAATATGGGAATGAGGCTTTATTTATCTTGCCATCAACATTCTTCACACTGACTCTTAATAAGTTTTGAATGTTGTAGATGATTAATGGGATAGAATTGCAAAATACATTTAAAGGAACAAATTTATTTGTGGGAGTAATCGTTGATTATTTTGATGCGTACATGTTGCACGAAAGATTTTCACGTGGTTCCTGAAATGCTGCACTTTCCATACATTTTAACAAATAGAATCCTATCTTGCCATCTCACCAAAAAAAGTGGCAATAGATTTTATAGCGAGGGGGGCGACTTGTAGCAACATAGCTAGAATATATCTTTATATTTTTTTGTTCCTTTTTATGCAGTGTTATTGACAAATGTGGAGGTTTTGGTGTTGTTATTTGTGCTTGAGCACCACTGCTAATGCAGCAGCATCACTAAATAAAGAGTTCAATATATAGAATGTGGTGTATATAAAATGAATGGTGGTATATATAACTATCTTTCCAATGGGATAGAGCCAAGAGGATTTCCTTTGGCTACAGTTCCAAAACATTTCCAAACGTGATAATCTAATTTAATCAGAGTTTAAGAGAAGGGGCACTCGATGATAACTTCCTTAATTTCCTAGTTTAACCAAACTGCCAATGGCCTAGAATTACCACTTTTTTATTCAATGCTTTGGGGTGACTGTATTCACAACGCTATTTCCAAAACAAAGTAGGCTGGTTAAAGGCCAACCCCACAATCCATATTAACAGAAGGCCTGTGAATGGATAGATTAAGGGGAGATTCCCATTATGAAGAAATGACCGGCACACATCATTCCGGTGTTTTCCCATAGTGTCGGTAATAGCGATGTGAGCACATACGATCTGAAAAGCTGAGAAAAAGACCGTCAGAACGAAAATCTGACCCCAAATATGAAATCACTCCACAATTAACAATATAGCAGTGCCAACAAGAACCTGGATTTGAATCCAGATGCAGCCGCCCATGATTAAACCGAGATTTAAAGTGTAAAGCAATGAATGAAGCGTCAGAGCGAGTGTGTCGCGATCTCACCTCCAAGTCGCTGTCGGACGTCTCCGAGTCGGAGGAGTCTGACCGTTTTGCCGCACTCGCTGCCGCACTCGCTGCCGCTGGTTGTGGCGTGGCGGCCGGAGGCACGGGCGAGGGGCTGCTCTGCTGCTCGGGCTCACTGCGCTTGCGCTTGGCCAGCGAGAGCCACTCCTGCGTGGGAGGCAAAATGACGGCGGCAACAACAATCGCCATTCGCCACTAAGTGGCGATAACGTCACCACGGCGCTCGTGTCAGGCTATGTGCACCTTAAGGCTCGTGGACGGAGGGGGGGGGGCCCTCTGCACATGCACGCGGTGCGACTCAATGACTGAGCAGGCACGCCGCGTTATTCAAAACCGTGTATATCAGTCAAACGAGATCAACTACACCTCTTAAGCAAAGGGTATATTCGTTCTTTTTTTTAAAGAAAAAGTTCCTTACTACGTAGCCTCTCACTTTTGTGCTGTATACCTCTCGGATGTACTTTCAGGTTGTATGGAGTGTTGTTCGGCACAATGTCCGACGTTACTCTCCATGTGCTGGGAACTTAATTAAGTTCCAAAAGAAGATCGCAGCAGTTGAGTGAATGGTCCCAGGTCATGAAACGACACTCCACGTACTAGGGGAACTTCTTCAGGAACTGAATTCTGTACCTGAAGCAGCTCCTAGTATGTGTTGTTCATCATGTTGTGTGACATCATGCTGAACAACATGCAGAACACCCGAAAACACATTGGAGAACTAAAGCTGGTAGTAATTAAGAACGAGGTGAGTATAAGAGGTGACTGGGTGGCTGAGGTCAGAGCTGCCACTGCCAAAAACCTGGGTTCGATTCCAGGTAGCCGTCTATGATTAAATTGGGGTTTCAAGTGTAGAGATGATGGCTTCCACCTGATAGCCAATGGCTGCACATGAAAAAAATCATTACATTGCACCTGACTATGCCATGTATGTCGCTAAATTCCAGCTCTGAGAATTTTCAACATAAATGTTACTTTCATGTGACAAACATAACTCTCCGTAGCATGGTACGTAGGAACGTTCTAGCCCAGGGATGGGCAAATTTTTTGACTCGTGGGCCACAGTGGGTTCTAAAATTTGACAGAGGGGCCGGGCCAGGAACAGATGGATGGAGTGTTTGTGTAAACTAATATAAATGACATGTAAAATTCATTACATGAAAGGATTTGGCCTTTAACAGGTAGCAAAGGATTTATTTGCAAGGCAATTTAACAAATTGCACGAACATGAACAATACAAAAACATGTCGTAACGTGACTGATCAAACATCACGGTAACATCCGAGGCCTGCGCCCAAACCAATTACCACACTCCCGGTCAAAGTGCGCCATCTAATGGGGAAATGGGGGCATTACAGGAGAAAGGTAAAATTTAATTTAATAATAATATTTGGACAAGTTCGGCGGGCCGGATTAAAAAGCCCAACGGGCCGTGTACGGCCCGGGGGCCGTACTTTGCCTGTGTCTGTTCTAGCCCCTATTGCATGGATCAGAGGTCACTTAGAGGGATCATAGAGGTGGCTCTGTGATCGCAGTACATGATATCGCTTCTACAGGGCTGTTCTCTAACACAAGGGACTCGTACTGCTCTGCAAAAGTTCGGAAGGGCTTCTTCGTCTCATGCCATGGCACCGCTTGCTCATAAGGTGTGTGTGTATATATGGAAAATTTAAGACAAGCTACTGTGCGATTGTGGCCATGAAACCGAAACTATAGACCATATAGTAAACCAATGTAGACTGCGATCCTTCAACGGAGTAATCGCAAAGCTACCACGAACTCTCTGCTGAAGCCCTCTCGTGCCAAGCAGTCCCTCAACATTGCCATTTATCTCCTGAACATATTGCCATAGGCAAGAACAGAATTTGGGGGGGGGGGAACAGCTAAAAAAACACCAGGTGAGGGACTGTTGGGATGTAACTATTTCAGCTGTTGTCGTTTTTGCTCCATCCAAACTCTGAAACAGCGTATCCACTCATGAATAACTAGGCGATTGCCCATGGTTATATGTACACATTACGTAGGGGCTGAAGAGATAGACCTTGAGGAAGAATTATACTCGTAGATGAACCTTCAGGTTGCATGGGTAGATTGTCATTCAATACGAGCAGGCTTCGAACTAAAATAACAATTCAAAAGTAAATATCGTCTACAACTCCAAACACAAAAACAGAAAGACGTTTAAATTCGGACCCACAGTTTGCACAAGAAGACGGAAGGAATTAACTCAGAGATATGACGTCTGCAGACGATGGACGCGGCGATCCAAGTTGCGAATATGAAACTAAAAATAACTAAACAAAACCACGAGCGGGGCACATCCAAGCACGAACACCGCTGCAACACCCCGCTCCCCCCCACATCCGACGGCTGAGGAACACAACGCAACTGTACATTGTGCACAAGAGTGAATACATTTGAGATTCATGATGACTACGATCTCCTGGCTCGAGGTTAAAATGTCTACACTTGCTAAGCAAAAGTTTCGCGTATTCTACAATGCATTTACAGGAATTGCTAAATAACTGAACTCGTGGAAAAGGCACAGCTTAAATGAAGCAAATATATTTTGAAATTATTAAACTGCTTGAATCCACTCGCAACACAGAATATCGCGACATACTGAGTAATCATTATCCTCACCCATGCTCTATCTGCTACCGCATGAAGGGCTCACCAACCTGCCACAATCCCTTACGGTCATGCCATCATTGCAAGTCGCAGCAATATCCACCGATCAGCTGCTACACAGGAGCTGCTTTTACGGCTCCATCTTCACTGTGATTGTCCTCTAGGACGCGTTTCCCTCATATGTTAAGCATTTGCTCACTGGTCTCAGTGTGGCTAGGGCAGTGTTTGTTTACAAAGCCTCTGCTGAAGAGACCCAAAATGGCAAAACAAGTCAGTGTACTTTGTAAAAAAAAATGCTGACTAGCGCGGTGGTCTACGTACGGTGTGCAAAAAGTTAAACTTACGTTCACATTTAGGCCAAAAGAATGATTGCCATAAAAAAGTGCCGAGAAGGTACAGGGGTGAAGCTGTCACTTCTGAAACGCGGGTCAAGATATCGGGCACTATTTACGTGGCGTTTCTCTGTTTGAGGTTCTCAGATGATTCCCTTGGAAGACGTTCACAACTCCACTGGAGGAGAGCGTGCACACACATTTCATTGTACAGTACTGTACTGCATCACTCTCCCATTTCTTTGGGTTCCGACCCGGGACCTATCTATACTTACGATGAATATGGGCCCCTGTGAGCCACGCTGGTACTACCTTCGATGCCGTGTTTAATAGTCGTGGTTTAGTAAGGCCCATGGTCAAACCTCACTGCTGGATGATGAATGGCCTCCCGAATTCGCCGCGAGAGATTTGAATGCACTACACATGTTGATCACGGCCAAACACAGCACGATACAAGTTGTACCTGCAGTTTAGCCAAGCCATAATGCCAGTTTATTGAATTGTGCGAGGTTATACAAACTTGTTGTGGGGAGGGGGGGGTGGTGCAAGACGGCGTGCGTGGAAACGCAGGTACAGTAATACAATTTCGAACACATGTTTACGTGGAGGCTGTACGAGGTTTTGGCTTTAATCCTCGAGGGCGAGAAACGCGAGTTCAAACCCTGGGTTGCGGGCGTTGACTCGGCACATCATCCATCCCCAGCTAATCATGTTTTTTTTTGGTACAGCCCCACTTTGGGGGGGGGTTTAGGGGTTAGGGTTTAGGGGTTAGGGTTTAGGGTTCAGGAACGTGCGATTCCCACCCGCCGCCGACTGTGGGGCTGCGAACAGTAGGCTAGCATTTCTCATTTGAGACACGAACAACCACTTAAGGCTTGCGTTACAAAAAAACACACGGGGGGGGGGGGAGCGGGGAGAGACAAAGACGGGCGGCGGTGGGCCCGACAATCACTAACCGCGTCCATGCTCTCGTCGCTGCGGCTGTCGTCGCTATCGGAGTCGATCACGACCCTTCCTTTTCTCTTCTTCACCATCTTTACGCCGTTGGTTGTTTTCGTCGACATCGTCGTCGTCGCCGCCGCCGCTGCTGTTTAACCTCGCTGGCTTCCTATCGGCGTGCGGTTAATTAGCGGCGGCGACGGGGGGAGGAGGAGGAGGAGATTAAATGAAGCGTCAGACGCCCGAGCGATGCGATCCGATGCCCTCTCTCCCCGGCCCCTTCGCGCCCAAGCTTTGCCGTTCTTCCCTGATGGCGTCACTGCCGTTTGGAATTCGCAGCCCGCATTGACGAAGCGCGCGCGCGCCCCGATTGGCCCCGGGGAGGGGGAGGTGGGTGGGGGGGAGAAGGGGCGCGTGGGGCCCAATCGCGTGCGTGAATAAGCGGGAGGTGGGGGGGTTGTTGGGACGGGTCCCTATGCGCGCTAGGAAATTAAGTCGAATGCACGCGGCTCGTTGGTCACGTGACCGTTCCTATTCTATATCAATACTGCCCTGGTCTACGGAAAGCGCGGTGGGGTGGTGGTGGTGGGGGGGCAGGGACGGCCCGCGGTCACGTGCGCGTTTGGTAAATCGACCGGCGTAAAACACGCGAACTCCCAATTCCGTTCGTCATTGACATTCGTAGAAGGGCCACGGCGCGAAACGTTGATTCCGGCACGGTACAAGAGTGAAAATTCGAGTGAAATGGGTCGTAGAAAATGCCTGTATTGTACTTTCATTTTACGTAGTTGTGGAATGCAGATCCAAGGGCCAAAAACATCCAAGCGGCCAGCAAAATGCAGCACGAATAACGGGTTAAATGCCGTAGATAGAAGTTTGTACGTTTCTTTAATTTAGCAAGGTTATTATAACAGCTTCGGGAATTAAAGAGATGCTGGGAGGGAATTCTTAACCGGATCAGAGCAAGGGAAGAAGCATAAATCATAATCATTATTCGGACTGGAGGAATCCGATGAGCTATGAAGCTCTTTTTCACACGTTCACTATGGGCGAGTCAACAATCCAGTTTGGGCGGGTCAGCAGAAAGATGTGTTGTGTGACCTGCAGTGTTCTGAGTGAGTGAGTGACTGAGTGGGTGACTGAGTGACTTAGTGGGTGAGTGAGTGACTTAGTGGGTGAGTGAGAGAGTGAGTGACTTAGTGAGTGAGTGACTTAGTGGGTGAGTGAGAGAGTGACTTAGTGAGTGAGTGACTTAGTGGGTGAGTGAGTGACTTAGTGGGTGAGTGAGTGACTTAGTGGGTGAGTGAATGATTGCATGGGTGAGTGACTTGAGTGGGTGAGTGACTTAGTGGGTGAGTGAGTGAGTGAGTGACTTAGTGGGTGAGTGAGTGAGTGACTTAGTGGGTGAGTGAGTGACTTAGTGGGTGAGTGAGTGACTTAGTGGGTGAGTGAATGATTGAATGGGTGAGTGACTTGAGTGGGTGAGTGACAGTGGGTGACTTGAGTGGGTGAGTGACTAAGTGGGTGAGTGACTTAGTGGGTGAGTGAGTTATTGAGTGGGTGAGTGACTTGAGTGGGTGATTGACAGTGGGTGACTTAAGTGATTGAGTGGGTGACTGAGTGGATGAATGATTGAGTGGGTGAGTGACTAAGTGGGTGAGTAACTATGTGGGTGAGTTATTGAGTGGGTAAGTGACTTGAGTGGGTGAGTGACAGTGGGTAACTTAAGTGATTGAGTGGGTTAGTGACTGGGTGGATGAATGATTGAGTGGGTGAGTGACTAAGTGGGTGAGTTATTGAGTGGGTGACTTGAGTGACTGAGTGGGTAAGTGACTGAGTGAGTGAGTCGCTGAGTGGGTGAGTTTTTGCTGTGACCACTGTGGATGAAAAAAAACAGCCAATTTAGACCGGGTCCTCGAAATGGATTGAGGAATCAACAAGTGAAGTTAATGGCAACAATAACTAGGTTAGTAGCAACGTAAGAATCAATGAGGCGACTGACCCCTGATAAGCGAGTGAATCGGTGAGTTCTGGTTCATCAATCAATCTGACCAATCTCCGTGGAATTCCAGTAAGTGCAGTGGTTTTAGTATCCAGTGTAGACTTGTCCTTTTAAGTTACACAGCGGGAATCTCATAAGACAAATCGTAACACAACGCTTTTATAAAAATGTTCCACCGATTAGTTTGTTCAACAGAGCCAAACGCGCGTGAAAGCCACAACAACAACGCTGCTGTGTACTTGTGCCATAGGGGCCGGCCATAAATGACGTCACGCAATTTTGGACGATTTTTGACCCCACCCCTTCGTCACACGGCGTCACAAAAAGTCAGACCCCCCCCCCTCATATGTGACGTCACAAAGCTCTGCCACCCCCCCCCCCCCAAATAAAACATGCTTCAAATCGCTATAAACTATTGTCATTGTAGTGCGTATTTAATGTGGCGCTGCACTCTGATGTTGTAGGAGAAAACATTTATTAAAATGTCTATTTAATTAAGTAGAACGTGTTGTCTATATTTATTTAAAGTTGCGCATTTTGTTGTGACGTCACATTTCTCAAACCCCCCCCTCCCCCTCGTCACACATCGTCACAAATGTCTGCCCCCCCCCCCCAGGTGCGTGACGTCATTTATGGACGGCCCCATAGGGAAAGCTGCCACAAGGGGTCCCCTAGGATACACGTGATGCCAGGCAGTTCGAGATGCCGAGAACCCTTTACATGCAAATCATTACCACACAAACATGATACGGAGATTAATTGGTGATAAACTAAAAGTTTTATTTTTTATTTTTACAGGTAAAGCCCACTGAGCTATATAAGTATTTTTTTTTTAGAAGCGACCTGGCCACAATTGATAGCCGATTGAAGAAAGATGCTTACGTGGAAATGTTTAGCAGCCCAAAACCGAAGGACCCGGAGAAAAACCCACGCGACCACTGGGAGAACATGCAAACTCCGAACATATAGACAATATAACTTATAGAATATAGACAATAGGTTCGGGGCCGAACCCATGACCTCCTTGCATACCAGTCGAGGTAGTGAACATCTTTCCACCCTGGCATTGGCAGCGATGCACAAACACAAATGGAACATGTGTCAATATCACTGCCTTAAAAGAAAAAAAATACACAAAATTTCGGCCATTTCCCGAAAAAGGGCCAAAGAACACGGTGTTTTGAAAAAAGGACCATTGCCCGAAACGTCGCCTGTTTACATGCGTTCCCTATTAAGGCCACACACACACACAACGTTATCGACACATGTGTTGCGTGTTTTGTTATTCAAACGTATTCGGAAGCACGTTTTTTTATTAAAATTCAATCTCTACTCATTAAATTAACAAGGGTTTTACCATCCCGCTTTACAATCAGCCCAGAGGCCTCCAACCCCTCACCCCCACCTTAACCACAGCTGAGACAAATGAACAAACAGAATGGGGAAAGCCCCCCCGGCCCCGCCCCCCGCCCCCACCCCCACCCCGCCCCCCGCCCCCGGCCCCACCCCGCCCCCCGGAAGAGCTGCCACCGAGCGAATCAGCACGCATCGAAACGCGACGGGATTGTGGGGCGGGGGGCGTGCAAGTTTCGCCCCCCCCCCAACCACCGCCCCACCAACGAATCAGTCGTCGCGCGAAACAACACAAAACGCCGCTAGAGTTTCCCTTCGCCGCTCGCGCAAATTTTGCGAACGCCACACGCCCCGAGGGCGCCCGTCCAATCGGGGCGCGTTGCTCGCCCGCAGTGCAACTCGGGGCCCCCGGGGCATTCTGCGATGTTAAAGCTCGCGGCCAGTTGCGACTGCATGGGGCGCGTTCCCGTGATTATTGAAGCCGTGCAGCCGCGTGGGAGACGACGTGCGGAGGGGGTTTCGTGGACGAGGTTTGGTGGACGAGGTTTGGTGGCGGTGATTTACGGGGCGAGTAGGAGAGACGATGAGCGCCGCCACGGCGCCACGGATCGCGCGGAGCAGCGAGGAGTTCACGGACAACGGAGTCGTCACCCTCACCTCCATCGAGCAGGCGAGGAAGAGCCTGGGGGGGGGGGGGGGTGGTGGTGGTGTGTGGCGGTGGAGAGACGGGGAGAGGAGAGATGTCGGGGGAGAGGAGGAGAGGTCTAGACAGGAGAGAAGATAGATGTGGAAACTAGAGGGATAGAGAGAGAGACGGGGAGATGTGAGAGGAGAGAGATTGGGAAGGAACACGAGGGTGTTATGAAGAACGCTGGGGAGCGAGGCGGAGAGAGAGATGGAGAGATCCTGGTGCGGTGCATAACGGAGTAAATGCAGCGGCCAAGCGTGCTTGGCCATGCGTGCTTGGTGCCAGGAATGAAATGGAAAGGTTTTATGGCTCCTGTGCAATGTACCACTCTCTTTCGTATCTCTACGCCTCCAGGCCTGTGGTATATCCGGTAACAACTTGGACCACGGACTCAATAGCAACGCCAGTCGGGCAACATGGGACTGCGGATGGGAGGGCAGGCCGAGGGTATTGTCGCGCCCTTCGCAGGCTGATTTGTACGGTCGGTTTCTTTTATTTTTTTTTATTCACAGAAGCGCATTGAAGACATCATCAAGCAAGCGTGCTCATTATTCGAGCCGCCCTTGTCTGAGTAAGGAAGGCAAGCCGTCTCCGGATCCCCACACTGCACGTGTAAACCATCACAGTACACAGACGTGCAGTCAGCGTTCGTTGCCGACTGTCAATGCGCATGTCGCTTATCATCATCATCGGCATCGGCAGCCACGGTCGATACACGACTGGATGAAGCTCCAATCCAGCCCGCCGTCATCTTTCACAATCGTGCGATAAAACAATCCACCCGGCACCTTCACGCGAGCTGATTTCATCGTGTTATCATCTCCTCGGCAAAACGTCGCCTCGGCGGCGTTCCGTCCCTTGGCCGTGTCCATTCCGTCATTTCCTTGCCCACTTAGTTGCGTACGCCAATATAAATACGTAAACGCGCTCTGCTCGTGTAGTTATCGTCGTTTGTCAAGGGGCATTCTCACGATTTTTACGGAATTTTCAGTTTGGCGTTGGGATGTTTGTCCAGGTTCCTTTTTAATCGGTGACAGACAGCAGGACGAAACCAGATTGACTGGAGATTCAAATTGCACCTCCGATTGGCACGGTGCGAAATAAGTTAAACATACAGCCCCTGAGGCAGTGGTGCGATTTCTACATTCCTATGACGAGGGTCAGAGCTATCCCCTTGTTGACTTCTCTGTAAAGTGGTATCATTCGTTTTGATTAACCTGGGCAGAATGATGGGCTGAGTTGAGCCCCCAATCAAGATTTGAACTCGCAACCTTCCGATTGTGAGTCGCTCGCCCTACCGCCGAGCCCGCTGAGCCCGAAGCGATAATACTAAATGTTCCGTATAGATGGGTTACGTTCTGCTTCGTGGCCACCGCACAGCAGAAAGATTACTTCTAAGTGGTGAACCGACATGTCTTATCGCTGCTTTGGATAACAGCTGTGCAGTGTGTGCAGATTTCTGTGCTATAACTCGTGCTTTCTTGTCTGCTCTCCCAGACCCAATTTATTTCGAGACAGACATTATCAGTATCTGAAGAAAGGGCTGCATCATTTATCGGACGCATACGAGGTAATAGTGCCGTTTGGTATGTGTGTGCGTTGTGCGAAAGAGATGGTGATTGTATGCAGTCTGCTACACAGTAATGATGACTCTTGAGAGACAGGCTGGCAGGCTCCCAACTAAAATGTCTGTGCACCACACATTCAGTCAGTGCTGACTGTGTGTCTGATGAGTGGTGAGCAGCATCTGATGAGTGTGTGGTGAGTAGTGAGTGTCTCTCTGGTGAGGTAGGTCAGTGTAAGGCGAGCGGTTAGTGGCGTGTCTTGTAAATAGTATCATTTGAGCAAAGCTAGCCCAAGGCATACGGTGACACAAGCAAAACTTGTCTCTGAGTTAATACGCCGCATTTGTTGCCTATAAATTAATGTTACATGGGACCTCGTGGCAGGGCAATGAGTGGCAGATATTACGATTGCACTTGTTATTTCAAATGTGCATTTCATACTCAACCGAGTATGTGGACACGATCAGTCACTGCACACGCCAGCTGATGCTATAACAGAGCCAGACTAGGGCATCTTTAGGATGCTGAGGGTTCCATGTTATTACCAGAGGCTCGGAGCCAAACTGAGGCACGTTTACGGTTCTTAGGATGGGGTGCGGGGACATCAACGACCACTATTCCTGGTTCAGTCAATCCCGGGTTCTTGTTCGGTCATGTAAGGGTCATCCATTAGTTTTGCCGTGTATGGCGTCAGCGGCACAGCTCAGGTTCTTCGGTGGAAACGCGACCTGGCTGTGTCTGTGCCCCCAGTGCCTGGATGCCAGCCGGCCATGGATCTGCTACTGGATCCTGCACGGACTGGAGCTGCTGGACGAGCCCGTGCCCGACAGCCTCGCTTCAGAGTACGCGCCCCAAAACGCGGCTCTTCTCTAGTAGCTGCACTCGGTGGCCGTGTGTCCGAGGCTTTGTAACACAGGCTTGGTAGTTTCCTAAACCCCTTTCCCATTCCGATGACGTACACATACGTCACGTATGTCATCAGTTTTTCTTCCGTTTCCGATTACGTACGTTTACGTTCTCGGAACGGAATCGTTTCCGAACGGAATTGGAAGTAAAAAGCCACGTGGGAGGGTGTGTGGCACAGTTTGGCGCCAGCTGTCGTAGAGCGCGGTCGTGTCGCTACGGTTCTCTTTGGTGAGTACAGTACAATGTCTTTAAAAACAGCAGCACTACGCCTTTCTAAATAAAATTAACGCTCACCGCTTGCGCGTTCCGAGATTCAGCGGTGAACGGGACCCACCCTGCTATTTGCAGACGTCTCAGAACGGGAAAGGGTTAATCAATGAAAGGACTTTAGAACGATTTTCACGTGCATTGTTGTCACACCGCTGTGCTGTGACTGCTGTCAATTTAAGACATGTTGTGGCAGCCATATGATTGGATCTCCTGAAAGTCACTTAAAAGTATTTCAAGCATTATAAACTTAACGAAGTTTCAACTTCACGTCAGACAGCCTTTGGACACAGCCAAGTTATGTCCGTAATGCATGCACAAGATAAAAACCACTTGTTTTTTTTATTCACATGGCATAGCAGGCAATATCCACTTGTTAAAAAGTTCCTCTGCAGCAGGGGTCGGCAACTTGTGGCTCTGGAGCCGCATGTAGCTCCTTTAGGACTGTTTCGTGACGTTATCTATTAGTGACCCACCGTTTCGTATTGACGTGCTTTGGGGCTCTTATTTTGGTTGCCGACCCCTGCTCTATAGGCACATTGGGATGGTGGTTTTCGCTATCCAATGCAGTTTTCCACAAGCACTGCAACCCACTCGCACATCATCATTGTCCGTCGTTGGTCACTTCCCCAGGTGCACGTACTCTGATTTGTTTAAAAACGCAAAAATAATGTGGTTATGGACAACGTATAAAGGGGCCATTGCAGTGACCGGAGTGGGTGAGCGACGTAAAATATGATATGCAGTTGTAGCAAGGTTGAAAATATTCCCCTGTAGTACCCGATTTAGCCCGGCTAAGATGCTGGCAGTGACGGTAAATTATCGTTTGCGGGCTGCATCGAAGCTGGAGGTCTTGTATGGCCACGTTCCAAGACTTCCACACTCCGGCTATATATCTAATTATATATATGCCCCATCATTGAATTCGTAGGAGTGCAACAAATGCACCGCTGCTACTGATCTATGAATAATTGTATAAATACATCATAATTTAAAGCGTGACATTTCCAAACACCGTATTGGCTCAGCGGTGACGAGTGCTGTCCGAAGCTCGCTTGAGCAGGGAGACGGCGACATTCGACCTGCGATGCTGTGCCGGTGAATCAACTTGCGTTGGGGAGCCGGTGAAGCAAATTGCGATGCTGAGCCGGTGAAGCAACTTGCGTTGGTGAGCCGGTGAAGCAACCTGCGATGCTGGGCCGCGTGCCGTGTGCTGCCGCGTGCAGTGTGTGTGCGTTCCTCAAGCTCTGCCAGTGTCCGGACGGCGGGTTCGGGGGCGGCCCGGGACAGCAGGCGCACCTGGCGCCCACGTACGCGGCCGTCAACGCGCTCTGCATCCTGGGCACGGAGGAGTCGTACGCAGTCATCGACCGGTAGGTAGCCCCACGCTCTCACTCCGCGCCACACCGTTATCCCACTCCGCAACGCACTGGTAGCCCACTTTTTCACTCCACACCAAACCGGTGGCCCAGGCTTTCACTCTGCACCGCACCGGTATCCCACTCTGCACCGGAAGCCCGGACTTTCACTTCGCACCACACTCGTAGCCTACTCTTTCACTCCGCATCGTAACGTGAGCCCACAATTGAACTCGACACTGTCGCACTGTGGTACGCACTGTGTTGCACCGTGGTATGACACTTTGCCGTGCTGCACTGTGGCATTACACAGGGAGAAGCTGCAGAGTTTCCTGTACCGCATAAAGCAGCCCAACGGAGATTTCTGCATGCACCAAGGAGGAGAGACGGACGTCAGGTAACGAGGCCACCTGGGTTTAAAACCGGGTTCTTGAGTGAAGAGAGTTGATGGTCTCGGGGCTGCATTGAAAGTTACTCTCAGTGGTGGGGTGGGTAGGAAAGTGCTGCCCCCTGGCTATGTGGATCAGAGGCCTATGTTATTACAGACCGATTCAGACCTACTTGGTCACCCCGTGCCCTTATAAATCTCAACGTTCATCCTACAAAGTCCCATCACAAAGGAGAAACACACAAAAAAATAGGCAATTTTTTTGTTGCCCATATTGAAACAGCTGTACGCCGTATGGACCTGAAAACTCAATTTCCCTGTACAAGATTACGGGTAAACCTTATGGATTGACAGGTATGCAGAGGTCACTGGAAGAGATTTTCAGTGGTTTCCACTTCCGTTGGCCATTCTCTAATATGAAACGTTGCACTGCTGTGCGAGGGATCCGAATGGATTATTTGTTTTATGCAGGGCTGATTGCATTAATAAATGGACCAGTTGCAAGCACGTGTGTTACCTTTGTACTCACTTTGGATGACACATTGAGAAGGGTCACCGGAGTGTGCATGTGCTATGAAGTACGCGAGAGTACATGGCGGATATCCGAATGGATACTTTGTCCCGTGACAATATAGGGATGGCACAATTGGGGAAAAAATGTAGTTAAGAGATATATAGAAAAATATTAAACCACTGTTGACTTCCCATAAAGCGTTCGGTTGGCACGTGGCTTCGAGGGTGATTCTGTTGAGTTTTTTGTTTTTGCTTTATCCACTAGGAGCGCGTACTGTGCAGCCTCCGTGGCTTCCCTCACCTACATCATGGAACCCAAGCTCTTTGAAGGAACGGCCGATTGGGTGGTCAGGTATTGCACCAAAATAATTTCTCGATACTCACCTAACGCACCGATGCGCTGCCATCCGTATCTATACGTGTGCCCGTTTGTGTCTCGTGGTTGATATTGGGGAGCGGCGGTGCAGTGCTATGAACCCTGGAGACCCTAGTTGGATTCCTACTCACGGCATACCTCTGCACGCCCATGTGTGCGGTTGTGTTTGCCCTCTATCGCTTGTACCGCAGTTGTCAGAACTGGGAGGGTGGCATTGGTGGCGTGCCAGGCATGGAGGCGCACGGTGGATACACGTTCTGCGGTCTCGCCGCCCTCGTCATTCTGCGCAAGGAGCGAATGTTGGATCTGCAGAGACTCCTGGTGTGTACAGTCACCCTTCCTCGTCGTTCCTAGCTGAATGAAACTGCTACGATCAGCTTTTGTAATGTAACGTAACGGTTGTTGATAATAATGCACTTGCGCAGCCCTTTTCACAGCTTAGCTCTGAGCCGGCATCATTGAGATCCTGGGTTCATATTCAGGTGGCCGTCCACTGTGATTAAACTGGGTTCTCAAGTGTAGCGAGTAGATGGCCTCAGCCAGGTCACCAGTTACTGCACAGAAAACCACCACATTGAAATTGGTTCTGCACTAAAGTTGACTAAATTATAGGTCTGAAAACTAAACAAAAATAGCCTTTTGTCTGCCACATGACGAACAATACTTTCAGTGGAAGGGAAAGTGCTGTGCCCGACTGCATACGCCAGTGTTAACTTGAATGGAGCTCAGAAATAGCTCTGTCACGTCCGCTTCCACGAGCCATTCTCTAACGTGAAGGGTTGCACCGCTGTACGAGAAATCTGAACGGCCACGTAATCTCACGACATGATGCTGACAGCAAAATTGAGACAATATTAAAAAGAAGACATTGTTTAAGAAAAGCATTAGATGCTTTGACCCTGGACCAGGGGCCTGAAACCTGCAGCTCCGGAGAAGCACATGGCTCTTTACAGACTGCTCCATTATGTAATGTTTTTTTTATGTATGTATTCACACGCATTGCGGCTCTTGAAATGTTGCGTTTTGTACCGAATTCGAAAAAAATTCATGGCTCTCCTGGTTAATTTGGTTGTCGACCCCTGCCCTGGACAATCGGGCCAGCGTGAGGCTAACGATGATCCATGCTCCTCCTGCTCTCTGCGTATGGTGGCAGCGGTGGGTCGTGAACAGGCAGATGAGGTTCGAAGGCGGCTTCCAGGGCCGTACGAACAAGCTGGTGGATGGCTGCTACTCTTTCTGGCAGGCGGGGCTGCTGCCCCTGCTCCATCGATCCCTAATGAATGAGGGTAAGGCTCGCCTCCGTTCCCCCCCGTTCCCCCCCCCCCCCCCCCAATACAATCTCTGCCATTCCCTGCCTTGCCACTCAACTCGCACACTGCTGCACTTTATCGTTACCTTAAATGTCATGGGGGAGCTGCCCTGCAGTGTAATGGTCAGCGCTCTGGACTAGCAATCAAGAAGGAGAGGGAGGGGGGGGGGGGCTGGGGGAGGTCACCACTTCGATTTCCATCTCTCGGCGCAGCGGTTGAAACGCACTACGGTGTGGTCGATCGACAGGTGGTGTGTGGTGGGGCAAAGTGTGTGTGGGTACGCTAACCTCTTCGAAGAAGTCTGCTCGGCGTGGAAGAGTAGGCCAAATATCCTCGCGAGCTCCATTCGCCAGAGGGCCTTCCATCAGCAGTGTCGTGAGCAAGCATTTGCGGGCCCGCGCCTTTGCCATTACAAAAATGGTCGTGACGCCGTATGGCTCCAGATAGATGTGGGGGATAAAAGCTTTGTCGAGTGGCCCCTGTTGCATGAAGGGGCAAATATTTGCGAGATTAAAGAGAGACGGGCAAGAGACCGATAAAATAGCTGTGGGCAAGAGATGGCGGCGAGATAAACAAGAGCGGGATGAAAGAGATGAGAGGTGCGGATCGGCGATACTTCCTCGTGACGTCACGACGCCACGCAGCTTCACAAAGTCGCATACGATGTTACGTGGCCCATCAGCGCGCACTTATTTTATCACGTGACCCACTCGAAAATACAGACGAAGAGCCCTGCACAAGGGCACACATTCAGGGAAGTCATTGCAGTAAACCATCACGGCCAATGCATTTACCATGATCAACCGTGGCATCCTGGGAGTGACGTCGCCAGCAACGTTGCCCTCACATTGCCCCCCATCAGTTTTATCTTTGACTTGATCTCTCAAAAAGCCTCCAAGCGCCGGGCCTAGATTGCTGTAAAGACAGTGGATTGAGCTCATTGACCCGCCCATCTCTGAAGAGGAGCTTCATAGCTCATTGGATTCCTCCAGGCAAAATAAAGATTCTGATTCTGAATGTGTGTGCGTGCGCGCATGTTTTTGCTGTCCAGGGAGTAAGCGCTGAGCTTGGTCCCCTGAGCTGTGGGGAGTGGTCGTGTAGTGGTTAGCACTTTGTGCTACGCACCCGGTGACCTGAGTTCGATTCCCATTCACGGCCAACACTAGTGGCGATTATCTGAACCGGTCCTGGGCCTCCCCTGTATGTATGTACGATGAACATCTTTCGTACCTAACGTAACCAACCGTGCCAATCTCGTGCGATGTGTAACATCACACTACTAGGGAGACAAAGGCGGCTGGGAATGGCGCTCACCACTCGCCCCCCTCGTGTGCTGTGCCCTGCCTTCATAGGTGCTTCTCGCTAACATGCACTTGCTCCAAAAGTCGAAGGCTATACGGGGGATCTTTGTCTTGTCTTTGTTTACGCTGTTCAGGGGACCAAGCGCTGAGCGAGCAGCGCTGGATGTTCCACCAGGAGGCGCTGCAGGAGTACCTGCTCATGTGCTGCCAGCATGTTGCCGGAGGGCTGTTGGACAAACCCGGAAAGTAGGGCCCTGCCTCCTCGAGTCACCTTTTTACTTTAGTCCTCTGAACAATGGCTCAAATTTCCACCGTCCTGTCCAATTTTGAGCTTTTTTCTTTTATTTCTCTGAACGGAAGCCCCTTCATACCTCGCCTGGCATACAGGGGGTCATGGGTTCGATCCCGACCCTAACGCCGCCTGTATATTTGGCGTTTGCATGTCTCTCTCCCCGTGGTCGTGTGGATTTTTTCTCTGGGTCCTCCGGTTTTTCCCCTCCACATTTAAAATTCACATGTGTTTAGAGTATTTGCTTGCTAAAACTTTCACGTGATGCTAAGCCACTTCGTTGGGCTATCATTTGTGGCCAGGTCGCTTCTGAAAAAGAGCTATATAGCTCAGTGGGTCTTACCTGGTAAAATAAATAAATGAAAGTTTTATATAATAAATATTTTGTAGTTCCCCTCCTTTAGTCACCTTCTTCTTTACTCCTCTGCCCAATGGCTCAAACTTCCACCATCCTGTCTACTGGACATCTGTGAAAAAGAGCTTCACAGCTCATCGGATTCCTCCAGTATAAATACAGATTCTGACTACAAATTCCCTTGGAACCTTCTCTAGAACGTCGACATTTCTCTTTCTTTCCATCCAACTGGATTGTCTCCATTCGATGCCAAAACCCACATCTCAAAACGTCGATGTGCCAGGGTGACCAAAAAACACGAGGCTTGCTTCTCAGGGCACTTACTGGCGCAGGATTGCGGTTTCTGTTTGAAAGGACAAGAGAACAGGCAGTTCCTCTGTGCCTTTATCTGTCTGAATGACAACGGCATATACTTTATATACTTTTCCTTTTTCAGGCAGAGTTTTTTTTTTATAAAATGTGTGTTTTTTGTTGTTGTAATTCGTACTTGTGTGCCACTGCCAAACACAGCATCGCCAAAATAGCTTTCATTTATCGCCAAATAACAAACGTCTTAAAGCGCAGCTTTCATCCCAGGGGACCCCCTGATGGCAGCTGTCCCTCCTGCGGTGCCATTTTACTAGTGCCCACAGCCTCTTGCAAGCAAGCAGCAGGGGCTTGCGGATACCGGCGTGCGGGGGTTTGTGTTGATTGCTTTGCAACTGCCGTTGCAGGGCGAGGGACTTCTACCACACGTGCTACTGCCTGAGCGGTCTCTCGGTGGCTCAGCACTTCTGTAAAGACGGCTTGTCCAAGGATACCATCGTTGGGAAGGAGAGCAATGCCCTGGTAGGTGACGTCTGTGTGCGTGTGCACAGTGGCTTTGGGCGCTGGGAATACGAACCCAGAGAGCAGAGTTCGATTCCCGGCCATGGATCAAAATCAGTGGCGAGTCACCTTCTCAACTGGTCCCTGCTGCGGTGTGCAAACAGCACTGGGGAAACAAAGATAACCGGGCCTGGTGCTGGCTACATGGCCCCCTCATATGCTATACTTCACCACGCTGGTTAGTGCGGGTTGGTAAGGCAGAGGGGAGTAAGGGTTGGGACTGGTTAAGCTATCATTTGCCAGTTATGTTAGCCATAGCAGGAAATCGAACTCGGGTCACCGGTTTCATATCGCAATGCCGCTAAACCCCGGCACCACCACTCCACCCTTGATTGTCCTTCACCTCAAAGTTGGTGCAAAATGTGGCTCCCAGCCTATTGACCGGTACGTCTAGGACCAGTCATGTAACTGCCTGTGCTCCGCAGACTGCACAGGCTGCCAGTGCAATGGCGCATACCTTCAAGTTTGGTCTCTTGACCTATAAATAACAATACTTTACTTTTATATTGTGTAATTCGTGCTAATAGCATCCCATAATGCTGTGAAGCCCTCCACAACCAGGGACCCTGCTACCTGAAGGATATTCTTCCTCCCGACTGCCCTTCCATCTGCCAACAAGGGATTGCTAAACATCCTGAGGGTGCAATTACAAACACGGCTCCCACCCTGTGCATTCTCTACATCATCGAATAAGGGACTGTCTGACCGTCCAGAGTTTCAAAAAACAATTAAACCATTACCCGCCTAACCTGGCATTTACAGATGAAGACTAACATAGCATCACCAAAGTTACGGTTTAAATTAACGTGGTTATTATTTTCATTGCATGTTTTTCAAAAGATGTATTGGAATGATAATGCATTGGACCCAGGTGCCTTGTCTTAAGAAAGGCACCTTGAAAGAAATTACGTTTAGATGGATTTCTTCATGTGGGCAATAACGCCCTGCTGCTGCTAACCGTCACCGCTGCGACTCGCCTCTTCCCCTTCGGCAGCAACCGACCCACCCAATCTACAACATCGACCCCGACAAGGTGGCCAGAGCTCTCGTCCACTTCTCCAAGTTGGGGATTCCGACTCGCGTGTGCCCTGCTGACGAACCGGACAAGTTGAACCCCTGACGCAGACACTGACCCTCCCCCCCCCCACCGCCCCCTTGCCAAAGTCAAAGCAACACTCCCAACACCCACTCTGGCTATACGGCCCTCGGGACACTAGGATGGAACATGGGCTGTCAGGACCGCGGCGTGCAGCGCGGCGAGTGAAAAGTGGCGAACGAGCGAAATATTGCTTCCGCAATGGGTGCCGCTACTCTCGGGCAACGTTCGGAGAAAATCCTCGCTGGCAATTGTCACAGGCGACAACGTTTGCTGTGGCACAGCTATGGTAACCTGTTGCAAGCAAGATAGGTAAGAGAGATGGAGAGACGAGGTACAGATTAATGGTCATGTACAGGCGGTGTGTCATGATGCCATGTGACTTGTCATGACGCCACAACGTCCACTGACGTGAAGTCATGTGACTTGCCAGCACACTTTGTTCCTTAAAAAATATGAGAACCCAGCTCTAGGGAATATTTGTCGAATTCATTGCATTTGCTATGATCATCTGTGGCAACTTGGTACCAAAGTGGCACAGAGTGTTGGGGTTCTGTCGAGCCAATGAAAACTGTTGAAAAGTGTGGCTGATGAACAGCGATTGGTCAACAGGGCAAACACCTTCGAGCAGTCATGTGACCTCTGTAACCTAACGGGAAGTTGTTATTGTTGGCGCCTGCTAAGTGGAGCAACGATCGGATATGTCCATGTTTGGGTGACGCTTTTTTCTCCCCGATGGAAAGTGGCGCAGCAGCTGTTGCAAGTGACAATTAGAAGCAACGATTCATGCTCAAAATTTGCCCTAGCGTGTTATGGCCTTCGGCGACGCTTCTATCACAAAATATTGAATTGAAAAACAATGTTCTCAGTGTACTTGCCTTATTAAAAATTGGAAAAGAGAATCGTACTGTGACGGAATTTGAGTTTCTCAACGGATGCGATTCACGCGGGAAGCGGCGTTGTCGTGGTTCGCATACGGCAGTCACGACATTGGCGACCCAGGTTCGATTCCTGAGCATGGTGTGCAAACAACCGGTCACAGCTGGAATTTACTCCTCACCTGGGTCTCTATATCTGGACCCAACAAATGAGCACCCAGTGTTGTCATTTAACGACATCCAAAATCAGGAAGGCAAAAGGTGACCGAGCATACGTGTGCTGACATTAATAGGCGCTCTCGTGAACAAAGCTTTTCCTGGCATTGGCTTTATGCAACAACATTGTGGCATCCTAGTGTTCGGAGGGCCTCCGAAATTTTCTTTGCGTCGTTTTACAAAATAAACGCGCAAACTGAGCTCTGATTTCTGAAGCGCAAGTCCCTTCTGCTTGATCATGCAATCTTTTTACAGCGGTTCAAATCTTGAAACAGTTGCACCCGAGCCGTGCTGTTGACGTTAAAAGTACTTGTTCAAACATTAGTCCGTAAGGCCAATCGGCTGAGTCTTGAAAAAGTTTTTATTGTGTCCATTATTAAATCAAACAAAGTGTCTCATCGCATAACCCCAGACAGGCTGCAAGAGTCTCAACGCCCACCTGCAAGCGACAGGGCAGGACAGCGGCTACAATCGGCATCCCTTCAGTCGGCTTACTGTATGCAGCATGGCCCCACGTGACAATAGAAAAAAAACATTGTGAAACTTAAGAGGAACCGACACATTCCGCCAATAACACTGCCCCACAAAGGAAATGCTATAATAGGTGACATTGGCCACCCTTCTTCCCTGCCACTGCCCGAAAGCAGGCTTGAGGGTTAATTGGAAATAGCAACGCTTACATAGGGGTTTAGATGGCCAGCCAGGAACCTCATTGGGTGCGGAATGAACTTGTCATCCCGTCGGGAAGTGAATTATAAGGGGCGACCGTTCGCGATGCGTTCTGTTGAAGTTCGCCACGGGTGCAGTGCAGGTCGTCTTGTAAATCATCGCCCACCCGTACATCAGATGTCCACTTGAGTGGGAAGTGACACGTTGCGGTTTGTGTTTTGAGTTGATCCACAAATGTGACACGAGGCTCGACCTTCTGTGAGCAGCTCTGAAAATGGACCTCTCTTTGTGCCTTAACATCGTTTAAAATATCTGGGATGTAATGGATGAGAAAACGTGATGTAAGTGAATAATGTCAATCGCACCGTTGCACTCCATTGCCCTTTTTGATGATGGCCATATTGTGAAAGTCGACCTGATGAGCTTTCTATTGTTTCTCAAATTCGGCCTCAATGGCCGATGCTGCCATCAACCCCTTGAGTAGAACTGACATCGTCGTCATCTTCATCATACATAAAGGGCCAGGTTCACGTGTTCACGAATCGGCCGTCAGAACTTCACATAGTCTTGGCGATTTGTCCCGTTGTTGGCAATGGAGATGAGTTTTTACCAAATATGTTGGGAGGGAAAGAATACAATTGGCAAGACGTGATTCTGGATCGACGTATTCGCTCTAACAAATGTTAAACTTGCAGCATCATTGTGTCATCGCCTTTGGCTGGAATACTGTTTCGGTTGACGCTTGCGTTAAGAAGAGTCCGCAGGTTTAATTTTTCAGCAATTCGACAATAAAATTGAAATGTATCGGCTTTTGTTCTACGTTACCTGCCTGTGTTGGAAGCTTTTGTATGTTGTGCTCGGGCTATCACGGTAGATCTACACTTTACTCCAAAGTAGTTTCCACTCCAGATTAACTATTACATATAAATACAGAACTTATATTACATCTCCATCGGGTAAACGCTTTCATCTGTTTGCCAGTCTATTAATGCTTTGTTCTATTTCTCTCCATTTCATTGGTAGGGTTGGGTGGATTGTATATTTTCAAAGGTGTTGCAATTCTAGATACTGCTGTTCCAGGACCAGTCATTACCAGTGTCTCGTGCAGTGGTTCTCGACTCTGTCGACATGGTGCCCACCCTCCCCCTATCAAGCAAGGCCATTGGGCCCCCCATGCCCCCTCCCAGGTTACTCAAGCCACAGTATGTTCCCAGGTGCATTCAACATTTCTCCTGCACGGTGACCATGCCAAAGCCTGCGTTCCCCCCCGAAAGGGCACGACCTATGGGTTGACAACCACTGGCTATAGTGCTGTCCTGTAGACTTCCTGCGAACTCGAATTTTCAGTGGAATTATTTAGTTTTTTTTTTAAGGGATTGGCCGCAGAAAGATAAGGGCTACTGAAGAGTATTGGCACAAGACGGAGGAAAGTGGCAACAAATGACGAAATATGCAGTGGCCACCTAAAGGCTATTTGGTCATGGATCCTGATGATGATTTAAGGGTGCTGGTAATTTAAATCATTGATAAATTAGCTCGATAGTATTTCTTTTACATGATCACATGAAGCTATGTTGATGTTGCGCTTTGAGATTAATTTCAAGAGGAATAGTCGTTGATGGCGATAATGTGGATTTAATTTGGGATTCAGTACGCCACTGCGTATGAACTCAAACTCGATTTAAGGTACGTATTTATGTGAAGTTCAATCATGTAGTTTAAGGTCCTTTGCATTTGGTTCACAGTGAGCCTGTTGAAATGTGAGAAAAAAAATCCCTGCTGTAGCCACCAGCCATCAGACGCAATCAGCCCAGGTGGCCTTGTGGATCAGTCCAGAAGGAAAACAAAGCCAAAAAAAAAGTCATTGCAAATTACATAAATCGTTTTTTATTGAAATTTGAATATCGTGTCATCATGTCGCGTTGTGTGCATTTACAATAGCGAAATCGCCGCCTTCCGAGTCGACCATCGCTTTTTAGCAGGCGTGGCCAGGTATGGGACACTTTGCCCACTTTTTAGCGATCACAATCGTCGACCGTACGACCCAACGTCGGACGCACGCGACGACGACCGCTACTTGAAATAATTTAAAACATTTTTTTTCTTTCTTCACTCGGCCGAACTCCACCCGACGGCAAACTTTTCAACCGACTCCTCGGCGACCCAACTGGCGAATGCAAAACTCTGCTCGCGAGGAGAAAATATACATAAATTAACGGAAATTACAATTAAACGGAAATTTTACAAGACAAGCATATGCCGTCTCCGGCACACCCCCGCCACACCGGTACTTAAAAGGGGCATGTGTTCAAGTTCAATTAAAAACAACCACGAAGGTCCTTCGCATCGACGTGCGGCGATCATAGATGACGTGGTGGCTAGGCCATGATGGCAAGTGTTGATACGTCCCAGACCTGCGTTCTAAGGGTTAGGGCAGCCACCTCTGATGTGCAAAAAAAAAAAAAACGGGGATAAAAATATCTCGTAATATCTCGCAAGAGTTGAGGAAGTTCTACATAAATACATCGTCTTGAGTGGTGTATTATTACAATAAAAGACTTGGGCGATTTTGCAGGACGGCTACTTCAAAGAGAGCACAATCCTGGGAAACATTAGGTGCAGGTGGCAATCGTAGTTCTCGAGCAGAGACATGATCAACTGGAGGAACCATGTGTTTCTAGGCTACTCGGGGTGGGTTCACCCCAACACAGATTGTTGATCGACCTTGCGCACACTCTAAACTGATGAGTGCAACGGACTCGCCGTGTTTTGCCGTCGCGTCTGTGAACACGTCCACTGCGGAGATGGAAGAGTGAAATCGGCTCGGGTGTAGGTGCCAAGTGGATTAATACATCGCAGTTAAAATGAGGGATGGCGACGGCTTGGGAAGGCCTTCATCCACCTCCGATTAGCACTGTTGGCTACGTACGGTGCAAAAGAAGTTCAGCATACATATGTCCAGCAGTGGTTTTGATCATGGCTGATGATTACGATGATGACAGTGAAACTGTTTCTGACAGACGGTTGCGTTATGCGCGGAACCACGTCACCGCAGAAACCCGCACGTGTGAATTTCAGTTAAGAAATGCTGGGTTTTGTAGCAACGATGCGCGAGTGTAATCCAGTGACTTGGAGATGGCGGTTGGTGGATCACGCAAAGATGAAGCACTGGGCGTCATCATTATTGGAGGCTACCCGTGCAAAACTTTAAAGTATTCTCTGGGCACTTACGTCACAACTCAACGCACTCAAGAATAGCAACAACAAAAGAATCGGTCCATCTCGCGGGCAGGACTCTCCTGTAAGAGTCATGAGACTCAATTATCAAGTTCAAAGAATGAACATGCAATGTCAAAGTCCGTTTATTCACTCTCGCGCTAAACTCGCACAACACCGGGTGCTGGGCTCCTGGCTTCTCAGTGGCGGCCTTGGGAACGGAATAATGTGAATCACAGCCAATCAGCACGTCGCAATTATTTGCGGTAAAGTGTGGGTACTTCAACCTCCGCCGAGACATTAGGCCAGCATGAACGAGTGGCCAGGTACCCTCTGGAGGGGCTTCCGAGAGCTCTATCTAGTGGAAGCTCTTTCACCAACAGTGGCGTTTAAGATGTTAACGGTGGCTATAAGATGTTAACCACCTCGCCTGGTATACAGGAGTTTGCGGGTACGATCCCGACCCTGACGCCTCCTGTATATTTTGAGTCTGCATGTCTCTCCCTGTGGTCGCATGGATTTTTCTCTGGGTCCCCCGGTGTTTCCATCCACACTTAGAAACATGCATTTAGAGTATTCACCTGCTATAAATTTCCACATAGGCCGTCGTTGAGCTATCATTTATGGCCAGGTCGCTTCTAAAAAGAGCTATAGAGCTCAATGGGCCTTACCTGGTGAAATAAATATAGTTTAATAGTTATTTAGTTTAATTGCATGGGACTGAGCTCACAATTCTATACATTCTTGATTTGAAGCTTTCGTGACCGCAGGAATCCATACTCTTTGGTTCTTTCGGGCGCAACACAAGCGTCCATCATCAGGTGTGTTGCGCCCGAAACGTCGTGATTTATTTTATCCTATACAGGTGCCGCCTGCTGACAGGAGCTGCGCGTTCACGTAGCGGCTTCGCTCTCTTTGTAAACCTGCCCGGTCTTAACGTCCGCGCTCGTTAAGCCCGCTCACGGCACAATGTATATCCCACTTCTGCCGTGAGTTCACAAGTGACAATTAAACCCAGATCAGCTACGTTTGACCCTGTTTAAAAGTAAATAAACTACACAGACCTGTTGCCGTCGAATCCTCCATTATGCCAACAACGCAGTGCGGTAATATATTTTCAAGGGCTATTCTGTCCATTATGTACGCATGTTGAACTTCTTTATCATCGTACGGAGCCAACCGCGCGAATCGGAGGTGTCCTGTCTGCACATGGGATATGCTCTTAAATACAGATAAATGCAATGAATTTAATTTAATTAACCAGATCACAGCTCACTGACACCCTCTTTTCTGCTCACACATCGGAGCCCCGCCAGGGGCTGTGCTGAGCATGGCCGTCACGGGTCAATGTGCACCAAGTTGTTTTTCCACCGCAAATAAGCAGAGCCGTGCTTTACCGACGTCACACACAATGTGTAACGTCGAGGCGCATTTGGGTGACAGTGACGCTTTAAATTCACACGCATAGATATAAAAAAAGACAAATATCCCCCATAGAGCCTGACCAGACTGTTGGGGCAAGTGCTGTTCGCGAGCACCTACGAAGGCCGGAATGGCACACGAGCGGGTGGGTCGCCAGCACCAAGCCCGGCCGCTTTTGTCTCCCTAGTGGCGATGTTTTTACACACTGCACCGTCTGAGTCAACCTTAGGGGAGGCCCAGGACCGGTTCAGATAATTGTCACTGGTGTTGGCCGTGAGCGGGCATCGAACTTTGGTCGCCAGGTTCGTAGCACATCGCGCCAACCACTACACTACTGCTCCCCATACAACACGTAGATACACACTCTCACATACAAACTTGCAATTAATCAAATTTAGGCTTGATGTTAGATGCATTGAATGTGTCATTAGCCCCTAGCCCTGCCCAGTCCTGAGCCAGATTCAGATGGTTCATGAGAGGCAGTGTAGCAGAGTTTGGTTCTGGCTTGGCTTGATAAGCAGCCGGTGGAAATCCACCGTACGGTGATTGGCTCTGTGCTGCCTCCGCTTGGACGTGTCGGTGAAAAAGGGGCATGAGGGGTCGTCTACTCCTTCGTAAGGCAGACCTGCGTAAATGTAGGAACGCAAGGAGGGTCAAGTCGCAGGTATCGTTGACCCCCCACATTCGCGGCGTTCTGAATAGCGGGACCGCTTTTACAGCGGGCGTCGGGCGTCTGCGTTAACGTCGCACGAATCCCGACGGCCGTCGTCCACGCGTGCAAAACCGAATCGCTCTGACCGCCAAACCAACCGACCGGACCCGGCCCGCATTGGTCCAGCGCGGGTCGACGGGTAGAGGGAGCGGGTGCCGCCGTGCCGGAGGCAAAAAAAAGCGATCGTCGGGGCTTCGGGACTGGCGGCCGCGGGGCAACCCCCGACGCAGAGACGCCGCGTCAGGACGACGCTTGCCCGGCGGCAGCGAGTGGTCGCGGTGGTCGGTCGGTCGCGGAGGTCGGGGGGGGTCGCTCGGGGCTCAGGCGGTGGCGGCCTGCGGCACCTCCCCCTCGGACTCGGAGCTGGAGCCGGAGCCGCCGTCAAAGGCGGAGACGGTGCCGCCCTTGGAGTTGGTGAAGCGCGCGCCGTCGCCGGTTGCGGAGGAGGCCGGGAACGTGGTCGACTGCGAGGCCTTCACCTTCTCAAGCACGCGCACTGCCGCCGCGCCAATCGGCAAAAGGCGACGCACGGACGGCGCGGCCGAACAAAGCCAACGTCAAAAAGCGGTGATAATTTAACTTTTTGGAATAATAATAATTATTTACCAAGGAAAGCCAAGCCGAGCCCGAAGACTCTTTTTCATGAGGGTTGCTGCATTGGGGACGTATGGCCCCACACCAATGACATTGTTTTTTTTTTAGCTATGGAGACTACCAGAGAATATCATGCAGAACAAGGGGATATAATATACAAATGCTGCACAGGAGAGCACCCCGAGTCAGGAATTGAACCTTATGGCGGGACCCCGGTTTCCCGAATAAACGGAAGTCAAAATCGTAATTAATTTATTTTTGGCGACTCTGTCCCACCGCGCACGTAAACGCTATGACCCACCTGGCGCGGATCATTCTGTTGTCATGTCGTCCAAGCGCAGTGAGGACGAATGCGCAGAAGAAACAAAACTTTTAAACTTTGATTAGAGCATCGTGTAGAGCTCGTCGAGAGGAATAGATTGCCGTATCGTTCACCTTCAACAGACATAAAATGACGTCGCAACGCAGTTTACGCGAGAGCTGGTGGCTTATGGGACCCCGGGGGGTCCTGCCATGAGGTTCAATTGAACGCAGGCCCTCCTCGCTGTCCAGGCGTGAGCGTTCCTACCGCGCCACCCTGCCGCCAAAGCTAAACTAGCAACAGTGGAGATCAACAGTCCAGCACGACGACGACTATGATGGCCCAGCGAAGATCAGAAAAGCGTGACTTCCCACACCTCCGATTAGGACGGTTGACTACGTACGATTGTGGCAGAAGTTCAACATGCATAAGTACATTAACCTTGTGGACACGGAAAAGAATATATAATTAACAGACGAAGGCTGAACTAATTTGTGAGACCGAGCGAGCCGAGTAAGACCAAACATGGCAATTGGCTATACAGGTAAATAAAAGAAAGACCGAGTTAATCGACTGTCTGTATTGGGGATAGAAAAATTGTGCACCCCACACACCAATATTTTTTGAGTAGACCACATGAAGCGAATGATTAAATTGAATCCGCCGATGAAGACTTGACTGATCTTCCACATGTTATCGACTGGACTGAGACTTGTCAACACAATATGAAAAAATGTTGACTAAATTAACACTGCTCAAGACCGGGCATGCAACGACACATCATTTCATCGTTTGGAATAGATCGCGATGGGTTCAGGATGCGCGCATCGAATTGTACGTTCGAGACCAAATTAATATTCACGCAATTGAGAGGTTGGCTTTACATTTAGGTTAAGACCACGAACAAAACCTGTACAAATAAGAAGGAAAATAATCGATGTCAACGATGCTATGAAAACGAGAGAGATCACGAACTGTTTCTCAATTAAAATGGTGAGCCAGACTTGTGATTATGCATCAAAACGGCTGGGCAGGGTAAGTGAACACGTGCCTATATCACGTCGCCACTTCCAAAAATGATTCCGTGATGCACGGCAACGATCTGGTGGAACGACCACGCGGGGCCTGGATACTCACCCTTCTCTCCGATACGTGTTTGGGTTGCTCCGTGCATTGTTTGGCACGATGTCCGACGTTTCACTCCACGTGCTGGGAGCTTCTTGGGGAACTGAGAAACTGAAGAAGGTCCCAGCAACGAGGAGTGAAACGTCAAAGACAATCGTGCCAAAAAAAATATACCGTGGTTAAAACCCACAAATGAAAACCAAAACGTCGGAGAGCTAGGCGGGGAAACGGCCGTGAGTGAGGGCCCCCCACCCCCCCCCGAGTCAGCAGCGTTACTCACCCTGCTGCTCAAGGAGGTTGTTCTGTCTCTTGAGGTCGTCGATGTCCTGCTGGTGGGCGTGGTTTTTCCGTCTCATGTACTGGATGTACTCCGTTGCTTTGTTGAGGATTTGCGCACGGGACGCCTGCCAATTGTGGCACACAGGGGGAGCGGGGGGGGGGGGTCAGTGCGACAGGTCATGCGTACAGTCTGGCTAAGACCCCAGCGACACCGGGCCAAGTTTTTTTTTATTCATGGCGAGCGGCTTACGAATCTTTTGGCCCGGCAGTCGGGATACTTTGGCGAATATACAGACAGCGTTTCGGTGACATCACCGGGAACTCAAATCCTACATGGATTACCATCATCATCATCAACCATAATCAATCCACTACTGGATAAAGGCCTCACCAAGGCATCACCATCTATCATGCTCGTGCAATGGAACAGCAATCCACCCTCACACAAACTTATTTCATGACTATTTCGTTCTCCTCTCGGTGCGTTCCATCCTTTGGCTGGCACTGTCTTTATTCTCACCACCGGCCATCATCGCCTTCCAGTGACAGGTCCTGCCCAAGCCGCGGTGGCGGTGATGTTAACTACCTGACCTGGCACACAGGAGGTCGTGAGTTCGATCCTGACCCTGACGCTTTGTATGCCTGGAGTTTGCATGTTCTCCCCGTGGTCGTGTGGATTTTTCACCGGGTCCTCTGGTTTTTCCCTCCACATTTAGAATCAACATGCGTTTAGAGTATTTGGCTGCTATAAATGTCCATACAATAAGCCACGTCGTTGAGCTATTATTTGTGGCCAGGTCACTACTGAAAAATAAGCTAATAGCTCAGTGGGCATTACCTGTTAATTTTTTTTTAAGTTGACTTAATGGTGAAAATGTATTCTTTAACTTGTATATGTTCTCGGATACATGTGTTCCTCTTTCTGTCGTTCAGTGTAATTCCAAGCACCCAACTCTCCATGCTTATTAGTACGCTTTCCAGCTTTTGTTCCATTCTCTTTGTTACTGTCCACGCTTCTGATCCACAGCTCACCGATTCCGCAGTGTGAGAGGATTGCGTTCGTGGAATTACACTGAGAGACAGGAAACGCACCTGAGATTACGACATTAGACTAAAGAGACCGGACATCATTCGAACTGTAAAGGATAGCAAGTTGGGATGGACAAGACACACGTCGCTGGAAGGGATGATGGCAGACGATCACGACCAAGGGATAATGAAAGAACGATGGCTAGGGAACGTAACGCTTCCAAGGGGACGCCCAGTGCTGAGATGAAGCAATGAAAATCAGCTCGGGCACGCGCACACGAGGATGCCGACTCGACTGTCGCATCGCACAACTGCGAGAGATGGCGACGACGGCAGCGGCGGCGCTTTCATCCAGCAGTGGACTGACCGAGGCCGACGACGACGATGACGACGAAGAGGTGATAACGTACATAAGCGTGTCGTAGTGTCACGGCGAGAGTGTGTCTCTGCCTCGCCCGTCACCCACCTGACTGCCGACCCCCCCCGACCGGCGGCCCCCAAGCGATCCTGCGTGCGAGCAAACCTTCTCTCCCTGCAGCGAGGGCACCGAGTCCCTGAGGCTGTGGAAGCTGTCCTTGATGTGGTCTCTCCGCTTGCGCTCCAGGGCATTGTGGTGGGCACGCTTGTCCGCCTGTATGGACAGACGACAGCCGCCATTAGCCGCTGAGTGGCGGTGTGACGTAACCGCGGCGCATGTGCATGCGGTTGCAGGCTGTTTGCGCGTGTTACAGATTGTGCGTGGGTGGTGGTGGCTACGTGTGCGTGTAGTACGAAGACAAAGAACCCCCATATAGCCGAGCCGGTTATGGACCGTTGGGGCAAGTGCGAGCAGCACCTATGAATAAAAGACAACGAAGATCGCCCGTAGAGCCTGAAACAAACTGTTGTGGCAAGAACTGTTAGTGAGCACCTTATGAAGGCCAGCACAGCACACAACGGAGAAGTGTGGTTAGCACCATGCACGGTCACCTTTACACACCGCACGAGATAATCATTTAAGGCCACATCAACCTATGGGAGGGCCCAGGGCCGGCTCAGATATTCGTCACTGGCATTGGCCGCTCGAACTCGCAACCCATATACACGCGCGCACACAAGCGCACGTGTACATGTGTAAATTAGTGGTCCAAATCGGCTTCTAATGCCAAAGGGCAGCGGCATCCCACTCATAGCAGAGCAGTTGCTGAGCAGTGGTCACACCCGCAGCGCAAGCGTGCGTTACTTAACACGGCGCTCGACACGCACACAAACGGACACACACGCACGCAAACGGACGTGTAATCTGGCCGGGCGGCAGTGAACACTCAGAGAGCAAAGTAAATCGAAAGAAAAAAGTAAGACGAGTTAAACGACAGGGGTCGAGTTAGAGTTAGGGACAGGGCTCGTTTTGGGTCTGTTGGCAAGTTTGGTCAGGGTTAGGGACTGCTTGGCTCGTGTGGTTACGGATAGGTGTAGGATATGGTTGGCTATTTTGGATTGTTAGGGATAGGGCACGCTTGGCTAGCGCTGTTCAATGTTGAGTAGAGCAACGGTCTGGTTGGCAAGTGTGGCAAGCGTTAGATACGGGGCCTGGTTGGTTAATTTGGCTCGGGGTGAGGAGAATGCCGAGTCTGGCCAGACTTAGTGATATGTTGGCTTAACTGCAACTCCGATTAGCGTGGTTGGCTCCGTACGGTGTGAAAGAAGTTCAATATATACACATACAGAGATATGGCGAGAGTTTGCAAGGATACGTGTGGATAGGGTTAGAGATTTTGGAGTTATAGGGCTGTGGTCTTGTTGGCTCTTGTAAACAGGGGTTATGGGTACGGCCAGTGTGCTTTGTCCACCACTCGTTTTCTCTTTCCACAGTAGACACCACAGTTCTGTGGCAGAGCACTTAACTCATAACCAGACGTTTGCTCTGAATAAAATCTGATCTTTTGAACTCGGACAACATCGTCACTATCATCATCATCAGCCGTGATCATTCCACAGCTGGATGAAGGCCTTCCCGAGCTACAGCCATCTCTCACGGCCCTGCGATTCAACAATATTTAACTCGTCCATCTGAACAAACTGTTAAATCGCTCTCCGTGGTGCTAACGTTAAAAATAACCGCCACTTTTTTCAAATTTTCTTGCTGTGGTTTTCACACCTGATGATGATTGCTTGTGTTGCAGTCGAAACGTCGTGAGAATTTTATTGTTTTATATTTTTATTATTTTATTGTTTCCCTTCTACATGACTTTACCAAAAGAACCAAGAATATGAATCCCTGCAGTCATGAAAGCTTTAAGTCAAAATTCAGCGAGGGTTACTAAAACGTTCACGAGTGGACGTTTCTGTCAAAGCATCAATTTAAAACGTAAAAAAATATTTAATATATATTTTTTAATTTTAGCAGATAAGGCTCACTGAGCTACGCAGCTCTCTTTCAGAAGCGACCTGGCCACAAATGATAGCTCAACGAAGTGGCTCATCACGTGGAAATTTGTAGCAGGCAAATGCTCTAAACGCACGTTGATTTTAAATGTGGAGGGAAAAACCGGAGGACCCGGATAAATATTCACGCGACCACGGGGAGAGAGAGCATGCTAACTCCAAAAATACAGGCGTCAGCATCGGGATCGAACCCACGACCTCCAGTGAACACGCCTCGCCGCCACGGTGAGGCGTGTTCACGAGGCCGCACCTTGCCGATGATTCTGTGAAGTTGAAACTAGGTCGAGGTCACCTTGGTTAATTAACAAATGCTCACATTTGCTACGTGCGTGTGTCAACGGACGCCCCCCGTGGACACCGTTGCTAATGAGACGTTTCACCTCAAGGGATTTTCCAGCCGAAATATTATGAACGATAACATAAAAAATATATATATAAACGATAACACGAATCTGGAAGACATGGCCAAGAAGTGAACGTAATGAATGTCACTTCTTTTCGGTTATTAACAACAAAATGTGCTTGCTGAGACAGTGGCCAAAATGTCCACGTTATTCTGACACGGAGCTCTCTGTCTCTCCATTAGTTTTGAAGGAATGAGAACCTGAACGGTTAGTAATTCAATAGAAGATTTCACAAACGGTCTGGGAGTTAAGAACCAACTATTTTGACACAGTGTGCGGGATTTTAGTTTTTTTTTTGTTACACTGGGTTTTCCCATCAAACCTGTCGCGAGGATCACGCAAATCAAAGACCGGTGGTGATGTCAGCTGCAGTGGCTGGTCAGCTGTTCCAAAACAACAACTTGCTTAGGGGAAGCATGACTGTACACATTTTCAACCGTGAACACAACAGACGCGAGCACAGTATGCTGTGGAAGTGACAGGAACATACAGACTACATGCGTGTGAACAATAAAAATGCACCATTAACAATCGCACAAAGACAAAGATCCCCCATATAGCCTGAACAGACTGTTGCGGCAAGTGCTGTTAGCGAGCACCTATGAAGGCCGACACGGCACACGAGGGGGTGGGTGTCCAGCACCACGCCTGGCCGCCTTTGTCTCCCCAGTGGCGATGTTTACACAATGCACCAGGTACTCATTCAAGGCCGAGTTTTTTTACTGCTTCATGAGGGTTATCATGGTAGTTGCTGTTTACTTATATCCGTAACGTGCTCTTATCAAAAATTTGCCTTTTCCTTCCTGCCACCGGTGTTACGTAAAGATGCGTTGCTTATGTGAAAGCTGTGCTTATATTTCAGATGTGATAATATCTAGCCCGATACTCTACACGGGGGGTGAAACCATTCACTACCCCAGAACGGCCACAATGGGCAACACAAACTGTTGGGACATTGTGGTGACTGTGCCAGCCTCTCGTGGCAGCAATCTGGTGCACGTCCATACATTAACAATGAAAACTAAAGCCCCTTGTCAATCCACTGCTGGATGAAGAGCCTGACCATACTTCACCACCACCACCACGCTGGCCTGTGCGGGATTGGTGAAGTGTGGTGGGGGCAGGGATGCTCCGTACGACCAGCTCAGATGTCACTGAACACCGATGTCGGCTGTGATCAGCAATAGAACTCGTGGTGGCCGAACACGTGGTGGCCGAACTCGTGGTGGCCGAGTTCATAGTGCAACGAGCTAGCCGCCTGCATCGCCGCTCCTCCACCAGCCCAGCCCAGCCCACCCCACATACACGCGCACATCAACAGCATGTGATGTGTCGTGAACTTTTAGGAGTCCACATTACAAGCCCCCACCCCCCCATTGACACACCACGTGCGGTATAAGGCAGTGCAAGAGACGTTTGCAATACTGCACGTGTACAATACTGCACGTGTACACAGGCGTCCTTCCCATGGGGTATCTATAGCTGCTGAAAACATTACGTCACCGGCAAGCGGCTCTTTCACGCAATCCGCGCGTTTGTGTGTGTGTGGCCTCCCTTCCTTGTTTGTATTCACGTACACAGAGACGCGTAGGCCTTTTATCTGTCTCTCTGTCCGTGACAATAACGTGGCCACAACACCCCAGTGCCGAAGCCAGCGGCTGCCCCACGACGCTCAATTTCAAAAACTACCATACTCGGAAGATGCATTTATAACTGGAGGAATCCGATGAGCTATAAAGCTTGACTTAAAGCTTTGGTGACTGCAGGAATTCATATTCTACGACGACGTTTCGATCACAACACAAGCAATCCTGATGACGATCGCTTGTGTTGTGATCGAAACGTCGTAGTTTTTGGTTATTTTCTTTGAACCATCTACGCGACTTTACCGAAAGATCCGAAGAATAGCTATGAAGCTCTTTTGTTCACAGATGTCAAATCGGGGCACGGGGTAAGAACGTTACAACAACAAATACAAATAACACGATAGGATTGCAAAGTGCAAGAAAGGTCAACAAATCATCGAAATTTTGATTTAAAGCTTTCGTGACTGCAGGGATTCATATTCTTGGTTCTTTCGGTAAAGTCACGTAGCAGGGAAACAATGAAGTAATAATAAAAATATATTGTTTATTTTATTGTTTCCCTTCTACGTGACTTATATTGTTTTATATTTTTATTATTTTATTGTTTCCCTTCTACGTGACTTTACCGAAAGAACCAAGAATATAAATAATCGAAACACAAACAAATACAACAACGAAACCATCCCCATCCTACCAGACAAAGCCCACTGAGATATTAACTTATTGTTCAAAAGTGACCTGGCCACAAATGATAGCTCAGCAAAGTGGCTTATCGTTTGGACATTTATAGCACCCAAGTCCAGTCCATTTGTAGTAAACGTTACAAGAAGCCTAGGGCAGTCTTGATTTGAAGCTTTCGTGACTGCAGGAATCCATACGCTTTGGTTCTTTCGGTAAAGTCACGCTTGTGTTGCGATCGAAACGTCGCGATTTGTTTTATTTCTAACTACGTGACTTGACCGAAATAACCAAAGAGTAAGCCATGGGCAGTTGAGGCCTCCACAGCAAGTGGTGGCATCATCAGTGGACTATGAACGAGGATGTTACCAGCCCGGATGGTAGGCAACTGCTTCAAATAATGGACATCCGTGTAAATCGGCGGGGTTTAACATCGACAGTCCAAAAACATTAAGGGAGATAATACAATAATAATAATTCACAGCTGTTTCTCAATCCACTGGATGCAAATCGGGGGCCTTCCGACACTCCCATTGTGGAGTTGTCTATCACGGGATTAAGAGACAACGGGCAAATCTTTCTCAGTAACATTTTTCGAAAGAGAGATCTCACTGGGATAGAGCTTGGTTCAATAAAAATACCACCAATAAGCATCGACGCATAATTAGGATAATTACGTGACGCTCAGCTATCAGCACCACCCGAGCTGCGATATCAGCACCAAAACGTCTGTAAAAATGTTATTCCGTGTCAACAGGGAATATTGCACATTCCCATGACAGGTGCAGTCTTTCCAAGGAATCGCACATCAAGGTTATCCACTTTTATCAACACATCCGATTATTTATCCATAATTACCCATACTTCAGTTTATCTGAAACAACAACCCATCCTATTAAACGTCAAATATTATCTGTCAATAATTATACCCACCCAAATATCTGGCATATATACGTCAACACGTGTTCTCAAATAATACACGTCCGATTACCCACACATCAGATTATATGCCAATCATTACACACACATCCGATTATATGCCAATGATGACTCACACATCCGTTTATATGGCAATGATTACTCACATCTGATAATTATCTGACCGCAACACATTACACGACAATTATCTGCCAAAAATTATCCACATTTTTGATTATCGACCAATCATCCACACATCCAATTATATCGACACATTCGAATATCCGCCAAACAGCATCAACATCCAATTACCCACATATCAAATTATCCGCCAATAATTATCCACATCTAATTTTCCACAAATACAAATACCCGCATATTAACATCAATGAATCATTTTTTCCACACTTCCAATTCCCTACCGGTGATGATCCACACCTAGAGCACGTCTTATAATCCGTTATATCGCGGATTATCGGAGTTGCCCGATAGCCCCCCCCCCCCCTTATGCCGCCCACCCTCCTCAACCCCCCCCCCCGCCCCTCTTCCCCCCGCCCCCCTCCCCTCGCCCCCTTCCCCTCGCCCCCTCCCCTCCGCCCCTCGCCCCCCCCGCCCCTCGCCCCCCCCCCGCCCCTCGCACCCCCCCCGCCCCTCGCACCCCCCGCCCCCCGCACCCCTCCCCCCCGCACCCCTCCCCCCCGCACCCCTCCCCTCGCCCTTCCCCCCGCCCCTCGCCCCCCTCGCCCCCCCGCCCCTCGCCCCCCCGCCCCCCTCGCCCCCCCGCCCCCCTCGCCCCCCCGCCCCCCTCGCCCCCCACCCCTCGCCCCCCTCCCCCCCGCCCCTCTTACATCCGACTCCACTTCGATGTCGTCATTGTCGCTCATCGTAGGCGCGGCGCGTGTGGGAGGCCGTGGCTGCTGGAGCTGCTCGAACGCGAGCGGCAGCAGTAGTAGCGGTGGTACTTCTTGTTGTTGTTGTTGTTTACTCTCAACGCTGTTGTTGTTTACTCTCAACGCTGCTGCTGTTGTTGTTGTTGTTGTTTACTCTCAACGCTGCTGTTGTGGTTGTTGTTGTTGTTGATCGCCGCGATCCGGGACTGAACCGCGACCCTCCCGGCTTCGCGTCTCGTCGACGCGGACCTCGGCGAGCTCCCGGAAGCGCGCGGTGATTGGCCGAGGGGGTCCGGCCACGTGACGTCGCCGACACGCGTGTTCCGCGTGGGACCCCAGTGTTGTCAACGAGCAGTGCGCGATATATCGCGATAAATGATGCGATATATCGCGATAATCAAAGACGAGATATCGCGATAATCAAAGACGATATATCGCGATAAATGATGCGATTTATCGCGATAATCAAAGACGATATATCGCGATAAATGATGCGATTTATCGCGATAATCAAAGACGATATATCGCGATAAATGATGCGATTTATCGCGATAATCAAAGACGATATATCGCGATAAATGATGCGATTTATCGCGATAATCAAAGACGATATATCGCGATAAATGATGCGATTTATCGCGATAATCAAAGACGATATATCGCGATAAATGATGCGATTTATCGCGATAATCAAAGACGATATATCGCGATAAATGATGCGATTTATCGCGATAATCAAAGACGATATATCGCGATAATTAACACTATATCGCGACAATTACCGATATATCGCTACAATTACCACTATACAGTATATCGCGACTATTAACGGGATATATCGCGACAATTACCACTATATATCGCGATAATTAACAGGATATATCGCGATAATTAACACGATATCGCTCGAAAATTCCCACGATGTATAACTATCGCCACGAACATAAACGATATGTCGTCGCGATATATTTCGATGTCACCACAATATGTTCACGTACATAACGCTAAACCGGTAGAGCGATACTGGCACGATATATCGCGATATCACCACGATATTTAATTTGAGTTTACAATTCCAGTAGCGATATCGCTTTGTAAGAACATTGCGATGAATGTGGAGTAGCAATCGCCCTCTAGCGACTGCAGGCAATGCCTTCCAAACGCATCCAAATATATATTTTTTAAAAACCCGTCGTACTTTTCACTGGCGATTTTTTTTAATTGTTCCATTTTCACTTGCTGAGCACAAAAAAACATCAAAGCGGCCAGTAAGAAACAGTACCATCGAAGTTGTTGTAATCGATACGAGTTGTCAACACGTTCATTGACGATGTGTGACGAAGGGGGGGGGGGGGGGAGTTTGAGAAATGTGACGTCATATCAAAATGCTCAACTTTAAATAAATATGGACAACACGTTCTACCTCATTAAATAGACTTTTTAATCAATGTTTTCTCCTACAACATCAGAGTGCAGCGACACATTAAATACGCACTACAATGACAATAGTTTAAAGCGATTTGAAGCATACAATTTTGATTTAAAGCTTTCGTGACTGCAGTAATTCATATTCTTAGTTTTTTCGGTAAAGTCACGTTGAAGAGAAACAACAAAATAATAATAATTTGCAAATTTATGCAAACCAACACACCTGAAGATGACCGTTTGAGTTATGGTCGAAACGTCGTGAGAATTTTTTGTTGTTATATATATTATTATTTTGTTGTTTCTCTTCAACGTGACTTTACCGAAAAAACTAAGAATACGATTTGAAGCATGTTTGATTTGGGGGGGGGGGGCAGAGCTTTGTGACGTCATTTGAGGGGGGGGTCTGACTTTTTGTGACGCCGTGTGACGAGGGAGGGGGGGGGTCAAAAATCGTCCAAAATTGCGTGACGTCATTTATGGACGGCCCACTCTGTTGTCAGCCAGGTGGGGTGGTGTGACATTGTGGGTCTGCTTGCACGTGCACATGCAGAGGGATCTAACAAATCATTGATTTAAATTTACTCTTACGCTCCTCCTACATGCGTCATATCGTCTCTGTAAGGGCAGCCGCTGCTGTGTTCATGTTTCCGATCCATCATAGCTGGCACTAACTTTCCTCTTCAAGGCATCATGGCATGCTCCATTTCTCGCCTTCCTATGCATATGCGAGTGGTGTTCATCGCATGCATGTATGTTGAATTTCTTTCGCACCGCACGTGGCCAACAGCGCATGCCAGGCACCCCGATATGTTATACTGTGATTCGCAATTTAGCTAAATTAAGTGCAAAACCTAATTTATCGTCACTGTGTGTGTGTGAAGTCATTGGTGACCGGGCTGAGACCATCAACTCATTCCGCTTGCGGGGCTGGCTTAACCACAGGTCAAAGGGATGTCCCAACTAAAGTGAACATTAAGGCGGTGATCATCTCCTGTTTACAGGCCTGAGCCAGTTGTGGAAATTCCACATTCCTATGGCGGGGGCAACTCAATTCATAGGACAGTTGCTTTCATCAAAAGTTTCAGCGCTCTTGACATCTGAGCCAACATTTTATACTGTTGTTTCTAAATGTCAGTCAAGAAGATTCAAACCCTCGTTGCTATGAGATTGGAATAAGCGGCCTGGAATGCATTTCCTCGTGCCTGAAATCAAACTCCCGTGAGACACAAGCCTGTCCTGGGGGCAGGTTGTGCTTTCAAATTCAATGCTGCAAGCGCCTAAAAATAGCTAAGCCATAAAGGTTTAAGTAGCAAAAACAACAACAATAATAACAAAATTAAGTTGTCTTCTCTGTGCACAGAACGAGAAATTGGGCCATTGGCCTTCGCTGAATTTTATCTGGACATTCCACATTACAATGGCTGGTGCCAGTGCATCCACGAACATTTCCAGCTAAGAAAAAAAATTCGCCCTAAAGGGAACTTGGCTGGAGTGATAACAGTACTTCATGTGCGTTTTAACATAAAGTTGCAGAATAGCAAGGACTTTCCCACGTCCCAGCTGGCGAGACAAGCCTCCGCTCGATAAGGGTATTTTGGCCTGCTCTTCCACGTCGGCCAGATGCGATGGAAGTCGTGGGGGTCACCGCACCCCACCGCACTTGACCCCCACCACACGCCAGTAACGATGACCTGTTGGCCCCCCTTTTTACACTGCTGGGCCCATAGCGACAGGGGAGGTTTGGGTCAAGAAACTCGTTTCAACTGCGAGATGGAATAGAACCGACGAACTCTTTGCGTGCCAGGTGGATTAGTAACAACGCTGAGAGACGGCGAGGCCTTCATCCAGCAGCGGATTTGACCACAGCCGAGGAGGAATAGCGAAACCAGTGCCGAACGAATTCGTTTCCTTAATGACGACGATCGTTTGTGTTGTGATCGAAACGTCGTCGTCGTTTTTTTTGTTACTTTCTTTGAACCATACCCGTGACTTTACCGCGAGACTCAAAGAATATTTAAATTACATCATTGTTTTTTTTTAAAGAAATATGCCCGCATTTAATCCAGCCGAGGCGGGGGGGGGGCGCTGCGGCGGGTGACTACATTTCCCGCGCGGAGGAATACCGCAACTCACGACGGAGGGTGGTGAATCACCCCACTCCCCCAACCCCCTTCTCTCCGATTTCCCAGTTCGGATAGCGACGCGACGCACGAGCCGCGCCCGCCCGCGATTCGCTACCGCCCAATCACGCGGTCGCGGCCCCGCAGCCAACCGCGCGCGGCGGCGGTGTCGCGAGGCGCGCTTATCCGCGCTGCGAAATGCAAACGCGCGCCGCGGCCTGTGCACATCCGCGTCGCGGCAGAGTTGAGAGGGAGGGAGGGGGCGGGATTTCTTTTTCGTTGCTTGGGGGTTTGCCGCGACCTCGGTGTTTACTTTTTGTCGTATTAATCTCTTAATTATTTGGAGTACATTTTTTCGTGTTTTTTTTTTTAAACATCTGTCGGAGGTTAATGTTCATGAGGTATCGGTAGCGGCGTCGTGAACTTGAATTGTTTTCCCACCACCACCGCCGCCGCCGCCTTACACGCGCGCACATGGATAAGTTCGCGATTCGGATGGCGGGGCCCGGTGGTGAGTGCGCATGGCTTGTTGTTTACGTGCCGTAAGACGTCGATTGTTTTAAGTTACATATCTTTTTTTAATCGCCGTGTTTTGTTTAAATAGCCGCCGCGCGGATCATCGTGGGGACTTACAGCAGTGGTCGGTGACGTTGAGTAACCCAAACGTTTGATGCAAAAGCCAGGCGCGGTTTGATCGCTAATGGTGGTTACTGGCAACCGCCACGGTAATGTGGAATTTCAACCATTGGTTTACTGTAACTTATACACGTAGTGTCAGACGTGTATAAGTTGCATTATACACAGCGCAGTGTATTTGACCGAATGACCTATACTACAAATATACAGTAAGGAAAGCTTGCTGGTTAGACCTGAAACTGGCCAGAGAAATGTTGCATGTCCACAAATAGTGTGAGACCTGTTGGATGTCTTTTTGTTGTGTCACGCTATAAAGTAAATGCCACAGTGGAAAGTTAATAGTGGATCATCTCCTGGCGAGCCCGCAATCATCCATAGGAACGTACAAATTTAAACGAGCGCATAGCATATTTGGGATTGAAAGTTTCAGAAAGTGCAAGCCCTTTTACGAAGCTACGATGTTCCCACTTTGTGGAAAACCAGCTGTGTGTTTCAGGCACGGGGCGCCTAGGGACGTGGAATTTCCACCACTGTGCTGTTTGGCTAACCAGAAAGCTCGTTTCTCGAGATGCAATTATCAGTTGCATTGTGTGTGTGTGTTAGTTATACAACTTTTAATTGTCAATATTTGCCTGGCGCCATTGCCTCTGGTCATAAAAATCGGGAATTACCCATGATGTTGTCAGGGCCACCGATGATGTAAATCAGGGAGACGTGTGCCGACTTTTACTTGGTTAAGTTATTTCCTTCATGCAGCCTGTTACGAATAGGACATGCGTACACTAACGTTTCACACGAAACCCGATAGTAATATGGAGTGTGTAATGTATTTAGCGCGTATGACCAAAACCGCCCATAATTCTCCATGCATAACAGGCGTTGTAGGCTCTGTCTATGTGGTTACAGCAGCCCGTCCAAATCAATTGCTGTCATGCACTTACATATGCTGTGCCCCACCCGTCACCATCCCGCCCTGACCAGGATGGTGAAGTATGGTAAAAATGACCCCGCCACACGGCTTGGCTTGGGCAGACCCCTCTTTCACCGGTGGCTTTACAAATGGCTGCAGATGTACAATTGTGGTACACAGACCTGGCCAAACATGCTTGGCACAAAGACATTCACAGAGACGTTTGGTTCACGCAGGACCTCGGTGGACTTACGAATTGTCTTAACACACCCAGGCGGTGTTGCTTCTGTTTGTTGTGTTCGACACACCGTGGGTGACTCATTTGCGAAGTGTCACCGCGGTGCCGCTGGTCCTGCTTGAGTTACGTTGCAGTGCATGACAGCATGGCCACTAATTACGTTACAGCACAAGTACTGTTGCCGTGTGTGTGAGTGTGTGGCTCGTTCAATTGCACCCGGGAACCTGATCGCCGGCTCTCAATGCACACGTGTCGTGGGAGCGCTAAATTTAGGTCTTATTGTCATCCGAAGCTATACTCAACACGGTATGCATGTAATATTTCCTTCAGGGTGCACATGCGAGATTGGGCTATTTTGGACACATTGCTTGTAATAATTCTGTATTGATGTTACAGGCCCTTGTCGGTTCACTGTTGGGATGAAGGCCCTCCCATGCCGTGGTAGTCTGTGTGGATTTGTAAAGGGAGAGAGCGGCCGGTAGTGGTTTAGTTATCGCCGCCAAGGTTAGCTGTTACCGCTAGTCGAACTCGGGTTCTCTTGAGTTTATAGTACAGGAAAGTGTTATAATTCACTGCGCACCACCACGCCGAATACAGTGCATGATACAGTGTTGTTATGAAGTCCCGTTGTGTCATTAAGGAGCATAGGCTGTGGACTGAATGTTGCAGTTAAAACTATTTGTATATATAAATGTGACCCAGAAAGGTGCATTGTTACAATAATGTGTGTGCGAAATATCATAAGGCTTAAATGCACTGTACAATATACACTTGTGTTAAATTGTTTCGCTAATGAGGCATTTGCGATACATTCATTGCAAATGCCTGCAAGTTCAAAATGGAAATGCTATACAGTTTAACACGTAGGCTTTAATATGGAAATGCTATAGTGTGTTAATAATTTAAAAGTATGTGCGTGTGTATAAAATAATATCCAGCAAGGCGCCACCTAGTTCCAAGACTGTTTCAGGAGGGCCTACTTTGGGATATTTACCACATACCTGGGTTCACAATTTTTTTTTATTAATTTCAATGGCAATGTAATTGCAATCTCAGCTAACAATACCGTTGTAATGGTTATTATAATTAACCCCAGGTCTGATTTGACCAATTCCATCCATATTGACTGCTTTGCACGTATAAGGGAATCAATCGCCTGAGCAAACTCCATACACACGAGGAGTTATTGCTCACAGGTCTTAACATTTTCAAGCCCACGTCACACCCCTACAGTACAATCTTGATGATTGCCGTGTGCCTCTATCCAGACTCCATGGTGATGTAGTAAAGCTGTGCACTGTTATGCTTGCCCGATGACCAATCACCCAGAATGTGCTAGCTCTAATCGAGATCTCAGAAACTATGCAGGATTGAGCTTGGAAGGAGCATGGGCAACCGTTGTGCATAATACAGTAATTGTTGTAGGCTGCTTTGGATCTATGTTGTCAGAAGAGTATACTGCAGAAACATAAATCAAGGTATTATACAATGATCCAACAATTATGCGCTCTGCCTTCATCAAATCGCACTGACGAGCGTGGTTGAAGTATGGTCAAAAAACCCTGACCAACTGCACCTTGTGGGGAGGCCCGCATCCACCTGCGGATTGACAAAAGGGCTCTACATATATAACACATGATCGATGTGAGTCCTGTATTTGAATTCAGCAGGTAAATACAGATGCACGCTAAAACGTTCTGGATTGGTGGTATTAAGATACAAAGGTTACTTGTAAACTGTTGAATTTGCCAAGGTTAAAGAGCACGAGAGATAAGCCGGCTACAATATAACACGTTTGATTCAATGCAAATTAATGTATTCAATTAAAAAATTACATTGCACAATTGCACGCGCTTTATATATTTGTAGCAAAATTGTTTTATGTCATGTTGCTTGGTCATTACCTCAACTAATAGCTTTTGTACTAGTTGATTCCAACGTGCTTTAATTTTACCAGCTGCCAGGTGCCACTGTATACAATTTGCTATCAGAAGGCGTGTATTTAAATTCAATGTAATGGTCAACTGGGTCTACCATCCCATATAGACCAGAACAATAATTACCATTTAAAAATAATAATACCTCCCATAACAATAACAGTGTTGTCTTCAAGCTTTACTTTCAGTGGTAACTTACCTCATGTGATGAAAGGGACAGTGTGGAAGACATTTATTTCAGTTCGTGGAGCGGTGGTACAGTGGTTAGCACATCACACTGTGAACTGGGCTACCATGAGTTTGATTCCGTGGCACGACTAGCATCAGTGGCAAGTGATATCAGAACTGGTCCTGCCCTCCCTTCAACCCATGCCAAACAGGATGGTAAAGTATGGAAAATAAAATACCCCATGAGCAACATGGTTTGGGTAGGCCTTCATCCATTGGTCGATTGAGAATGCCTGGAATAATTATTTTTATGTCAGTATTTGGTGCCATGATTGCGAACAGTATGAATAATAGTGGTCATTCCACAGTACTAGCAGTACAAATTGCATACAATTAAGTGTTTAAAACACGTTTTCATCGTTGTATGTAGAAATAGTTTTTAGTTATGCAAATTCTATGCATTTTCTTCCCAAATTAGTTTATGGAACCGCAATGGTAATCATTAGCATGATGGCCAAATATTGGAATTTTTGCCGACATCACAAAGATCCTGGAAATTATCTGACAAGCCATGCAAAATTACACGGGTTCTCAGGGGAATTGAGCTGGTGGTCTCAGCCCGGTCACCAATGACTGCATCGACAAACCTTACATTGAGTTTATTTTTTTCACTTAGTTTATTCCAGCTCTAAGAATACAAAAATATAATATGGTTTTGATTGGCATGTAACAAAATGTATTTGCAGGCCTCATGAAAAGCGTGACCATAGTATGAATAATGAGACCTTTAAAGGGAATTTTTAAGTGGTTCTGTGATCTCACATGGCACTTTTTCAGACTTGGTGGTCGATGGCACACGAAGAGAGAGTTACAAATATCAATTGTCTTACATGACTGATGGCATGATTTTTATGGAATGATAAGAGCAAGAAAAAAGCATAATTTTGCAAAAAAATTAAGTTGTATATTCAGGTACGGTGTATAGTCAGGGCCACCCAGGTAAAAGGGGGGGCATAAGGGAAAATTTGCTAGGGTGAGGGAAAAAAGTATTTGATCCCCTGCTGATTTTGTACGTTTGCCCACTGACAAAGAAATGACCAGTCTATAATTTTAATGATAGGTTTATTTGAACAGTGAGGGACAGAATAACAACAAAAAAATCCAGAAAAATGCATGTCAAAAATGTTATCAATTGATTTGCATTTTAATGAGGGAAATAAGTATTTGACCCCCTCTCAATCAGAAAGATTTCTGGCTCCCAGCTGTCTTTTATACAGGTAACGAGCTGAGATTAGGAGCACACACTTAAAGGGAGTGCTCCTAATCTCAGCTTGTTACCTGTATAAAAGACACCTGTCCACAGACGCAATCAATCAATCAGATTCCAAACTCTCCACCATGGCCAAGACCAAAGAGCTATCCAAGGATGTCAGGGACAAGATTGTAGACCTACACAAGGCTGGAATGGGCTCAAGACCATTGCTAAGCAGCTTGGTGAGAAGGTGACAACAGTTGGTGCGATTATTCGCAAATGGAAGAAACACAAAAGAACTGTCAATCTCCCTCGGCCTGGGGTTCCATGCAAGATCTCACCCCGTGGAGTTGCAATGATCATGAGAACGGTGAGGAATCGGCTTAGAACTCCACGGGAGGATCTTGTCAATGATCTCAAGGCGGCTGGGACCATAGTCACCAAGAAAACAATTGGTAACACACTACGCAGTGAAGGACTGAAATCCTGCACCGCCCGCAAGGTCCCCCAGCTCAAGAAAGCACATATACATGCCTGTCTGAAATTTGCCAATGAACATCTGAATGATTCAGAGGACAACTGGGTGAAAGTGTTGCGGTCAGATAAGACCAAAATGGAGCTCTTTGGTATCAACTCAACTCGCCGTGTTTGGAGGAGGAGGAATGCTGCCTATGACCCCAAGAACACCATCCCCACCGTTAAACATGAAGGTGGAAACAGTATGCTTTGGGGGTGTTTTTCTGCTAAGGGGACAGGACAACTTCACCGCATCAAAGGGACGATGGACGGGGCCATGTACCGTCAAATCTTGGGTGAGAACCTCCTTCCCTCAGCCAGGGCATTGAAAATGGGTCGTGGATGGGTATTCCAGCATGACAATGACCCAAAACACACGGCCAAGGTAACAAAGGAGTGGCTCAAGAAGAAGCACATTAAGGTCCTGGAGTGGCCTAGCCAGTCTCCAGACCTTAATCCCTTAGAAAATCTGTGGAGGGAGCTGAAGGTTCGAGTTGCCAAACGCCAGCCTCGAAACCTTAATGACTTGGAGAAGATCTGCAAAGAGGAGTGGGACAAAATCCCTCCTGAGATGTGTGCAAACCTGGTGGCCAACTACAAGAAACGTCTGACCTCTGTGATTGCCAACAAGGGTTTTGCCACCAAGTACTAAGTCATGTTTTGCAGAGGGGTCAAATACTTATTTCCCTCATTAAAATGCAAATCAATTTATAACATTTTTGACATGCGTTTTTCTGGATTTTGTTGTTATACTGTCTCTCACTGTTCAAATAAACCTACCATTAAAATGATAGACTGATCATTTCTTTGTCAGTGGGCAAACGTACACAATCAGCAGGGGATCAAATACTTTTTTCCCTCACTGTATGTACCTTACACAGCAAAGACAACCCTACAGCAGGGGCTGTTTTTTGTCGTTATTGAATGAGGGTACCTACGTAGAATTTATCCCTGGGACTTTAGCCCCTTCCCTCGCCCTCCGTAAACCTATTGGAGGCCCTGGGTATAGATCTTGGTGCGTGCTGTAATGTACACGGTATATTATGTGTTTTAAGTTATCTATAAATGTTTCCAGCAATTTGTGTGCATGCAAGCTTTTTTTGTGTATCCATGCACAGCATTGCGTACTTGCAAAAAAAACCAGTTCTGCAAGATTACATTTTTTGTTGTCAAATATCTTAGCCGTTTTGTCTGTAGATTTAACAGAAGCCTTGCAAACGTCCGTGCCTGTATCCTTGCTGGTGTGTCACGTTTAATTAATCGAGATCAAGTGATGCCATCACACCCGGCTTTTGCTATATTGACCACCAATTCGTACCAGTATTCTATCTTAATTTGGATTCACCAACCTCTGGGTGCCACTTTTTCTGCTTGTATTGGTAACCCACGCACTCCTCCATCCTTCACACGTGCCCCGTCTGTCACAGCCTCTTCTTCCAGATTACATCTACAGCACTGTGTTGCCGCATTCTATTCCAAACTTACAAATTGCTTCCCTGTGCTGAAATAACACATGGCATCCTCTGCATGGACATGGATTCAAAGGCCAGAAGCTGAAGTTCAGCGTGGGTCTCAGATTTTTTTGTCGGACAAGACCGCTGGGATAGTGCACATGAGCTGTATCCATAGAAAGACAGCTTACGTGCACCATCCCACACAGTCGTAGTGATTTTAGCAATTGCAGCCTTCAAACTGTTAGTTTGACACGTAGGCTTTGGCGATCAATATTATTCATAATTAAGGTTTTTTTGGTTTAGATTGTGTAAGTATAAATGTGTTGTTAAACCTGCCACCACTCGACATGGCCATTTAGTAAGGTTTGTCACGTAAACGAAACGTGCCAACTATTTACTACTTCAGCCCACAGGTGTGTTGGAGAATTCTGGCAAAATCGCCCGATGACGCTGGATGTACTTACCAGCAAAACGTCGTACTCAAATTGAATGTTGTGGATTTACTTTCCAACACACCGGTGTGCTGAAGAAGTAACTAATTGCCACGTTTTGTTTACATGAGGAACCTTACTAATTGTCTGTGCGGGTGGAGGCGGTTTAGCCACGCATTTATACTTAGGTGATCTAACAATAAAAAAACTGTATTCATATTGTTAGTTGAGCGCTGTAAAATTCAGCCTTTGTCCATCCACCACTGGATGAGGGCCTCCCCGTGCGGATTATGATGGTTGTTTGTCCATACTTCACGCTAGTCATGATGGGTTGGTGAAGGCTTGGAGCATAGATTTGGGAACATATAAAGAGTACAACGATGGATTTTGCTTGACTGCTGTCTGCTTTTAACGACAGCCCCACGTCCGCTTAACATTTGTTATATATGGTCGGTCACCTATTTGAGCAATGCAAGCTCCAGCCTGCTTAGCTTCTGAGATCTAATGAGATGGATTGTATTCTGGATAATTTGTCATCTATACTGTGGTATCTACTGTACATACATTGTGCATGGTTTTTTTTATCGCGTGTGTTTGCGTATCAGTGTTGTCATCTGCTTGTGGGTGCCTTTTTATTTATTGTGCACGAATCGGCCTAACTGTGAGTTTAGGTGTGTTTATTTTAGCCGTGGTCGTGTATAGCATTTGTGAGTGAGTGTTTGGCTAGTGTTCAGTACGCTCAGCACTTAACCTGCAGGGGTGTTACGATTCAGATATTTTAAATCGATTCTCAAGCTCACGATACATGCATGGAGTCAAGTGTAAGAAATTATATTTTTTGACTTTGTATATATGCTATATGTAATGAATTCAGATGACCCCTCCAACCGCTGCAGAATGTTATATTCACAACAATGTTATGAATATGATTACCGAATCGAATCACTATTCTAAATTGTGACAGTTCATTGAATTGCAAGGGAACATTTGGACAAATGATATGTTAATATTCTAATACCAATGTTCAGTGATATACTGATGGAACATTTAGACTTATGGAGCGAATACAACTACAAACGAGAGAGAGGAAAAAAAACATTAAAAAATACAAATGATGATGGTAAAAACAGTGATGAAAATAATCCATTCTTGAAATTCAAGTTGCAGAATTTTCTGAAGTGGCATTGCCATATCACGCAAATTGTTGTAAGGATGGATTGTCCGAGTCACCTGGTGGCCAGGTGACTCGGACAACAGTCACTGCTGAGTCGTGCCTACGTTAAAAAATATATTGCATAATAGCGATTGAGCTTGTTTATTGATGCCATAGCCTACTTTCTAATGTTTTACAGTGACTTACAGCTAAAACAAAAAAATCCTCGTAACTATATAAACACTTCTGCAGGTCTGCTACCTTTGTTAAATAATAATTTGAAGCCCTCGCTTCGGTTTAAGATAATTGTTAACTCACCTGCTGATGTGGCTATAGTATACCGTGCTTCTGGCGTTTTACAGCTTGAGCAAAGTAACAGCTTTGGTTCTTTCGGTAAAGTCACGTAGAAAGGTTAAAAGAAAATAACAAAAAAACTACGACGTTTCGATCGCAACACAAGGACCATCACTGCCCACTACTACCATCACCTCTCGCAGCAACCTCCACCGTCACCAGTGTATGTATAAAGCTAGGTGCAATGATTACCAGACAGCCTTTTAATTGGTGGAAACCCACCACCAGCACCATCATTGCCCACGACTACCATCACCTCTTACACCGCCCCACATCACCTTCCAGCACCGCCCCACGTGCTGGGGCACAACGTTTTTAATCCCTTACATTAACATTAGCTACCCCGCCCATGCTGCTGACACTTGGGATACGCCCATTTTAAACCTTTATAAACAGTTTGCCTTTAGAGGCTAACCCCCATTTCCTGATTACGACCGCTTGTGTTGCGATCGAAACGTAGTTTTTTTGTTATTTTCTTTGAACCTATCTATGTGACTTTACCGAAAGACCCAAAGAATATGAATTCCTGCAGTCACGAAAGCTTTAAGTCAAGTAGAGGTGCAATATGTTGCCTTGCAAAAGTGTTGTACTTGACAAGAAAGTCAGATAGTAGTGGGGGGGGGGGGTGCATTATGTAACTTTGTTTTGACAACAGGCTGTAAAGGGGGAAACAAACATTTAAAAAGTTCTTAGAAACAAATAGAATAACTGATCATAATATGCGCACGTTGTTTCTAGCCGTTCCATTGACCTTGGCATAATTCACTTGTTTTTTTATATGTCCAAGTATTAAATCGGTTCTCCCATGCATTGCACATTTTGCGACAGGAACTGACTTTTTGTTTGTTTCATTTAACTTTTTAACATTGGTGTTTTCACACAACCAATATGATTCATTTGTTTTTTGGATTACATCATGTGGGCGTAGCTCGAATTGACATAGTATCTACGCTGTAATCCAGTAACGAATTATGAATCGTTCGTTGGTATTTGCCTATGTTCCGGGTTAACCACGTATAAAAAAATGTTTATCAGATATATTTGGCACATCCCCATATCTACAGAACCACTAAGTTTCCTGTCAAAATATGTGGCTGGGTGACTTCGGGGATAATTATTGTTTATTTTGCATAGCATTACACTGCACTGTCGAAAATGACTTATTGTTTTGCTTGTTTATCAAGCCTTGAGTCTCTGTACAGCCTTTAATGAGGATCCTGCCAAGTTCACAGTCGGGGGCGCTATTGCTATGCGTAACTCCAATCGAGTTGTTTGCAGGTATTTTTCAGCACTGGGAGGTGTGACCCATTGTCAATTATATCCTAAATAACTTTTGTTAGCTATGGGAGGAAACCCATTCAGAACAGGTGGAGAACATACAAACTCCACTCAGGCACCCCAGTCACGAATCTCACCCGGTACCTTCCTGCTGTGAGGCACAAGTGTTACCATTGTGCTACGTTGTTGCCGTGAAGTATTTGTACATTAACCCTTTTTTGTTCCGAGACGTCTGCAAGTTGCAGCGTGAGGGGTCCCGTTCCCCTCTGAATCTCTGAACGCGAAAGCGGCTCCACGTTAATTTTACTTAGAGGCATAGCACTCCATGATATCTGGCGCCAAACTGTGCCACATGCCCTCTCCTGCATTGCCTTGTGGGAGGCCCGGTACCAATAAAGTTATTTTATGTGAGTTTTTCTTCCGGTTTCGTTTTGATGATGTACATATATAGTGAGGGAAAAAAAGTCTTTGATCCCCTGCTGATTTTGTACGTTTGCCCACTGACAAAGAAATGATCAGTCTATAATTTTAATGGTAGGTTTATTTGAACAGTGAGAGACAGAATAACAACAATAAAATCCAGAAAAACGCATGTCAAAAATTTTAAGAATTGATTTGCATTTTAATGAGGGAAATAAGTATAAGACCCCTCTGCAAAACATGACTTAATACTTGGTGCAAAACCCTTGTTGGCAATCACAGAGGTCAGACGTTTCTTGTAGTTGGCCACCAGGTTTGCACACATCTCAGGAGGGATTTTGTCCCACGCCTCTTTGCAGATCTTCTCCAAATCATTAAGGTTTCGAGGCTGACGTTTGGCAACTCGAACCTTCAGCTCCCTCCACAGATTTTCTTTGGGATTAAGGTCTGGAGACTGGCTCGGCCACTCCAGGACCTTAATGTGCTTCTTCTTGAGCCACTCCTTTGTTGCCTTGGCCGTGTGTTTTGGGTCATTGTCATGCTGGAATACCCATCCACGACCCATTTTCAATGCCCTGGCTGAGGGAAGGAGGTTCTCACCCAAGATTTGACGGTACATGGCCCCGTCCATCGTCCCTTTGATGCGGTGAAGTTGTCCTGTCCCCTTACCAGAAAAAACACCCCCAAAGCATAATGTTTCCACCTCCATGTTTGACGGTGGGGATGGTGTTCTTGGGGTCATAGGCAGCATTCCTCCTCCTCCAAACACGGCGAGTTGAGTTGATGCCAAAGCGCCCCATTTTGGTCTTATCTGACTGCAACACTTTCACCCAGTTGTCCTCTGAATCATTCAGATGTTCACTGGCAAATTTCAGACGGGCATGTATATGTGCTTTCATGAGCAGGGGGACCTTGCGGGCGCTGCAGGATTTCAGCCCTTCACGGCGTAGTGTGTTACCAATTGTTTTCTTGGTGACTATGGTCCCAGCTGCCTTGAGATCATTGACAAGATCCTCCCGTGTAGTTCTGGGCTGATTCCTCACCGTTCTCATGATCATTGCAACTCCACGAGGTGAGTTCTTGCGTGGAGCCCCAGGCCGAGGGAGATTGACAGTTATTTTGTGTTTCTTCCATTTGCGAATAATCGCACCAACTATTGTCACCTTCTCACCAAGCTGCTTGGCATTGGTATTGTAGCCCATTCCAGCCTTGTGTAGGTCTACAATCTTGTCCCTGACATCCTTGGAGAGCTCTTTGGTCTTGGCCATGGTGGCGAGTTTGGAATCTGATTGATTGATTGCTTCTGTGGACAGGTGTCTTTTATACAGGTAACAAGCTGAGATTAGGAGCACTCCCTTTAAGAGTGTGCTCCTAATCTCAGCTCGTTGCCTGTATAAAAGACACCTGGGAGCCAGAAATCTTTCTGATTGAGAGGGGGTCAAATACTTATTTCCCTCATTAAAATGCAAATCAATTTATAACATTTTTGACATGCGTTTTTCTGGATTTTTTGTTGTTGTTATTCTGTCTCTCACTGTTCAAATAAACCTACCATTAGAATTATAGACTGATCATTTCTTTGTCAATGGGCAAACGTACAAAATCAGCAGGGGATAAAATACTTTCTTCCCTCACTGTACGTCATTGGAATGGAATCGGAAGAAAAACTGCAACGTGAAAGGGTTATTATGAAAAGATGAATTTGTCGCCCTCTTTAAATGACCGCTTGGCAGTGCTCATATCTGTTGGCAGTTCTGAGCCTAAGAATGAAATTTCCACATTCCTAAGGCAAGGGCACAATATGTAAATGTGTTTTTTTAGATCTATTTCGACAAAAGCGGTAGTGATCGTAAATTGCTGCAGCCTGAATAAATAAAGCTTATTTACTTAAAAATGAAAGTGTTTTCTGAGGGTTAAATAAGGTTACCGTCTACTATGTCATTGCTAATGTGAAATTTTTGTTCTTGCAGGGCTTTTTCCGAGCATTGATCCTGGTAGGGTTTGTGTTGTTTCACATCACTTATTGCATCGATTCATAACACTGCACTAGTTTTCTCATTCACTGATACAAAGTTGTTATCGCAGCACTCCCATGCAGAGATTGGAGGTGAAATTTTACGTCAGTGTTCTTTTTCCCCATCTCATTTAACGTAAAATCGTCATTTATTCTATCGTTTTTCAACACTTGCTCGTGCCTTTCGGTTTACCGATGGCATTTAGACACAATATATGGCAGTGCTGAATTGCTCCACGTGTTGTTCTTTCCTTGAGTGTTAAATATTTCCTGTGGGTCACACCTTCGGTAATTAGCGTAATCAATTTACGGAGCGTTAACAAATGAACACCCGAGGGCATTGCATTTCACCATGGAGGAGGCCGAGGTGATAAATACTTGTTGGTGTCGCGAGCGGTCTTCTTTTGCCCTCGATCTTTTAAGCTAATTGTATTGAATGTAAAACAAAAATGTCAAAAGTGCAATCGGTTTCCCACTAAAACTAGCTGGGGGCAGTGGTGAAATTACACATTTCTAAAGCGCGGGGGGGGGGGGGGTGGAGGTGAGTTAAATCCTTATCGCAGTGATTGTTGATTGGCCAAAATTGATTTTCAATCCATGAGCTTCGATGAGTTGAGTCAACTCCCGATTTGAACTGTTGAGCTTTTCCGATTGCAAGCTGTGCTTTAAGCCACTTTGCTACCTGACCAGATTAATTTACTTCGATGCAGCATGTGCGAGGCTTAGGAATGCTGTAATGAATGTCTGTAATTCATTTACTGGTTCCTGCCTCCCTCCTGTTAAGCTCCTCGCTAACACCACTCTCCTTCCTCTATGCCTACATTAGTGTCAATGTAGTCAGCTTGTTTTATTTTAGTTATGGTCTTAGACTTGTCAATGATAACCTGTGGAAATTTTCACTTCATAATCTGGATTTAATTTAATAATTTATTTAATATTTTTAACGAAAGCAGACAAAATGTTGTCCATGATTAGCTATCAAAATTTGCCACACACAAATATTATCAACCAATCGGTGAACTCTTTTTACAGTGGCTACATATTTATATATCCATTACCAATTCATGAATTCCTCATTGCACTAAAGTTTAATGATTTTGCTAAGTTATAACAAGTGCATCTTAATTCAGACAAGTGAATACATTTTTTTCAAATTTGGCAAATGTGGACCGAGATATTTGAACCCAAAGTCACTTATCCTCTGGACGTTCCATCTTATTCAAAGACAAGACGACCCTGTCATTCTTCCCCAAACGTGCCTGTTCGACTCTGCTCTCTATGTCTGGGCTGTGCGCACAGGCGCCCTGGAGAACATGCTGGCTATGAAGCCGCCACAGCTGGAGGTGTACGAGCAGCCTAAGTCGCGCGGCATGCGCTTCCGCTACGAGTGCGAGGGCCGCTGTGCAGGCAGCATCCTGGGAGATCGAAGCACGGACAGCAACAAGACCTACCCGGCCGTCAAGGTGAGACACCCGACAAACCATCAGACGGTGAGACACCTGACGAACCGTTAAGGTGAGAACCATTACGGTGACCTCCTGACGAACCCTCAAACGGTGAGACACCTGACAAACCATTAAGGTGAGAACCATTACGGTGGGACTCCTGACAAACCCTCAGACGGTGAGACACCCAACGAAACCATCAGACGTCAACATACATACGTCAACATATTGTCTTGATGATGAACTCTCGGATGATGGCATAACACAGGTATGTGCAGGTATCAGTCATATGTGGGACCTGATTTGCCAGGATCACAATATTATCAGAGCATTTTTGCTGGCATGTTTTGCCACAAGTATGCGTGGTTAATGCAGACTTGATGCCTTGCAATAGGTATCTATTTGGTGTTTGAACATCTTAATACCTGTATTCTTAGCTCTTTCGGTAAAGTCACGTTCAAGGGAAACAATAAAATATATATAAAACAATAAAAAATTCTCACGACGTTTCGACCATAACACAAACGGTCGTCATCAGGTGTGTCGGTTTGCATAAATTTATTTTTAAACGGTGTATTTATTTATAAAAAAACGTCAGCGCCACGCGCAGCGATTTGGCAGTTTATTTAGAAGGACGAGTCCATCTATGTTCTGAAAAGAGGAGGGGGTAGACGAAAAATTAATGTATGCTGTCTGAAAGCCACTGTAAGCGTGAACAATCAATTAAGACCTGAAATGGTTTATCAAATTTTTCTAATGATTGCTAAGCCAGAATCCATCTTCTCGGTTGAAATTGTCTCTGTGCTTGTATATGTGGATAGCCTCATGAACGAATCTCTCATGGTAGTCAGATGGCTTACAAAGAACCTCTGTCTTGGAAAAGTCAATGTCATGTGAGCCTACTGAATTATAACAAATCGCTGCGCGTGGCGCTGACGTTTTTTTTTATAAATAAATACACCGTTTAAAAATAAATAAATTTATGCAAACCGACACACCTGATGACGACCGTTTGTGTTATGGTCGAAACGTCGTGAGAATTTTTATTGTTTTATATATATTTTAATATTTTATTGTTTCCCTTCAACGTGACTTTACCGAAAGAGCTAAGAATATGAATTACTGCAGTCACGAAAGCTTTAAATCAAAATCTTAATACCTGCTTTATTGGCAGAATGGTTAAAGCCTATTCTTATTTTCTTTCATCAATCATTTTTTTTATTTTACGTGCCAATATCGCCCTCGGTAAAATACGCGTCAGTGCACATTTCAACGGAACGGGAAGGGTACGGGGAGCATACAGCAACAGGAATGAAAACAGAAACCCTGTCACGCCCTCAGCGGCTAACACCGACTGAGCAAGGTAAATTGCAACCGCGCGCAAAATAAAGTGCAACCATGACATGATGATGATGGTGATGATGATACCCTCCCAGGTGGCACCCCACCACAAGAACACCCTCCCAAATGAAGCCCTACCGCCGCTATGAACGTGCCAATGTGCCGTTTTGACACCGCCAGATAATTCCCCATCACGCCCAACACGCGCTGTCTCGACGACGCGCTGTCAAGTGAAGGAGGGCCTTGCCACAAACAAACAGCACTTTCGTGATTTTCATGCCTTGCTCCACGAATGCGCTTTCATGAAGACACGCTATCACATGACGTCAGACCGCGGCAACGTGCCGTGTTGATGACGAACTTTCAGGTGGCGCGACATCACAGCAGTACGCTGGCATGATTTTGCACGTGAAGGTGAAGTGTTAGCACAGCGCCCGGCATGTAAACTTCCATTATCTTAAAATAATTTATATAGCGCCTTATCCAAGGCGCTTTGCACAAAATTAACAATCGTACAGATGAATGTAATGGTGGGGATGAGGTGAATGAAATAGATGAGAGCAAACATTGGGGGAAAAATCTGTGATGCGTGAATTGGGTGAAAGCGAAATTGATTACAGTAAATGATGACGAATGGATTGAATGAATGAGGAATGAGCGATAGCCGTATAATGAGAATATGAAGAGGGAAAAGTAACGGTGGTGGCGGTTATGAGGGGGAGATTAAGGGGTCATGGGGTGAGCTATGGAAATTAGGTGAGTTTTGAGCGCGTAGCGGAAACTAGAAAGCGACGGTGACTTGAATGTGGATCTTGATACGGGTTGGGGGGACGATTCGTCACATTCTTAACGTTGACAGCCTCACGATCTGCCATGTGTGTGTTGAGTTTGAGATTTGCGTTTGTCCACGAGGCTAAGTTATTGAGTATTGAGTTGACCGAACGACTTATCGCCGCAGCTGGTGAACTGCACTGGGCCGGCCAAGGTGCGCGTGTCGCTCGTGAGCAAGAATGACCCGCACCGGCCTCACCCGCACAGCCTGGTAGGGAAGGACTGCTCGGATGGTGTGTGCGAGGTGGACGTCTCCTCGGGGGTCACCATCGTGCAGTCAGTACTGGTGCACTGCACTCAAAACGCACAGAACAGTGCATACCACACACGCTGGACCCGATACACAAAAACGCCGCACTGTACAAACACGCCACATGCCAAACGCGGCACACGGCACACGGCACACGTCACGGAGACACACTCTGTTGGGCACACAACGTGCCACACACTGTTCTGGATACAACACACTTCCCTCAATAGATCACACACTGCACAATGCAGCACACAGAACACAGTGCGCAACACAGACGATGCTGCACACAGCACACTATACACCAAAAACAGCACTTAACTCACCACACAAAACACTGTACACTTAACACTGCACCCAGCACACGTCATATGACGTGCTGCACACAATACACCACGCACAGCACTTGACACATGAAATGCCACGCAATACAATGCGGCCACTCACACGGTACTCAAAAGATCACATTGCATACAACGAGCTACGCACATCGCGTAACACACCAGACACAAAATGGCACAGCACAATAGGATAAACCACATAAAAACTAAATAAATTGGCATGGTCTTGAGACTCAAGAGGGGCTTTCCCAGGAAAACAATAAATAAATATATCAGCATACTTCCTAGTTAGGAGTTGAATCTGCTTATCATCCCTCCGGAATCAATAACACGAGTACCGCTTCGTGGAAAGTTCACACCGCACAGTTTTGGAGGTGACGCGGCCTAGCCATGAGCGCGCTCCATTCGCCGCTTGTGTAGAGGTTCACAGTTCGATTCCAGCGGCCACCCTGGTTATTGCTTGCGGGTGTATTAACTTTCAAAATACACGCCACGTGATTCGCAGTGGACAGAGCAGGCCAGTTTACGCTGGCATCGTGGTCTCAATTTGCCAAGTTTCACAATTATGACCCAAAAATTAATCACTTGGAATATGACATGGCAATCGCCGTCCCACCGTCTGTGAAAGCTTGGCAGAACCCTCCTGAAAAGAACATTTATGCCACTGCCTCAGTGTGCTTGCTCGTTAAAGCAATTAGACACTTTGAATTGTATATCAGTGTTTAGGTATGTATTTCTAACTCTCTCGCACCGTACGTAGCCAACCGTGCTAGTCGGAGGTGCGGGATACAATTTGTTCTCAAAACAACGCTCTGTGTGCATAGTCTTTCATATCAATAATAATAATAATGTCCTGTTTGCCTAGTGTTTCTCAACAGTGTTCCCCAAAAACTCTGTTCTAGGTTCCAAAATCTGGGCATTCAGTGCGTTAAGAAGAAAGAGGTTGCGGATGCCCTGAAGCTAAGACTCCAGAAGAACGTGAACCCTTACAAAGGTAACGCATGATCCTGTACACCCGCTTTCCAGCGATCTATTATGCTTTACAGCCATAGAATTATAACAACAAAAAACAAGGCAGATGGGGTGCGCGAGCACGTGTGGGATGGCCCATTGCCTCCGTACCTTGTGCATAGCCGTCCAATGCTCACCGAGCTGCATTGGCTTCTGGTTGCCAAACTGTTGCATAAGGTCGCACTCATTATACACACACACAGTGCTTGCCATAATGAACCAACATACCTTGCTTATCTCGCCTAGGAGCGTAAACCATCACGCGAGCTCTGGTTATCCTCACAGCAGACTGGTCACTGCAGCGTATGCTTTCAGATGCGCTTTCGTGGTCATCTGGAATGCTCTTTGTACCGATATTAGGAATCCGCTATAGCTGTGCACTTTTCAATCTAGATTGAAAACTAATTTCTTTCAAACTGCGTTTCACGTTCAGTTTGTTGTCCTCAAACCCGCGCCTCCCGAGTTAGCACGGTTGGCGACGTACGGTGCGAAAGACGTTCTACATACATACGTACCTTGTCTGCTGGCCGCAGTTTCAGAGGAGCAGGCCCTGGGTACAGAGGAGATCGACATGAACGTGGTGCGGCTCTGCTTCGAGGCATTCATCCACGAGCGTGGTCGCGTCATTGCCCTGCCACCCATCGTCTCCCAGGAGATCAGAGACAAGAGTAAGCCGCCTCTCTCTTTAGCTCTTTCCGGGGAACGTCGGTACCACGTTTTTCGGCGACAAAAGGCACTCGTTCACGACGTGGAAAAAAATGCCTTGATGTGTATTGTGACCTGCGTAACATGGGGAGAGGCACTGGGGTCCGTGGGTCTTGAGTTTGGGGGGGGCCCCCCATACCAAACCACTGCTTTTAATGCATTAGCTCAGTGTAACGTGAGGACATGAAAATGCCTGCAGAGATCCAATATGGGTAAAACTTTAATATAACGTTGTGTTATGAAGAATAACTTGCCTGATAGAAAACCGGCCATATTTTATCAATGGTTACCCAAAAAATGAGTACTCTTTTTGCTCCGATCGCGACCAGTCACCCGCTTTCCTAGTGATAAAAGACGAGCACTTTTTTTTAAGTGTCACAGAATCCATTAGCTAGGCATTATTTTTCCTAACTTGTTTTTTTCCTGCAGAGGCACCGAACGTCTCGGAGTTGAAAATTTGCCGTGTCAACTTGAATGCTGGCAGTGCACGTGGTGGGGATGAGGTTTTCCTTTTGTGTGACAAAGTTCAGAAAGGTCAGTATGGATGTACTCCCCCCCCCCCCCCCAGCCTCGTTTTCGTTGTGATTCAAAGATCACATCTGTCATATAAATATAATTGATGTTGCTATAAGAAAATTGTTGTTGCTACCAATGGTGTTATTAGTAGTGCTTATCATTTGTCAGTTTAACACGTAGGCTTTCGCGACCAATATTATTCATAATAAAGGTTTTTGGGTTAGATCGCGTTATTTATAAATGTGTCGTAACCCTCCACCACCCGACACAGCCAAACAGTAAAAAATGTGTCACGTTTACAAAGGACAAATAGTTCACTACTTTAGCCCACCGGTGTGTTGAAGAGTGAATCAACATCATTCATCATTTGTGTTGCTCGTAGCAAGAATTTTCAAGATGGGATTTCCATACCCAGTGGAGCCGATTTAGGAATCGTATCATGCAGAACAACACTTTTCACTTGTCTTTGCATCTTGACTGTCGGTGTCGCCATTCACTGGACTTCGTCATTCTTAACATTTGGCAATTCACGCTCGATGTTAAGAATCACGAAGTCCCAGTGGACAGCAACACCGAGCGTCAAAAAAAAAAGCATTCTTTACTGAGAACGTAATTGAGCTTCCTTCGTTTCCGCGTGCAATGAGCAGAAGACATCGAGGTGCGCTTCTTCGAGCCGGATGGCAGCTGGGAGTCGCGCGGCAGCTTCTCGCAGGCCGATGTCCACCGGCAGGTGGCCATCGTGTTCCGCACACCGGCGTACCGCGACCCGGGCATCACGCGTCCCGCCAGCGTGCGCATGCAGCTGCGACGGCCGTCGGATGGAGAAGCCAGCGAGCCGATCGAGTTCCGCTACATCCCAGTCGATCCCGGTGCGTCCTGCCGATCGGACGCATTTTGGGATGGCGCGTTTTTTTTTTTATCATCATGGTCGTTTGCAAGATCATCGATTATCCGGCTTCTTCCAACATTATCCGGTGGTCCTGGCGAAACCTGCAAAACCGCTCCAAAGGCTGTAACTAGTCCGGCGATCAGCACCGTGTGTGTGACAAAAAAAGTAGCTATACTTGATTTCGGTGTTAAATATTTGGTACAGTACATTATACACTACATACAACTGAAAACAATGATAATACTGCACGTGTATACATCCCATGCAGAGTTTTCAAGATTGGAGTGGTAAGTATGGTATAGTAAACAGTAACTTTTTAAAGTAGGATATAAATTTTGTCTTTGTATGTTTATGCCAATTTCATGTCGTAAACAAATTTAAAACACTAAAAACACAACACCCAAAACATGTCATACAAGAATGTGCAAAAATAAGATATTTCAAGTAATGATTCGTGATTATCCGGTGTTTTTGAAAATCCGGCGTCCCCCCCCCTGAAGCCGCCGGATAATTGATCTACTTTGTTTAATTTCTTAGGCACCATACGTAGACAACCGTACTAATCGGAGGTGCGGGGGATGGACAACATTGTGGTTGGTGAGCACAGGCCCAAAATCACCAAGTGGCCAGCAACATACATCGCTAATCAAGGTGTCATAGGGGAGGGTCGATATACGTTTCTTGACATGAGCAAGGTTACAGGGACTTGGGAATAGACGCAACGGGAGGATTTGTGTGTGTGCTTGTGTGTATGCGTACGTGGGGAATGGTGTTTCACGCAGTGTGCTTAGGTTTTATTTCCGATCATGGCTCACATCAGTGGTGATTATCTAAATTTTTCCTGTGCATCACCCCGGTCGATTAAGCCTTAAAATTAGTATCTTTTGTGTCGCAACATTTACAATCTTGGCTCTCCAACACACCGGTGTGCTGTACTAGTGACGAATTGGCATATTCTGTTTACGTGACAACCCTTAGTAGTTTGCTGTGTCGGGTGGTGGCGGGTTTTATCAACACATTTATATGTATACGCCGTTTAACCCACAAAAACCTCTATTATAGATGATATTGGTCGCGAAAGCCTCCGTGTTAAACTGACCTTTTTATATGTTCTATTGCAAGGCAATGAATCATTTATTTGTAGTCCTCACAAGAGATGTGTGGCAATGTAAGTTAAAATCCAAATTTGAATCCGTAGATTTTTGGTTGCATGCATTTGTGATCCAACTGAGGCTTTCAACTCCATTCACAAATGGCTGAAACATGGATTCAAACTCAGTATCTCAGCGGTGCCGTCTCTGTGCTTGGGCAATGAGTACAAGCCACTTTTACTGACCTGGCTGCCTCTGACTTGTGTGTATCACGTTATGTTTTCGTTATCGCACTTCTGTCAGATCCCCACAAGCTGCAGGAGAAGCGCAAGCGAAAGGCCGATTCGTTTGACAAATTCCTGGAAAGCACCAACATCACCGGTCTCGGGACTCCGTCTGGGAATATTGCAGAGAGGAAGGTGGCTGTGAGCACTACCAGTTCGCAGAAGTCCAAGGAGCTTCTCCGCCAGAAGATTCAAGATAAAAGTACGGCTTGACACACATTCTCCCACTACCACCAACACCGCAGTGTGAAGGGAGTGCTAAGCTGTCGGGTTTGTGTGTGCGCATGTATATGTATCTGTGTGAATTTACCTGGTAATGTGTAAACATTGCCACTAGGCAGACAAAGGCAGCCAGGCTTGGTATTGGCCACCCATCCCCCCCGTGTGCTGTGCTGGCCTTCATAGTTGCTCGCTAACAGCATTTGCCCCAACAATCTTTTAAGGCTATACGAGGGATCCTTGTCTCTGTGCCATTCCTCGCCTCCTCATCAATAGGAGTTGAAGAATGTTCATGGCTTACACCCCCACAGAAGATGACCATCACTGGAGTGGCAGTGTGTAGTGGTTCGTGCGCTGCGCTACAAACCCGGTCACCCGAATTCGATTCCCGCTCGCAGCCAACACGAGTGACGATCATCTGAACCAGTCCTGGGTCTCCCCTAGGTCGTCTCAGCTGGTGCGATGTGTAAATATCAGCACTGGGGAGACAAACGCAGCCTGGCATGGTGCCAACTACACACCCCCATCGTGTGCCGTGCCGTCCTAAATAGGTGCTCGCTAACAACACTCGCGCCAACAGTCTATTAAAGGCTAAGTAGTGTGGGGAGGAGTAGAGGAGTAGTTTGTGCGCTGTGCTACGATTACCACAACCTGGATGATATCAGAGGCAAAAATCTGAACTTATAAGTACCTGGTGTACTCATTGGTTTTTTCGGTTAAGTCACGTATGTAGAAATACAATAAAATGACATTAAAACAAAACAATCACGACGTTTCGATCACAACACAAGGGATCTTCATCAGGTGTCAAGAACAAATCATGGAAAGAACAAATCATGGAGGTAAATACAACAGAAAAGATGAGAGACGAGAATTTAACAAACCTAAAAAACATTATGTGAAGCACAACCAATCAGGCCAACAACACAGTTAGACACTTCCTGACGGACCACGAATTTCAGAAGTGTTAAATTTCGTGTTCAACTTCTGGATTGCAAAAAAACAGCATAGACAGTGAAAATACGAGGTGCATGGTCAGTAGGAAAGACGGACAGAGAGGCAAGGAGAGAGAGAGGGATGAACAGCAGCTTAAATAGGATATAAGGTTTGGGGGTGGGGGCCAGAAAGAGAGTGGCAGCTCATCTTGCGGCAGCTCTAAAACAGCACATCTTGCATATACACAGAAGCGGGGGGAGGGGGGGGAACAGGTTTGGGGTGCAATGAGTAATTTTATGCAGTCACGAAAGCTTTAATTACCTTATCAAGTACCTGGTGTGTTGTGTAAATATCAGCACTGGGGAGACGAAGGTGGCAGAGTGAAAAGCTGGCCACACCACCCGCACACACACCCTCTTGCGTGCCGTGTCGACCTTGAACTATGCTTGCTAACGTTACCTGTTCCAACAGCCTTTGTATCTCTATGGGCTGTGTGCGTCGTTTGATACCTGTGGACTGCCGTTTCACAATCGGTTGAATTTGTCACTGGCTGTAGATGTTAAACTTAGATAAGTGCGGCTGCCTAGTGGTGCTTGTGGTAGCATTTCAAATCTTACTGAGCTGTAAAGAAATTGCCGTTGGATTTTGGACGCCTTGAAGATTGAGGGACATTTTTCACGTCTTAATGAAATGCTCATAATGCACCGATTATTTTTTTTTACCACTAGATAGGTAATGGAAACATTGGCATATTTTTACTGAAAGTACATGAAAAAAGTAATTGTAATTAGCTGTTATTTCAAATTAGGCAACATTTTCAGCAAACAGTTGACCACACAAAATATAGTTATGCAGTTTAATTTTGAAAGTAATTGTCTAGTTTTAGAAAATATGCCTTCTATATGAAATACTTGAATGGTTTAATACATAAATGAAAATGCACCATTACCATCCCAGTGTGGATTAATAAGTTACTAAGTATGTCGGACGCCATCATATTTTATGAGCGCTGATCAAGAATGGCGGATGCATTAGTTGTAAATTAGTCGGTTGACATACTCTGCTCAAGGGAAAAAAGCTACTTTGTAATCGTACTAATTAATACTCGCGCCCAAAACCGTGGAATTATCCTTGCATTCAGGCCTAGTTACTCCAGTCAGCTTGCCACTGTGTAGAGCGCAGTTAATTGAGGGTTTTACAAGGACCATCGTCCCGCCTGGGTGAATAATATTTGTTGATACATTTACATTATTTCCGCTTTCTGTAAAGTCCGCAGCAGTCATCTTGCAGAGTTTTTACCACCTGTTCAGGGCCTCCGTTGCCACCGAGTGCTGCCCCAGTGACTATGTGATTGAGGAGACGCTTATCAAAGTGAAAGTGTGATCTTACAAATCGGCGTATCCTGCAACTCTGTTGTCTCAGCCCAAGAAGCCTCCTTCATGCGGGGTGCTGGCTTCGTCTCCTCCCCACGCACGCCGCCAGCCTCCGCCGGCTACGACGCGCAGCCCTCCCTGAGCGGCGTCACCGTCGCGCCATCCGTCCATCCCGCTATGCCTTCGTCGTCGTTGTCGCTGCTGCTACCCGCGGCAACATCAAAGGCGCCATCGCCCGGTCACACGGCGCGCCAGAGCTCTGTGGCTGTGAGCGCCAGCCCCAGCGTCGGCTCCGTGCTCGTGCTTGGCACAGGCGGCGGCCACTACTCGCAGAGCGCGCTCGCCGCTGACATGCAGGGCCTCAACGTCACCGAGCTGAACCCTGTACGGCCACCGGCAGCAGCAGCAGCGGCAGCAGCAGCGGCGCAATCGAGGGCTGCCGAGAACCACAGTCCCCTGACGTCGTTCGACATGCCTGCCGCGACAGGGGGCGGCATCGACAGCCTGACGGCCATGAGCTTCAGCGAGTTTGAATTCCTCGGCAACGACATGTACCCGTTCGTGCCCAATGAAGACTTGGTGATATTCGCCACACCGGCCTCGCCAACGCTGCCCGCGCAACACGTGACGCTCACCAGCGCCGCCGCCACGGCCGCCGCCGCCGCCACAACCGCCGCCGGCACACCCGACCCGGACCAGACGACATCGGTGAGTCAGCTGTCGCAGCAGCAAATCTCCGACGTGCTCAACATCATCCAGCACTCCATGCGTCATCAGCAGGATGGCGCCACTGCCCCGGAAACGGCCGCGGCGACCGGTGCCGCCCAGGCGAACTTTGCGACGAATTCGCCCGACGGGCGGGAAGTGCCGGCTTGGTCCGGCGGTGCAGTGAACGCACAGTCACAAATACATTCGCATTCGCCTGCGCCCGATCAGTCCCTGCAGGCGCCGGGAGCCGCGTACCTGGCAGGGCAAACTGGCTCCGGCCTGGGACCCGGCTACTTGTCGTTTCCCGACGATATGCGCATGGAGAGCCTGGAGCGGCTCGACAGCGCTGAGCTCAACCGGCTGCTTGAGACGGTGACCATGGACATGACCAACAACGTGGGCAGCGCTGACGGATTCTTGTAGAGAAATGGCGCCGCCCGTGAATGGTTGTTTATTGATGGCGGTAAACGGCCTTTATTTATAGGAAAACAGCCTGGGGTGTTGGCGGCTGTGGTCGTATTCGCAAGTTGGATGAGTGACGAGTTTGAGAAAATATGATTCGGCGTCAACTCGGCTGATTTTTTTTTTACCTGCTTGGCTTGCTCATTAGGAATTTGATGGTGGTCATCTTGTCGGATTAAAACGCACACCGGGCATGGGAATCTACTTTGCACCACTGGGCTCGGAAAACTGGCTCATGACTGAAGCGGAGATGAGCACCCACGACATGGCCAGTTTTATTTGGAAGCAAGATACATTGATTTATTTGGGAATTATCAATGAATCGCAGGACTTTTTAAAAGTGTCATGCCTTCATATGTTTGGCCATTTACTTTTTTTAGGTGCGTGCTTAGAGATAAAAAATAATGCACACATTTTTAAGAAACTACAAAGTCGCTTTTGTGGTATTGCAATATCCTGATCAGCTGACGGTCGTGTGATTTCTATATAGCCCCAACAACCCCACCTCCACGAAGCTCCGGGTTACAGAGGTGTGTGTGTGTGTGTCATGCCCGGAGTTTTGCCTCGCTGTCGTACAGTCGCGAATATTCATGGCCTGTTGTTCTGATGTATTTTCGGGCTGCCGTAGTATGCGCTGCGCTGCGATGATAGTGGCTGTACGTTTTATTCATCCACTGGTACCTATGAGGACCCGCCGCCACTAACGTGGAGAGCATCCATGCCGGATGATCATCGTAGGTTCCCTTGTGGTAGGATAAAGTGTGGGAATCTTGCAGTTTGTTGAAAGGCATCGTGGGGAAGTTAAGTTCAAGTCCCTTGATAGAGGGAGACTACTACTTCCACTTTTATGGTATAAAGACTGTTATACTTACATGCTGAGCTATACTGAGCATAATTGTCTTTTGCTACCCTCTGCTGATGTATAGAAAACACAAAGGTACTCAAATCCTTTGACTTCTTGTGAGCTGTCACACTTGAGGATAATGCATTATCTCTTCAAATCGTACATATGGGCAAGACTGGATAGAGTTTTAGACTGAGAATCTAAAAGGTTAACTTTCAAAAACCCAGTTTGGGGAAGACTTGGGTGCATTGTTCCACCAGCCCTCTCCGATGTGTATTTATGTTGTGCCGTGTTGTTGCTCGTCACGATGTCCGACGTGTCGCTCCAAATACGAGGAACTTCTTCAGGAACGGAATTGAATTGAAGCTCCCACAAGCATGTGCAGCATATTGAGTGGAGAACTTTAATGAATGAAGATCACAAGAACTGTAACCATGGTAGTAGTGATAATAGAGTGATAACGTGGCCACCTATTGCGGACTTATTGAGTGGTCTGAACTTAACCAGCGAGTTCTGGAATCAATCGTCAACCCGACTGCTTTTCTCTTCAAATCTATCACGTACATTGAGGGTGGAACTGGGAAATCCAGCCCAGATTTAACAACTTTTTTTCGACCTCCGAGGGGTGGGTAATGAGCCGAGTTGACCCCCCCCCCCACCAGAATTTGTATTCACAAATCCTTTTGTTTAATGGGAACTCTAACCACAGCCATGCAGCACTACCCAGCCAGGCTTATCAAGCACCGTCCCATAAGTAAAGAACACTGGGTTTAAAAAAAATCCCATTTTGTTAAATCCTTTGCTTTACTATGTTTTGACATTAGTTTTTAGGAATTCCGCTGCATGGCTGACTGGTGTTTTAAGGCACTAAGTTCCGCATACACGGTGCGAGTGTAAGAGCGCTCACGTGTGCTAAGGCCATTTTGTGTAAATACTATTGCCATATGTCTTAATTGTGGACTGTGGTGGTTGGCGATGATGGTCAGTGGTGTTCAATACTCTTGCAAAAATTTTTAAGAATTCAGAGCATGTCGATTGAATAAGCCATCAAATTTAAAAACACAGCTGTAAGATTCTATACAACAGGAAAAGCGCTGATAATCGCATGCACGTGGCGTGTGAAAACGCTGAACGTGCACACGTTGACAAACTAAAACACAGAAATCATCAGACCACGGGTTGCAACGTACATTTTTATTGTCGATGCTGTATAAGCATGGGGGGGCCATTTTGGCGCATTGAAAAAAAATTGTAATGAGAAATGGAACCGGTTTCTCCTCTCAGCAACGTGGGCATACATGGCAAGACTCGTGCTAAAACCTGAATCAATCGAACACGGCTGAAATTTCGTCACCGTTGCTGTCACTCGGATGTTGTGCTAGACGAAATCGTCGACGCATTGCAGGCAATCGAGCGTAGCAACGGTTGCAAACCATCTTGCGGCTGTTTAATTTATTTCTTTTGAGGCCAGTTTTCATGCTACATTACTCCGATTTCTACGCAAGCACGCAAAATGGTCCACTAGGGCAAGACTCTTCTCATTTGGCAGCCCGGTGTCATGTGGTAGAAATTCCACATTCCTCGGTGTTTACTTAAGAATACTGTCAACGTTCCACAAACCAGTTATTTTACATACCTGTCAACCCTTTATCAGTGCCTACCTTATTGCAGACCAAATTCAGACCTTATTGGTCACACCGTGCCCTTATGAATCTCAACGTTAATCCTAAAAAGTCCCATCATAAGGGAGATACAAAAACAAATCGAATTTTCCTTGCCCCTATTGAAACGGCTGTATGCCGTAAGGACCTGAACCTGAACTCAATTTCCCTGTACAAGAATATGGGTAAATCGTATGGGTTGACAGGTATGATTTTTTTTTATTAACCCCTTAGTGATAATGGGTTGTGAGCTAAACTCTCAACTGTGATTTTTAAACTTATGATAATGATACTTGGCTGGAGAAAATGCTCACCAACTCGCCTAGTCTGTTGCTGGTGCTACTATTGCATGGCACACAGTGGGCCTCTGTTAACATCTGTGATAACATTTAAGTGATTGTCACAAGATTAAACGTTGGTATTTTTTTATAAAGCCGATTCACACCTTTGCAAAGCATCCTTAATAAAATACGTCACCAACTAAATTCGGTGAACGCTATAATGGTGCGCAGTAATATGCGGCTCACAATCGGAACCACTTTGTGGAAAGTCCTCTTGACAGAATTTCCCCCGCCATAGAAATGCAGAATTTCCACCACGGGCTGTAAGCAGGAGATAAGTGCTGCAAATTATATTTTTTGTTACTTGAAAATTAGGTAGAACCTAGTCTCCTGGAAGCTATTTTTAAGATTGTGAGCCTCAAACCTGGACCTTGTGTTTCGCCAGTGTTTTAAACTTCCAAATGTGAGCAGTTGAGTGATTTGTGGGACAGTCATCAATGTTGACATATTTTCACTTATCTGTGGCCATTTCGTAGGTTTTATTTGTTTAATTAGTGCAAAGTTTTTTTTAATTAAAAAGAACTGGAAAAGTTTGGCATTTTAAATACTTTATAACGAAATTGCAGTTCTGCTGTTTGTCTCATCGCAACGTATTGTTTTATCAGCGGTGCACTATCGTGCTGTTATAAATGACACGCGTTGCCTTGTACATAATAATTTTCCTTTCATATATCTTGGTAGTTCTGCTATAAAAGCATATTGGTTTTAACCCTGCACTGAAGATGTTTTTAGATTCATTATTTTAAAACCTGGTGTATGTGATTTCCAACTTAAGTTAAATGTACAGCATTGCAATTTTTCACACGTTTTAAGCAAGCAAATCTGTCATTATTGGTTTTGTTCCACTACTGCCCTTCAACCTGGCCTGATTTTAAAATGCCTCGCACACATGCATTTGGAGTAATGCATGGAAATCGATAACATGAAAGTGAACCTACATGTTAATACAAAAAGGTGGAAGTTAGGCCAAAAACATTGGATGAGATTGTAGATTTAGCTGGTAAACGGTTTACTTGCCTTTTATATTTCGGCCATTACGGAGGCCTTCATGAAGAGACGTTGACTCCAGCGGCTTGTAATGTGATTTGTATCGTATTTTGCGAGACTCATTGGAGTTGACGGAGCAAAATGAAATACTAAAAGTGTTTTCTGTAAACAACTGCTGTTTTAAATCAATCCTAATAGGAGTTATAGGACTGCATTCATAACATACTTTCTAATTTCCCCCATTTGTTTAAAATAAAAGTTGTGCTTGTGTTATTTACGTCTCCCCCCCCCCCCCCCCCTTCAGGTATCATCCACTTGATGTAACAAACATAATTTTAACTTGGTTGCAGTCTTGAGAGAGAGACTGGCCCGTAGTATGCTTTTATAGAGATTATTTGTCTGAACAGGTAGTTAAGGTAGCATTTGAACAACACTTTGCCACGTAAGCTCGCCTGTTAATCGTGACTCCCACCGCTCTAAAGGAAGCGTGCTGTGCTTTGTGACAGCATGCCATGAACGTGCAGAGAAGCCACTCGCAGACGTTCGTTCGGCGCTTGCACACGACTGCAAACTTGAGTGCGTGTCAATCTAACGCATTCATGCCTTCACAGCCATGGGTGATCAATCCAGTGGCGGGGTGGCGCAAAATCTTGGGAGAAGAAATTGCTCGACACACAAGTCCCACTTGGGAAACCCACACTTGAAATCGTATCCGTTGGCAAATCCATAGCTACCATGTGTCCAGTCTGTTACGATTCAAGTCGAGTCCTATACCTTAACATGCAACACAGGCTGCCTCGCATTAAAAGGGAATAATTTTAAGTGGTTGGCAGACTGTAAAGTCCAAAGGAGATTTGGTAATTGAGGTCTGGAACATGAAACTTTTAATGGGGACATGAAAATGTGTTTTTGTGAGTTTTATGGGCTTTAACATTCAACATCTGACTGCTCTAAAGCCATCTTGAGAAAATATTGGTATTGGATGTAATTTGTTCTAGCCCATGTCTTTGAAACCTTACGTAGTACGCATGCACAATGAGCCACTTTTGCTTATCGGGAGTGGAGTCTTAGCACTTTCAGTTGTTCCATAGGAAGTCTTGAAGCTGTTGTGTTAAAGGGTGTTCAGAGTTTATTGAATGCTTTGATCTATGCTTTAATACCAACAACATGGAAATGTGGACTTATGAATCAGGGACACAATGCAGGAGTAATTAAATAGTTTTCTTGAATTGCAGGCATGTGTGTTTCTCATAACTTTGTCATATCTGGTAAAAATGTTCAGTACATTGTGTGTGCTCTGTATATTGACAAGTAAATCATAGTTAAATAAAATAACAATTGCCTTCGATACCTGCATTTGCGTTTCTTGCAAATGTTAACTGTAGGCATGTGTGAAGTCACTTATATTATCGTTTTGCTCAAATAGACCCAAAGAATAAGACGAGTAATGCTCAAATTCAGCGATCATTGCTGTAAGGTACACATGATAGTGGGAACCAGTGTATCCATGAACTCGCAACCACCTTCGAATTGAGTGAATCCCTCTCACCTTGTGCCACTTGGCCAAATGGACAACAACTAGCTGTGATTTACAACCGGTGTGCCGCTGTGGCAAAGTCCCCTGGTGTGCCACGGGATTTTTGGGATTGCAGGAAAGGAAAGGACCTCGCTGTCCGCAAGCTGTGCAGTCGAACTCCTCCGTGCCGTTCAGTGGCTGATCCAGACCCCCCCCCTCCCACCGTCCTCCCCTCTCCCATTGGTCACTCTTGCTCAGTACAAGCCCCACCTACCGTCCTCACCTTTCTTCCATTGGCCGCTCAAGCTCAGTACAGCCCTCCTACCGCCCTCCCCTCCCATTGGTCGCTCATGCGCAGTACAGCAGCCACCTACAACTTGCCTTCTCTCCCATTGGTCGCTCGTGCACAGTACAGCAACCAACCTTTCGGCCACCCTCTCTCCTATTGGTCGCACATGCACAGTACAGCACCCACCTGCAAATCACCCTCTCTCCCATTGGTCGCTCATGCCCAGTACAGCAACCAACCTATTGCCTACCCTCTCTCCCATTGGTCGCTCATGCTCGTTACAGCCCCCACCTACCATCCTCCCCTCTCTCCCATTGGTCGCTCATGCTTAGTACAGCCCCCACCTATTGCCCTCCACTCTCCCATTGGTCGCTCATGCACAGTACAGCAACCAACCAATCGGCCACCCTCTCTCCCATTGGTCGCGCATGCACAGCACCCACCTACAAATCACCCTCTCTCCCATTGGTCGCTCATGCCCAGTACAGCAACCAACCTATTGCCTACTCCCACCCACCTACAAATCACCCTCTCTCCAATTGGTCGCTCATGCCCAGTACAGCAACCAACCTATTGCCTACCCTCTCTCCCATTGGTCGCTCATGCTCGGTACAGCCACCACCTACCATCCTCCCTTCTCTCCCATTGGTCGCTCATGCTTAGTACAGCCCCCACCTATTGCCCTCCCCTCGCCCGTTGGTCGCTCATACTCAGTACACACTCCACCAACCGCCCTCCCCTTTCTCCCATTGGTCGCTTTGGCGCAGTACAGCCCCCACCTACCACTCACCCTCTCTCCCATTCGTTGCTCATGCTCAGTACAGCCCCCACCTATCGCCCTCCCCTCTCTCCCATTGGTCGCTCATGCTCGGTACAGCCGCCACTTTCCGCTCAACCTCTCCTATTGATCGCTCCTGCTAAGTACAGCCCCCACCAACCGCCCTCACCTCCCATTGGTCGTTTATGCTCAGTACAGGCCCCACCGACCACCGCTCTCTCCCATTGGTCGCGCATGCGCAGTACAGCCCCCACCTACCACCCTTCCCTCTCCGATTGGTCGCGCATGCGTAGTACAGCCACAACCTACCACCCAACCTCTCTCCCATTGATTGTTCACACTCAGTACAGCCGCCACCTACGGCTCACCCTCTCTTCGATTGGTCGCTCAACCGCAGCACAGCACCCACCAGCTGCCCTCCCCTGTCTCCAATTGGTCGCTCATGCGCAGTACGGCAGACGACCGTCAACGCCCACCCCCGGCCCTCTCAACTTCCTCGGCCGTGCACGCGCGGTTGGCCAAATAGCCCAAACCACCCACCCGGAGACCTGGGGGGCCCACAGTGATTTTTTTTGTTTGTGTCGCGTGCAGCGAAGATGGAGCAACGTTTGGATGTGTGCCGTGGAATGAAAAATAGATTGAGCACTGACATGAGAGTATACTGGATAGGACCACCAGGTGGGGCTGATGATGCACAAGTACGAGATATTCTCAAGCACTGCATCCCCCAATGTCCTTCATATGCTTGAGCAATGGTGATAATGCAGTGTATACTCTTGAGGGAGTAAGCAAGGAACGATTTCGCAAGCGAATTGATGAATTCGTTTCTCAATCCGCTTGTCCGCAGCATATTGAGTCGGGCCGTCCAGACCTTCCTTTCGCTAGCGACAGACTCTAGCACTACTACACTATACACTACACTACGATACACAGACTCTAGCTCTTCCTGGGGAATTCCCAGGCGTTCCCAGGCCAGCCGAGCGACATCGTTCTGCCAACGTGTCCTGGGATCTTCGCCCAGAATTGTCATTTAATTGGAGAGTTGATTTTCATTATTTCTTCATACTGCCTCGTTTTTTACCCATGCCATTAATCCAGTTGTGCTTCCTTCATTGCCTAACTGTAACAACATCCATAACTGTAACAATATATAGTTTGCATAACAATAGCAAGCGTCTTATATAAATCCAATCTCATGCACACGATGGCATGCCAGCTATTGTGACTCGATTTTAATTGTGCAAATCGATGCATTGTTATATATATATAAACCGCTCATGCAGGACCCTGCAGATATGAGTCTTGAGACTCAAATTTGAGGCCTTTCTGGGCGAATGATAAAGCATTTGAAACGATGGTCCAAGTTTTTTAAATCCCGACACCTCTGTCCACCCAGAAATATAAATGGATTGACCCTCGGCAAGCCATATGTGGTGGCGGTTAACAAAGTGTGGATTCTCCCACCTGTCCCAAGATGCCAGGCCAGCGTGGAAGAGTAGGCCAACGTGCCTGCTTCGAGGGGGTGCTCTTTTGGACCATCTCTGGTGGGAAGGCCCTTCTGCCAACAGTTGCACGAGCAAGCAATCGCAGGGCTGTACCTTGGCAAACCTTTAAAAATGTTGTTCCAAGATGTGATCGATCGGCTTTCACCAACTCGACATATTACGGTCGTTGTACACGTGTTCCAGTGCCTCCTTTTTCAAAAGCCGCACACAAAGGAGAGACAAGATTCACGAGTGGCGGTCCGTTTAGAATGCTACGCATAGCAGTCCAGCGCGGCATTAACAAAAAAAAATGCTTCGGCGAATCTAAGGAATGGCTTCTAAAGCAGAACCAGGAGTGGATTTAGTGGCCGCATAAAGCCACTAATGCCCTTTTATACAAAACAAATTCTACTCGCGGTGATTTCACCGGGCATGCTTTATGGCACTGGACTTCAATTTAAGACCGAGTGTGGGCAGTAACGGTCATTGGGAGGGTGAAAATTAATATTACATTTAAATAGAATATTTAAAAATATATATACTTAAAACAAACTAATTTCGGGTCCTTGGTAGCATGACCTTGGATGTGCTTGGCCGATGCATGCCGATAGTCCGTGAGAGTGATTTGCATGTTGGAACTATTTAGGTGCAATGCTCGGAGATTATATATTTTTATTGTCGTCATTTATTACCGCCTCACAATTAGTCGAGGCTGCTGTGGTGTAACGCTTAGCGCGCTGGGACTTGCAAATCCAGAGGTCGCCGGTTTCATTCTATCTCTTATCGTGGCACTTGAAAAAAATAAGGTTTCTTAAATCAGCTCACCCCCGCGCGACCTCTATCCTCCCCCATCACCAACGCACATCGGCCACTGTGATGAAGTATGGTCAAACAACCCACACGACTGGGGGACAGAGAAGATTTCATCCAGCAGTAGATTGACCAAGGGCTGCAAATTATTATTTGAAGAAATAAAACCAACAGGATCTGTGTGCAGCATCCGCACAATGTGTCGTGGTACCGAGGCTGCTTTGCCATTTGTATGCATTTCCATTTGTAATAGCTCTTCAATAATAACAGTAACTTTTTTTTATTAACGTGACTCATTTTCAACTTGTAACGTGCCACCAAAGAGTTTTCGCTCGCTCTCTCGAAGAGAGGGAACGACTCAGAGATGCGCGAGGCACAACCGCAGATAAGCGGGGAAGGCAGCACCAGCCAAGCATTCAGCTGGCACCAACAATTACCCAAGTTCTGCAGTCTTCTTTGTATTAAGGTGTTGTCGGCCAATTAATGAGTTGCTTGCGTGTGGGAGGAAACCAGAGCACCCAGAGAAAACAGTACGTAAAATTCGTAATTTGATCCCATCTGTGAAAGATGTGATCCCTGACATGCAATACCCCGGCGTCTACTGTATAAACTAAGCTGTGTCTGCGGCAGTAGTTACATTGGGGAAACTAAGCGACATGTCTCGGACCGTGTTCGTGAACATAAGGCAGATCTGAAACACGGTAGGACCAATACCTCGGCCGTGGCTGATCATTGTTTTAATGCGGTGGGCTCACACGAAATTGATTTCTCTAAGATGAAGGTACTTTGCAAGCCCACTGGCTATCAACAAAGATTCGTTCATGAAGCCATCCATATATATAGACACAGACACAATTTCCACCGAGAAGATGGGTACAAACTGAGCAATCATTGGAAGGACGTTATCAACCAGTTTAAGTCATAATTGGGTGTGATGTTCCCATCCCACCACCTTCCGATTTTAGTTGTGCTTTACGCCCAATTGAAATTTGTGCTTTCAGTCACTTCGCGCACTGTGATCTCCCATTAACGTGCTAATCTCTCTTTAACATGCTAATCTCTCTTTAACATGCTAATCTCTCTTTAACATGCTAATCTCTCTTTAACATGCTAATTTCGCTTCAACATGCTAAGTTTCACCTGGCAGCCCTTTGATTGGTGGAAAACGAGCCGCCGCCGGGCTCGCTGCCGAACACTTACATTATCATTGGCTGCTGACATTTGGGCTGCGCCCATTTCAAACCCTTATAAACAGTTTCCCTTGGAAGCTAGCCCCCCTTTTCCTGAAGACGACCCCCCCCCCCCATTCCTGAAGACGACCGCTTGCGTTGCGATCGAAACGTAGTTTTCTGTTATTTTTGATTATTTTGTTTGAACCTATCTACGTGACTTTACCGAAAAACCCAAGAATATGAATTCTTGCAGTCACGAAAGCTGTAAGTCAAGATTTACCTAGAGAAAACCCACGCATGTGAGGGGGCAACACACTATCCCTGCAGATAGACGGTCCAGGTGGAGTCTACATTTTGCTGTACCGCCTTTTTTTCCTGGCGATCCAGGATATGTACGTGTGTAAGTTGAACTTCTTACGCACTGTACGTAGCCAACCGTGCTCATCGGAGGTGCGGGGGAAGGGCAGCAGGGTTATGCCACCTCCTCGGCGCCCACGGCAAGGGAAATTCACAACCCATCTGTGCGGCGAGCCACCAACCCTCACCTCCACAGCACAGGATTACAGACCACGCGCTTAGCCACCACGGCCCAGCGATGTCCACACGTGTGAATATTTGGAACGGATGAGTCAGACTTGCACATATCAAGTGGCCTATTAAACACTGACGAGGAGCGACAGATAATGCCTTAGAAACTGGAGACGCAGTGTCACCGGTTTTCTGCGATGATTGAATTGGGTTTCCATTTGCATTTTGCGATGAGTTGCGCAGGCAAAGAGGCCTTTGTGCTAAACCAGACATGGGCAAAGCACGGCCCCCGGGCCGTATACGGCCCGTTGGGTTCTTCAATCCGGCCCGCCGAACTTGTCCAAATATTATTATTATTAAATTTGACCTTTCTCCTATAATGCCCCCATTTCCCCATTAGATGGCGCACTTTGACCGGGAGTGTGGTGTACAGAAGATGCTGACTTTGTTTGGCCCGACTTATGTGTGTGAGCAGACATTCAGCGTCATGAACGCCAACAAAACCCGTCACAGATCAAAGTTAACGGATCAGCACCTCAGATCTATCCTGAGCATTTCCACAACCAAAATAACTCCAGACTTGGATGCACTGGCAAAAATGGGAGAGCAACAACACTGTTCCCACTGAAACTGAAAGTGATGATGTATTGCTGCAGCGAGGTTGGAGCCAAATCTCCGACATACAGCCTGCGTGGCTGCTCCAACCTGTTAATGTAGATAATAAAGAAGGTCAAGTGAGGTCATTGGTTTGGGCGCAGGCCTCGAATGTTTTCATGATGTTTGATCAGTCACGTTACGACATGTTTTTGTATTGTTCATGTTCGTGCAATTTGTTAAATTGCCTTGCAAATAAATGCTTTGCTACCTGTTAAAGGCCAAATCCTTTCATGTAATGATTTTTACACGTCATTTATATTAGTTCACACAAACACTCCATCCATCTGTTCCTGGCCCGGCCCCTCTGTCAAATTTTAGAACCCATTGTGGCCCGCGAATCAAAAAAATTGCCCACCCCTGTAGCTAAACCCACGGAGACCCCCAAACTCGGCTCCTGTTTCACCGTTTGTTGCTTCTACCCGTGAAAGTTGAACAATGGGGAAATACAATTTAAACTAATTTTGTGCTCAGCTTAACTTGCCGCCGGAGATAAGGATCATTTTCAGAATGTAATTAAATTTTCATAAACTTTGACGTGCGTTTATAAGAAAAAAAAAACGATTCATAACGTTCGCGTGTGCGCGCGTGATGGGTTACAATGGGTGTGAGAGTGGAGTTGCCAAGTGAGCTACACTGCGGTCCCAGTGACCTGGATTTGATTTCTGGCCATGAACAATGCCAGCGACCGGTGGTATCTCAACACATTTCTTTTAGGCCTCCTTTTGCTCTGCTCGGCCTTAAATGAGTAAATCTGTCGCGATGTGTGCGAAGCACTACACTGGGGTTCGGTGCGATTGCAATCGCCATCCATTCCTGTGTCTTGTGGGCCTTAATAGGTGCTTGCTAACGACGCTCACTCGCACGGTCTAGCAAAATTATCGATTTTGTGCCGCTTGTGTGAACATCTCTATAAACGTACAATTAACACTTGAACAATGTCGATTCTTCTCGCTGTCGGCATCTTAGCTGTGCTAGGCCGGCACTTGAGGGGTCACTGTTTTCGACGTGGAAACAGCGTCGATGGTAGTAATTTCATTTATTTTTAAAGCGAGCTCAGTCCCCTTTATGTCACTTGCAAGGGACCGCTCCCATTGACAGAAGTGACCGAGTCGAGGGCGCCGCGGTTCTGACAAAGCGGTATTAATTTTATCCACCCTCCCCCCGCCCCCCCCTCCGCAATGATGATGGGTTGAGTCTACACCTAACAACCGCGAATTGTAGTCGCAGCCATGCCGATTGCGAGTCGAGCGCCGTCGATCGCAGCGCCACTTTAACGTACGCGGCTCTGAGTCACGACCCACGGCGCCTTCGCCGCGTCTCTTTAATTGTTGCGAGGGGTTAGCAGCGGATTTTAAATGATTTGGTAAAACCTAGAGGGGGGCGGGCGGTGGAGGGGAGCAGAGTCCGTTTGGTCTCGAGGTGGCTTTTTTCTTCTTTGCCCGGATCTTGGGAACATTGGTGTGCATCTGACTGTGACTGACAGCGCACACAACACACACACACAAGGCAGAGCGCGTTATGCAGAGGCACGCAACACTGAGCCTTAATATCTACAAGAACCCAGACGGCCGTTGCTTTGATCCTGAGTCTCGCTGCCTCGGTATTAAAGGGGTTGAAACGGAGACAAATATTAAGCCCATCCACCAAGCCTAGACGCCACAATCAAAAGGAGAGAATGTTGACTCGAAGAAGACGGTGGAGCGGTGGCGCTGCGCTGTTGCGCACCGCTCCATTGGAGTCGTTTGCACAAATTCCATTCTGTCGGCTGGAATATTTACAAACTGTTTATCCGGTCTCGTGACATAGTCACCAAGCTACATGGAACTCTGCGATCTCAGTTCGATTGCTTGCCGTGGTTAATATCGGTCAAAGGTGGTGAACACGCCATCGTGGCCAAAGCTGCTGATGAGAACCCCGGGGTTTGATGTCCCCCACTCGATGTAGTCCGTAACCGCTGCTCCGTCCCCTTGGTCACTGACCTTGTGGCGAGTCTCGGCAAACCCACCGCTCCTCCATGGCTGCAACACGTGTCTCGCACGGGCCACGAGCTTCACAAGGGTCAGAGAAAGGGCAATGGATGTACAGGTACAGGTATGTACATACATTGAATTTCTTTCGCACCGTACGCAGCCAACCGTGCTAATCGGAGGTGCGAGGGGAAGACGCACAGACTGCACCGTGGCATTGTTGGGCTAAGTTGTAGGAAGACTTTCAAGACCAATATCCATATTAGAAGGGGGGGGGGGTTGGGGGGGGGGGTGATCGCATGAATATACATTTGTCGTTAAACCCGCCACCGCCCGACACAGCCAATTACTAAGGGTAAACAAAATGTGACATTTAGTTACTAGTTCAGCACCATCGGTGTATGGGAGAGTAAACCAACGAGAGAGGGAACCCCCCCCCCCCCTCTATTATGCATTGTTGGGGTTTATTGGATTTCTACAGGGGTTCGTCAGTGATCCGTTCATAGATACCCCACTGATTACTAACGCCCCCCCCTTCTCAACTGCCCGTCGGATATTGTAATAGCCGGCTGGCTCCCACGTCTTCGGGAGCAGAGTGTTAAAATGTGTAATAATGCGTGTCTTGACATTCCTCAGATATGTGCGGAAGCCTTCAAATCAAATGCAGCTTTCGCTACCATTCCTCCGTATACTTTCAGCCCGGTATCTGCAAATTGATCGCAATATGCACATTTACACCATTATTCAAATTCCATATCCGTCACGAGGTTTTAAATGACGAACTGCCTAAAGTAGATTTCGCCTCCAATATGTAGGATTCAGTCTTCACTCGAGCATGAACAAGGGACAATGCCTGGCTATTGCCCACACTACAAGGCATTGTTCAACAGGGACAATGCTTTGAAATTGCTTATGCAGTAACCATAATGTATTGTTCAACAGGGACAACTTTTGATATTTCACACACGCCAAGGCATTATTCAACAGGTACAATGCCTGGCTATTGCCCACACTACAAGGCATTGTTCAACAGGGACAATGCTTTGAAATTGCTTATGCAGTAACCATAATGTATTGTTCAACAGGGACAACTTTTGATATTTCACACACGCCAAGGCATTATTCAACAGGTACAATTCCTGGCTATTGCCCACACTACAAGGCATTGTTCAACAGGGACAATGCTTTGAAATTGCTTATGCAGTAACCATAATGTATTGTTCAACAGGGACATCTTTTGATGTTTCACACACGCCAAGGCATTATTCAGCAGGGACAATGGTTTGATATTGCCCACATACCAATGTCATACCGATTACAATGTTTAAGCAGTCCGTACTGCTAACCATTGAGCAAAGACGGTCACTGGCATTGTGCTCATTCAGGTGCACTTCTGTGGCCGTCTGGAACGCTCTTCCTTTCGATGTTAAGAAACCACTGGAGCGATGCACTTTTGCACTCGTATTGAAAGCTCATTTCTTCAGAACTGCTTTTTGTGTTCAATTCGTTGTCCTTCCGCCGCACACCTCCGATTAGCACGGTTGGCTACGTGCAGTGCGAAAGAAGTCCAACGTACGGTCCCACCTGCTACCCAAGCCATCGCCATATGGCTATCGTCGCTGGTCTTTTCCATGGAGATGTGAACTCGAAGTTCCCCGGGTTTTGTGTTTCGACGGAGCGCACGGAGTAGCTTTGCGGTGGTTCCTTAAAAAAAAAACATTGGCGGTGCTTGTGTCGGCTCCTCAAGGTGCCAACGTTGTTCAGGGGGGTGACATTTTCGATGGCCAGGTATTGGGAGGTGGCCTGCCAGGATGTAACCACGATCAAATCTTTCGTGACCTCAATAGAAAACTTTTTGTTTGTTTTGTTCGCATATTTATTTTTCCGGGACTGACGACCTCGCTCGTTCATTAAGAGGCGCTTGCCGATGCACTGTTGATCATCAGAATCATAATATGTATTTATACTGGAGGAATCCGATGAGCTGTAAAGCTTTTTTTTTTACAGATGTCCAGTCGGGCCGGATAGGAACGTTACAACAACAAACTGTACAAAAACACGATAGGAGTGCAAAGTGCAAAAAGGTAAATAAATCACCCAAGCACTTACAAATAAAGATAAACCATCCCCATTCTACCAGACAAAGCCTACCGAGGAATTAACTGAATTTTCAAAAGCGACCTGGCCACAAATGATAGCTCAACAAAGTGGCTTATCCGCTCACGTCATCCACAAACCACTCCCGATGTGGCTTGGTAAGTTCTCAGCAAAATCTGTTGCTTGCATTCGCTACAATAAGTAAAATAGTCACGCAACTTATCTTTATTTCTTGCGGCCTCGTGGCCAAACAACAACACACATACAACAAAAACAACAACAACTTGTCGAAAATGAATAACATATACTCTCTGTATTTTTTGGGCCTTTCGGTAAAGTCACGTAGATAGGTTCAAAGAAAAGAAAAGTAGATCTTTTTTGTTATTTAGTTATTTTCTTTGAACCTTTCTGCGTGACTTTACCGAAAGACCCAAAGAATATGAATTCCTGCAGTGACGAAAGCTGTAAGTCAATATTTATCTCCTCTCTGGGTTTGCAACGGTGAGTACTTTAATGCACCAACCTCCCACGGCCCACCATCACTAACGCTGTGTACCCGATAAATGGATTTTAGCGGAACATTTTCAACGCTGCAACGGGCGACCAAAGCGAATATCTCCACGTGACGCATGCGGGTTGTTTACTGGGGAGAGGAGGGGGTGAGGGCACTTTGACAGAGCGGAATGTTGTTACGCATTACTCCTTTGCGCATGGCAATACTTGATTGTTTACGCTGTATGATTAATATATATGTGGTCTGTATTTGTATACTTTGAAAATATTTCGGTGTGTTACTTTCCAACCGGTCGGGTGGCTGCCCAGTGGTAAGAGCGCAAACCTTTCAACCGCTTATCAGCGCCCTAGCTTATTAGAGACCAATTCAGACCTTATTGGTCACCCCGTGCCCTTACAAATCTCAACGTTCATCCTACAAAGTCCCATAGCAAGGGAGAAACACAAACAAATAGACAAACATGTTTATTGTTGTTGCCCGTATTGAAACGGCTGTGCGCCGTATGAACCTAAAAACTTTAATTCCCTCCATAAGAATACGGGGTAAACCGTATGGGTTGACAGGTATGAGAGCGAGCGACCCGAAATTAAAAAAAAAAGTTGCTAGTTCAAATCCTGGATGGGGGTTGACTTCAAACACAAGCACACAAAGATAAAGAGCGCCCGTAAAGACTTTTGAGGCAAGTGCTCTTAGCGAGTAACACCTATAAAGGCCGGCAGGGCCAGCACCACAACCGCTCACCATTGTCTCCCGCCGAGTGGCGGTGTTTACTCACCACACCAGCTACTCAAATGAGGCTGAGTCGACCGATGAGAGAGCCAGGACCGGTTGAGATAAACACACACCACGGGCACAAACAAGGCAAAGACAAATACCCCCCCTATAGCCTCAACAGACTTTTGGGGCAAGTGCTATTAGCAAGGACATTTGAAGAAGGCAGGCAACAATACGAGGGGTGGGTGGCTAGCACCACGTCTCTCCAGTGACGATGTTTACACACCGCACCAGGTACTCGTTTGAGGCTGAGTCGTCCTAGGGGAGGCCCAGGACCGGCTCAAGGTCACCCGGTTGTTGGCCGTGAACTGGAATCGAACTCGGGTGGCCCGCTTCGTAGCACAGTGTGCTAGCCACTGCTCAAAACAACGCTCACGGCACGTGATATTTAAAACTGGAACTTCAATAGTGTCTGGTAATTAAATCTAAAACATAACTAAATAAACCCCCAACATGGCACACTTAGGAGCAGTTTGGAATATAAATGACTGCACCTTTTGTGTACAAGGCGGCACATTGGATACGGCGTGCTTTTGAATTTTTAAAATTCTGTAAAAATTTTTTTTTTAAAGCACGACGAACCGTGGAACTTTTGACACGCGCAGCCACAGTGGATGGAGCCCGGAGCTTGAATTCGGTGCTTGACAGCAGCAGCATTCACAAAGACTCTGCAGCCCCGCATCTGCTCGCCCAATGCTCGCTTGATGTGTGAGTGCAGGGTGTGCACGCGTTGGTTAAATCAGAGCAGGGAATTGACACTTTGATTGAGTCAAAACGCTGCCGTTTATTACTTGCAGGACCGACTTGTTGAAGTGTAAAGTTGTATAGAATTTAATTTAATCAAGTGCGATCAATATTGCTTCATACATATACACATACACACACATAGGGTGTTTTAAAATAATGTTAGCACCTATATGGAAATATAGTTTTTAATCTTAAAGGAACGAATAACACACTTTAACACAAGGCCGTAGCCATGGAGTCAACATTGCGGGGGACCAAATCTTTCAAGGATTGTGGGGGTTCCCCCCGAGAAAAACAATCTAAAATTGAAAACGAATTTCCTACCTAAAATATTAAAACATTCACGAACACATAGGATGGCCTTTTTATTTTATTTTTTACAATAATGTCTAACAGTGTATTGTAATACATTTGCTTTCTTTGATCTTTTTTTACCTTTTCTTGTTTCATTGTATGTAATGGCAGAGATTAGGAATTAATAAAGTACAACCATAACCACAATCATATAAACAGAAATCTATTTTATAGCGATATATTGGGGGGGGGGGGACATTTTGAGCATATTTGAATATTGGGGGGGATGTGTCCCCCCCCCAATAGATATTATAATTACGGCCTTGCTGTAACGTGATAACAAATGTAATGTTAATAGCTTCAAAAAGTCAAAGAGTCTCCTACTTGTTCGCCATCATTGTCAATGCATTGCCGGGGATTCTCCAGGTGGTCTTCAGAGCTCGGAGGCAGCACATTTCTTACGGTATTGTTGTTGTTGCAAATTCTCAGAAGTGTTAACATTTTTTGAAGCACCCTGTATTTTGTAATGCACAAATTGCATGTAGTAAAAATTAAATGAAGTCAAAGTGCTTCCCTGCATGCTTAAATGATTATTGAGGTGCTCATCTCCTGTTCGCAGCCCTGAGCAAGTGGCGGAAATTCCACATTGCTATGCCAGGGGTGAGGCCAGCCATGAGACATCCAGCGTTGACGTATCCCGCATACATTGAAAGCAATGCCCATTGTATCAACTCCTAAAAATCCCAAATCTGAAACGTTTTTTTTTTCTCTCTGAAATTAATCCCCGAGTGTATAAACAGGGTGTTAACAAAAAAAACGTTAACACTTCAGATAATTTGCAACAACACCACGAGAATTGTGTCGCCTCCGGGCTCTGGAGATCACCTGGAGAAGATTCCAGGCACGCGTTGACAACGATGGCGAACACGTGGAGGCTCTGTGACTTTTTTAAGCTATTAACATTACATTTGTTATCATGTTACAGTGTGTAATCCGTTCTTTTTCCATTTTTTAAGCACCCTGTACATCCATAATAGAGTGTTTTTTGGGTTAGATCGCGTAAATATATAAATGTGTCGTTAAAACCCGCCACCACCCGACACAGCCAACTGGTAAGGGTTGTCACGTAAACAGAACGTGGCCAATTCGTCACTAGTACAGCACTAGTGTATATTGTAGTGTATAGTGTAGTGTGTAGTAGTGTAGTGTATAGTAGTGCAGTGTATTGTGTAGTATACTAGTAGAGCACACCGGTGTGTTGGAGAGCCAAGCCACAACATTGACAATCTGAGTACGACGTTTCGCCCGTAATTCCAACTAGCTTAATCAGGCGACAGTATGTTTGCATGCGTGGCACGCGTTAGTTATTGACGACTGGCCCGAGACCATCAATACCACTGGCGCGCGCACGAGATCAATCTTGCCTTCACATGTCCAGTGGCCACACGGGGCTCAGAAACCCACGGACGTTGTCAATAACGGAGGGCTTTAGTGGAGCCAGTGCCGGTTATCCTCGTAGCACAAGTAGCTACATATGAAGCAATTGGCAGGACCCTGGGGTCCCATCGCTGCCCCGGGTTTGGGAAAAACCGCGTAGCGACACGAGTCTTGCCTTACCAACAACACAACTAGTGGTCAATCGATTGGCCTCGTCGAGAGCTACTCGGGGACACTAAGTTTCGTAAAAAGTTGAAACATTACACAAACACGTTAAATTCACTGCCCGGGGGGCGGGGCGGTGGGGCTCGCCTTGGCAAAGAAGCCGAGGATCGACGGCTGACCGGAGGGCGTCGTCGCCGCGCGCGACTGCGGCGGACGCCCCCCGGGACTCGCGTTTGGCCGGTGGGGTGGCGCCCATCGTGTTGATCGCCGCCTGCTGCTGCTGCTGGCGCTTGTTGGCGCGAGTCTGGGCGGGCGGCGCGTTGCTGGATCACGAGTGGGGCGGACTGAAAAATAATAATAATTATTGACCTGATTTTTGCGGTACCCCGGGGTCCCGCCAAATGATTCATTTGCCACGGGCCCCGCACTTACATGGGCCCCGCGCTAAACGCTTGCAAGCTATCAACTCAAGTTCAGTGATTCTGCACTTGCTCTATTACTATAGTACTATACCGCCTTCAGCTTTTACGAACGACTGGGTGTTTAAGGTTAGCGATTTTTTTCGTATTTGGCTGTGTAGCAAATGAAAAAAAACAGAAATTACTTTACTGTGCAAGTAAAAACATGTATTTGTTTTAATATGTACGTGTTTGTTTTTTTAATGTAGGGCCCCTTTGATACCATATGCTACGGGCCCCGCACTAGCTTCATCCGGCACTGAGTGTGGCCGCTCCGATACGGGGGAGCGGAGCGGCGGGGAGGTCTTTTTAGCTGGGTAGGCATCATCTCGGCACGCGACGTCTCTTGGCGAAACCTCATCAAGTCAGAGAGCATTCGCGCCATTCAACGAAAAAGGGGGGTTGCTTTCGCCCGTTTGCCGATAACGGCCACAGACGGAGAGTTAAATCTTGACCTAAAGCCGTCGTGACTGCAGGAATTCATGTTCCTTTGGTTCTTTCGGTAAAGTCACGTAAGATAGGTTTAAAGAAAATATATAAAAAAAAAACTACGACGTTTCGATCGCAACACAAGCGTTCGTCATCAGGAACGCTTGTGTCGCGATCGAAACGTAGTCGTTTTTAAAAAAAATATATTTACCGAAAGACTCAAAGAATAAGACGGAGAGTTTTTTGTTTTGTTAAGCGGCGACGCAACTGCGCTTGGGTTGATCGTGGCTGCTGATGATGACGAATGCTCATTTTAGAGGGGCGGGGGGGGGGGGTAAACTTTTAATATTTTGGGCGAGACAGTGGAAATGTGCCGTTTAATTTAGAAGTTGATGGAATGTAAATAATTTAGTGATGTGAAATCGATGCGCGGATGTTATATAAGACGTATAAAGAGTGCGAATTCGTGAAGTACCGATTTTCGTGTCACATTTCATGGCGTCAAACCTCGTCTCCGATGGGTTCGTGTTGTCTGTTTTTACCACGTTGTTTTTTTTCTTGATCTTCATCACATCGTCAAACTTCTTATTTTAAAATATACCACCTCTCCGCGTTGAGATTCTGTCAACAACCTTGGCAATAATGCACAAACACGTAATGATCACTGAGCGTCGTCACGGAAAATCTAATTATCTAAATAAATAAGCAGAGATAATACCTCGTTCCTCATATTCGTCTCTCAACATAAAATGTAATAAACATTTTTTTTTCACGCAACCCATGGAGCACACGGCCTTCTGGGAGTGCGTCTTAGCAGCAGCAGCAGCAACATCGGTTCATCCAAGCAAGCTCAGGATTGGTTTCGACATTCAATGTCTCGTCAGCAGAGTCAGGCTCGCTGCACCCAATGCTGGTGAACTGCCCAGATTTGTATTGGCAAGGATCCCCTTGCTTTAATTAAAACAAATGAATCCTATTATTGGTTCTTTCGGTAAAGTCGCGTAGAAGGGAAACAATAAAATAATAAAAATATAAAACAATAATATTATCACGACGTTTCGACTGCAACACAGGCAATCATCATCAGGTGTGAAAACCACAGCAAGAACATTTGAAAAAAGTGGCGGTTTTTTTCTTAACGTTAGCACCACGGAGAGCGATTTGGCAGTTATTCAAAACCACCCTTTTTTCAAATTTCCTTGCTGTGGTTTTCACACCTGATGGTGATTGTTTGTGTTGCAGTCGAAACGTCGTGAGAATTGTATTTTTTATATTTTTATTATTTTATTGTTTCCCTTCTACGTGGTGACTTTACCGAAAGAACCAATAATATGAATCCCTGCAGTCACGAAAGCTTTAAGTCAAAATGAATCCTAGTTCAATGCAAAGCCGTGCAATCCATGACACAAATTTCCCATTGGCCGTCTGGTGTGCACCATGCAAATAAGAAAGAAAATAAAAAAGCAGACATATAACGCCTCGCTTTCCATGTTTGTTTCCCGCACATCTGCTCATGTTTATCCTCCCTCGGCTGACTAGGGACGCCTGAACGTCATCAGAGGACGTGGATCGGTTTCTGGGTGAGTTGAGGACTTGTACGAACCGTGCGGGTGGGAGAAAGAGGCCAGGCTACAGCCTGCAGCTGTGATTAAAAGTGGCCTCTTTCATTGATTTGGCAGTTTGACCCTAAAGGGGGTACAAACTGCTTCGAACCTGCAAAATAATGAGCTCTCCATTATTAAAATGCCACTAATACCAATGCCTTCACAGACGCAGCAAGACGACTGCGAAATTAGAAAGCAATGTGGGTGGAGTTTGGTTTGCATGCAACACGTGAAATGAAATAATGATCATTTTAGTCTCAAATGACATGTGTAAAATACCGTATTTTTCACGGCACGTGCGAATAACGTCAACCCTCACCTCACGGTGGCTCGGATTTAATGAACGTGAATTGCTGGTGGGGGGGGGGGGGGCGGGGGGCGGGGGATTTGATCGTCTAGCGCAAGGGGAGGTCGGCAAAACCTGCGGCTGCGGGGTGGCATGAGGCGGCTCTTTCTCGCATTCGCCACATCGCACATTGCGCCTCCTGAAATATTGAGGGTTATTTTTGTTTCTTTACCCCCCCTCCCCCTCCCGCCCCCCCCCCAAAAAAATATCTTCTTGTTATTTTGGTTGTAGACCCACGTGGTCGAATGCATGAGTTGTTAAACGCAAAGTGAAACGGTTTGTTGTGATGCGATTGTTCAACGCACAGTCGAACGGTTTGTTGTGATACGATGTGGTTTTAGGAGTCAAAAGAATCGCCGGCGCATACGTGGATAACATTTTTTGTACATATATATTATATTATTATTTTTGTATATGCTGTACGTGGGCAATAGCAAGGCATTGTTCCTGTTAAACGTCAAGGTAAAACGGTACAGCCCTGCAATGTCTTGCCAATGCAACTAACTGACAAAATAAACTCCCCAAGAGGTAGCGCTTTGAGTCACCCTGACAGGGTACCTGTCCACCCTTGCCGGACGTCTTAGAAGACAAGGGAATACCCACGCTTTACCCCGCCACAGCGACTTGTTCAGCGATGATCAGAATTATCATTTGTGTTCATATTGGAGGAATCCGATGAGCTGTAAAGCTCTTTTTCACAGATGTACAGTCGGGGCGTGTCAGGAAGTTACAACAAACTTTGCACAGCAGGTTGGGAGTACTAAAGTATAGGAACGGTAAGCAAATCACTAAAAAATATATATTTTATATTTTACTAGGTAAGACCCATTGAGCTATATAACTCTTTTTTTTATCAAAAGCGCACCTGAGTATCACCATTGATAGCTCAACGAAGCGGCTTATCGCATGGACATTTCTAACAGCCGAAATAATCTCAGCGCATGTTGCTAGACGTGGAGAGAAAACCGGAGTACTCGGAGAAAAAGTCCTCGCCACCACGGGGAGAGAGGCACGCAAACTCCAAATATACCAGCAGGCGACAGGGTCGGGATCGAACCCACAGCCTCATGTATACCAGGTGACATTTACTTTTTGGTTCTTTCGGTAAAGTCACGTAGGTAGAAAAATAAAACTAAATGAAAAAATAATATATCACGACGTTTCGATCGCAACAACAGGCGGTCGTCCTTAGTGTTGCGATCGAGACGTCGTGATATTTTTATTTTATTTTGTTTTATTTTGCTTTATTTTATACCTACGTGACTTTACCGAAAGAACCAAAGAGTATGGATTCCTGCAGTCACGAAAGCTTCAAGTCAAGATTTGCATCTCGCCACCGTGGCGCCTCCATATATTTATAACTTCTTAGCGGTCATGTAGTGGTTTAAGCGCCCGCTGGACTTACGCGATCCAGAAGTCGCCGGTTTGACCTCCGGGCGCGGCAGCTGAAATATTTTTTCGTATATTTTTGTTAAATGGCAGCCTACCGTTGTCTCTGTCAACCCCGGCAGTGTGAGTGGGAGCCACCGCAGTTAGTCGATGGGCAAGTCGCCCTCCCACCACCTTACATCTATAACCTATTACCGTGCAAGTCACAGGAGTCCATCCCAGCGGACACAATGCACGGGGAGTTAAATATACATGGTAATCATACAATGCTCCTGAAGTTGTTCAATTTGAACGGTAGACACATTTTTTGCATTCGCGTTTACTTCACTGACAGCTGAACATTTTTAATAATCGGAAGCGCGGGAAACATTCGGAAGCCACTGGAGCTTAGCGCTTTTCAATGTTGAATGGAGGACCTTCCACCAGCAGCGCCATGACCAAGACACTGCAGTGATTTCTTCCTTCACATGGATGTTACGACCATTTACATCCCACGCGTGTGCTCTTGGGAGTTGAGCCTTTGGGGAGGTGGGGGGGGGGGCATGGACTTGCCGTGGCCTGTGGCACGGAGAAACCCACCCGGGAGGAGGCAACTTGCAGGACTACGTCGGGGGGGGCGTCCATTCACTTGTCCTCTCCCACCGTGAAGGGGACCTCTTAATCCGGTGGCTTTTATAGCGGCGGTGGGGCGAACTTAAGGCCCGCGGGTCAAACGTGGCGCAGCAGTTTGCTTCACGAATTCATTCCATGAAACGAAACTTTTATTTTTTTATCTTACCGGGTAAGGCCCACTGAGCTATGTAGCTCTCTTTTTTTTTCAGAAGCGCGCATGGCTATCGCAAATGATAGCTCAACGAAGTGGCTTACCGTGTAAGACATTTATTTATTGCAGCCAAATACTCGTAAACGCGTGATGTTGATTCTAAATGTGTGTGTGGGGGGGGGGGGGGCTAAAAAGCGGTGGTTCCGGAGAAAGAAAGATCCACGCGACCACGGAGAGAGCGACACGCACGCTCCAAGTATACAAGGGTCAGGGTCGGGATTGAACCCACGACCTCCTTGTATACCTGGCAAGGTGGCTAACATCTCATCACTGTGGCGCCCTTAACCATACTGAGTCGTGGCCACATGAGGCCAACCGCTGTGAAACGGCCCGCATGACGATACACATATATCCATCACGGAAGTCAGCCTAGTATCACTAATCGGGAACTGGAGGGGGGGGATATGTTCGAACTGGCAACAGCGCTGTGTGTAATGTTACGGGCGCCACGATGGCTAGGAGATGTTAACAACCTCGCATCGTATACAGGAGGTTGTGGGTTCGATCCTGACTTTGTCGCCTGTGTATTTGCAGTTTGCGTATCTCTCTCCCCGTGGTGGTGTGGATTTTCGTCCGGGTTCTCCGGTTTTTTCCTCCACATTGAGAAACAAAGTGCGTTCAGAGTATTTGGCTGCAATAGATTACCACACGATGATAAGCCACTTCGTTGAGCTATCGTTTTGTGGCCAGGTCGCTTCTGAAAAAGAAAGCCGTATAGCTCAGTGGTTATTCTCACCTGGTGAAATTTTAAAAAACCTGTTTAACAGTTAGTGCGCTCCGTCGCATATGTCATTGTAAAGGCCCCAAGACTCGAGTCGACACGTGTGTGTCGCATGTCGCGCTATTATTGGACAGTGATGAAACGCGTGGCCGCGTGCGGTCCACCAAAAGTACCTGGACATGCTCTTTGGCCCTCATCAAGGTCAAGGTTTCCCCCACCCTTGGGTGGTTTTCGCCGTCAAGAGCTGCGTCGGGCAGTGAAAAATAATCCGCTGTGAGTGAAAAATCAAATGGCATACGGTGGGTATTTGTGTATTCATTCATTCATTCATCGGTGAGTGGCCTGTAACCAACAACTCGCTAGCCTCGGTTTAATTCCAGCTGGGAGCCCTGGAATCCAATCATAGCATAAACACCCCTGGGGTTTTTCCACCGCCAAAGATGTTTATTTTATTGTCATCGACAGGGGGCACACAAAGCCAGATTTTCCGAAGAGCAATTTAATTTCCTGTGCATACGTGCGCATACATACTGTACAGTATACGTACGTGGAAACATATACTGCACGATCGCTCGTTGATCCACGCAATAATTGTATCTTCTCAAACGGCCTGTCGACGATATATCTCACATTGAATCAGTGATGAAAGTCACCATTTCGCTTTGATGATTTGTCTCGATATCAAAGTCTGAGGCCGTTGGTATATAGATACATAAGGCAACACTTTGGCAGTTAATTTCACGACACCGTTCATTTATCAGTGGATGTATAAGAGGCGTGAACTTGAAACTTTAACAAAAATCTCATTTTGAAATAAAATCTCTTTCGTTTCTTTTTTTAAACGAACAGGGATAACATTTTTTGTTGTACGTTGCGAGCCATTCCATGGGCATCTTGGCACGGCAGACGATATGCGTGCTGTATTCGGGGTAGCTGAGTGGGGGGCCCACTTTTTCCACGAGGGTATACGCGTGGTTGTATTTGGGGGCAGCCGCGGGCGACGCACGCCTGATGGATTTCTCCGCAACCGCATTCGCAGATCGGCGGAGACCGGGTCCTCCATCGTTCAATTTATGGAGGAATTCTCTCCCCACGCCTTCTGCCCTCCGCGTGCGGTTGCTGGCGCGCGGTTTGTGAGCGGTTCTCGCTGAAATCAAAACGTTGCCATTCGACGCAACGGCTTGAGCACGTGATGCCACGGGTACGTTTTTCCGACGTTCATCATGAATGAATATTCTTCGCTCGATGAATGAAAAGGAAAAATACGCGATTTAGTTTTAATTGAAAGCACCGTATCGCGCATGCCAAATTTGTTAATGAAAATATTCATTTATTTACCGGAAAAAAGCATAAAACATCACTTGCAACAGTTCACTTTGAGGTTTGCAGGACACGCATAGGATTTAAACTGTCAAACAAGTCTGAGGAAAACTCTGTTGACTTTGACAGCTTGCAGTTCAAAATTGTGATAAAAAAACCTTTGACTGTAACTCACAGACATTAATGACATTGTATTTAAATAACTCCCACTTAGCTTTTTTTTCACGTGATTGTAGATATAAAATGTGGGCTGTCAAGTTAATCCTATCCGTGTGCGTGTGGAAGTTTATTTAAAGAAAGCATTGACCAACTCCTTGGCAGTTTAATACCAATTGGACAGCAACCGAAAAAAATTACATTTCCACACCTGTGAAGATAGTTTTACAGTTTCAAAATAATCAAAGGTCAAGAGGTCAATATGGTCAATGCCGTTTGATGCCAGCACGCCTCTCCTCGCAATCACAACTGTTGTACAGTTAATACCAGACCCCTACTCAGTCTCTTCATCATCATCATCATCGTCGCGACCACCATCACCGTCTGGCTTTAGGACTTCCACTCGATTACCGACTTATAAGTGCCGCTCCAATGCCCGTCCCGGTAACCGGCCCTCCTCAGCAAATGGGTGGCGTGACACGTGGCTGCTATCAACGCTTCGAAGAAGTCTGTGTCGGCGTGGAAGAGAAGGCTAAATACCTCCCTAGTGGGGGGGGCTCTTTTTCAGAACCCCATCCAGTGGAGGCCCTTCTGCCAAACGGTGTCGTGAGCGATGCCATCACACCCCACGACTTGTCTCCCCTTCTTGGTTACGACCACCACGGGGCTCGGAGTTCCAACGCTCGCCTCCGTCCCACCGAGTGTCTCCACAGCGCATGTGCTCGCTCCCCTTTTCAGGCACCTGTAACACTAAGGCCAGAGAACCCGCTTTCAAGTCGTTTTTGTTGTTGTTTTCAAATTAAAGACAGCCGTGATTAAGAGAGCAGTCAGGAGCTCAGCTGTGAGAGTTAAACAAACACCCAAACGCAAAACCCCAACAACTAATGCAGGTTGAGATTAAGGATGCCTTTGACGTAAACAATTCTCGTGATGTGACTAAGGAAGAGCGGGAGGCTCAATTTTGTTTGTACGAGCACGGCTAATACCGTGTTGTCCAGATTGTAGAACGCTCAGGCAAGTAAGCGAGCACCCCCCCCCCCCCCAAAACCTGGGGGTCATTTAAGAAAACCGTAACAGTTATGCAAAAAAAAAAGAACACCAACGGAACGTCTGGGGGCGAGACATAAGGTCGTGAAATATAAAGCAAAAAAAAATAGTGGACGCCTGGGGTAAAGGGAAAAACAATGTGCACCTTATCATTCAGAGAATACGGTAATTATGGTGGAAGTGGCGGCAATAAAGGCCACGTTGCTGATTCTAAGACGCATCCTCAACTTTTTTATTTTATTTACGGCAGGGGTCTGGTGGGTGGGTGGGGGGTTAGTGACTTGTAATCAGGAGAATACGGTCATTTGAAAATGTCTCAAAATAGGACTCGTGTTTCGACGAGGCAGGGAGGGTATGGGTAATGGATTATTTTTAAACACAGCCTCGCGCAATTAACTCGGCAGAAAGCGACCGGCGAATAACCTGTCAAGCGCTGCTGTTTGAAGCTGGCGAGGACAATTGCCGGGGAAAAAAATGAATTTGGCAACTGTTCGAGGAGAGGCGCCCGAGACGAGACCGCTAATTGGGGAGTCGTTTAACCGTCTCATCTTCACGCAGCGTTCATTTCAAACGCTGAAATGAACGTGGCGCGTGGGCGATAAAACAACAACGCCGACGCATTACGTGGGGAAAAAAGAGGGGAGGGAGGGGGGGGGCATAATGCAGCTACGCCCCCTCCCCCCAGCATGTACCCAGTCACGTTAGCCGCCTCCGGGGGAAAACAAAGCCCGTGGCTGTGGCTGCGGCCGGCCGAAATCGTCACGAACCTGGCCCGACATCGCGACTGTAGCCACACCTGCGTCGTGTTTTGTCAAGGTACCTGGGTCGTGTTTTGACCGCGGGGAAGTGGCGTGGAATGGCGTTGGCTGAACAAATAAATGCTGGGAGACGCGTTCGTGCTAGCAGTAGGTACGTAGGGGGCACGGGTTCAAAAACCTCATTCCCGCCTCGCGTTCAGCGACGCCGGTTGAACAGGGTGAAAAATAAAAAAAATTATAACTCGGGCAGAATTTGTTATTTCACCGCTGCCATTGCCTGAAATTGTAAAACGTATCTACCTCTAATTCAACGCTTGAACAAAACAAACGACTCACCCCCCCCCCCCACCCCCCCGTTATCGTCAGATATGCCAAACGTGCAACACTTGCGGCGTTTTTCATCCAAAGTTACATTTCACATCTTTCACTGTGATTAAAAAAGAAGTAGTTTTTGGTTGGATGACAACGGCCAAAAAAACTAACGAGGAAAGAGGAGACCTGCGGGCGCTTTGCGGTGACGACACAAAAAAACGGTACAAATATAACTGAACAGCATCCCCCTCATATTGTTTCGGCAAAACCACGAATAGCTCACGTCTCAGCGCGATTCTCATCGCCGTCTTCGTAACCGCTAGGGCCCCTTTACCCCCCCCACCCCCCCCGATCGCAAGCGACTGCCGGTGCACTGCCACTGACTTGTCGCCGCAAAGGCGTCCCCTCGTTCATCTGATGGGAAAATCCGAACCCCCTCCTCCACCCCCCCAATCCCCCAAAGCTCCTTCAACCAACGGAGAGAATCGAGGATCGGCGGTGACTTCGCGATCGTTTTGTTCACGGGTAATATTCAAAGCAGCAACGACGTCACGAAATTTACTCGCAAATATACCGACCTGCAAGAAGTGCATTCCAGTCTGGATCCGCGTTACGGACGCAGGCAACCGTTGACCGTACTCGAAGCGCCGCGGCTAAATTCACACGTGTGTCGAGTGTTTAAAAACCACACCTTATCGATTACTGCATTACAAGCAGAGCTACATCTTAATATAGTACAAAATATAAAAAATACCATCTTAGCACATATATAGATATGTTTTTTTTACGTATATACAGCAAAGTTATGTACACTGGAATTATACAGAGAAACGACGTGTGTTTTATGCTTTCGTTTTTTTTTCTCGCTTCTTATTTCCTCCACACGGCAACCCGCTCGAGTTGTCTGAATACCGAGCCACAGCCGGCGATCTTCTCTCGCCATCGCAAGCACGGCACCACGACCACCGTACATCCTCAGCGCCGCCTCCGATTCCGTCTCCGGCATCGGCTCGCTGGCCTTCCGCCTTCCCCTAGCGCGGCCACCCTTGCGCTGGTGGCACGAACGAACGGCAAAGGGCCCGAGTCCTCGTTGATTGACTCGCCATGCCTTCCTCCTACGACTCCGTCCCACCCTACCGTCCCGTACCTGCGCCGCCGCTCATGTGCTCGCGTCCCTGGTGATCTTCTTGCAGAAGATGACCTTCTTCTGGTCCTGCAGCTGCCTCTTCTTCCTGCGGCCCCACTGGCACAGCAGCAGCCACTTGAAGGTCCGCCTGAAGTTCTGATTGCACAGCGCGTAGCACATGGGGTTCACCGTGCTGTTGACGTAGCACAGCCAGTAGCCCAGGTGCCACAGGTCGACGGGGATGCAGTCGTCGCAGAACGTCGACACGAGCACCATGATGTTGTAGGGCGTCCACGTGACGATGAACGCCAGCAGGATGGCGCTCAGCGTCTGCGCTGCCTTCTTCTCCTTGATGAGCGTCACGCTCTTGGGCTTCGCGTGCCGCTTGGCCTTGGCCAGCAGCTTGCGCGTCTTCTTGTCGTGCTTCCACGACACTGCCTGGCCGTGCAAGAACTGCGGCCGCGGCGATTTGCCGCCGGCGCCGCCGCCGCCGGCGCCGCTGTTGCTGCTGCCGTTGCCGCCGCGAGAGGAGGAGGACGACGAGGCCGCGGCGGCGGCGGCGGCGGCGGCGTTGGCGGCGCCGGACTGCTCGGGGAACTTGCAGCAGCGCTGGTGGAACTTGTGCCGCTTGTCCCGCTCCGGGTGGGCGGAGGCCTCGACGGGCGACGTGGCGGCCGAGTGGCCATCGGCCCGCAGCCGCGTCTCCGTCGGCACGGCCGCCTCCTTGGCAGCGGCGGCGGCGGCGCCGTCCTCCTGCGCCGACGCCCCGGCCGACGCGACCGCGACGGCGGAGACGGCGATCGCCACGGAGGAGGTGGACGAGGACTGGACGGCGAGCAGCCCCGAGCCCGACGCCTTCATCACCACCGTGTAGATGGACTTGGGCCGCTCGGGCGCGCAGCCCTCCTCCTCGGAGAGCGCCGAGTGGCTCGGCGAGGGCCCCCCGCTGCCGCCGTGGCTGCGCCAGCTCTCGCTGTTGCTGAGCTCGCGCTCGGCGAGCTTGTGCGGGCGGCACACGCGCAGCCCCGGGAAGCAGTAGCGAGGGGACCGCAGCCCCCCGGCGTCTCTGCCACCTCCGCCGGCGCCCGCCGCTCCTCCCGCTCCACCTCCCGCTCCACCTCCGCCGTTGTCCTTGACGTAGACCTCGTTGAAGCTGGACTTGCGCGAGCGGCTCTCGTGCAGCACGAGCTGCCCCGTCGACTCGGAGTCGGTGTCGGAGCCCTGCAGCCCGGCGAGCTCCTTGGAGCGCTTCTCCGTCTCCTTGTAGATCCTCCAGTAGAGGATGCACATGATGGTGACGGGCAGGTAGAAGGCCGCGATGGCCGTTCCGAAGGTGATGATGGGCTCCGACAGGAACTGGATCTGGCACTTGCCCTCCGAGTCCGGCACCGCCTCGACGAAGTACTGCCAGAAGAGGATGGCGGGCGCCCACAGGATGAAGGACACGGCCCAGGCGAGGCCGATCATGATGGCCGCGCGCTTCGTGGTGCGCTTGGCTCTGTAGGTGAGCGGCCGCGTGATGGAGAAGTAGCGGTCGAAGCTGATGACCAGCAGGTTCATGACGGACGCGTTGCTCGACACGTAGTCGAGCGCGAGCCACAGGTCGCAGGCAACCTGGCCCAGCACCCAGCGGCCCATGACAATGTAGGTGGTGTAGAGGTTCATGGAGAAGACGCCGATGATGAGGTCGGCGCAGGCGAGGCTCAGCAGGAAGTAGTTGTTGACCGTCTTGAGCTGGCTGTTCACCTTGAAGGAGAGCATGACGAGGATGTTACCGATGATGGTGAGCAGGCTGACAATGGTGGTGAACACGATGATGAGCACCAGCTCGGGCACCGTGCGGTCGTCGTCCGCCGCCGAGGCCGTGCTGTTCACCAGGGCGTGAGTCGCCTGGCTCTCGTTCATCCTCAGCAGCTCGCGTGAGATGTTCTCAGCCACGGCCCGCATCGCACCACCGCCTCTGCCGCCCGTGATGTTGAGGAACAGCTCCCCGGACACGGTCACCATGGTTCGGGCTCCGTCCCTGAGTCGTATGTGAGCAGTGTGTGTGTGTGTGTAAGTGTTGGTGCGCGTGTGTGTGTGTGTGCGTGTATCTCTGTGTACGTGAGTTATGTGTGTTGGGGTATATGTGTGTGTGTGTGTGTGTTGGTATGTGTATATTTGTGGAGTGGTATGTGTGTATTGATATGTGTGTTTGTGTGCGTGTGTATATCTACGTATGCATTTTATGCGGATGTGCACGTATGCATTTGTGATTGTGCGTGCGTGTGTTCTGCGTGTTTTTGTGCATTTGCGTGTAAGCGAGAATGTTTATATATGTGTGTATGTTGAACTTGTTTCGCATGTGTGTGCGCGTGTGTATTTATGTTTGTGTGTGTGTGTGTTAAAACTTGTTTTCTGTTTCCCTTCAGGGTTTCACTGCGAGAGAGCTCTGAGAGATGACGCTGCCAAGTGACGTTGATTTCGTGACACAGGCACTCTGAAATAAAAGTGTGGGGATTGTGCGCAGAAGCGAACAGCATTCTTGTTAGTTTAACACACACGAGGCTTTCGCGAGCAACATCCAAATAGAGGGTTTTTTTTTGGGGGGGGGAGGTGGGTTAGATCGCGTAAATATAAATGTTTCATTAAACCCTCCACCACCCGACACAAACAATTAGTAAGGTTCCTCAAAGGATGCAGAGATTAAAAGGTAAATGCCACACACAACTAAATCAACTCATACATTACCCCCCACCCCTGGCCTCCACACCTGATTGGCTCACAAGTGACGACATCACATTTATCCCCTGTATTTAAGACCGAAACAGGAGGATTTCTCCACAACTCTGGCTGTTGCCTGATGATGCTAGTTGCAATTACCAACAAAACATCGTACTCGAATTGTAAATGTTGTGGGTTACTCTCCAACATACCGGCGTGCTGTACCAGTAACGAATTGACACGTTTCGTTCACGTGACAAACCTTACTACAGTGAGGGAAAAAAGTATTTGATCCCCTGCTGATTTTGGACGTTTGCCCACTGACAAAGAAATGATCAGTCTATATTTTTAATGGTAGGTTTATTTGAATAGTGAGAGACAGAATAACAACAACAAAATCCAGAAAAACGCATGTCAAAAATGTTATAAATTGATCTGCATTTTAATGAGGGAAATAAGTATTTGACCCCCTCTCAATCAGAAAGATTTCTGTCTCCCAGGTGTCTTTTATACAGGTAACGAGCTGAGATTAGGAGCACACTCTTAAAGGGAGTGCTCCTAATCTTAGCTTGTTACCTGTATAAAAGACACCTGTCCACAGAAGCAATCAATCAATCAGATTCCAAACTCTCCACCATGGCCAAGAACAAAGAGCTCTCCAAGGATGTCAGGGACAACATTGTAGACCTACACAAGGCTGGAATGGGCTACAAGACCATTGCCAAGCAGCTTGGTGAGAAGGTGACAACAGTTGGTGCGATTATTCGCAAATGGAAGAAACACAAAACAACTGTCAATCTCCCTCGGCCTGGGGCTCCATGCAAGATCTCACCTCGTGGAGTTGCAATGATCATGAGAACGGTGAGGAATCAGCCCAGAACTACACGGGGGGATCTTGTGAATGATCTCAAGGCAGCTGGGACCATAGTCACCAAGAAAACAATTGGTAACACACTACGCCGTGAAGGACTGAAATCCTGCAGCGCCCGCAAGGTCCCCCTGCTCAAGAAAGCCCATATACATGCCCGTCTGAAGTTTGCCAATGAACATCTGAATGATTCAGAGGACAACTGGGTGAAAGTGTTGTGGTCAGATGAGACCAAAATGGAGCTCTTTGGCATCAACTCAACTCGCCGTGTTTGGAGGAGGAGGAATGCTGTCTATGACCCCAAGAACACCATCCCCACCGTCAAACATGGAGGTGGAAAGGTTATGCTTTGGGGGTGTTTTTCTGCTCAGGGGACAGGACAACTTCACCGCATCAAAGAGACGATAGACGGGGCCATGTACCGTCAAATCTTGGGTGAGAACCTCCTTCCCTCAGCCAGGGCATTGGAAATGGGTCGTGGATGGGCATTCCAGCATGACAATGACCCAAAACACACGGCCAAGGCAACAAAGGAGTGGCTCAAGAAGAAGCACATTAAGGTCCTGGAGTGACCTAGCCAGTCTCCAGACCTTAATCCCATAGAAAATATGTGGAGGGAGCTGAAGGTTCGAGTTGCCAAACGTCAGTTTTGAAACCTTAATGACTTGGAGAAGATCTGCAAAGAGGAGTGGGACAAAATCCCTCCTGAGATGTGTGCAAACCTGGTGGCCAACTACAAGAAACGTCTGACCTCTGTGATTGCCAACAACGGTTTTGCCACCAAGTACTAAGTCATGTTTTGCAGAGGGGTCAAATACTTACTTCCCTCATTAAAATGCAAATAAATTCATAACATTTTTGACATGCTTTTTCTGTATTTTGTTGTTGTTATTCTGTCTCTCACTGTTCAAATAAACCTACCATTAAATTTATAGACTGATCATTTCTTTGTCAGTGGGCAAACGTACAAAATCAGCAGGGGATCAAATATTTTTTTTCCCTCACTGTAATTGGCTGTGCCAATTATGGTGCATTCTTGTTATAGCGTTCGACAGTTAATCACAACGTTGATACAATTTGGATCTTCCACCCCTTTGTGAAATCGAGTGCGAGCAAGGAGGCCGCCCGATGGCCCATCGGCTATGGGGATTATTATTATCATTTACCACCCCCCCCCCCCCCCCCCCATCAATTGATCCATTGACCCCTTGCTCTGTGTAGCGTTCTTCGCGTGACGGACTGCCTCAAGGCGCTTCGCGGACGCGGCGAAGGCGGTGAAAATAAATAAGCAACGACAAAATGCGGCGAGAGTATTCATTGCGAAGATCAATGGATTGCTGGACCACACTTGAGCAGCCTGCGTGGTGAGGGTCGTTGGTTTTAAGAGTTCTGCTGGCATGGTCGGTCCACAAGTGGCGATTCAGATGTCACTGGAATCGCCGCTGGGTTTATGACGCAATGCGCTGACCGTTCAGTGGACTGTCGCTCCCCCCATTGCGAAGATGAACCAATTGCTTGACCACACTACACAGGAAAGTCCTGCTTGTGAGAACCTATTAAGGCTGGCAGGGCATTCGAGAGCAGTGCATGGCCACTTTCGTCTCACCATGGCTGATGCTCACAATTCACGTAGAAGGCACTCACTTATTTAAGGCTGAGTTGATCTAAGGGAGGTTCAGATACCTTTTGCCACTGATAGACCCCGGGTGGGGGTTTAACGCAAGTTGCCAGGATCGTAGCGCAGTGTGCTAATCCCTGCACCTCCACTCCCTCGACAGACACACGAAGATCCCCCGTATAGCTTGCGCCGGTTTGTTGGGGCAAGTTCTGTTGACAAGCATCTATGCAAATGCCACCACGGCGCATGAGGGGGTGGTGTGGTCAGAATTCCTCGATGTTTATGTTGAAACACATGGCACTAGGTACTCATTTAAGGCTGATTTGACCTCGGGGAGGCCGAAGACAGGTTATAATGTTGCTCGCCACTGATATTAGCCGTGACCCGCGCTCAGATGTACTTCTGCGGCTGTCTGGAACGTTCTTCCTTCCGAAATTAGGCAGCCACTGGAGCTATGCACTTTAAAATCTACATTGAAAACTAATTTCTTTAGAACTGATTTTCGTATTTAGTTGATTGTCCTTCCCCCGCACCTCAGATTAGCACGGTTGGCTACGTACGGTGCAAAGTCAGCTCAACATCCATACATAAATGGACCACAATCAAACTGGGGCAACCGGGCTCCTAGCACAGTGCGCTAACCGCTGCACCACCACTCCATAAACTCAAGACAAACACCCACACTCACAAATACACATTCCATTCATACAAATTACCATGAACAATTACCCCTGAGCGATAAAAAAAAACATTTAAAAGGTAGGGCATTGAATGAGTAAATGAAAATGATTATCCACACACTGAGCAGCAACAGAGCACCTGCACTGGGTATTATTAAAAAATAAACTATTAAGTTGCTAATTGCATAGCCAGTAATAGATTGCCCCGTGAACAGATTCATAATAGCACTCCTTTCATTACTGGTGCCACTGTGTTTTTGAAAGGTATGATAATGATGCTGTGCGCATCGAACCCTGGCACACGGAACAAAGTGCTGTTCTTTTTTTATTTCAAAAATAATCTTATTATAATAATTCAGATGTACTTATTTATTTAGGAGAGCCACAGAGGGAATATTTTTTTGAAGGAGGGTCCTGCTACATCGGGATGTGTTTTTTTTCTTCCAGATGCTTTCAGCCAATTCATCATGAGTTCATCATACACGAGGGAGGAAATCGGAGCACCTGGAGAAAACCCACGCCTTGCATGTACGCATGTGTTGAACTTCTTTCGCACCGTACGTACGTACGTAGCCAACTGTGCTAATCGGAGGTGCGGGGGGAAGGACATCAAACTAAACACGAAAAGCAGTTCCAAATACTCTTCGGTTCTTTCGGTAAAGACACGTAGGTAGAAATAAAATCTAAAAAAACTGTTTTTTTTTATTTTAGCCACGATGATAAGTGCGTTTTGAAAATTAAAAAAAATCACATCCGGTTTTGTTCATGAATACTTTAAAATTAACTAAAACAAATCGTAACAGAAGACGGGGCATGCTGCACGAATCCGGGAGTCGTGGCCACGCACGTGGCCACGCACGTGGCCACGACTGCAATCCAGCGCTGTGTGGTCAGCAGCAGCGAGGGTTGGTGGCTCACTGGACAGATGTTGTCGTGAAACTCCCTTGCCGTGGGCGTCGAGGTTGCTATACCTTGGTTTGCTGGAAGAAGGTATTATACAGCACGTGGACTATTTTATTTTATTTCTACCTACGTGGCTTTACCGAAAGAACCAAAGAGTCTGGATTCCTGCAGTCACGAAAGCTTCAAATCAGTTATTAATAAATGAGTTTTGTCAATCTAGGCGATTTGAAAGTGCATAGCTCCAGTGGCTTCCTAATACCGGAAGGAAGAGCTTTCCAGACGGCCGCAGAAACGCATCTGAAAGCGCGCGATGCGGTGACCGCCGTTTTCATTCGATGGCGAGCAAAACGTCGCTAACTGCTGCTGCTGCGATGATCGGAGTTTGCGTGATGATGGTTTACGCTCCTTGACGAGATCAGCGAGGTATTGTGGCTCAATTGTGGCAAGCGCTTTTGTGTAACGAGTGCGACATTATAATGTAAGGGGCAACACACCACCCTATCCCCGTACAGGTGGAACCAGATGGCGATTAGTCCACGTGCTGTATAATACCTTCTTTCAGCAAACCAAGGTATAGCAACCACGACGCCCACGGCAAGGGAGTTTCACGACAACATCTGTCCAGTGATCTACCAACCCTCGCTTCTGCTGACCACACAGCGCTGGATTGCAGGCGGCCACGTGCGTAGCCACGACTGCCGAATTCGTGCAGCATGCCCCCTCTTCTCTTACGAGTTGTTTGAGTTGATTTTAAAGCATTCATGAACAAAACCAGATGTGATTTTTTTTTATTTTTAAAACGCAATTATCATCATGGCTATTTAAAAATATATTTGTTCTAATTGATGCCAGATTTATTTTTAGCGAGATGCCGCACCAAATCAGATGTGTTTCCCACGTCAAGTCACAGCGCATCACTGCTCAGATTAGCAATGGGGCAGCATTCATCTCTCTACACTAGTGGCCCCGTGCCAGTGGTGGAAATTCCACGTTCTTCTGGTACGGGCCAGTTTCTCCAAATGATTACCGCTGCTCCTCCTTCTTCGTCACAAAGTGGTATTCATTTTATTGACGCCCTGGTGGAATGATCGGCTGAGTTTGAAACCCCAGCTGAAATTTTGAGCGCTAACCACTACCCAGCGGCTTCCCCTGGACCAGGCGTATTCAGCGGTGACAAGGTGGTTGACGCTCGTCTCTACGAAGAAATCAGCGACCGGTTTCCATTTCCAGCCCCGGGTAAGGAAGAGGGTCGAGCGATATCCGATACCGGTCCTGGGCACCACAACTTCACCGGCCCGCACCCAACCAGCGCTGTGAGGCACGGTCAAAGGACCCCCAGAACTCCACGTGGTGCGTGGGGAGGCCTTAATCCAGCAGGGGGATTGACAAAAGCGACGCCTGTACGGGTGCACAACGAGACGAGCTTCCAACGGAGGCACGCGTGTTGTCTCGCCTCGACGAGGAATTCTCCCGCAACGCGCGCTCAATAACGAAGGGGCGTAGCGCGCGCCGATGATCAAATCCCCGCCAGCGCAGCCGTTCAGACAATTCCGACCCACGAAGTGCCCAACGTTACTCACCGTCCCGCAACCAGTACAATTCAGTGCCCCTCGCCCCCAGCCCTCGCTAACAACACTCTGCACTGAAGGCCCAACACACACACACCCACACACCTCCTACGTGCGCCGCGTTTATGGCAGCGGTGTGGGGGGGGGTAAAACAAAACAACAAAAAAACCTCCCAGCGAACGTGCGAGCCGAGCCGAGAGCTCCAAACCTGTTCAAGTCCACGGGGCGCGAACGAATCGGAGGCATTGACGGGGGCGCGATGCTGCCGGGCGAGCAAAGCGAACAACCCTTGAACTTGTCGGAAACTCTTCCGCGCATCCTCCTCCACCTCCTCCTTCCGTTACTCCGCTGCTGGTTTGTAACCGTCAGGTAACGCGCGCGTCCAGGACGAACGATCCGGCCAGGAGGTCTCTGTCATCCCCCTCCTCCAGGTGGAGCGAGACGGGGGCAGGGAGCGCGCGATATAAAACCACGGAGCGGGCTCGGTCGCCTTCCCTCCCCGGGAGGCAGGTAGTGTGTGATGATGTATTTGTTCACTCTTTACTTTCTGCGCGATGCTAATGCCCACCTTTCTCAAGAGGCGCGCGGGGGTGTGGGTGGGTAGGTGGGTGGGTGGGGGGAGTGGGGCATTAGAAATCCGCAGAAGTTCTCTGTCAGGATTTATTTAACGAACAAGTTTTGAGAAGTGTTTTATTTTTTCAATGGCAGTGCGTTTTGCTTCTGGACTTGCTGCTGCTGTACCGACTGATTGCATTCGTGACATTGGGACGACGCGTCAAAGCCTGGTAGACTAGTTTTATTACTGTAAATAAGTAAAACACACACTTCTGATGTTATGTTCAGGGACCGGTTTGGGAGGAAAGTGTGGTGTCTGCGAAAATGTTAGTGTTGTGATTTAAAGCTTTCGTGACTGCAGTAATTCATATTCTTAGTTCTTTCGGTAAAGTCACGTTGAAGGGAAACAATAAAATAATAAAATATATATAAAACAATAAAAATTCTCACGACGTTTCCACCATAACACAAACGGTCGTCATCAGGTGTGTCGGTTTGCATAATGACACACCTGATGACGACCGTTTGTGTTATGGTCGAAACGTCGTGAGAATTTTTTATTGTTTTATATATATTTTATTATTTTATTGTTTCCCTTCAACGTGACTTTACCGAAAGAACTAAGATTATAATGTTAGTGTTGTTGAATTTTTTATTAAATGTTTTTTGTTACCATATATGGTTATTATTTGCTGTTTAAATTATGTATTATATTGTAATTTAGGATTAATAACAGGTAACCTTTCAAATACATTATTATTTCATGACATATACCATCACCAGCCATGGTCAATCCACTGCTGGATGAAGGTCCTCCCCAAGTCGTCGTTCACCTCTTACGATTATGCGATGTAATAATCCACCAGCACGTGAGCGGATCGAATCGGCCCATCTCCTCGGTCGGAACATGTTCCATCCGTTCCGTTTGTTTGCTACTCCTCACTCCTCTAGCATCGACGTAACGTTTTAGCACACCATGTATATATACATCGATTGTCGGCCGTATAATACACCTTAAGAATCAAATGTATATCAAAGAACCAATGCAATCATCTCATGCCTAATGTGTAGGGGCAATCAACATTGGTTGTTGTTGTTGTTGCTGCTGTTATTTTCAGAAAGAAAAACAAGCATCCATGCGCATGGAATATCTAACGATTTCTCACGATCCTGCACATTAACCTATTGGGGCGTCACAGTCGCAGGATGTTAACTACCTCGCCTGGTATGCAGGAGATCGTGGGTTCGATCCCGACCCTGACGCCTGCTGCTGTATATTTGGAGTGTGCGTGTTCTCCCCGTAGCCGCTTGGATTTTTCTCCGCTTTTCCCCTCCACAGTTAGAAAGACGCGTTTAGAGTATTTGGCTGCTATAGATTTCTACCTGATGATGGCACGCCACTTCGTCGACCTATCATTTGTGGCCAGGTCTCTTCTTAAGAAAGAGCTACGCGGCTCAGTGTGCCTATTGCCTGGTCCCAACATTCAACCGCACCGCCGATTAGCACGGTTGGCTACGTACGGTGCGAAAGAAGTTTAACATACACACGTGAACTGATTCCATCGCTCCGTCTCCTCGGTCAGTGGGGGCAAGCTCATCTTCCAGTCGCTTGATTCATCATAGAAATGTGTGCTGCTCACTGAGCAGTGATCACACGTCAGGGGACTGGCTTCCGGTCACTTTGTGTTTAGGGCTTCCGCAGATTTCTAGCTGCCCTGCCTGTAATCCTGTGAGCAAACTTACAACGGGTTTCAAGGACCCCCCCACCTCCCCAAACTCGCAACCCCCTTTGCCAGCGTCAATGCTCCCAGTACTTTGCTTTATACAGTGAGTGAGCATACGGGCAGGTGACATGGCCCAGTGCATGGGCAGGTGACATGGCCCAGTGCATGGGCAGGTGACATGGCCCAGTGCATGGGCAGGTGACAAGGGCCCCAGCGGGAACGGCAACACCTTGCCGGATTCAAATCACGGAACCGCCCGATTCAAACCACGAACCGCTCGCCTGCTGCGGGGATTCACGGTTCTAATCCTCGCAGGGCACCGTGGTTAATGTAAAACGTCAAAGATCTCGTGACGTCATTAAATTGTGTGTGCCGGCATCGCGGTCCAAATTCGACAATAAAAAAAAAACTTTAATATTTTACTTTAAATTACACACAGCAGCATTAATTTCTCCACCCCCCCCCCCGCCCCTCCCCGTTCTGACAGACTATTTTGCCCGATTTCAGGCCAGGTGCCGAGTCAGTGCCAGCTTCCTGCTGTGGCGGATGCTGCAGGGCCGTGAACGAGAGGCCTCGCAAAAGGAGAAAAGTTGTGCAAAGGCCGCGTGGGGAGATGAACGCTTTTGAATTCCACCGAGAGATAGAAAGAGGAACACGTGAAAGCAAGGCCGTAATTATAATATATATTGGGGGGGGACACATCCCCCCCCCAACATATATTCAAATATGCTCAAAATACCCCCCCCCCCCCAATATATTGCTATAAAATAGATGTATGTTTACATGATTGTGGTTATGGTTGTACTTCATTAATCCCTGATCTCTGCCATTACATACAATGAAACAAGAAAAGGTAAAAAAGAAAAAACAGAGCAATGTAATACAATATACACTAGTAGACATTATTGTAAAAAAATAAAGTCCATTCTATGTGTTAGTGAATTTTTTTATATTTTAGGCAGGAAATTCGTTTTCAAATTTAGATTTTTTTCTGGGGAAGGACCCCCAGACCCCCTGGAAGATTTGCCCCCCCCCCCCCCCCAATGTTGACTCCATGGCTACGGCCTTGCATGGATGAGAGAAATTGCGCATTGCAGAGACATCAGATTCAGATTGACTGTTAAGAAATGCAGGCGGGCTTTGGCAGGACGCGTCATGGCTAGATGGTCGATGAGCGAGGATGATCAGAGTGGCAGCCAAGCGTGAAGGAGGGGACCAACGCCTGTGGAGATGGAGTGATGAAATGGACTCGTGTGCTGGTGGGCTGTGGGGAGCGGTGGTGTAGTGGTTAGCGCACACCGCGCCACGAACTTGGCGACCCGAGTTCGATTCTCGCTCAGGGCCAACACCAGTGGCAATAATTTGAGCCGGTCTTGGGCCTCCCCTAGGTCGACTGAGCTTAAAATTAGCACACCACTGGTGGCGCAGTGATTAGCACATTTGCGCTATGAACACGACGACCTGAGTTTGATTCCTGGCCACGGCTTACATCAGTGGCGAGTGATATCTGGACCAGTGTGTAGGTCTCTTGCCGACAACCGACAATGACCAGGCTAGTGAAGTATGGTCAAACAACCCACATGACTGGAAAAAAATGAATAACATAGTCTTGACTGTAGGCTAATTTGTATTGGCTTTCCATGTACCATTTTCACACAAGCCGCTGATATCATATCACCCATTTCACCGTTCAGTTTAATCGACTCCAATTGTGTTCCTGAAGTAATTGACCGGCAAATGCTCAGTAACGGTAATCTGAGCACCCGCTGAACATGGGATTACGAGTACTTGCCTTTAGTAATTATGATACCAGCAATGTGTGTGTGTTTCTCTTTTCACGATACACGCACACACGGAGTGCGTGCCTTCTCTCCCAAATCCTGCTTGCATTCTCCACTTACTCCCAAGCCTTTGCACACACAATCATAGCAGCGGTGGATGTTTGCGCATTGTATTTATTTGACACATGTCTGTACGCCTTGTGATTCTGTGCCCGCGTTGCGTGCGTGCGTGCAAAAAAAAGTCGTGCAATGGTACTTAGCTGAGAAATGCACTCAGCTCCCAGTAACACCCGGGTTCAATTCCTGGTCACGCACTGCACTATGGGCAAATTACGCTTGGCAGGGCAATTTATGATTGCCTCAACAACAACAACAAAAACAACAGATGCTTCTAAGCAAGTATTCACCGTGGCTTTTCTCTGGGTAACCCAACATTACAGACACTCGCTCGGTCACTCACTCAATACAACTGAGCTAACGTCTCAACGCGGGGACGCTCTTGAAAATGGGTCCCGAGGCTCGATGAGGCGTTCTTGGGTGAACAGCGGGCATCGTTTGACTCACGCTCAGAAGTTTACGAGTTCAAAATAGATCATCATGGGATGCATAACAAGGATGCTGCTTTTGTGGAAAGGCATGATTTAGACGAACTGGTCCCTACCATGGAATTGTGGAATTCACATTTCTGAATGAGCACCAAGCAATTGTTTTTTTTTATTTTAACCAAAGATAATTTTGTCTTTGTTTTTGTATTCGTGCACCTGTACATATGTCCGTGTGTGTATGTGTGTGTGTGCTAACAACACTTGCCTCAACAGTCTATTGAGACTACACGGCAGATCTTTGTATTTGTGTGTGGAGAGCGGTGGTGCAGGGTTTAGCGCACTTCGCTACGAACCCACCGACCAACAACCGTGGCGAATGTATTAATGGGTCCAAAACATCAGCACTGGGGAGATAAAGGCGTCCGGGTGTGGTGCTGGTCTTCCCACTCTTCTTATGTGGCGTGCCGGACTTCATAGGTGCTCGCTAACAGCACTTGCCCCAATGGTCTGTTAAAGCCTATGTGAGGGAGTCTTTGTCTTTGTGTCCGTGTGTTTGTATGTGTGTGTGCATGTGTGTGTATGTATGTGTGTATGTATGTGTGTATGTATGTGTGTATGTATGTGTGTATGTGTATGTATGTGTGTATGTATCCATCAGCTTCTGTTTGGCCGGATAGAGGGGGCTAAACGGGCACGACACAGGGCTGGGGAACAGATGGACTGATGCAGTACGAGAGGATGTTGAGCTGAGTGGACTTGCCAAAGAATGCTACCAGCGGTGTCTATGAAAGAGGCTCGTGAAGGACGCTACTGGGCAGTTGGAGGCGGTCGCCCTCCAACAACAACGGAGGGCGGAGGAGCAAGTTGGCACAGCAGGGGGGTGGGGGCACACCTGGTGCATCTGCCAGTCATCTCAGTCAGTCAACCCGTGGCACCTGGGTCAGTTCCGTGACCTCCTGTCAGCGAGAATTCCGACACTTCGCGTGGCCTCAACGTGCACGTGGCCTGGCACAGGCACTGCGGTGACGTAACCGTCACCGAGTGGCGGCATGGCGGGTCATTGCTACGGCATTGGTATGCATCCAGTGTGTCCGTTGGCTCCCCGATTTAATGAAGGGCATTTGAGTTTCAATGAGGACGTTCAGGTAGCGGGCGGAACATCATTACCGAAGCGACGAAGACGCCGCCCCCCCCCTGTTAACGAGTAGCGCAGACTGTAGGCGTCAAATCATCGCCGTCTCATTCGCAAGCAGCTGAACAAGCAACTCGTCGCACAAATACATGGACAGGTTGCCGTTTGCGAGTAGCGCCTATGAAGGACCGACACGGCACACGAGGGGGTGGGTGGCCAGCACCACGCCCGGCGGCCTTTGTCACCCCAGTGGCGATGTTTAAGCACCGCACCAGGTACTCATTTGAGGCTGAGTCGACCTATGGGAGGCCCAGGACCGGTCCAGGTGAATCGTCACTGGCGTTGGCCGTGAGCGGGAATCGAACCCGGGTAAGCGGGTTTCGTAGCGAGGTGCGCTGAACCGCTGCACCACCGCTCCCCGCACGCGCGCACAGACACAACGCAAAGATGCATTGCAAATTCAAACTATTCCATCGCCGTATTTTAAAATACCTCGAGAAATTAATAACGTGGGCATTTGGGCAACCGTCCTCCGTGTTTAATAGTGATGATGATGATGAGATGCAGCTGGTTTTTTTTTGAAATTCATCTCCCCGGTATCGCAAGAATTTAATAACGCACTTGTCTGCCTCACGATCTATAGCGCAACCTTTAGCAGCTGTCAATACGCAGTAACATATGGACCCCCCAGTTCTCGCATCGTCGATACTGATGAATTTGTCCCGACTGGAACACGCTTAACCTCTTGAGCGTTCTTCACAGTCGAAACAAACGCAGCACGCTCCGCGAATTTCTCGCTCACGGCTACTGCCGGCGACAAGGGCCAGCAAAGCCAAGCCAGACGTCGTTGTAAGTGGTGCAGTACCCACACTTTACCCAGCCTCACGCCACTCGCATGGAGCGCTTCAAGGTGAGGCGTTGTGGCGCGTTCACCCGCTGCGTAGGGCAAGGCAGGCGCGTCCCGTGGACCGCAAAAGCAAAGCGATGCAATGTAGGGCACGCTGAACTTCTTTCGCACTGTACGGCAAGCCAACCGCGGCTAATCGGAGGTGCAGTGACAATCGGACGCGCGGCTTGGTGGCATCCACCTGACCGCGCACGTGCGTCTTCGATTTGCGCCGCGAGCGATGAGGTCATCGTAGCGATCAGTACCCCCCCCCCCCCTCTCAACGCCGTATCCTTCCGCCGAGAGAAAATATAATAATCCCACGCGCAAACAAGATTTTATTTAATAAAAAAAGTACTCAGAAAAAATGTTTCCATTTTAACCACGGGGGCCTAATGTGTATTCAACAGAGTAACGCGTGTTTAAGTTGGAATTAATGAAATGTTGTCGCCTGTATTGTGAACGATGCCTCTAATTATAATGACCTCGCCTGGCTGTAACGCCTCGTCGGTAACTGCGTTGGGTTGTGCGCAGCGTCCCTGCAATCCGTCGCTTGTGCGCTGATGACAACGAGCAACCAGCGTGACACTTCGTTAATTGGACAAAATATTGGGGCCCACTGCCCCCCACCCCTAAAAAAATAAAAAGAACAGAGTAATTTCATGATTTGCCCTAATTTGCTGCCAAAACACAATAGTCGCAGTAAAATAATGGGCGAGATAATGTAGCAAAGAAAGCCACGTGTTGTTCATTCACCGGCTCACGTTTTAACAGCGCCTGCACGGACTGGTATACGCATTGTGTGCGTTACGGCTATACGTGGGGTGGAGGGGATGATCTTTGTCTTTGTGTTGTAGGTCGAGGGGATGTGAATGGTATGGGGAGCGGTGGCATAGCGCTTAGCGCACCGTGCTTTTATGAACCTGGAAAAATCCCGGGTTCAATTCCCGTCCAAAACTCGCATCAGTCGGCGGTGAATATTTGAACCGGTGATTGGCCTACCAATAGGTCGACTCGGCCTTAAATGTTGCAGCGCGTGTACATTGGCGCTGGCGGGGACAAAGGTGGCTGGACACGGTGCCGGCCTTTGCGCTGGCCTTAATAGGTGCTCGCTAACAACACTTGCCCCGACGATTTACTAAAGGCTTCGCGGGGCAGCTGTGTAGTAAACAGGTACACTTCTGGGTCCAGAGTTCACCGGTTTAAATTGATCTTTCGGGCACTCTAAAGGACCATCAAACAATGTGCAAAGTAGAAGGGGGGGGATCACCTACTCAACAACAACAGCAACCGTGGACTGACGTCATATGTATGTATGAGGAACTTCTTTCGCACCATACGTGACCAACCGTGCCCAATCGAAGGTGCGGTGGAGTAACAATTGAGACCCAGGGGACAAGGTGAAGACAGAGCGACAACATCAACAACAACAAAGCCAACACCACTTCTGTTGTGTCTCCATGACTAGTTACGTCTGTACACTTGTAATGGGCTGCAAGAAACAACGTGGATTGGAAATGTCTAACAAGTGTAACGCGTGGCAGTTGCGTGCATGGCAACAGACGTAAAAAAAACAATCTAAAGGTGCGGCCCTGCAATCGCTGGCTCACAACACTGTCGGCAGAAGGGCCTCTCGTGCATCCCTGGGGGTGCACGAGATGCCTTTTCTGGCGATGCGAGCCATGGCCACATCTTTTGTCGAAGGTAAATCATCGAAACACGAATTGAGCACGGGCACGCCCATACAACTAAGTCGTTTCATCATACCCATGTATTTGTTAACATTATAATTATATTTCGATTTAAAGCTTTCGTGACTGCAAGGATTCATCTTCTTTGGTTCTTTCGGTAAAGTCACCACGTAGAATGAGAATAAAATAATAAATTGATAAAATAAAATAACACAATAATAAAATAACACAATAATATTCTTAGCTCCTTCGGTAAAGTCACGTTGAAGGGAAACAATAAAATAAAAAAAATATATAAAACAATAATGCAAACCGACACACCTGATGACGACCGTTTGTGTTATGGTCGAAACGTCGTGAGAATTTTTATTGTTTTATATATATTTTATTATTTTATTGTTTCCCTTCAACGTGACTTTACCGAAAGAGCTAAGAATATGAATTACTGCAGTCACGAAAGCTTTAAATCAAAATGTAACATTATAATTGTTTTTTTTTACGATTGAGAACCAAAGGGGTGCAAGGTTGCAGTCAAGGTTAAGAACCACTGGTCTAGAGCGACCCTCCAACCGTGTCTTGGAAGAGGTGGGATTACCCACGGTTCACCCCACCACGTGCGAGTTCATCGACGAACTGCGGTGTATCGATTTATAACCGCTGGGTGGACATAGCCGGAGGGGGTTTTAAGAAAATTACGCCACCGACCTCTGGATTGCAAGTTCAGTGTGGTGCTGACCACTACATCACTGTTGACTGCATCTCAGACATAAAGGGAAGAGCAGGTCAACTGTGATGCCATGTCAAAATATTCAAAATCGTCGAAACGCGTGGTTCTAAATGCGGAGGGGAAAAACCCAGAGGCACTGGCGAAACGAAATCCACGCGACCACGGGGAGCGAGAGAGACAGAGACACGCAAGCTCCGAGTACAGCGTGCTTCATAACAATGTTTACACTACATTTTCATTTAAAGCTTTCGTGACTGCAGTGATTCATATTCTTGGTTCTTTCGGTAAAGTCACGTAGAAGGGAAACAATAAAATAATGAAAAAAAATATATAAAACATAACAATTTTTCACGACCTTTCGACTGCAACACAAGCAGTCATCATTTTATTGTTTCCCTTCAACGTGACTTTACCGAAAGAACCAAGAATATAATGTTGACACTAATATGGGACTGTAGTTTTTAATGGAACGGATAATACACTGTAATGTTAACAGCTTCAAAAAGTCACAGAGTCTTCCACGTGTTCGCCATCGTTGTCGACGCGTGGCCTGGAATCTTCTCCAGGTGATCTCCAGAGCCCGGAGGCGACACAATTCTCGTGGTATTGGAATAGGTTTTACCCTTTTAACTGGCACAAAAACTGACACCTTTATTCAAGGCATCATGTTTGCAATAACCACAACACAAGCAGTCAAAATGCAAACAAAAAAGACAACTCTGATAATAATATGCACTGTCCTTGAATTTGATTGGTCCACACCCGAGACAGCTTTTCTTAGAGCCTAGTCTCCATTGGTGTTGGACCAGAAGACGCCAAAAGGCGTAAAACTCAAAAACAGCACACTATCAGAGTATTGAGGGCTCGGGGTGAGCATGTACATTATGAGACCTCCTTTGCCAGTAACAAGATATAGGAATAGGTTTTACCCTTTTAACTGGCACAAAAACTGACACCTTTATTCAAGGCATCATGTTTGCAATAACCACAACACAAGCAGTCAAAATGCAAACAAAAAAGACAACTCTGATAATAATATGGAAGTCCTTGAATTTGATTGGTCCACACCCGAGACAGCTTTTCTTAGAGCCTAGTCTCCATTGGTGTTGGACCAGAAGACGCCAAAAGGCGTACAACTCAAAAACAGCGCACTATCAGAGTATTGATTTTGACTGCTTGTGTTGTGGTTATTGCAAACATGATGCCTTGAATAAAGGTGTCAGTTTTTTGTGCCAGTTAAAAGGGTAAAACCTATTCCTATATCTTGTCACTGCCAAAGGAGGTCTCGTGGTATTGTTAACGTTTATTTGAAGCACCTTGTGTAACGACGGCAATGCGTCTCGAGTCCGGTCACTTTGGGCGAGCGTAAACGCTGCCCAGCGCAAGAGTTAACGCGGCCTGGTCTCCACGAATCTGTGCATTGTTCCGTGGTGAGCGGGGGCCCCATGGTTATATTTGCCGTACGCTCGCCTGTGTTTCGAGAGGGGCCCGGTTCGTTTGCGTAAAGCGTGGCCCGCGAAGCTCACGGAACGGGTTCTTCCTAACGACCCTCCCCCATCGCTCTCTCGCTCTCTCTCTCTCTCTCGGCGCGCCGTGATGTTATTTATTTTTTGGCCGTCATTATTTTGTTGTTGGTTTAACGAGGATTTGAGAATTGAGCTCTGCGGGATGAAGAGTGGTGGGGGGGGGGGGGGGCGTGTGCGGGGAGGGGGGTAAATTAACTCGCGTCCAAAATCCGACCACGTAAAATGCACTTCGGTGGTGGCAGCTGTCAGTTACACTTTGATAGGTGGTCCTGGGCCTCCCCTAGATCGACTCAGCCTCAAATGAGTAACCCCAGCGCGACGTGCCGGCCTTCATTGGTGCTCGCTAACAGCGCTTGTCAACAACAGTCTTGAGGCTTGGGGGATCTTTGCCTTTGTGTGTGTAGAGCAGTTGGTACCGTGGGGAGTGAGTGCCGGCGGTGCCTCTGCCAGCCATCTCAATGAGTTAACACATTAAAAGCTGGGCTTTGCCAGCGAACCTCGCTTCACGCGATGGCCTCAGGGTGCAACTGAGCATGGCACAAGTTCAGCGGTTACGTCCCCGTTACTGCCGTTGTCGTAGAGCGGTTGCACGTTGTTTCGCACACTGCGCGACAATTCCCAACGACCTGGGTTTCCTTGCCGGTCATAATCATAATGGTGCGTGTGCAACATGAGAAGGTCGGTGTCATGAGAAGTGGTAACCACTCGTTGTGGTAACCTCCCAAGCATACGCGTGGATTTACGTGTGTGGTTGAGAAACGCGTGAGGCCAGAACAATTTTAAACCGGACCAAAATCCCGCAATATTGCAAATGCTTTGGGACACGCTGGGAAAGCCTGGCTGAAAATGTGCAGCTTTTGAGAAGTCGAGAGCGGGCAAGGTTAGGTTTAATTAGAACAAATCAAGCGGTTTTAAATTGCCAAGACAAACCAAAGCCTCCTCCTGCCCACAACGAGCAATGGCACCAAAGGTCATCTACGCCCGTGACCCTGAACGAATGGTGGAAATTCCACGTTGCCGTTGCGGAAGGTGACCTCTCCTTAGGACAAAAACTGACGACTTCTCGCAAAGGGGTAACTCGTTTTGTCGACCCAGGAGGAATGATCGCCTGAATTGGGCCCTGATTGGGTTTCAAACAACAACAACGGGCACACATGACTGAAATAAAATAAAATTGAGATGGCCGTGTGTCTCAGAGGTCAACAGGTCAGAGCACTGAACTGGCACTGCTGATATCCTGGGTCCTCAAGAGTTGAAGGTCTCAGCCCAGTTGCCGATGATTGCACACGCAAAAAGCCCATCACATAAAATTTGGTTGTGCACTTAATTTGGCTAAATTCCAGCTCTGAGAACTAAACATCAGTTTGACTGTCATGCGACGAACATTAATCTCATATGCAGAGTGGGTGGGAAAGTTGCCGCCTTCTACAATGTGGACCAGAGGTCCGTGCTCTAACACTATAAGAGATCCGCAAGGATCATGACACGACACTGATATCACACATCGGGGTAAAACTGTGGCAAAAATCCCTACCTTCCCAAAACAAATATTTCATAAAACCAAAACGTAAAAATGTATTTGAACGTGCGAGGTTTCCGATTGCGAGCCCAACAAGTTTGACACGAACAACCGTTAAATGCAGGGAAGAAAAAAAATCTTCTTTGGTTCTTTCGGTAAAATCATGTAGCTAGAAAATAAAAATAAAATAAAAATAAAATTAACTTAAAAATGAAATAAAATGTAAAATTGCAAGCAAAAAACCGACGAAGTTTCGATCGCAACACAAGCGGTCTTTATCATTTCTCTCCGCCTGATGAAGACTGCTTGTGTTGCGATCGAAACGTCGTGGGTTTTTTGCTTTCATTTAAATAGTTTTTTGTTATTTTTTTATTTTATATCTACGTGACTTTACCGAAAGAACGAATTAATATGAATTCCTGGAGTCACGAAAGTTTTAAGCGAAAAAAAAAAACCCAGCGTTCTCTAATTACACGATAGAATGACAATTCCAGGCTTCGGGAGCTGAGACTCGACGGGCAGAGTCGGGCGGTAGAAATAAAAAACCCACCACCAAACCCCATCCCCGCACAAACACGTGGACGTCCAAGCAGGACGACGAGGCCACGCGGCTGAAAAATGTCGAGAGCGCCGAGTGAGACCACGTGTGGTGCGCCGGCGACGTCACAGTGGGGTGACGAAGGGGCTCGGCAAACAGCGGCAGAGCAAACAAGGCCCGGTGCGATGGAGCGTGAGCGAGTGCGAGCTCCGTGGTGCTATGCGGCTTGAGCTGACACTGCACTTGTTCATATTCTTGGTTCTTTTGGTAAAGTCGCGTAGAGAGAAAACACAAAAAAATTTTTTTACAAAAATAATTGAATTAAAAATAAAAGCAAAAAAAACCCACGACGTTTCGGTCGCAACACAAGCGGCCTCCATCAGGCGGATGCTTTTGTTTTTAATGTAATTTATTTTTAATTAAATTTATTTTATTTTTATTTTCTATCCACGCGACTTTACCGAAAGAACCAAGAACACGAAATCCTGCTGTCACCAAAGTTTTAAGTCAAAGCTTGTTGCTTATTCATTCAAGGCGTGTGCCCGCCTTGCCTCACCTGCGCTGTGTACCTTGACGTAAGTACGTGTTTTTTTTCTTATTTTCTGGGCCACAAATCAACCGCAATGCCTCGCGGAACTCGTCAAGGACCATGACGCATCTCACGCGACCTGCCGTCGCCCTCGCAGCGGCGGCCTTTGGCTGCTGGCCATCGGACATTGGCGGTCACCGCACCGCGCGCTTTCAGATGCCCTCCTGCGGCCGTCTGGAACGCTCTTCCTTCCGATGTTAGAAGGCCACCGGACCTATGCACTTTTAAATCATCATCATCATCTAGATTGAAAACTAATTTCTTTGCAACTGCTTTTTTGAGTTGAGTTTGTTGTCCTTCCCCCGCACCTCGGATGAGCGCGATTGGCTACGTACGGTGCGAAATAATTTCACGTACGTACACACATCCGTGAAATAATATATATACGTGTGCAATATATACGTGTGTGTGTACATGTACATATATGTGTATATATATACGCGTGCAAATTCAGTATGAATGGATGGGTGCACGGGCCATTCGATGTGCAGGTTATCGCGTGATGGGTTTTAAAGCGTGCGAGCTCCCACCCCTTCCAAATACCCACCCCAGCTTCCCTTCTACAAGCAGCATCGCAAGCGATCAATGTGCCTCCCTGCGCCTTTGCCACCGCCGTCTTTCACTACGAGCGCACACTTAGGCGCGTGCATCTGCTAGGCAGGAAAGCAAACACCGGCGCTGTCCACAGTCGCCAGAGATTACGCTTGAAAAGCGTGCCTCCAGTGTCCGTACGTCACAGGCCACAGGTCACCCTTGCCCCGCACCTCCGATTAGCACGTACGGTGCGAAAGAAGTTCAACATACATCGCTGAGACATTCACAGCTGCTACCCCCTCCCCCTCCCCCCGGCTACGTCAACATGACTGCAGGCCCGGAACAGTGACATCATCCCCTGGCTCACGGTGCCTGCTTGCACGACAGAGCACAGGGAGTGAGCGGCCGGTGTTTGAAGAAATCTGCGGAAGATGTTCGGTATCTTCAGATTGGACGAGCACGCTTGGTATGCAGGCAGTGGGTCAGGTGATTCGTTGCAGCCGGAACATTCTGAACCGGTGTATCACGGAACTGCTTAGACCACGGTGTTTATTTTTTAAGTGACAAACTTTCATAATTGCAACTTTAATAATTGCAATTATTAAACGTTGTACTTAACCCACCACCACCATCCGACACAGACAATTCTCTGTGTCGGATGGTGGTGGGTTAAGGACACATTTATATTTACGCGATCTATTACACCCCCCCCCCGCCCCAAACAAAAATAGAACCATTATTTTTTTTTATTTAAAGATTTCGTGACTGCAGGGATTCATATTCTTGGTTCTTTCGGTAAAGTCACGTAGAAGCGAAAGAATAAAATAATACAAAAAATATAAAACAATAAAATTCTCGCGACGTTTTTTTACTGCAACACAAGCTTGCAGTCGAAACGTCGTGAGAATTTTATTGTTTTATATTTTTATTATTTTATTGTTTCCCTGCTACGTGACTTTACCGAAAGAATCAAGAATACGAATCATTATTATGAATGTTTAGACCACGTTACATGTCTCTCGCCTTGTTTTGTCGACCAAATATTGTATAAACCCTATTCCTGGGATCATTAGAACACGAGGGCAGATCAATTAAGGATTGGCCATGGTTAGGCGTACGTTGCACATACTCGAGTGGTAGTGGTGCCTTACGCCCACAGTCCGCACTGCAAGTAAACCTAGCCACGTTCTAGAATATACCGTGAGAAATTGAGCCCCGTTACACCGTAAAACTCCCACTCCGTTGGTACGATGGGCGGCGCTCTGCGGATTGCCGCTGTGCCTTCGGGTTGTACCACGTGTTGCTCGGCGCGGTGTCCGACGTTTTAGGGAGCCGAGCCGATCAGCATCAATAACCGGCGATGCCGATAGCAGCCGGCAACTCTACATAATCGAATGACAAAATAGTTGAGCTGCTAAATTCGGTTCCTGAGGAAGCTCCCGCCGGACACTCGTGTCAAACAACAAACGACACAACCCCAAAACACATCGGAGAGCTAAAGCGATATCCCTGTTATCTGGAACTACGGGGGGTGGGAGTGCACTGTTGGCGCATCCTATTATCCGTGCCTCCCCGACAAAATATGTCTTCATATCCGCAGAGTTATTTGCGTAAATAAAACACAATTATCCGCGGCCTTCTATAAAACCACTGCCGAATGAATGCCTCCCTATGCCATATCGTTGACCATACTTCACCACGCTGGTCAGTGAGAGTTTGTAGAAAGGGGATAGATAGGGATCCACGACCCCCTCATTAACCTCCTTCTGTTGTCTCTCTCAAAGCCTCAGCTCTTCTTCTCCAACTGCCCATTCCCTTCCTCTTCACTCCCCTCGCCCCTCCACTCTTTCCCGTCCCTCCCCTATAGCCCGTTCTTGACCCCCATGTGACCTCTGTTGCGGTCGCTCTCATTCCTTAGCCCTCGCACGCCTCCTGCGATCTGAATCTAAAAACTTGCTTTTGCTGCAGATTCTTTCATAGTGTTATTTTTGTAATACGCCTTCGATAGCAATTTATTATAATGCAATTAATTTTTGTATGGAATTTGCTTCTATTCTTATATTGTGATTTAGTCTATTAACAATGCTTTAAAAAAATAATCTGTACAGCACTTTGAATGGCATCCTTTGCACGAAATAGTGTGATTTGATTGACGTGATCTAAATCACTTCGGTTTTTTGTTACCGCGTTTTAAACCATGTAAAGCGCCTGGAGTTAAGGTGCTCTGTAACTATATTTATAAAAAAATATATATATCACTTACGACTGAGGTTAACCCTGGCTGGGAATCAAACTCGGCTGACCAGGTTCGTAGCAACGATAGGTTATACCCACTGCGCTCTCCCACTGTCCCACAACTTCGGGGGGGGTCACTGCTCCTATCTGCGAAAAATACGTGGAAAAATATAATTCAATTAAATAAATGTTGTGGACCAATTGAGGATGTGGATAATTGGAGTTATGCATAACGTGGTTTTTGGCTTTGAGGAGTTCTTTTTTAACCGTAAAATCAATTCGGAGTCAAATCAGGTCACAGGGCCTCCCTTCTCAAGTTAGCACCTCCGATTAGCACAGTTGGCTACGTACGGTGCGAAAGAAGTTCAACATACGTACGTACATACACTACTCGAATCTGACCACAAGCACAACCAACCTGCCAAGCAAGGGTTGCACGCATCCACTGGAAGGCCTGGGCTTGCGGTCGAAATTCCACATTGCTCATGGCACAGCCCACAGTCAGTTTTAAATAACAACCAATGTTAACGTCCCAAAAAAAGTGGTCTCAGTTTCATCGACGCTGGGAGAATGCTGGGCCGGTTTAATTCCTGACCAGGAATCCAACTAGCAAATTTCCAGTTTGTGAGCTGAACGCTTTAATGACACCACCACCCAGCCAGATTAATTATAAGTATCATTCTTAAGCCTTGTACAATACTTTGTGTACCTTAAGCATACAAGGATGTCACGAAACACGAGTTGTTCTATGTGCTAGCTTATTATACGCTCCAGCGTATATGATGTTATTGGTTGTCTTGGATACATTGTGTGATTTTAAGTTTGTGTGTGCCATTTCCTATGACTTGCAAGCGACCCATAGATGCACACAGAGACCCATAGACACACACAGAGCTATAGGCTCATACAGACCCATAGACTCACACGGAGACCCACAGACGCACACAGATAACCCCAGAGGCTGACACATATAACCATAGGCTCACATAAAGAAACGTAGACTCACACACAGGGTGTGTGTGAGTAGGGTGTGTTGTTTCTGTGTGGATTTTCCCAATGAAGTAATTTTCAAGTAGTTATTCAAATTTGGAAAATGTTGGCCATGACGCTTCTCACACGTGGCCTACCCTCTTCGAACAAGTGCAGGGGATATTTAATACGGCCACAGTATTAACCAGGGCAGCTGCAGCGTTTTGATCTCAAGCCTCTGTGGCGAGTGATCGAGACTCCACATATGTATGTTGGAACTTCTTTAGCACCGTACGAAGGCGATCGTGCTAATATGGGGTGCGAGGGAAGGATAACAAACCAAACACGAACATCGGTTCTAAATAAATTCGTTTTCAACCTGGATTCAGAAGTGCGTAGCTCCGGTGGCTTCCTTATAAAATGTTAAAACATGAAGATAGCATTCCAACTTGGAACGTATTTAAACTTTGCCCAGGGTCATCATCCGAAATGGGGTGAAGCGCTTCTCCACGTGAAACAAAATCACTGCCTCTAAACACCTTCCGCTGAACTTGCAGTGAACGTTGGGTTTTCGCAAATGACCCTACACCAACCGTCAGCGCACCGTGGCCTTGCGATCCAGAGGTACGCCGGTTCAATCCCCTCTCCCGGCGCGGCGGTTGAAACAACGCTGCGAGCTCCTTGAACCCACATCCACGCATGCCTCTTGTTCACCCAGCAGCGGAAGCGGGTTACACTGCAGTTAAGCAATCGGTATGGGTCGCGTGTGGTGGGCTAGACTGTGGGTGCTCCCACCTCGCACCAAGACTTCTGGCCACCACGACACCGCTAAGAGCTTCCCCGGAGAGAGCTCCTCTCGATGGCATTCTTGGTCCATTTAAAGAGGCTCCTTGGTCTACTCTCACTCACTGGCCCACGCACCTCGGACACAGGTTGGAGTTCCCCCACACTTTTAACCGACCACGCGCGGACTGCCGAACGACTTTGTCTCATCCAGTTGCACCGCTGGGTTGCCGGTTTGCAGGGGTGTGGGGAGAGGGGACTATAGGAAACTTGTAGAGTTGTTTCAACTGAATCGATGCGGCCACCTCTGGATCACAAGCCACAGTGTCCCCGCAATCACACCACGGCGACGTCCAAAGAGCGGAGTAATAATTATTGATGTAATAATAATAATAATTAAATTTCGATTTAAAGGTTTCGTGACTGCAGGGATTCATCTTCTTGGTTCTTTCGGTAAAGTCACCACGTAGAATGGAAATAAAATAATAAAAATTAAACGTAATTAGAATTAAATTCTCACGACGTTTCGGCCACAACACAAGTAGCCTTCCTCAGGTGAAGAAACAGAACTGTCGGGACGACAGCGCTTCAGTGAGCACTGCCAAGCTTGGCAGCGTCTTTTAAGCTGGGTGGGAGGAGCAGAGCGCCTTGACGAAGGAGTTTACATATCAACAGAAGAATTTAAGCATTGAAGTAGCATTGAAGTAGCTATTTTATTTCCATTGTACGTGACTTTACCGAAAGAACCAAGAAGGGTAATAATAATTGATGTAACAATAATAATTATGTCAGTTTAACGGAACACGGTGAACCACCACTGATGCAGAGCCCGAGGTCCAGTGCCAGGTAAGAGGAGCAGGTCGAGGTGACTCCGTAGTGCACCACGGTGGCGAGAAGTTAACTCCCTCGCCTGGTATGCAGGAGGCCGTGGGTTTGATTCCAACCCCTGACGCCTGCTGCTGTATATTTGGAGTTTGCATGCTCTTGCCGTGGTCGCGTTGATTTTTCTCCAGATCCTCCGGGTTTGCTCTCCACATTTAGAAACATGCGTTCAGAGTATTTGCCTATCGTACATTTCCACATTAGCCACTTTGTCGACCTATCATTTGTGGCCTATTCCATTCTTGCCCACTGAGATATATAGCTCACTGAGCGATATAGCTCAGTTGGCACTACCTGGTAAAAAAAAAAGATTTCACCTTCCTAGGTGATAGGAAGCAGAGAGAGGGTCAGGGTTGGGAATCAAACTCAGCTGGTCAGGATCAGAGCGCAGTCCACGGACCTCCAAATTGCGCCGTTGGCTATGTACGCTGTGAAAGAAGTCCAACATACATACATACATAATAGGATTGATAATAGGACGAATTGCATGGCAATTCGCCGTCACTCCTCTGTACGGAAGAGTAGGCCAATTACCGTGATTCCACTTCCTCTGGCCGCTGATGCATGGCGTCTCAGCTGAGTACGAGTTCGGAGAACTTAGTTGATTCGTCTCACGGTGCGACTGACGTCACCACCGCGATGTAATTCACAACGTAATACCGTGCAAAAAAATACGCGAAAATTTGTTTTGGCTTTCTGCTCAACGAATATCCGGCCGGAAAAGTGGCGTCGTTGTTCAAGCCTTGGGCTCGGAGTCGGAAGGTGACGAATTCAAATCTCAGTTGGTGGTTGACTCAACCCATCATCACTGTGGAGGTTGATAAAACGAGCATCGCTTCGTTTAAAATTAACAAGCGGAACGTCATTTGGACACCCGCGTCCCTGTCTCGGGAATGTGGGATTTCCCCCTGCAATCCCGAGTTCCAATTCCCCGGCCACGGAGAACATCAGTGGTGATCTGGTCCTGAGCGTCTCCGAACATGGCTTCAGTGAGCATCCGATGCAATGTGTAAACGTCGTGGTTAAAATTTGCCAAATTTCGAAAAAGTCCCAGCAGACGTATACATTTGAAGCCACGCATAGCGATGATTGTCCCCCGACCGTGAAAACCTTGGCAGGAGCCTCCTGAAAAAGGAGTCACGAGACTCAGTGAGGCTTTGTATGCATGTATGCATTTTGAACTTCTTTCGCACCATACGTATCGCCAACCGTGCTTTAATCGGAGGTGCGGAAGAAGAACAACAAACTTAACACTAAAAAACGTTCTAAAGAAGTGAGTTTTCCTAGGTAGACATGCCTAGTAGTAGTAATAATACAATAATCAGCACTGGTGAGACATTTGGCTGGGCATGGTGCTGGTCGAAAACGGCTCCGCATGCCATGCTGGTTTAAATAAGTACGGTACTCAATACTCTTTGGTTCTTTCGGTAAAGTCACGTATTGTGTTGCGATCGAAACGTCGTGATATATAATTTGTTTTATTTTTACACCTACGTGACTTAACCGAAAGAACAAAAGAGTATGGATTCCTGCAGTCACGGAAGCTTCAAATCAATACGGTCCTCAAGTTTTATTTCGTTTAACCAGGTGACAACCTAAGAGACTAGGAGACTCACTAACAGCACTTGTGCCAATATTTCATGGAAGGCTGTACTGTGCCGTGGGCTGTTTGTCTTTGTGCGTGTGTATGTGGCTAAGTGGTTAGCGCACTGCGCTACGAACCAAGGCCACCAGAGTTCGATTCCTGGCCACGGCTATAACAAACAAGTGGCGAGCGGTACCAGGACATGGCCCTTGGAGAAAATGCTCAAACGAGACCAGGGTGTCGGACTTACTCAGACGAACTCGCTCTTTCAGACACGCTGGAATGGCGATTGTGGATGCAGTTTCACGTCGATGTCAAACTACTTACTTATCCTCAATATTTTTTTGTAAAACACACACACACCTATAATGACCTTTAAAGTAAAACGACGTAACTATTCTTAGGACTGAAATGTTGACCGTGAGATTTGACAAGAAATATGTGTAAGTGCACACTTGGTATGGTCGACAGGAAAAGTGGGGAGATTGGAGGTGGCCAAAATTTTGTGGTGCATGGCACGCTCACGGCCCACGCTAGCAGTGACATAGGTGCTCATATACAGCGGCTGTTCGTGGTATTTAAAATATTTTCCGAGTATGTCTTGTTCCTTCGTGAACATAAACGGGCTATCGGTGGGTAGGTCGATCCTTTCCGTCGGTGGTCCTGAGCCAGCGGTGGAAATTCCACGTTTCTATTGCGGGCGCCAAGTCAGACCTTAACACAATCACTGTTGACGTCTCACAATGGGGTTACACTTACTGTATCAACCCCAGAGGGATGATGAGCTGAGCCTAAGCCTTCCAAACTGGGATTTGAACTCGTAACCTTTTCAAGTTGCCAACCGATGACCGTAAGTGCGCGGTATATATCTAAAAAAAAAATCGAGAATGTTGACGGTACCATCTGGTGCTTCCGCTGATTTCTGTTAGCACGTGTTACCACATAAGGCTATCTTAGGCTAAGGCGGATCTCGTGGGGATGTGGGGTTGGCGGGGAGAGGGGGGGGGGGTGTTGGTGAGGTACAACAACAAACAGAGCGGGCAAAAGAAGTAACTTCAGGTCATCGCCCATGCCTGTGTCTCATGACAGCCGCTCATTCGCACGCAATCATTCAATCACGGCAGCGGGAAGCTCCCCCCCCCATCCGCCAATCGGATTCGATCTAGACGGACGTGCGCAGCGCGTGTCCGTCGGGAGTAACGGGCGCGCGGTCGCACCCCCCCTCCCCCCCCCTCTTTCGTCGAGTTCGATTGGCCGCTTGTCCGCCGACGGCAGTTCCCAAGGCTCAAGCTTCTTGAGTTTTTAAACAAACGGGGGCTGCCGACTGCAAGCCCTGGCGACGAATTTGGGAGTTTGCGACCAGGATCAGGGAACGTCATCGGAACGTCATCGGAACGTCATCGGTCTATGTGCAAAAAAATTGCACGCTGCCGAGATGTAACGGTTGGCAGCAGCAGGTCGCTGTGACTTGCGATTCGATCTCCTGGCGCGGCGGTTGAAATAACGGAGGTAAGTTTATATTCTTGGTTCGTTCGGTAAAGTCATGTAAAGTCATGTAGATAGAGAAAAAAAATTGTATTTTTATTTTATTATTTTATTTAAAGTCACGGTGATATATATTTAAATATATTTTTTATATTTTATTATATGAATTCCTGCAGTCACGAAAGTTTTAAGTCAAAATTTGGTGGTAAGTTTCTTAAATCCACAGCCACTCGCCTCCCCCTGCCCCTGTCAACCCGGCGGTATAAACGGGTGACACCAGCGTTGGTTGATTGTCAATGCCGGTGTGTGGTGGGGTAAAGTGTGGGTACTCCCCCCTCTTACAAGACGTCTCGCCTGCCTTGGAAAAAAAGTAGGCCAAGTACCCTACCGGAGTAATCTTGATTTGAAGCTTTCGTGACTGCAGGAATCCATACTCTTTGGTTCTTTCGATAAAGTCACGTAGGTATCAAATAAAATAAATCACGACGTTTCGGGCGCAGCACAAGCGTCCGTCATCAGGTGGGCAAGCATGGTCTGCTGCTGATGCAGACTGTTTTAAAGAGGTTTGAAATGGGTGTAGCCCAAGGGTCATAAAGAAGTGGCCGGGGCTAGTGATGTTAATGTGAGACATTAGCATGATGTCAATGTGAGACGTTAGCGTGTAACTGTAAGATAGGAGAGCGGCCTCCTGGACGAGGGCACAGAAGTGGCTATGTTAATGTGAGAGATTAGCATGAAATAACAGCTGACATAGGCAGGTAGGATGGGAACATCACAGTCAGTTAAGACTTTACCTGTTTTTTTCCAGAGCTCCGTCTGGATTGCAAGCTCAATGTGCTAACCATTACACCACGGTCTGAAAGTGATGTCTATATTCCAGTGCTACATTGATGACTTGTGCGTTGCAATCACCATATTTATGGGTGAGCTGTTCCATACCTTCGGGTGCCCAGCATTCGCCACTTGTTGCGGAGGTTTGCGGTTTGAATCCGGCAGACCGCCCTGCTTAATGCCGTGCGTTTACCATGAAAAATACGCCTATTCTTTTTTAATAACCTATTCTTATTTTTACCATCATAAAATACGCGTCATCTGCTTCGCTCAACATTGGACGTTAAAGATCCTGCGATGTAATTCGAATAATGATATAATTAGGCCCGTTGCGTGCCAGTGTCTTGGTGCAAAGTTGCCAAATTAAAACTAAAAATTGACACTGCGAAATTATTTGAGTGGGGAACGAGTGGCAGTCATCACCCTCCCCCCCCCCTACTTTGAAAAACGTAGCAGGACCCCTCCTGCAGCAACAGTCCTTAGGCTAGGTTGGGGCTTTCCCAGGCAAACAATTTGTAATGTAGACTTACCTGATCTAACCCCGAAAAAAACCTTTATTTTGAACACACATGCCTCTGCTGCGTTCTCAGTCAGGCTAATAATGTCCCGATGCTGACCTCTGTGGCAAAAAATTTGATATTTTAGGTAATCTTTGAAAAAGAGCTTCTTAGCTCATCGGATTCCTCCAGTACACACAAATATTCTGATTCTGACAGCATCCTCGGACGATGTTTGTCAACGTCAGCAGACCGCACTTGCAACCTAGCGGGGGGGGGGGGGTGGGGGGGGTTGGTCCACTGAAAACAACTCTGCGAGTTTCCATACCGCGAGCGCCCATCCATCGACGTAACTCGTCGGTCGGCAGGTCCGCGTGTGGTCGGTCATCAAAAGTGTGGGCACTCCAAACTCTTCGGAGATGTCCGCGAAGCGACGAGGCGCGGATGGGGCAAGTTGAGCAAATTTGAGGGGAGGGTGCGGGGGGGTGGGACGGCAGGGCGTGGCCAAGCCAAGCGCTCACGCAAGCGCGCTGACCTTTCGCGTCACGCCGAGACACTTCAGGGTCACGATCGTAGCCTGCAAGGTCGAGCCGGTGGACTTCCCGGAGCCATCTGGGGGTCGCACGAGGCGGCACGCGCCCTTTAAAGCTGATGGTTAACAGTCAATAGCGGAGACGGATTGAGTTCGAAATATTTTTTTTTCCGCTGGTATGTTGGCAGAGGCACCTTTGGAGTGATTTAAATTGACGAGCCATAAAATTCAATATTGCACTCTGCGGTGTTTTTTTTTTCTTCTCGTAACCGGCTTTTGATGAGAAAGTAAAATGTGCGTATCTGTGCGCGCGCGCGTGCGTGCGTGTCAGTGTGCGTGTCTCTGTGCGTGAACTCATGTGGGGAGCGATAGCGCAGCGGTGAGCGCACTGCAATATATCCCCGGCGACCCGAGTTCGATTCCCGCTCACGGCCAACACTCGTGATGATGATTATCTGAAACGGTCCTGGGCCTCCCTCCCCAAGGTCGACTCGGCTTCAAATGAGTACCTGGTGCGGTGTGTGAACATCGCCACTCGGGGAGACAAAGGCGGCCGGGCGTGGTGCTGGCCACCCACACCTTCGTGCGCCATGCCGGCCTTCGTAGGTGCTCGCTCGCAGCACTTGCCCCAAGAGTCTGTTAAAGCTATACGGGGGATCTTTGTTTTTGTGTGCACGCACACACGAGCGCGCACTGCAAACCTCCTCACGTTGCAAGACTCTGCCATTGTCGGTGCCCTCTAAAGTGCAGCTCATGCGTAAAGAACATTCTTAACGTTATTCACGTTATTACAGCATTCACGTGGCATGATCTCATCATTATAATGAATATTAAAAAATAAAATGTTTAAAGGACATTAAATATGAAAAAATAATTATTATTTTACGGACAGTAATTGTTTGAATTATGGCGTGGTAATGGATTTATGGCGTATTAATGACATGGGGTGGGAGTGGTGGCACAGTGGTTAGTGCATGGCACTCCTGGCTGCTGATGATGATGATGATGATACGGTAATTACTTTATACAGTGACACAAAGTGCTCAACTCGCAGTTTGACGGTTGTGAATTCTAATCGATCAGCCAGCCCTTCATTCATACCAATTTGTCGGAATTCAATATAAGTGGATAAACTGGTCCCAACCATAGAACTGTGGAATGAGTACCACCTAATGCTTGAAGAGGGACGTACTGTTGCTTTGACGATTGACTTGAACGTACATTGTATACGCACGCCGACCCATGTGTGTTTATTGAACTTCTTTCGCATGGTACGTAGCCAACCGTGCTGTATAGATACCCCCTAGTGATTGTTAATGACCCTCTTATTTGCTTCTCAACAGCTGATTGAATGTCGCGAAAGTGATGGCTCGGACAGAGGGAGTTCAAATATGGATACGTATCTTGAGATCGGTCGAGGCTTTGAATACAAGTTTTAGTCGCATCTATAGTTTCTCCCAATTGTTCTAACGGCGTGATCTGTAGATGCCCGGATGCTGCCGCGATGTGACGGTCAGCACGCGCTGGACTTGCGATCCAACGGGTCGCTGCTTCAATCGCTTGGCGTGGCGGTGGAAATGGACGCACGTCTTCGATAAGCCTGCACCGCCTCTGTCCGTCCAGCGGTATAAATGGGGAACACCGCAGTTTGGAGATTGGCAAGTCGCATGCGGTCGGGAGAAGCTTGGGTACTCCAACCTCTTCCAAGATCTCCAGGCAGAGTGGAAGCATAGGCCAAAAAAATAGCGGTGCCGTTAAGCTGGCCATCGAACCAAGATGGTCACTGCATCGCGCGCTTTTGCGGCCGTCTGGAACGCTCTTCCTTCCACTGGAGCTATGCACTTTTAAATCATCTAGATTTAAGACTACTTTCTTTAGAACTGCTTTTTGTGTTTAGTTTGTTGTCCTTCCCCCGCACCTCCGATGAGCACGGTTTGCTACGCACGGTGTGAAAGAAGTTCAACGTACACACACATTGTCTAGAGGGGCTCTATAGACGGATCGGCCATGCATGTTTGCTAATGTCTTCTCTGTGTGAGGAATTTATTTATATATTCGTATAATTAAATTGGGACCTCTCCCGGGTTGATGGATGGTGTCGCCGCCACCCGTGTTAGAGTGTGGCCCAGATCAATCGCAGCGGGCGCGAGCCTCTGCTCGCTTTCGCCTTTACAACAATTTGCTGTCAATCGCTCCAGGGTGCTCGCACGCATCTCACGTCACCACTAAGGGGAAGCGCAAAGTTGTAATAAATAGCGGCGTTAATCGTCCCGGTGGCTCAGAGGGAGCGGCTCGCCATTGGCAAGTTTCCGAGTTCAAATCTTCGACGGGAGTTCACTCAGCACGTCATCCCTTTCGAGGTTGATAACGTGACTGCCGCTGGGAAGTCACAGTGGTTGTCCCTGTGGAGACACTCGCCCCCGTCATAGGAATGGGGAATGTCCACCACTGGCTCAGGGCTGTAAACAAGAGGTGAGCATCTACTCGAGAAATTACTTTAGGCTGTCAACTAAATATATATAGTTCAGTGGTTGTCCCATGGAATATACTCGCCCCCGTCATAAGAACGTGGAATTTCCACCACTGGTCCAGAGCCACAAAAGGAAGATGAGCCCTACTCGAAACTCAATCGGTATATATAAAAAAGATGTTGGTGAAAATAAAGATAAAACAAAGATTCATCTTCTTTGGTTCTTTCGGTAAAGTCACGTAGAATGAGAATAAAATAATAAAATAAAATAAGACAATAAAATTCTCACGACGTTTTGGCCACAACACAAGTAGCCTTCTTCAGGTGAAAGAACAGAACTGTCGGGACGACAGAGCTTGAATGAACGCTGTTAAGATTCGTAGCATCTTTTAAGCTCGGTGAGAGGCGTGGAGAGCCTTGAAAGAGGAGTTTACCTATCAAAGCAGGAGAATTTAGCATTGAAATAGCTGAGGGATTAGCTTGTGACAGAAATAGCTGTATTCTTAGTTTTTTCGGTAAAGTCACGTTGAAGGGAAACAACAAAATAATAAAATATATATAAAACAATAAAAAATTCTCACGACGTTTCGACCATAACTCAAACGGTCATCTGAAGATGACCCTTCAACGTGACTTTACCGAAAAAACTAAGAATATGAATTACTGCAGTCACGAAAGCTTTAAATCAAGAAATAGCTGTGTTAAAGTCAAAGTTTACATATTAACAGAGGCATTTAGTACATGGACGCTAAAGGCCTCCAACTACCAACTATCATAAAGTAAACCCGTGTGAAATAACTGAATCTATATTACATCAATATAATAAATGTACTTAATATATTCTTCAATAAGCTGAGCTATTAATCACGAAGCAACTGGGTATACACTACACTATATAATGAATACCATACAGTAAACCAATTAAAAACCAAAATATAAGCTCCCTCCATGTTATCAATAAACTCTATATACTCTCCAATCAGCTGAGCCACCAACAATAAGTCGTTATATATCAATGCCATATGGCGAAAAATTGTGTTTTTTTCTCCCTTCTCCTCAACGCCAGCACCACGGACAGCGACGTTCAGGCGGACGAGTCAATCCATGCTCGGAACGGAGGAGGGGGGCGAGGGAAACAACTACAATGCGCTGTTATACTCCATGTTATGAACCATACCATTAACCGTGGTGTGAGAGGTATTAAGAGGCAATGCCAGCGAAAGAGCTGCGGTCTGACGGTCACCGTAAAAATACAATTAATTAAGAACCGAAATGGTTTAAAACATCTTTCCAATGGTTACTAAGCCAGAATCCATCTTCTCGGTTGAAATTGTCTCTGTGCTTGTATATGTGGATGGCCTCATGAACGAATCTCTCATGGTAGCCAGTTGGCTTGCAAAGAACCTCCGTCTTGGAGAAGTCAATGTCATGTGAACCCACTGAATTATAACAGTGATCTGCCATGGCAGAATAATTCGTCCTACCGTGTTTCAAGTCTGCTTTATGTTCGCAGATGCGGTCCGAGATATGTCGTTTGGTTTCCCCAATGTAGTTGCTACCACAGAGGCACTTTAGTTTGTAAACGCCCGGGTACTGTATGTCTGGCACAGCATCTTTTACAGATGGAACCAGATCACGGATTTTATGTACTGTGTTGAATCGGACCTGGATCTTGTGTCAATTCAGGATTTTGGAGATCTTTTCAGTGACCCCTGCAATGTAGGGTAAGGTGATGGTTTTGAGTGGCTCCTAAAGAGGATCCTTCTTCATGACTGGAGTGATGGCTTTGCGGATTGTGTAGTCGGACTAACCATTAGCCCTGAGAGCCTGGTGTACGTGCTTGAGTTCACTGGCAATGTGTTCCTGGTCGGAAATGCATTGGGCTATATGGTATAGAGTCTTGATGAGAGAGTTCTTCTGGGATGGATGGTGGTGGGAATCCGGTTTCAAGTAAGCATCTGTATGGGTAGCTTTTCTGTAGACAGAAGGGCTCATTGAACCATCAGGTCTCCTTTTAATTAAGACATCCAATAAGGGTAGCTTGCCACCTTTTTCGACCTCCATGGTAAATCTGATGGCTGGGTGTATGGAATTGATGTTGTCGAGAAATTGGTCTAGAGCAGGCTGGCCATGTGGCCAGATGACAAAAGTGTCACCCACGTACCTCTTCCATAAGGTCGGGCGTAGAGTGGCAGTCTGGATGGCATCAGTTTCAAAATTTTCCATGAATACGTTGGCTACAACCGGAGACAGGAGGGAGCCCATTGGGGTGCCCTCAGTCTGTTTGTAGAAAGTTCCATTCCAGGTGAAGTATGTGTTGGTTAAGCAATGTCTCACCAGGGGGGTACATCAGTATGCAGTCCTTGATGAACCAAGTCTTCAATCATTGTGATGGTGTCAGGTACCGGAACTTTGGTGAATAAGGACACCACATCAAAACTGACAAGCAGGTCGTCTGGGGACAGGGAAATGCCTTTGATTGTCGATACCAGGTGAGTAGAATTTAGTACCGCAGAGGTGGTTTTTCCAGTGAAAGGTCGCAGTATATCAGCCAGAACACGTGCCAGTTTATAGGTGGGGGAGTTGATAGTAGAGACGACGGGACGAAGGGGTGTATCTTCTTTGTGTATCTTTGGGAGGACATATAATCTTGATGGTCTGGCAGCAGAGGGTTTCAACGAGAACTGTTTGGTCTGATCAATTAATGCTGTTGAATCAGAGGTGATTTTGTTCGTTTTGGTAACCAGGCTGTTGGTGGGATCTCTTTTTATTTTTGTATAGCTGCCATCGTTGAGTAGTTCTTGAATTTTGTTGTTATATTCTGTTTTGTCCATGATGACAGTGGCATTGCCCTTGTCGGCTGATAGGACGACAATATCATCTCTCTTTTTTAATTGAGATAATTCAAAGCGTTCATCTTTGCTGATGTTGCTAGGTGGCATCTTAGTGTTTTTGAGGGTTGCAGCGATTTCAGATCTTGTTACGTCTGCAGAGATGTGACTCAAGCCCTTGAGTGCAACGTCGACATGGGCAATGATATCATTAACCGGTATGTGTCTCGGTGTGACAGCAAAGTTTAGCCCTTTAGCTAAAACGGATTTCAGGCCATCAGAAATGGAACTGTTACTGCGATTAATTACGACTTTGTTAACGTCTATCTTTTCGGTGTGTGGATCCGATTTTTTGTTGGAGAGGCGGTTAAATTTGGAAATCAAATTGTCCCTACATTTGGTCGACAGTGGCAGCCGAAGAGGTAGTCATATTGTCTACATGTTCCCAATCCGATGTAGACATTGTTGCTGTCAATGTTAAGTGTGATTTGTAGAGTATCTTGTCTAACTGATCTAGTTCGGTGCATGTAAGTCTGATTTTTTCAGAGATAAGAGCTAAGCTAGATCTAGCTAGAATTCGTTTTGCATTAAAGGAAGTTGCAGCAGCAGAGGTTAGTGTAAATGCGGTTGGTATTACCTTAGAGTCGCAGCATCTCTTCAGAAAACTGAGAGACTCGATTAGTTGAGTCTTCTTCTCCCGGAGTCTGTTGAATGATCTTAAGGTTGTATGGAATCCCTCCCCGTAGAGGCGATTAAATTTCGATTTAAAGCTTTCGTGACTGCAAGGATTCATCTTCTTTGGTTCTTTCTCATTCTACGTGACTTTACCGAAAGAACCAAAGAAGATGAATGGTTACTCCGACTACACAATCCGCAAAGCCATCACTCCAGTCATGAAGAAGGATCCTCTTGAGGAGCCACTCAAAACCATCACCTTACCCTACAGTGCAGGGGTCACTAAAAAGATCTCCAAAATCCTGAATAAACACAAGATCCAGGTCCGATTCAACACAGTACATAAAATACGTGATCTGGTTCCATCTGTAAAAGATGCTGTTCCAGACATACAGTACCCGGGCGTTTACAAACTAAAGTGCCTCTGTGGTAGCAACTACATTGGGGAAACCAAACGACATATCTCAGACCGCATCTGCGAACATAAAGCTGGCTTGAAACACGGTAGGACGAATTCTTCTGCCGTGGGAGATCACTGTTATAATTCAGTGGATTCACATGACATTGACTTCTCCAAGACGGAGGTTCTTTGCAAGCCAACTGGCTACCATGAGAGATTCGTTCATGAGGCCATCCACATATACAAGCACGGAGACAGTTTCAACCGAGAAGATCGATTCTGGCTTAGTAACCATTGGAAAGATGTTTTAAACCATTTCGGTTCTAAATTGATTGCATTTTACGGTGACCGTCAGACCGCAGCTCTTTCGCTGGCATTGCCTCTTAATACCTCTCACACCACGAATAATGGTATGGTTCATAACATGGAGTATAACAGCGCATTGTAGTTGTTTCCCTCGCCCCCCTCCTCCGTTCCGAGCATGGATTGACTTGTCCGCCTGAACGTCGCTGTCCGTGGTACTGGCGTTGAGAAGAAGGGAGAAAAAACACCATTTTTCGCCATATGGCATTGATATATAACGACTTATTGTTGGTGGCTCAGCTGATTGGAGAGTATATAGAGTTTATTGATAACGTTGAGGGAGCTTATATTTTGTTTTTTATTGGTTTACTATATGGTATTCATTATATAGTGCAGTGTATACCCAGTTGCGTTGTGATTAATAGCTCAGCTTATTGAAGAATATATTAAGTACATTTATTATATTCATGTAATATAGATTTAGTTTTTTCACACCGGTTTACTTTATGATAGTTGGTAGTTGGAGGCCTTTAGCGTCCATGTACTAAATGCCTCTGTTGATATGTAAACTTTGACTTTAACACAGCTATTTCTGTCACAAGCTAATCCCTCAGCTATTTCAATGCTAAATTCTCCTGCTTTGATAGGTAACCTCTTTTTTCAAGGCTCTCCACGCCTCTCACCGAGCTTAATTGACGCTACGAATCTTAACAGCGTTCATTCAAGCTCTGCCGTCCCGACAGTTCTGTTCGTTCACCTGAAGAAGGCTACTTGTGTTGTGGCCGAAACGTCGTGAGAATTTTATTGTCTAATTTTATTTTATTATTTTATTCTCATTCTACGTGACTTTACCGAAAGAACCAAAGAAGATGAATCATTGCAGTCACGAAAGGATTCATCTTCATCTTCTTCGCTCGGGCCGATGATGAATGTGAGCTGGCATTGACGAGCGAGGCTGTCGTCTACCACAGATGTTGTCTCGCTCACTCCTTGGGCGTAGCAGCAGCAGCAGCGGGGGGCTGGGGGAGGGGGGGGGTTCACTGTGTTTTCAGCAGATGAACACTTTCTCGTCAAGGAGTGTCAACCATCGTCACGCGAACTCCGATCATCCTCTCTGCAGCAGCAGCAGCGGCGGCGGTGGCTTTTGGCGAGCCGTCACCGCATCGCGCGGCGCTTTCAGATGCGCCTCGGCGGCCGTCTGGAACGCTTCTTCCTTCCGATATTCGGAAGCCACACTGGAGCTACGCACGTTTAAATCATCATCTAGATTAACAGACCCATTCCTTTAAGACCGCTCTTTTATAATTTAGATTGTTGCCCAACCTCCCCCCCCCCCACCCCCGCACCTCCGATTGGCACGGTTGGCTACGTACGGTGCGGATGAAGTTCAACATACGAACACACACACGTGCACTCCTGAGAAATTGCAACGCTGTAGGCCACATGAGATGATCAACAGGTCGCGGGATGGACGGGTGGGAGCCCCCTCTCCCGTCTCCCTGCTCCCCTCACCACCCGCGGAGGTGGGGGGTGGGGGGGCTAGGGGTGGTAGGGAGGGAGGAGCCCATATCCCCCCACCTCGCGCGAGAGACACAGATGAGAGTCATGTCACGTGCACGTTTTCTGAGTGACCGGTAGCCTGATGGGGTTCATTGTGTGACAAAAGGTTTCGGGAGCGTTTGGGCGGACGCCGTGTGGACAACTGCATGATGATGTTGTACAGTCCACGCATTGCCAAACAGGGTGAACGTGAAGGGCACGAAAAATATCTTCAAAGACTTGCAATCACAAAAAAAATGTAATTGCATCCGTATTTCAAAGTGCCTCCTTACTCCAATAAGCGTCGTGTGACGCTCATCTTCGTAAGTGGCCCTAAGCCAGCACTGACCATTCCACATTCTTATGGCAGGCGGCAGTAGATTCAAAATGACAACAGCTGTCGGCGTCTCTGTGAAGTAGTTAACACTTTGTTGACCTCATACGGTCGATGCCGATGATGATCCTAAAGGTGTCCACTTGACAGAGCTCAAGACAACCCCACCCGAGAGTAGTTGACCTCATCTTCCACGCCCGTCAAGACGCCTTGGGGGCCGTCCATAAATGACGTCACGCGATTTTCGACGATTTTTGACACCCGCCCCCCCTCGTCACACAGCGTCGCAAAAAGTCAGACCCCCCCCTCAAATATGACGTCACAAAGCTCTGCCCCCCCCAACAAAAAAATAAAACATGCTTCAAATCGCTTTAAACTATTGTCATTGTAGTGCGTATTTAATGTGGCGCTGCACTCTGATGTTGTAGGAGAAAACATTTATTAATGTCTATTTAATTAAGTAGAACGTGTTGTCTATATTTATTTAAAGTTGCGCATTTTGATGTGACGTCACATTTCTCACCCACCCCCCCCCCCTCGTCACGCATCGTCACAAATGTCTGACCCCCCCCCCCAGGTGACGTCATTTATGGACGGCCCCTTGGGAAAAAATAAACAATTACCCACGCTTTACCCCACCACACGCAAGCCTGCTTCGTTCGCTGTCCATCCCCCCACCCCACCTCCGATATGGACGGTTGGCTACGTACGGTGCGAAAGAAGTTCCAACGTACATTCTAGCGATCGGCTGGTACACTGTGGAGTGGACAGAGGTGCGGTGATTTCTCTTTTTAAAAAAAATAAATACCCGGGTGCCGATTGTTTCTTCTGCCGTGCCGAGAGATCGTGTTGAACTGTCGACCTCTGGATTTCAAGTCCAGTGCGCTAACCATCACCACCCTGGGGAGCATCCCGACAATTATTATGGAGGAAAAAAAAATGTAATCCTCATCACCGTCGTCTGTATGTCAGTGATTATCCGATGGAAAGACTGTCCTTTTGCCATATGAACGTGGCATTTCCATCACTGGACCAGCGCGTTGACAATTGCACCATGGGTAGGATGGCTCAGCAGCATGTGCAATCGTGTAAAAAAAAGAAAACGCTTCCAGAAACTCTCGAGAAACTGGGGCCCCTAAAGTAGCATCACTCGCTCTCTAATTAGCTTCTATTTGCCGCGAAGGGCAGGTCCCGTGGGCATACGTGGCTGGAAATGAGTGCCTCACCTGTCATTTACACGCGGAGCGAGCGAGCGAGGGTAGGGGGAGCACCTCCCCCCACCACCACTCCCTCCACGTGTGTGTGTGGGGGGCAACTTCAATCAGACGCACGCTCACGGCGAAGAGGTTGGTTTGTTTCTCCTGCGTAGAGGGGGGTTTTATTTTAATTCCGCGGTTGTTTCTGCCATTGCATTTTTTGGCGGGTTGTTCGGTACGATGTGTGTGCGCGTGTGTGTGTGTGTGCACATAGCCTGGCACAAGCGTCGTGGTGACGTCACCGCCACTTAGTGGCGAATGGCGGTTGTTGTTGTTGTTGTGTGCGCGTCGTGGGGAGCGGTGGCGTAGCGGTTAGCGCTACGCTGCGCTACGAACCCGGCCGCCCGAGTTCGATTCCCGCTCACGGCCAACACCAGTGACGATTATCTGAAACCGGTCCTGGGCTAACCCCTAGGTCGACTCAGCCTCAAATAAGTACCTGGTGCGGCGACCCGGGCGTGGTCCTGGCCACGCATCCCCTCGTGTGCCATTCCGGCCTTCATAGGTGCTCGCTAACAGCACTTGCCCCTACAGTATGTTAAGGCTACACGGGCCACGACAGCTCACTCTCTCTGCATCATCTCTACCTTTGTAGAGGGTTCAGTCACGACAGCTCACCCACTCTATCTGCGTCATCTCTACCTCTGTAGAGGGCTCAGTCACGACAGCTCACTCACTCTCTCTGCGTCATCTCTACCTCTGTAGAGGGTTCAGTCACGACAGCTCCACCCACTCTCTCTGCGTCATCTCTACCTCTGTAGAGGGTTCAGTCACGACAGCTCCACCCACTCTCTCTGCGTCATCTCTACCTCTGTAGAGGGTTCAGTCACGACAGCTCCACCCACTCTCTCTGCGTCATCTCTACCTCTGTAGAGGGTTCAGTCACGACAGCTCCACCCACTCTCTCTGCGTCATCTCTACCTCTGTCGAGGGTTCAGTCACGACAGCTCACTCACTCTCTCTGCGTCATCTCTACCTCTGTAGAGGGTTCAGTCACGACAGCTCCACCCACTCTCTCTGCGTCATCTCTACCTCTGTAGAGGGCTCAGTCACGACAGCTCCACCCACTCTCTCTGCGTCATCTCTACCTCTGTAGAGGGCTCAGTCACGACAGCTCCACCCACTCTCTCTGCGTCATCTCTACCTCTGTAGAGGGCTCAGTCACGACAGCTCACTCACTCTATCTGCGTCATCTCTACCTCTGTAGAGGGTTCAGTCACGACAGCTCACCCACTCTCTCTGCGTCATCTCTACCTCTGTAGAGGGTTCAGTCACGACAGCTCCACCCACTCTCTCTGCGTCATCTCTACCTCTGTAGAGGGTTCAGTCACGACAGCTCACTCACTCTCTCTGCGTCATCTCTACCTTTGTAGAGGGCTCAGTCACGACAGCTCACCCACTCTCTCTGCGTCATCTCTACCTCTGTCGAGGGCTCAGTCACGACAGCTCACTCACTCTCTCTGCGTCATCTCTACCTCTGTCGAGGGTTCAGTCACGACAGCTCACTCACTCTCTCTGCGTCATCTCTACCTCTGTCGAGGGTTCAGTCACGACAGCTCACCCACTCTCTCTGCGTCATCTCTACCTCTGTCGAGGGTTCAGTCACGACAGCTCCACCCACTCTCTCTGCATCATCTCTAACTTTGTAGAGGGTTCAGTCACGACAGCTCCACCCACTCTCTCTGCGTCATCTCTACCTCTGTAGAGGGTTCAGTCACGACAGCTCACTCACTCTCTCTGCGTCATCTCTACCTTTGTAGAGGGCTCAGTCACGACAGCTCCACCCACTCTCTCTGCGTCATCTCTACCTCTGTCGAGGGTTCAGTCACGACAGCTCACTCACTCTCTCTGCGTCATCTCTACCTCTGTAGAGGGCTCAGTCACGACAGCGCCACTCACTCTATCTGCGTCATCTCTACCTATGTCGAGGGTTCAGTCACGACAGCTCACCCACTCTCTCTGCGTCATCTCTACCTCTGTAGAGGGTTCAGTCACGACAGCTAACTCACTCTGTCTGCATCATCTCCACCTCTGTAGAGGGTTCAGTCACGACAGCTCACTCACTCTCTCTGCGTCATCTCTACCTCTGTAGAGGGTTCAGTCACGACAGCTCCACCCACTCTCTCTGCGTCATCTCTACCTCTGTAGAGGGCTCAGTCACGACAGCTCCACCCACTCTCTCTGCGTCATCTCTACCTTTGTAGAGGGTTCAGTCACGACAGCTCACTCACTCTCTCTGCGTCATGTCTACCTCTGCAGAGGGCTCATCCACGGCAGCTCACTCACTCACTTTGCACTCTCTCTACCTCTGCAGACGGCTCATCCAATCAGCATCACGAACCGGAAACAAACAATAACAGTAGCAGCAGCAGCCGCCGCCGGCAATCCAGCAAGTGAGCTGTTCGGCTCGGTTCCCGAAGAAGGGCTCCAACGCGCGGAGCGAAACGTCGGACACTCCGCTGAACAACGCGCGGTTACAAACCCGAATACGTCATCGGAGAGCTGCACCCGTCGCCTCGCCCATCGAACGCATTGCATGCCGGCCAAATGTGATGACGGTGATGGTGAATCCGTGGGTAACACATTGAAGGGCAGTCCAGCACGACCATGAAAACCTACGCCGCCCCCCCCCTTCTCTCCCGGCCGACCGCCTTTGTCTCAATCGTGATTTGAAGCTTTCGTGACTGCAGGAATCCATACTCTTCGGTTCTCTCGGTAAAGTCACGTGGGTAGAAAATAAAATAAATCGCGACGTTTCGGGAGCAACACAAGCAATCGTCATCAGGTGGGAAAGCATTGCCTTTGTCTTCCAATGCAATGATGCCTCAACACTTTTCCGTCACCCCCCCGACTCCCATCTACCCATCTAGGACTAAGTGTACGACAATCCCCTGACACTACCACTTTTATTAGCTCCCCCCCCTACACTCTCTCACATTCTTCGTCTCAAGACCACGACCAATCGTACCTGACACATTTATAATCGCTGTAAAAAGCGCCTCGGTGAATAGGCGTCGCATTGCAATTTCGATGAGATTAGGCAATTATCTAATCAATTATCTAATCGCATAATAATGATCTAACATCATCGAAATTGTAATTATCGACGAGCAAATCCGCGTTAAACGGCCGAACCCAGGGGCTCTGTTTTAGCGTCGAGACGCGCTCTGACCTTGCATGTCAACAACAACAACAACAGCGCCTGCATTCATGCCACCGCAGGCGGAGATAAACAGAGTGATATTTACCCGGATAGGTGGTGGCTGAGATTGTTTTTGTTGTTGTTCTCGTATTGTTTTAAAAAGAGACGTCAGGGTACTGGGATGGTTTCCAGAAATACAAAGTCACAGGACAACAAGAACAAAACGTGGAAACGTACAATTGCTAATCATTTACAACGGCACCATTAGCAACACGAGGCAGTGCCGTTAGTCTCACATCGTAACAGTAAAACAGTAGATAGTGAAGATACATAAATGTAAGTTAAAATACAGATTTTTTTTTTTTCAATTTGAAACGAACAAAATTGTTTCGGTAGCTGTGGGGGCAGTGTTAGCACGCTGTTGCCACGAACCAGGCCATCAGAGTTTGAAAATCCCAGAAGTCGCGACGAGCATACGGCGGCGAATGATATCTAAACCGTTCCTTGCCAAACCCACCACTTCACAAACCGGCACTGACCAGCGTGGTGAATACTTTTGGGTTCTTTCGCTAAAGTCACGTAGGTATAAAATAAAATAAATCACGACGTTTCGGGCGCAACACAAGCTGTCCGTCATCGGGTGGGAAAGCATGGCCTGCTGCTGAGGCAGACTGTTTTAAAGAGGTTTGAAATTTGGTGTAGCCTAAGGGCCACCTGATGACGGACGCTTGTGTCGTGCCCGAAACGTCGTGATTTATTTTATTTTATACCTACGTGACTTTACCGAAAGAACCAAAGAGTGTGGATTCCTGCAGTCACGAAAGTTTCAAATCAGCGTGGTGAAGTATGGTGATAACCCCCCCCCACCTACCCCATGACTTGCACTGTATGGGGAGGCCTTTATCCAGCACTGGCTGGAGAAAGGGCTGTGAATTATTCGCATTTCAGATTCAGAATCTGTATTTATACTGGAGGAATCCGATGAGCTATTTTTTTTCACAGATGTCCAGTAGGGGCAGAAGAGCTTCACTGAGTCTCGATCGTGTCTGTGGAGCAGGGCCATTGATTTGAATGTTTGTCAGTTTCTGATTTTTTTTGCATTTGATTGCGATAGTGTCATACTAAAAAAAAAAACATTTGACTGCAAAAAATATATGCAATTAAACAGCAGAATCTGAACATAACCACGCTTCCTTAGTAGCAAGGCCATGCGTGCTAATATATACGAAGTAGTGTGCTTATATCAGACGTTACCCTTCAGTTTGCACCCACTAGCGCGTTGCTGATATCAGCGCTGCGCTCATAGGTGTGCTTTACATCATCCAGCTCGTACAATCATTTCAATTTCATACTTAAGTCACGACAATTATTTGAGAAACCCGACTGCAAAATAGCGTCCGTTTAACGTGGCGGAGTCAAGCAGCGGGCCATCATCCCGTGAAGAACTGGCCTCCGTCATGGGAATGTGGAGACGGGCGAGGCCTCGACCGCGCTCGTGTGTGCGCAGGGAGACACTTTGATGTACAGTACAACTAAATCAGCACGACGTTGGGAGGGTGCGTGGGTGGGACTTCTGCACATGTCTATTCTCAGCACCACTCTCGCTGCTCTGCGCGGTATTTGACTGACAAGGGGCGCTGTCAAGTCTTGTGCCCATCTGCGGCGGAGAGATAAAGTGGATTATTTCCCGCTGTCTCTGCTCGCGGGACAAGGCGCTGAATGTAAATCGTTGTTTTTCTTCCGAGGCAACAATCTGTGAGCGCTTTTCAAATAAAAGTTGAAGCTGTTTATGAAAAGGGGGCGCAGTATAACTTTCGTAGAAAAAAATATCTAATAAATGAACAACACATCATGGGATCTCCTTTGCCACTATCAAAATATGATCATATGTATTTCCCCTTTTTTCTGGCAACAAAACACGTGTTAAGATGTTAGAACACCATATATAAAACAATATTGTTTTATATTTTTATATTGTTTTATATTTTTAATATTGTTTCATATTTTTATCATTTTATTGTTTCCCTTCTACGTGACTTTACCGAAAGAACCAAGAATATGAATCCCTGCAGTCACGAAAGCTTTAAATCAAAATGCATATATTATCAGAGTATGTTTTTTGTTTGCATTCTGACCACAATCATTGTGGTTAATGCTGACATGATTCCTTGTAAAAGGTGCCAGTTTGGTGTTTTAACATTTTAACACCTGTTTTGTTGCCAGAAAAACCCTATTATGAATGAACAATACGTTCGTATAAACTCGTGTTGCTCTGGTGGAACGGACGCTTAAGCCACCACTGGCTACATTCATTAAAAGGCTTGCTGAAAACTTGGTGACACGAACCAGAGGAAGTATGACTACAGCAGTATTTGAATATTCGCAAACGCACGTTTACCCCGGCAGTTAGGCGTCAGCGTCCATAATGCTAACGGGTACTCCTGAAGACAAATGCATGTTGGAAATCGTTACATGTTCCACGTGTATGCGTGCTTGTTTATCTTTCTAAAAACAACAACAACAACCAATGTTGATTGCCCCTACACTTTAGGCATGAGATAATTGCATTGGTTCTTTGCTATAAATTAGATTCTTTAGGTGTATTATACGAGTGGAATCCTGCACGTGACAATCGATGGATATATACGTGGTGTGCTAAAACGTTACGTCGAGGCGAGAGGAGTGAGGAGTGGCAAACAAACGGAATGGACGGAACATGTTCCGACCGAGGAGATGGGTCGATTAGATCCGCTCACGTGCTGGTGGATCATTACATCGCAGGATCGTGAGAGGTGAACGACGAATTGGGGAGGATTGATCGTGGCTGGTGATGACGAATGGAGCAAACAAAAATTGGGTAACAAACAAAAAAACGAGACAGAAAAGGGAAAAATAAACAATACAAAACGAGCCGTTACAAAAAAAAACGTCAAACATATTCGATTCTGGAATTTGAATTGCCCCACGAACCCCAAAATCATGACAATTCATCGATTCGCTTTGCGTGGTGGATCACCGCAGCACGCCTACACCACAAGGTGGCGGTGTGTCAAAGGTTAAAGTGAGTCTCAGCATTTCTCACCGCGCACTCTTTACCGAGTCCAGTCCAATAATAGGGTTTTTCCCATTTTTTTTTCTGGCAACAAAACTGAAACCTTTTTTTTACAAGGATTCATGTTACTGCATTAACCACAATACCTGCAGTCAAAATGCAAATAAAAAAAAAACATACTATGATAATATATGCATTGTCCTTGAAACTGATTGGTCCACACCAAGGGACGGCTTTTGAGCTGTATGCCATTTGGCGTCCTCTGTTCGAGCACCAATTGGGTCGAGGCTCAAAAGAAAGCCGTCCCTTGGTGTGGACCAATCAGTTTCAAGGACAATGCATATATTATCATAGTATGTTTTTTGTTTTAATTTTGACTGCAGGTATTGTGGTTAATGCAGACAAGAATCCTTGTAAAAAAAAAAGGTTTCAGTTTTGTTGCCAGAAAAAAAAGGGGAAAAACCCTATTATCTTTTGGCACTGGCAAAGGAGGTCTAATGATGAGTCCAGTCCATTCTCGATTGCGCACTCAAGCAAAGGCGCAGCCCCGCAATAGCCAGCTCATCGTCGCCACTGCTGGGCTAAAGCCCTTAAGTGGATATTTGTTTTTTTTTAATGTAAAGCTTTCGTGACTGCAGGGATTCATATTCTTGGTTCTTTCGGTAAAGTCACGTAGAAGGGAAACAATAAAATGATAAAAATATAAAACAATGAAATTCTCACGACGTTTCGACTGCAACACAAGCAATCATCATCAGGTGTGAAAACCACAACAATATTTTTTTTCAAATGCTGTGGTTTTCACACCTGATGATGATTGCTTGTGTTGCGGTCGAAACGTCGTGAACATTGTATTGTTTTATATGTTTATTATTGTATTGTTTCCCTTCTACGTGACTTTACCGAAAGAACCAATAATATGGATATTTGGTCTTCTCCTCCACACTCGTTGGGATGTCTCGGGGGACACTTCAATCAACCACTTCAATAACGTCGCTCGTCGTCGCTTGAAGTGACGCGAGTCCCCTTTTTGGACCCGTGTGCTTCACCTTCAACAGTTCAAACCCTGGCGAAGCTTGGAGAGCTGAGTGGAGTTCAACAGAACTCACAAACACCTTGTTGCGAAAGACCCAACGCAGAAGAACACTGATCTATGACCTTCCACGAAGCGCTCGGTCTACCCTAAACCGCATCTGTGCAAACCGCGGCAGATGATGCACAAATGGAGCATTAAAAACCCTCCAGTGTGCGATTGTGGTAATCCAGAATAGATCGTACAACGTGTAACGACGCAATATCCCGATCCACGAATACGAAGGAGACACTATGGCGACACCCTCCGCTGCTGCTGACACTGTTATCTAATTCGCTGCTCTGCATCCACATCAGCAGCCATACGAAAGAAGAAGATTCACGACACGCGACCGACTAACTGTGGTGACACCCATCTATCCCGCTGGGTGGACGGAGGCGAGGGGATGCGGGCGGGAGGTGGGGAGGGATTCAAGAAGCTTGCACCGTTATTTCACTTGCCGCACCGGGAAATCGAACCGGTGCCCTCTGGATTGCCAGCCCAGTGTGTGAGCCTTTACACCACAGCAGCAATTCTCTAGCATACAATCGACATTTTATCCATTTTCATTTGACCCCACTCTACAGGAATGATGACGACAATGATCGTAATTCTATGATAATTCAACTGTGCGCTATCCACAGAGGGACTGGTCCACTCCCGTAAGAACGTGGAATTTCCCCGACATGCCAGAGGGCCTCCAGCTGAGACGAGGGCCTCCGGCTGAGGCGAGCGCCGTCCAGTGGCTCATTGGAACCGTGAGTCGCTTTTGCTTGACTTCTCTATTGATTTGGTCAGTCTTTCTGACAGTCAACGTGCATCTTGCATGAACAGCAAACGTAGCCCCAGGCAGTGACCGTGGCCAAATTTACGGCGCTTTTGTTCCAGGTTATTTTGATGTACAACAAAAAAATAAACCCAGAAGTCCCTATACTTTTATTCAGCAGATCGCCAGAAGGCAGGTCTCTAATTTATGAATATAATGTATTTATGGAAACCATGGCATACATATTCTTGGGTCTTTCGGTAAAGTCACGTAGATAGGTTCAAATAAAATGACAAAAATAACAAAAAACTACGACGTTTCGATCGCAACACAAGCAATCGTCATCAGGAGAATTGCTTGATGACGATTGCTTGTGTTGCGATCGAAACGTCGTAGTTTTTTTGTTATTTTATTAGAACCTATCTACGTGACTTTACCGCAAGACCCAAGAATATGAATTCCTGCAGTCACGCAAGCTTTAAGTCAAGATTGAACCATGAAAATACCAGCATCGTCCAGATGGCAAGCACAAGGGAAGCGCTCCCCGATTTTCATATTGATCCGAGTGAGCCGCGGATACAAAAATTTCAGACATTACGAAAAATAAACAGATGTGTTGCGGATATTTCCGAAAACGAAAGACGGAGTGTGGCATCACCGGCGCGACGTCCCGTCGGCTGCACCCTGACGAAATCGCTCTTGCGACCCCGAAAACGGACAAATACATAACGACGTTTGAATTACTGGAAAATCCCTTCCTCCCTCCACCCCCCCCCTCCCAAAAAAAAAACATTTAAAGTATTGCTTAAGAAACTAATAATCCCAAAACGTCTTCTTTGGTTCTTTCGGTAAAGTCACGTAGAATGAGAATAAAATAATAAATTGATAAAATAAAATAACACAATAATATTCTCACGACGTTTCGGCCACAACACAAGCGGCCTTCATCAGGTGAAGGGACGAGACTGTCTGGTAGGACAGCGCTGGAGTGAAAAAAGCCACGTTCAGATCACGACCTTTAAGCAGCGCTGTCCTACCAGACAGTCTCGTCCCTTCACCTGATGAAGGCCGCTTGTGTTGTGGCCGAAACGTCGTGAGAATATTATCGTGTTATTTTATCAATGTATTATTTTATTCTCATTCTACGTGACTTTACCGAAAGAACCAAAGAAGATGAATCCTTGCAGTCACGAAAGCTTTAAATCGAAATCCCAAAACGATTTAATTATAACTCTCAACCCTACCAAACTGGCCTTAGCCATCAAAACACATGGACACTGAACCAGGACGCGTGAAGGCAAGGGTTGGATTCATGGGGAAAACTTTTTTTATATATATATAAAAGTGGTTAATCGCCTGTATGTGCTTGTGTGTGGGTTTATGTTTGGAACGGCGACGATGTGGTTAGCAACGCTGCACGATGAACCTGGCTTACCTGAGTTCGATTCCCGGCACGAAACGAGCGTGACCGACGAGTGACAACTAAACCAACCCTGGGTCCCCCAGAGGTCGACTCCGCCATAAATGAATACATGGACACGGTGTGTAAACATCGGTGCTGACACAAAGGTGTCCGTTCGCGGTTCAGACCAAACCAGCCACCACGCGTGCCGTGCCAGCCCTCGTGGATGTTCGCTAACAGCGCTCGCTCCAACAGTCTGTTGAGGCTATAGGTTGGCGGATCTTCATATTTGTCTTTGTTGGTATGGTATTACGGGGAGCGGTGGTGCAGCGGTTAGCGCTACGCTGCGTTACGAACCCGGCTACCCGGGTCCGATTCCCGCTCACGGCCAACACCAGTGACGATTATCTGAACCGGTCCTGGGCCTCCCCTAAAGTCTACTCAGCCTCAAATCAGTACCTGGAGCGGTGTATGAACGTCGCCACTGGGAAAACAATGGCGGTCGGGCGTGGTGCTGGCCACCCACCACCTTGTGTCCCGTTCCGGCCTTCATAGGTGCTCGCTAACAGCACTTGCCCCAATAGTCTATTAAAGGCTATACGGGGGTCTTTGTGTTGGTATGGTGAAGGGATGGATGCATTGTGTGTCGACGGATATAAATTCTATAAGCACACGCGCACCTATACACACTGTGCATCCATGTCCTTTCGTGTCCTTATAATAGGATGTACGGGCGCGGCTGATGAATGGAGGTCCTGGAAGCATGGATGTGCAAAGACATATTTCATCACGCTTAATGCTCTGAAACGTCACGTATTAAGTAGCCCCAGTCAGCCTATTAATCACAGCGGAGCGCGCCGTGGTATTTTGGTAAATTCTTTCAGAAATTGCTGAAAAAAATATATATTTAGCTCCTTCACGCAACCGCTTTGTGCGCGTGCGTATCTATCGCCTCGAACGCCAGGGCACCGCGATAAAATCTGTCCAAATCACGGCGGAGCAATGATTAAAGCGCGCCTGTAACTCAAGCCAAGGTGTGCGTGTGTGTGTCTGTGTTGTCGGCGGAAAATTTGAACGCGGGCCGAGTGGCGCCTGCGGTTGGTTAAAGCGCAGTGGCCAAAGATCACGCTCAATGGCATGGCCCCTGCGCGTCGCAGCGTTGCCACGCCGAGTGCAGCGTCCGTACGTCACGGGCCACATGTCATCCTTGTCCCGCACCTCCGATTAGCACGGTTGGCTACGTACGGTGCCAAAGAAAGTTCAACACGCGTGCGTCGGCGCAACCTCCCATCGGGGACGGTTTGCGAGTTCAAATCCTGGTCAGCTGTCGACTCAGCCCATCATCCTTATCGTCTCACTGCGGTTGACGAATGTGAAACCATTTGCGAGCAGTGAAATGACGGCTCTTCCTGCGGACCCGCCCCCCGCCATAGGTCATGTGGAATTTACATCACTGGCTCGGATACATCAACTGAGATGTATGTACGTATGTCGAACTTCTTTCGCACCGTACGTAGCCAACCGTGCTAATCGGAGGTTGCGGACATGCGCTGCCCCATTGCTTGGTTCTGCAGGGAGGCACCCTGAACTTGGAAAACGAACTGTGTGACACCTATGGGTGTCGAGATGAACCTGTGTTCCACTACAGGTACAGCTCCGATGGCTGTCTAGTTGTACCGTGTGTTGCTCCGCACGATGCCCGACGTTTCGCTCGCCCGCGTTGGGAGCTTCTTCAGGGACTGAATTGAGCAGCTTCACGTTCTTCCGAGGGGTGATCGAGTTGCAGGCTGCAGCTGGTGCTGCCGTGGTTCTGGATTACAATTTGCCTGAGCTGTGGGCCGGCCAATGTTAGCCTTCCGGGAGAAAGTGAGCCCCTCAGTCGAGTTCCTGCAGAAACTCCCCTCCAGCTCGTGGAGACAAATGACGGACGTTGTACCGAACAACAGGCGGCGCAACCCGAAACGCACACAACAAAAAAAAAATATTTCGTATTTCACCAGGCAAGGCCCCACTGAGCTACGTAGCTCTGTTTTTAAGAAGCGATCTGGCTGTCACAAATGATCGCTCAACGAAGTGGCTCGTGATCACGCGAACATTTGTCGCATGCAAATGTTCTGAAACGCACGTCGATTCTCAACGCGGAGGGGGAAACCCGAAAGAAGTGGGAGAAAAATCAACGCGACCACGGGGAGAATATGCCGACTCCACATGTACAAAAGGCGTCAGGGTCAGGGTCGAACCCACGACATCCTGTACACCTGTCGAGGTAGTTAACATCTCACCACTGTGGCGTCGCAAAAGAGAGCGACACTGGCTTCGTTGCCAGGTGGCTGGGCCGATCGGGGTGCGAAAACGATAACCACATGTAAACAAACACCCATTATTAAGGACCAAAACGTCCTTAATATGCAGAATGCTTACATGTTTTGTTACACACTGACAATGGGACTATCGTTTTTTAATGGAAAAAGAATGGATAATACTACTGTAACATGATAACGAGCAGGGGCGGAGCCAGGATTTTCAGCCCGGGGTGACATTCAACAAATGTTTATTTCAAAAATGATTTAGAGAGTCAGGCTGTTGAACTAGACGCCATCGGTTGGCGGACACGCTCTGACAATGCAGTTGCACGGAGCCCGCCAGACCGAGTGTCGTACACTTATACGCAGAATGTCACCCCTGTCACCCCCCCGCCCCGCCCCTGGCTCCGCCCCTGATTAACGAATGCATGTTAATAGCTTCAGAAAGTCAAATATCGTTGTCAACACGTGACCTGGAATGTTCTCCACATGTCACGTGGTGTCGTTGTAAATTCTCGGAAGTGTAAACATTTTTCTTGAAGCACCCTGTAAAGAGGACAACAGAGCTTGGGGATGAATTTAACATTGGCGGACCACCTAGCTGCTGCCTTTCACAATTCGCCTCTTCAAAAGTGAGTGAAAACTAGTATGAGCCTGGAAAGTGGCGACTTATAACGAAACGATGTATAACGGGGACTCCCCCCCCCCCCCATAGTAGAAGGGATATGGATAGTAAGAGCGTAAACATTGCCTATGCGACACAAAGCGGGGCAAGTTCTCCCATGAGAAACAGTGGAATAAGGTAGGGATAGAGAACAACATTTAGGGAAATGTTAGTTTCATACCGAGCAACCACGATACGTACTTTACATGTACAGAAATCCAGGTACTGTACACGTATGTTACATGTACCATACCGCACAACACAAAAATGTACACATTTATAACCAATTCTGAGTTCAATAACCTTCAAACGGCATGGAAACTTATCGAAAGCGCTTAATTGAAAAGACATTTCACGATAATTTGTTGAAACTAGTTTGAGCACTGCACAGTGCCAGGATGCTGAAACCAGCAGCGCTGAAGAACCTGGGTTCGAATCCCGTGGCTGTCGTGGGTCGCAAGCTGATGTTCTCAAAACAGGTCGTGAGTGATCGCCCACAAACTCAGCAGACAATCGGTGTTCAGCTCGATTTAATCAAATCCACCACTGGTAACGATGCACTTATCTGCAGAGATGAAATGCGCGTTGGGTGTAAACTAGACCCTTGCAGGGATAATGAGCGAATGCCAGTTATGTCATTCCGCGGTGAGAAGAAATGGCTGTGCCGTCACATTAACGGGATGTGAAAAATTAGCTTCGCAATTTTGGTAGTAAATGAATGAGCGAAAAAAATGTCACGAATGGTAAATAAGTTATGAAATTACACGCGACAGCACAGAGACATCATTGCATGGTTGCGTGACGTAAATGGATTCGAATTGGCAAAGCACAGCCCAACATAATCTTGGGCATCAAAGCATCTCGTAATGATGTTTCAAGAATAGTTATTTTGGTTGAAACGACTATGGGGTTTTTTTTTCTTCCAATCACATCCTGAAAATGTTAAGATAATTAAAGCTCAACCTGTAAGCACAACGATCAGCAAGCCCGCATCAAGCAGAAAATGCCTTTCACTTACGAAAGACAGCGACGTATTTGAAAACGTACTGAACGCATTTTCGAAAACATTCAATTACGGTCGATCGGCAGGTTTGCGCGTGTCTGTTTGGGGTAAAGTGTGGGTGCCACCACCACCACCACTTCTAAGATATATTTGGACCGCGTGGAAGAGTAGGCCAAATAACCTCTAACAGCGGCTCTCTGTAGCTTCCTCGAGTGGAGGCCCTTCCGTCAGCAGTGTCGTGAGCGAGGAGTTTCACTGGGTTGCGCCTTCACATGGTTATTTAATAGCTATAGAAAACGACCTTGTTGTCTTGCATTCGCCAGGCCGTATATCAGACATGGGTGAAGACTGATTATGTTGTGACCCAGCACAGTCTGTATTTTTATCATTACCAGCAAATTTAACGGGCGATTCATCCCGCTAATTAACGGACTAATTGGCCCGTTTCATGCCGCAATTCCTATGCATTTTACGAGCCGAATAAAGTTGTGATTTGTTTTGTATATATATACCCAAGTGTCACCCATGCTGAAAATAGTTTGCTGCTCATCTCCATTAGTGGCTCTGAGGCAGGCGGTGGAAAGTTCACATTTCTGCGGCGGGGCCCAGTATATCCACAACACAACGACTGTTGAATTTACACAAAGCGTTCATTACTCAATCTTGATTTGCAGCTTTCGTGGCTGCAGGGATCCATACTCTTTGTTCTTTCGGTAAAATCATCACGTAGGTAGAAATAAAATAAAATAAATCACGACGTTTCGATCGCAACACAAGCAATCGTCATCAGGTGGGACTTTACGTTCATTACTCGTTTCAACGACTCATAAGGGAGCTGAGTTGATCTTTGATCGATATTTGATTTCACAACCTTCTGAAGGTGAGTTGAGTTGTTTTTTTTAATCCATAGCAGTGTGTGTGGGTATGGGAGACAAAAATCCGTAAAAAGAACACGCATTCGGCTGTATCAATGGTCAAATAACGTTCAATTTGTGACAAAAAAAACCCGTAAATTATTCCAGTTGTTTGCTTTCGATTGCTTCGTTATTTCATGCTGGCTGCAGTAATTTAGGCCCTCCTCTACAGCCTGTTTTCCTGAATTTGTACCTGGGATTGGAGTGGCCCACTCGGCTACCTGCGGCGTCCTGTCATTCCCATTGGCTCTGGGCGTGATCAACTTGCATGTGCTCTCTGCACGCTAGACAAGTGAGGGATGTTGACAACATTTAAACGCAGAATATTTATAAACGTTTGATGATTTAACGTGTTTAATACTGCTTGATTCGATGTGTCCCCGATGGTCAAACGTGTACATTATATTGCCAATATTGTAACTGAATCAAGAATATATTTTTTTATTTTTTATTAAAAGTAATCAAGCGCATGATTTGTAAGTTATTTTAGCATATGCAACAAACGTAATGTTTTTTTGGAGCCAATTATTGAATATGCTTTCGATAATTGAGGACATATAAAGTAGTTTAACTGAGGATACATTACATAATTGTTTTACAATGTCGATAATTCACAATATAATAAATATGTTGATGGCAATTTTTCGTCGAAAGTCAAACGGATGAAGAATCAAACATAACGAGAAATGTCATTCCATAGAATACGTGAGTGACGTAAGGAATACAGAAGTATGACAAGGCTCCTGACAAAAATGCCCTAACGTTTCAATTTGCGCTCCTATTCATGTAATTCTTTCGCCAGAACAGTCTTTAAATCCTGGTATATATATTTATTTAAAAACTTCATAGCACATATTAACTTGGTATTTTATTACTTTTAGTGCTCCGAGTACACACGATTGTGATAAGAGGATAAAAATGACAGCTGTCCCTTATCTGTCGTTGCAGGGCTAAACGGGTTCTCTCCGAGTATTGTTTGGAAACTTATTTATCCAGCAGAGCCACGCTGAGCCGTAGGATTATTTCATCAGGTGGGTCCTGCATGGGGTTTTATGTTATTTGGAGATGTTTTGAGCCAATTACAGTCATTAGTCGTGTACACAACAAGTGGGAGAAAACCGGAGCGTCTGGAGAAAACGCACGCGTGCGAGGGGGTAACGCTCTATCCCTGCATATACAGGGACCCCTCAACTTACGAACATTCGATTTACGACCTTTCATAGATACGAACAAACCTGTCCGTATGTCCAGTTTCCTGTTCGGACCGAGAGTCGTAAGTTCAACTGGCGCGCAAATAGATGGCAGCGGTGGTTATTCGGTGTCATTACCCAGCATTGCTGCCCGGGCATCTGCATCTGGGCAGAAATGCATCTGCAGAACATAAAGAGCCAGTGGCATCTACACCTGCAGAACACGAAGAACCAGTGGCATCTACACCTACAGGAGATTATACAACTTGAAAGCCATTACCCGTGTTTAGTGTACATGCCGTACAACACGTTTGGAATCGACAGGAGTAAAGTTGGACTTACGAATACATCGACTTATGAACAGACCTCTGGAACATAACTCGTTTGTAAGTAGCGGAGTCCCTCTATTCTACTGCTTATTTGTAGGTCATCAGCGCTACAGATCTAAAGCACGGAACGCGCAACAAAGATAATGCTAAAAGCACTGGAACTTACCATGAAGGTGTGCAGAGCACACAATTAAAGTGTTAATAAATAACGTAACACTTCACACGGCCTGGGAACGGTAACTTGCTTAATATAATTTCAGTCCATGTAATGATTTCATATTTGCTGTAATTGCGTGGCAATTATTTGGACGAAATATGGCTTTAAGAAGAAATTAAAGTGTACACCTTCACTGCCCACCAAGTCATTAGTTTAGTTCTAATTTAATGCGTCGCGCGGACTATTTGACGCAAAGAAACATCACACTGAAATGTTTTGCGCCTTTTTTAAAAAATTTGCGCCGCCCTTTAATTCGAAGCAGCTATTTTGCGCTTTAATGTCGCACGCTAATAAATGGCGCTTGTAAAGAAGGTGGCTTGAATGTGTTCATACGTTAATAAATACGTTCTTTTTCACAACAGGGAAATGTCTTGTTTATACGTTTCAACACGTTTGTGTTTGTTTGATCACTCTAAGTGAGACAATCCAGACTGACCGTGAATCAAACAACAGACAGCCGAGTTCACAGCGCAGCATGGGAACCAATCTGCCACCGCTCCCTCGCAATAAAAAAACAATGTTTACCAATCTAAATACATTTATACACTATGGGACCCGTTTTTTGGCAGTATTAAGATGATAAAAACTAAACGGCTTCACCGTTTCTGGCAATAAACACGAGGAGGTGTTAAGATGTTCAAACAAATTCCGCTGTACCACCATCTATCTCCTGGCCACCTGACATCGCAGAAAACCCCCTAACTTTTGTTTGGCAGTTGCCTAAATAAGAAACCTTAGTTGCAAACAACAACCAAACATTGTTTTGCCGCCTCGAACAGCGTGACATTGTGATAACAAAGGAGCGAACGCTTTTCGCCTTTATACCTAATCGATTCTGACCGTACAGAACGCGGCGCAGTGAAGTATCACGGCTCACGGCTCACAGTGAAGTATCGCGGCTCACGGCGCACGCTTCACAGTGAAGTATCACGACTCACGGCTCACGTTCGGCGGTGAAGAATTGACGGCTATGGTGGGTTTGTGGCAAACGCGGCAGGCCATCGCGTGAAACAACAGAGGGAACAAAATCAGAATTGACGTCGAATAAGTCACGCAAATTGGCCGTAAAATGATTCCAATATCCGTGGCTTTCCGTGCATGCGTGCACGCGCAGCGTCGCAACCCACCCACCCTACCGTAAGCTCGATCGTTGCGTCAGTGGGGTGCAGGTTTGTAATTTTGAATGGGGTTCCTGCTCGCGCTGGAATACTGATCGGTCATTGTATAGATTGGCTGTTCTTGCAAAACGATGTGATTTTACGGCAGCAAAAAAAAACAGTAAACCGCACACGTTTACTTGACCCGCATGTAAATTCCAAGCGTGCATCAATCTCACCGTGCTTCTTAACGACACAAGAAAATCAATATATAGTGTCTCTCCGCTCACAATTTCAATTGCGGCTCGCAACTGTTCATTGCAGCGATGCTCTTTGACAACTGTGAATTTGCAAACGTTCATCCCATATCGTTCTGTTGTGTCGTTCGAGTTGGGATTGTTTTGATTTATCTGCCCATACAACTTCACCCTGTAATTCCCCGCCCTTTCCAACTACGGCTTGGGCTGAACACCTGTGAAAATAAAACAGCTTCATAGCGCATCAAATTCTTCCAGCTTGAATAAAATGTCTGCGCTCAAATGTCTGTGTGGCGTGGCGGTGCTCATCATCCTTGAAAGCCCTGAGCCAACAGCGTAAATTCCACACGTCTATGGCCGGGGCTGAGCAACCGCTTGTAACGCTACGCCGGCTATCCTCACCAATTCTCAGAGGAGGGTGGCACTTTCGCCGAGAAGAAATCATCAGCGTGAGTGAGAGGCCGCCACACAATTTGAAACCATTGGGGAGTTTGACAGCGGCACGATGATGAAGATGATGATGGGTGGGTGGTGGTGTCACTCGTTGTGGACTGTCGAGGGCCGCCAGTCAGGGGCCGCATTAAAGGCCACCAGGGACCGCCAGAGGACCACGTGGCCTTGCAATGAAGAACGCCGCACTCCGCTGTGTAGTGTCCTGCGAACACCTGGCCAGGAGTTAGAACCCATAACCTTCTGACTGCGAGTCACAGTGCTAATTCAAGACCCTTCTGAAGAGAGAAAAAAGTGTAATACTTTAATGAGGCCTTATTGGGTAAAATACACCATTATATATTTTTTTAATCATAACGTGACGATCGAACGCCCGAAAGGGCGACAAAAAAAAGGTGCACATCATGGGCTTTCACAGCAGTCCATGATTAAAGTATACACTCAACACTTTGTATTTGTTGTTGTTGTTGCAGAATAAATACTTTAAAAAAAATTTCTCAGTGCAGTACACTGAAGTGGTTGCTCTTTTTATTTCTTTTACTCCACTTTAATCGAACGTAATCAATCAGTAACCGACTGCTATAAAGAAATAAAATATAAGGGCGATGCAGTGGAGCATCAGGTGCGCTTGTTCGCGTGGCAAGTGCCCTCCCCCACACACTTTTATTGGCTTCTTGCAAAACTCGAGACATGAACTTGGCAGGCCGCGGGGTCGGCGGCCCGGCTCTATTCGTCGTCGCCATACATTGGCCGTGGTCAATCCACCGTTGGATGACGGACGCCTCCTAAGGCCCCCCCTCCCTCCCTCCCTCCCCCCGTCGCTGTCTCTCTCTCTCGCAGTTCTGTGGCCTCGCAAGCCACGAGCCGATGTCATCGATCCGGCCTCCTCGACGGGACGTCATGCCCCCCGTCGCTCTCACTGTTTCCGGCAACACACCTCCGAAACGCGTGTGGTGCGAAAGAAGTCCAGCACACCGTGCGTCTCAACTACAAAGTAAACCCATGTTTATTTTAGCAGGTAAGGTCCATAGCCGAGCTATGTAGGTCTTGTTTTTTTTTCGAGGAGCGACCCGGCCACAAAGGAAGTTGCACTATGGCGTGGACGTTTATAGCGGCCAAATAACTCTGAACGCGTGGACGTTGATTCTAAATGTGGAGGGACAATCCGGAGGACCTGGAAAAAAAATCAACGCCGACCACGGGGAGAGAACACGCAAACTCCAAATAGACAGTTCAACATACGGTACATACATTATTGAACATAGGCCGTAGTCTCTTCTAAACAGTAAAAACAAATTGTTTAGGGGGCTTGGGCTAATTCGGTGTGAAATGATTGCATGTTTGTTGTGCGTATGCACAACGGCACACGAGGGAGTGTGGCCACCCACCCCCTCGTGTGCGGTGCTGGCCTTCACAGGTGCTACTCGCTAACAGCACTTGCCACAACAGTCTGTTCAGGCTACACGGGGGATCTTTGTTTCTATTGCATGTTCTTGCATGTAAGTGGGTGAACTTATTTCACGCCGTACGTAGCCAACCGTGCTAATCGGAGGTGCAGCTGCTTCCCCACCTGACCCCCACAAAGACACAGAGTCCCACTGTATCGGCTTTTTGACCGGTGCTCAATTTCAGATGGAGCTGTCCATGGGCTGAGCTCTGGAAAATATCTCCACGCCCGGCAGGAGACATTCAGTGTGCCTCTCTCGTTATCGATGTAGCTGCGAGAGTCACCTGCCAGCCACCCCCAGTCTAGTCGACCAGTGGACCGGAGAAAATATTCAGCGACAAACTGAGCCCTTCTTGAGACTGTTGGGGCCAAATTAACTCCTATATATAGACACACACAGCCTTCTCATTCATTCGCAGAACATCAGCAGCACTCTTAATTTACCTTTGGAGCGTAGCATTATTTATTTAACTAAGCACTTACCAAAGCACCTTTTATGCCAGCTGGCCTAATGAAGCGTGGTTGCATGATTTATTACAAGGCCATTTTTATTTTATTTGAGCCACAGCCATATGAGATAACGGGTTTAAGTTTAGCCACGCTGAACAGGCACAATATGGTGCTTTAAATAATGTAAACGTGCTACATTTTACATGCGATACCTCGAGAAAAAAAACGTACAAAAAAATGAATCGTCCCTTGAGTCAAAAAGAAGTAATATAAAAAAACTTTTTTTTTAAACACGCTTTAGTGAAATGTACCGTACTAACAATGGAAGAACTCCACGACTCCAGGAAGTGGCCCCGAAGAGCTTGCCACAACGTAAGGGACCGTGCTGATTTACAGCCAACGTCAGTTGACCGTGGACAATTAGAGCCATGCCGAAACATAACATATACAAAATTATGTTTTAAAATGTTTCTTTTTTATGATTGAATATAGTATTGTCATCAGTATGACATAAGTATACCAAGTTTGCAGTCGATACCACATTGGGAAGTGGGTTAAAATTGAGTTTCAAGATTTGAGGATACAACAACAGAGTTAATAAAAAGCGTGTAATAATAATTTGTAAAGGGCCACGCGTGGTGACTGTGCCACCAGCGGCGGCAGGACAAAGCAGCTTTTGAGGTACCCCCCCCCCCTGGTGAGACACTGTTTAACCAATACATACTTCACTTGGAATGGAACTTTCTACAAACAAACTGAGGGCACCCCAATGGGCTCCCCCCTATCTCCGATTGTAGCCGACATTTTCATGGAGAAATTTGAGACTGACGCCATCCAGACTGCCACTCTGCGCCCAACCTTATGGAAGAGGTACGTGGATGGCACTTTTGTCATCTGGCCACATGGCCGGCCTGCTCTAGACCAATTCCTCGACCACATCAATTCCATACACCCAGCCATCAGATTTACCATGGAAGTCGAAAAAGATGGCAAGCTACCTTTTTTGGATGTCCTAATTAAAAAGAGACCTGATGGTTCAATGAGCCACTCTGTTTACAGGAAAGCTACCCATACGGATGCTTACCTGAAACCGGATTCCCACCACCATCCATCCCAGAAGAATTCCCTCATCAAGACTCTGCACCATAGACCCCAATGCATATTCGACCAGGAACACATAGCCAGTGAACTCAAGCACGTACACCAAGCTCTCAAGGCTAATGGTTACTCCAACTACACAATCCGCAAAGCTATCACTCCAATCATGAAGAAGGACCCTCTTGAGGAGCCTTTCAAAACCATCACTTTACCCTACATTGCGGGGATCACAAAAAAGATCTCCAAAATCTTGAATAAACACAAGATCCAGGTCCGATTCAAGACATTACATAAAATCCGTGAGCTGGTTCCGTCTTTAAGAGATGTGATTCCGGACATTCAGTACCCTGGCGTCTACAAACTAAGTTGCCTCTGTGGTAGTAGTTACATTGGAGAAACCAAACGACATGTCTCGGACCGCATCCGCGAACATAAAGCAGACTTGAAACACGGTAGGACCAACACCTCGGCCGTGGCAGATCATTGTTATAATTCAGTAGGCTCACATGACTTTGACTTCTCCAAGAAAGAGGTTCTTTGCAAGCCATCTGGCTACCATGAAAGATTCGTTCATGAGGCTATCCACATATACAAACACAGAGACAATTTCAACCGAGAAGATGGATTCTGGCTTAGCAATCATTGGAAGGATTTGATAAACCATTTAGGGTCTTAATTGATTGTTCACGCTTACGGTGGCTTTCAGACCGCATCCATTATTTTCGTCTCCCCCCTTCTCTTTTCCGAACATAGATGGACTCGTCCATCTGAATAACTGCCAAATCGCTCTCCGTGGTGCTTACGTAAAAAAAAAACCCGCCACTTTTTTCAAATTTTCTTGATGTGGTTTTCACACCTGATGATGATTTCTTGTGTTGCAGTCGAAACGTCGTGAGAATTTTATTGTTTTATATTTTTAGTATTTTATTGTTTCCCTTCTACGTGACTTTACCGAACGAACCAAGAATATGAATCCCACCAGTCACGAAAGCTTGAAATCAAAATTTCATCTAAAGCATATTCCCAACAAGGAACGATGCCTGTCAATGAGTTACTGTGAACTCATGAACAGGCAGGGTCTGTCTTGCACACAGTGCACTCTGCAGGACATCTGTGAAGAAGAAAAAATAACGTCGGAGCTCATCGGATTTCTTCTGGGTAAATAAAGTTCCCGATTCTGAAGCGCCTATCGTCCAGGGCTGTATCATGCAATAGGCGCATTGGGCACGACGCCTATGGCTTACGAAAACTCACAGACCCTACGAACAAAAACATTTTTGAACATGTTTTATTGTTTGTGTGATATAAAAAATTAAACGTTTTACCAAGATGTCTTCTCGAATAAATATATTAATGTGGCTGCCCGTTGCAATTTCTTTGCAGTGGTAACAAGTCGTCGTTGACTCGTTGTAAGCGAGGCATATTACAACGTAAAATAACAGTCGACGCATAATCGTCAAGGTCCAATGAAATTAAAGCAACATCGCGCTCGCCATGCGGCCGTCCTGTCAGAACGTTGAATTTGTTATCGATTAAAATGAACGCCATCCTTTTAAGGCTGCGTCATCCGACATGGCGTAATTTTAGTCACAAAAAATGCCTGAAGAAATGTTCGCTTGTGATACTTTTAAGCGTGCCGGTTTTTTTTCTCTTCTCAATAATTGCAAATGAAATCTGCTCATCTGCGGCACAGTGCGCGCCCCCATCGAATTAGGTGCGCAGGCTAAATAGTGAACGTATCGCGAACGACGTCTGTCCAGCCGCTGAACGAAGTCCGTGTGAAACAAGCCGAGCGACAGCGGGTGTAGTCACATGGGGCAAGCAACAGCAGTACCAACTGCAGACGGTGATCAGTGAAGACCTACGCAACAGAAGTGCCTAGGGCCCTACGCTGACCTTAATCTGGCCCTGCTCATCTCTGTGGACACACATTCCTGCGGAAGGAGCTGGTAGGAACGTTGGGTTGCTCGGTCAATGGCCAGGGTCAACAGCGGCACCACGTGGTGTATTCCGCAAATATGCCCGACTGTGAGGACGGGCACAAGCCGGCGTGAGTAGGTTAAACGTTGAGTTTTATAAGGGCACCACGGGGTGACCAGCCCCTCCCCACCCAGCCCCACCCCTCCCACCCCCCACCCAGCCCCACCCTCCCCACCCAGCCCCTCCCCACCCTCCAAAACCAAGGTGCTATGCTTCTCACCAGGACTTAATCAGGAAGTTATTTTTCCCACAATTACATTCCTTAAATAATTATCAAATAGAGCAAGTCAAGATCTATAAGTATCTTGAGGTCATCCTGGATTCAAAACTGAATTTTGAATATCACATTGATTCTATTGGTAAAAAGACAAAAATAAAAAATTGGTTTTCTGTATCGACACAAGCACTGCTTCCCCCCGATGTTCCGTTTGGAATTGATAAAAGCTACCATACTGCCTCTACTTGACTACTGTGACATCGTGTATATATCAGCCCCAAGTACTGTACTGAAGAAGCTTGATTCCATCTATCACTCGGCCTTGAGATTTACATTGAACTGCCCATATAGGACTCACCACTGTGATCTCTACATTGGGTCAAACTTAACATCTCTTAATGTTCAACGGCTTGTGCACCAGATCATATTTATTCACGATGTACTTACAAAAAAATCCGCAGACTACCTGCTGGATCTCCTCTGTGTTTCAAAGAACAAATTTGACCTTCGGTCTTCGCTCATTTACCAGCTTCACATTCCCTATTGCGGTACAAAAACTGGAGGAAGGGCCTTTGCTATTGATGCCCCCAGGGTCTGGAATGCTATTGCCAATAAACTGCAACTTGAATCGCTACCAATGAGATCTCTCAAAACTGCTCTAGAGGAGTTGTACAACCCCTAGCTGCCTCCGCTATTCATTGGCGTAAAATAAAATAAAATGTTTTCGCTCCGGATGACGCTGCAAAGTATTATCTGTATTTTGATTTAGCGTGCTGATCTTAAAGGTGCATTGAAAATTTTGATGCTCCGACTGATGCTTCTGTTGTTGTGGAGTAACTCATGCAGCCAGCTATGGCTCTAGGATTTGGTGTTACATGTTATTTATGTAGTTTATTGTCAAAATTCGGTCACAGTCCCTATAATCACCGTTACGTTGCAATTATGGCTTTATTTTTTGGTGATTTCGAAAAGTTTTTTGGTTTGGACATGTTTGTTTTATTGTAGTACGGAGTTAGACTGATGGCCTTAACCTAAGTTTTCTTGTGGTTGTTGTTGTTGTTTGACTTGCATCCCACTGGGATTTTTTTTGCACACAGCGTTGGTGTACGGTGTTTTTTTCAGGAATATTTTTTGCTGTTTTTTTCATGGATTTTCTGTTTGCACAGTCACATAGTCACTTTAAGATGTTTTCTTGTTCGTGTTTTTGTTTTTTTGTTTGTTGTGGTTGCACCCGATTCAAGAGCCGAATGGCTCACAGGGCTATACCAAAATAAAGCAACTGAAACTGAAAACCCTCTCCACCCAGCCCCACCCCTCCCATTTTTGCATGCACGCCGGACGGACGGACACAATAATCCCCTGTGGGCTGGTGTTACCAGGAGGTTCCTACCAGTATAAGTGCACCGTTACAGGAACCTGGACTTGATCGAAGTTGATTCGAGTAACCGCGTGAATTGCAGCGTTTTTGCGAGCGATCCTTTGCAGGCCACTTTGAGAACACCAAAAAAACTTCTGCGGCCAACGAAGGGGCCCGCAAGTGTCCTCTTGTCGGAGACGGCAGTCTCAGTTCTCCGATGGCCTGCGAGATGTCTTGGGCTGTGCTGTGCTATTTCAAATCGCGATGAGAGTGCTTCTTGTGCTGTGCTGTGCGATTTTCACAATTTGTTTACCGTTTGTGCCGATTGCGTTGCTCGTTAATTGGGTAAAGCAAAAGTTGAGCTTACTTTTCACGTTCCATTAATTTGACGGCGCAGCCAGTGAATCTCACTGGGGAATGACGTGACTGACATTAGCTCATTATCCTTACAGGGTTTGAGTTGCGCCCGACGTGCATTTCATTTCGACAGAGAAGTGCATCATTACCGGAGGCGGACTTGATCAAATTGAGCGAAACACTGATTGTCTGCTGAGTTTGTGCGCAATTTTAATACTTCACTTCGCTCTCTTGAATAACGTATTTTTGGGAAATTATCGCGCCATTAAACAAAAGTCTACGAAGCTGCATGCAGACAGAATGGCTGGCGAAGTTTATACACAGGTTGGAGCGGCGCGGTTAATGCGCTCTGTACTATGGATCCGGCGACTTGAGTTTCATTCCCAGCCACGGCTAACATACATTTTTAGCATAAACCATCACGCAAACTCCGCTCATGCACGCAGCGGCTTTTGGCAAACCATCAAACAAAGACGGTCACCACATCGTGCGCTTTCTGTGGCCGTCTGAAACGCTCTTCCTTTTGATATTCGAAAGCCACTGGAGATATGGACTTTTAAATCTAGATTTAAAACTAATTTCTTTAGAACTGCTGTTTGTTGTTAGTTGGTTGTCCTTCTCCCGCACCTCCTATCATCACGGTTGGCTACATGCGGTGGAAGTTCAACATACATATAAACAATGAACCAAACAATGTTTATTTTACCAGGTCAGGCCCACTGAGCTGTATAGCTCTTTTTCAGAAGTAACCTGGCCACAAATGATAGTTCAACGAATTGGCTTATCCTGTGGAAATGCACAGCAACAAAATACTCGAAACGCACGTTTCTAAATGTGGAGAGAAAACCCGGAGGACCCGAAGAGAAATCCACGCGACCACAGGGAGAACACGACAACTCAAAAATATAGAGGCGTCAGGATCAGGTTTCGATCTTACGACCTCCTGCATACCTTGCCGAGGGAATTAAGATCTCACTATCACGGCACAGCATATCTGAACACGTTGTTTCGGCTGACCACAGTGGTGAAGCATGGTCAGACAGCCCTTATAACTAACACAGCGTGGGAGGCCTTCATCCGTCATTTTTCTACAAGGGCCAATTATCTGCCACGTGTACCAAAACATACTTGCAATTAGCGTTGCCACCTGTTCTGGTTTTCCCAAGATTGCTCTCTTTTAGAGGTGGCAATAATAATAATAAGACATCCACTCGAGAAAGTGCATTCACATATTCGTATTCTTCCTCTTCCCATGATGCGTGCTGGTTTTTGCACCTCAGTGGTGGTAACCACCACCTGCCATCAACAACAATAGTAAAGGGCAAGAGGGACACGTAAATTGGAGCTGCCTCTCACCTTTATTGTTGTAAACAAACGTTCGCCCGGAGGCATCGGAGGGCTCGCTTCTGTCTACAGCACAAATTGGAAAAATCCTGCCTTGCGGCATGAGGTCTAATAGACTACACAAAGACAAAGATCCCCCGTGTGGGATTTAAAGGACTGTTGGGGCAAGTGCTGTCAGCGAGCAGCACCTATGAAGGCATGCGCGGAGCACGAGAGGGCGAGCGGCCAGCACCACACCCAGAAATTCCGCTATCTCCACAGTGCCGATGTTTACAACTGACACAAGTTAATATTTTAAGGCCGAGTCGAACTAGGGGAGGCCCAGGACGGGTTCAAATAATCGTCACTGGTGCTGGCCGTGAGCGAGAATCGAACTCGGGTCATAGCGCAGCGCGCTAACCACCACACTACCGCTCCCCGTGTACACATACACGCGGCAGATATACATGCAGGCACGCACGCGCATATGTGTGTACGCGTGCGCACATATATATTTATATAATATGCGGCTAGCTGTGAAAGGGTAAAGCTCGTCCTTGACTTGCTATGGGGGGGGGGGGGGGTCTGCCTGCTCCATTACCACAATGTGTATTGATGTGTTACAATTCTCTCGGCGGAACAAGAGCTTGGAAGTGAAACATTATTTTTTTTTCTTCATAGCGACGAGCGTTCAGTCTCGCACTCTCGTTAGGACCGGCGGGGCGACTGACGTGGCGGAGTGCGAGCCTGGGCCCAGGGTCACTGCCGCACGACGGACGGGCAGGCCGGGTGGTGCAGGGGTGCAGGGGGCAGGGCCTCAACGTCACGGTCGTCTCCACGCGCGACGCGTCGTCTCCACGTGGCGCGGTCACAGCCCCCATTAACTCGGGCGGCCCTTTGCGCACGTTTGAGTTTTTGTTGCACGAAATGTTCAGCCTGTTCTCGGATAACACGGCGCTGGTTGCGTTACCGAAGAACACCGCGTGATGGGAATAATCGCGTGAGAATAAATTGTATGCGATGTAGCGGTAAAGCACAGTCCGGAGTAACATGCAAGGTCCGTAAGCAGGCTGAACAAAGACCAAGGCCCGTGGGTAGCATCTAGAAACATCCAGCAGTATCCCAATGCTTTGTTCGATGAGGCTACGCCGAGGCAGCCGTACGACCGCGTATTCCTACTAGCTTGTGAGGTGGTTCCCTTCACTCGATAGCATTATATACAAATTCGCATCCACGTGATAAAAAAAATAAAAGACGTCTTCCCTAATACATTCATCGTGGTGTATCCAAATCGCGTTATGGAAGCACGCGTTACGGGAGAACAGACCCGAGGTTGAACTTCTTTCGCACCGGATGTGCCGCTGTGACGAGTGCAGTGTGGCGGAGGTATTTAGCCAACGCTGGGCGCGTCGCTTTGAAGTAGCAGTCGGCCCTCGCCACCGAGGCCCGCGGGTCGTACGAAATGAAGTTGTCGCGTCACGTTTGGCCCACGAAGCCACGAGGTGCCCCTACTGCAGCGGACGAATAGCGCGCTCTATACGCGTGTGAGAAAACGATGGTTGAGGTCAAGAGCTGTCGGTTGACGAAGACGATGGTGTGATCATCATCATCATCAACTTCTTATGCACCGTGCGTGGCCAACCGTGGTAATCGGAGGTGCTGGGGGAAGGACAACAAACTAAACACAGAAAGCAGTTCGAAAGAAATCAGTTTTCAATTTAGATTTGAAAGTGCATAGCTCCATTAGCTTGCTAACATCGAAAGGAAGAGCGTTCCAGACGGCCACAGAAGCGCATCTGACCGTCCTAGTTTCGACGATGACCATCGGGCAACATCTGCAGGAGTTCAGTTCTGGCAACGCCTGATGATGCCGGTTTTATCTACCGGAGATGAGTCGTAGCTCATTGTTAAACGTTGCGGATCGCTCTCCAACATACCGGAGTGCTCACGTGACTTGCTTTATTCACGTGGCCGTGTCTCGTGGAGGAGGGTGTACCACACACATTGGCATTGTGGTCAGGCGATGTGATTCAAAGTGGATTATGAACTATAACCATTCATAACGCTAGTTATATTTGATGACATTCGTTTTCCCATGAATGATTTGCTGAAGCTCAAGGCTTATTTTTGCAGGACGATGTTGCTCTGTGTTTTCCCATTTCGTAAATTGTGGGTAATTTTGAAAATAATTTGGCAGGCATGGACCATGACGCTGGCACACCATGGCCTACTCTTACGTTATAATAATTTCACGAGATGTGTAACGTTCACTGCAAGGCGAATGGCACGACATTTTACGGTAAAAGCGCCAGCAGTATTAACCAGGGTGACCGTGGGGCTCGAACCCGTGAAGCCTGGCAGCAAGTGGCGGGAGTAGCCCCACACCGTTACCCCACCACCAATCGATTGACCGCTTTGAACCCATATCCACCGCTGGATGGACAGATGCAGGCTGGGATTTGAGAATCGAATCTCTTTGCTGTTAAAACTTGCTGACCCGCCCATGCAGGACGATCTGTGACAAAGGGGCTTCATAGCTAATTGGAATCCTCCAGTCTAAATATTCAGATTCTGAAACCTAGTGACATCTGGATTGCAAGCCCACTGTTCTGACCGTTAGCATCGCGGCAGCATCCCCCGTTTCTTAAAATAGTCGCACGAAAACAAACCCGAAAATAATCGTGGAAAACAATACACCCTTTGCACGCCGAAGAATGGTAATTTGATGACACAATGTAGAAGTATAATACGGAATTGCTGATAATCTGATGGCAGCAATGCGCTAATTATAAGGCGTTGCTCCCCAAGATTGCGCACGAGGTGTCCCGAGATTTCACGTTTAAATTCGCTCCGACAAAAATTATAAAACGCACGCGCACCGCGCGGAGTAATTCAAAACTAATACGAATCATCCCGTCCGTTTAATTCGCAAAGTAAAAAAATGCCCTATTCTCGTGTAAATTATCTCCTTAAAACAGTGGTGCAAAATCCGTATTCACAAAGATGTTTTAGCGTTCGGGTCAGAGCGAGTCACTGAGGTCTCGTACGCTTGGATAATTGGCCCAGACTACTAATTTGGGCTGGTATATAGGAGCCTTCATTAGGTCTAAGCTCAAGCCTACGTGTGCAGCACGAATAGCTGCGACAGTGGTGGCATTGGGGGGGCCCTAAGCAACACAATACTTATTTAAGAGATGTCCAGAGTGGCTCGGAGGTCACAGCGCTAAGCTAGCACAGCTAAAGACCTGGGTTTTAATCCAGGTTTCAGCCATCCATTGATTAAACCGGGTTCTTAAGTTGGTGGTCTCAGTCCGGTCCCCATTGACTGCTCATAGAGAACCATATACTCGCATAGAGACCCATAAACTCACATAGAGACACAGAGACTCACATCGAGACCCATAGACTCACATAGACCGAGTTGCAATTAAACCGGGTTCTCAAGTGTAGCGAGCTGGTGGTCTCAGTCCGGTCCCCATTGACTGCTCATAGAGAACCATAGACTCGCATAGAGACCCATAGACTCACATAGAGACGCAGAGACTCACATAGAGACCCATAGACTCACATAGACCGAGTTGCGATTAAACCGGGTTCTCAAGTGTAGCGAGTTGGTGGTCTCAGTCCGGTCCCCATTGACTGCTCATAGAGAACCATAGACTCGCATAGAGACCCATAAACTCACATAGAGACACAGAGAGTCACATAGAGACCCATAGACTCACATAGACCGAGTAGTGATTAAACCGGGTTCTCAAGTGTAGCGAGTTGGTGGTCTCAGTTCAGTCCCCATTGACTATACAAAATAACCGATCGCATTAAATTTGGCTCACCACTTAATGTGGCTACAGTTCAGCTCTGAGAACAAAAATATTGGTTTGGCTGTCATGCACCGAACCTCGCTCTCCGATGGGCTCTGTAGACCAATGTTATCCAGCAGCATTCATTTAAGTATACAAGACTTTGCGTTTTCTATTCAAATGCAAATTAAGACAATGTCCTATTGTTGTGTATTCAATGTGTTCTATTCTTCAACGCTTTAAACCACTGGACACAGTGCATGCACCTGATCGTTGGTAATCACCGAAGGCGTACCATGGGGTGGGTTGCAAGGACTGGAGTTAACCAAAACGCTGACAACCTTTGGGATGATCCAAGGTCGTAATTATAATATTCAAATATGCTCAACATGTCCTCTCCAATATAGTGCTATAAAAGAGATTTCTGTTTATATGATTGTGCTTATTAATCCCTAATCTCTGCCATTACATACAATGAAACAAGAAAAATAAAAAAACAGAGCAATGTAATACAATACACTATTCCACAATATTGTAAACAATCTAGTAAAACGTCCATCCTATGTGTTAGTAAATTTGTAATTATTTTAAGCAGGAAACGGTAGGAAATTAGTTTTCAAATTTACATTTTTTTCTGGGGGGGGGGGGGGTGGGGTGGGACCCCCAGACCCTCTGGAAGATTTGGTCCCCCCCAATGTTGACTCCATGGCTACGGCTTTGGGATGATCAGTGCTGGCTTGCCACACAAAGCGGTACACATTTTATCAGCCTTCCGAAATTTGGAGCGTCAGAGTGGCCAGCGGGTGGCACGAGACGGTGGCGGCGTGGATGAGACGAGGAGGCCGAGTCGAGGAGAGGGGAGAGTAGCTGAAGCTCTGTCTCGCCTGAGTCACGAGTCCCCACCGCTGCCGTAAGACCGTAAGACGTTGAATTGTTTAATTGGCCATAATTGCATTTTTTTTTTTACAAATAATAAAATGTATTTTCATTGCTGATGCGTTCAATATGAGCGTGATAGCTCCAATTAAGCACACCAATTATATATAGTGTCTATAACATCCAATTAAAGTCATTATATGTGACTACGGGTTTTAGTACGCCAAAGTGACATCTCCATGACAAGTTCGGATATCGCTCGCCCCACTGATGTTGACTGTGGATGGAAATGAAACTCAGATTGTTGGGTTCATAGCACACAGTACGCGAACCACTATGCCACAACTCCCTAAAGATAAATAGTTAGATGTGTAAAAAAAAACGCAAGTAAAAATATATATCGCATGGCCTTTAACAGACTCTTGGGGCAAGTGCTGTTAGCGAGCACTTATGAAGGCCGGAACAGCACACGAGAGCGTGGGTGGCCAGCACCAAGCCAGGCCCCCTTTGTCTCCCCAGTGGCGATGTTTACACCTCGGGGAGACCCACGACTGGTTCAGATATTCGTTACTAATGTTGGCTACAGCCTACATCAGGTCCGCTAGGTTCGTAGCACAGCGCGTTAACCACTACATTAATGCACCCCATTTTCACACACACACACACGTCTCGCATATCCGCACCTCCAGTTAGCTCGGATGGCTATGTACTTTGCAAAATAAGTTCAATATGCATACACACTCAAACAACGACACACGGACACACAGACACACAGGCGAAGACACAAACAACAACACCAGCCGTTCACCACTGAGTTACGGTGACATCACCACAGCGTTTGTGCTAGGCTATACGCACTTTGAGGCCACGTGTATTGTCGAAGGCTCGCAAGGAGGAGGTCATGGGACAGACCCAGATGCCGTTTGTTTACAGACTTTGATGGCTGGCAGATGCACCACCTGTGCTCCCCACTGACAACTTGCTGCGTTTTAGGCACCCATCACTCCGCTCGTTGTTGTGAGCATCGCTCATCTGCCTTCTGTTGTAGTCGGCGGGTGAATGCCTCCAACTGCCCAGTAGCGTCTTTCACAAGCCTCCTCCATAGAGGCCGATATTGACACCGCTGGTACCAGTCAAGTCCACTACTCCATATCCTCCTGCACCACAACAACCCATCTCCTCTCCAGCCCACACTGTGCCCATCGAGCCGCCGTATAACACATATACATTGCATTGAAAGCCAGCCAAACAGAATCTGCTTGGGTATGCGGTGGCTGAGCATGTAAGCGGCGAACGTAGCCATTGCCTGCCGGAAGATCTCACTGATGGCACCGTTGTCCTGACCTTACAAGATCCACGGATACACGGGCGCACGCAGCTGCGTCTACTTTTCAGGACAGAGGCACTTAATTCACTTCGGCACTGTGGCTCAGGAACGGCGGAGCGATTGTGTCAAAGCGGGGTCCTTTCGAAGCCGTGGCTCCTTCAAGTTCCGTGGCGTCTGTGACGAAGGAGTTGTTAATCTGGCAGTGAGATCGGCACACAGTGTCCCACCTGCAACAAATAACATTACGGGGCCTCGGCGGCGAGACTGACAGCAGCTCTAATAGAATAAAGGCTCGGAGCCGCAGGTAAAGCAACAATTTTGACACTGGAGATTGTGTCTCTGCGCGTGTGTGTCCATGTGACGAGGTGAACGCGAATCCCATCCCCCCAGATCTAGAGTGTGTCAGTGTGTGCGTGTGGGGAGCGGGGAGCGGTGGTGTAGCGGTTAGCGCGCTGCGCTATGAACCCGGCAACCCGGGTTCGATTCCCGCTCACGGCCAACACCAGTGACGATAATCTGAACCGGTCCCGGGCCTCCCCTAGGTCGACTCAGCCTCAAATGAGTACATGGTGCGGTGTGTAAACATTGCCACTGGGGAGACAAAGGCGGTCGGGCGTGGTGCTGGCCACCCACCCCCTCGTGTACCGTTCCGGCCTTCATAGGTGCTCGCTAACAGCACTTGCCCCTACAGTCTGTTAAGACTATATGGGGGATCTTTGTCTTTGTGGGGAGCGGGTAGTGTAGCGGTTTGCGCGCTGCGCTATGAACCCAGCGACCCGGGTTCGATTCCCGCTCGGGGCTTCTCCTACGTCGACTCGGCCTCAAATGAGTACCTGTTGTGATGCGCAAACATCACCACGAGGGAGACAAAGGCGGTCGCGCGTGGTGATGGCCACCTACCTCGCTCGTGTGCAGGCCTTCATAGGTGCTACTTACTAACAGCACTTGCCCCAAAAGTCTAGTATGGTAATATGGGTAAGCTTTGTATTTATCTTTTAATGTGTGTATATCACTGCGCAAATTACTTGATTGGGAAACTCAACCTGGCGACGAGGCTTTCCTGGGTAAAAAAAAAACAACGAATAAAAATAGGAATAATAAAGACGAATTTAAAGTAACAAAAGTATATAATTTTAGTATCCTCTGGGAAGCAGCGCAGTTGCCCCCAAAGGCCCCCCTTTCCCTCCCTCCCCCCCCGCCCACGCCCCCCCCACCCCCGCCCTAAAATGCATGAATAATAATTCTGCCAAAATAAATGAACGCTTGCTCTGTTTCTATTAGGCGTAGTAATTGTGCCGTATAGCTTTGGGGTAAACAGTTTAATCACTTATTAGTGCTCACGTGTTCTTGTTTGATGTGCCAGTTCCTTCCCAGGGGCAAACCCGCCTGTTCAAACTGCCCCGAGGGTCAAAGAATCAAAATGCTAATGACTGCTCAGTGAGGCATGGAAATTCAGCGTCGCGTACAATAATAATGAATTAATGAATGACTCAAGTGTCTTAGTGACATTCTTAACCGAAGCTGAATAGAATGTCATGCTGAGATTGGTTTTGCCATTGCATTGACGACGGTGACGCTAGTGATGGAAGTGATAATGTATGTTGAACCTCTTTCGCATAATGATATGTTGGTAATGATTTGTAATTGCATGTCGTCATCATCGCCATCGTTGTCATTGTCACAATCATCACCATTATTGACGTCATCATCGCCATCGTCATTATTGGCGTCAACGTCATCATAATCTTCTTTGGTTCTTTCGGTAAAGTCACGTGACTTTACCGAAAGAACCAAAGAGGATGAATCCTTGCAGTCACGAAAGCTTTAAATCGAAAAGTCATCATAATCATTATCATGATTGTCATGGTTATCATCATCGTCGCTGTCAACAATCACAATCAATGAAATCTCATTCGTTATCATCACCACCACTACCACCAGAATTGTCCGGATTTTTTCCTCCCTATTTAGAACCAACATCACGCGTTTAGAGTATTTGACTGCTGGAACTGTCTACACGATGATAAAGCCCTATTCGTTGAGCTGTCATTTGCGCTAGCCAGCTCGCTTCTGCCGAAAAGAGTTACACAGCTCGGTGGGGGCCTTAACTGGTTCAAACAAATCAATAAATCGCCACCGACGTTGGCCTTGACCGGTGATCGAATCGCAGGCCACCACCGGGGTTCGTGGCGCCCTGCAAAAAGCGTCCGTGCCACCACTGCTTCCGCACGATAGCGCAAAGACACGGTGGCAACTCGTCTTTAAACGGCGCTGTTCTCTACGTTCCGCCTCACTCGTCACACCTCGGGCCGAGACGTAAACAGCAAAGAGCGCCAAACAAGTAAGCAAATAAATAGACGAATGTAACTATATAAATAAATAACGGAAAAGTGGTAACCGCACGGCAGCTGCGGGCAATGCGTTATTACCGCGTGCGCAAAAGTCTCCTGTCAACCGTTCCTCCCATGGCCCCGGTCACCCCATCACATCAGCCGTGCACAACAGCAGTGAACAATTGTCTATTTATACCAGCGGAGCTCTGTCCCATCGCTCCCTCCCTCCCTCCCTCTGGTGTCTCGTCAACTCCACTGCCACCGAGTGCCATGTTCGGATGTGTTGCTTGTACCGACACTGTGGCGAAGGTCAGGCTGTTTTAAAATATATGTATTTTTTTGAACAGATGTCAGCCGATTCCAGCTTGCGTTGCCTTGCCAATGAGAATGTTTCAAAAGGTTAACCCCCCTTTTGTTGATTGTAATATCTCGTTCGAGTTTTAAAACGGCGTCATTTATTCCAGTCGCATCTCGCTGTGCTGCTGGATTTGAGACGTGCGAAATTTCCACAAGAAGGTGCGGGAAGCCGCAAACTTGGCAATTTAAGACCCTCCTGCAGATGAGTCTTTAGTCTCAGCAAGGCTCTTCTGGATAAATAAATACCATCATGATCATCACTGTATACATCTACAGAAAATAATAGAGTTAAACTATCACTGTCAAATTTGGTAACTAGTTCCAAGCAATTGTGACTGGCAGCCAAGGAATTAAATGCGTCTGAGGTAACGTTCGTCAAGGTGCTGAGTTGATTATGCTATGGCAGGAACGTGAAATAAATTTTTATTTTATTTTACCAGGTAAGGCCCCACTGAGCTATTAGCATTTTTTTCAGAGGGGACCTGGCCACAATTTAGAGCTTAACAAAGTGGCTCGTCGTGTGGAAATATATCGCAGCCAAAGAATCTAAACGCGTGGTTCTAAATGTGGAAGGAAAGACCGGAGGACCCGGAAACATTTACGCGACCATGGAGAGAACATGCAAACTCACAATGCTGTATAGATGCATCGGGATCGTATCCACGACCTCTTGCACAACAGGCGAGGGAGATAACATCTCGCCGCTGTGAGAGATGGCAGTGGCTCGGGGAGGCCTTCATCTAGCAGCGGATCGAGCATGGCTGACGACGACGATGATGAAATAAACAGGTGATCTTCGTTGCAAGATTCATTCTTCTAAATCAGGCCAAGGGCGTCTTGATCATTGCCCATATAAATAAAAAAAGCCGACTATACTTGATAAAAAAAAATCTTTATAGTTCGTACGCGTTTAGGTAACTAGCTGTGCGCCGGTGAGTGTACAACACACACTTAGAATATGCCGCATTAATGATAGAATTATTCAGCTGTTGCTGCTTCAGTGATCAGACGTGGCTGAATTGAAAAAAATAAATAAACACGATTTTTTGTTCAGCTAGCTGTTCTCTCTCAGCAATGTGTTTGTGTGCACACATAGGTGTGTACGTATGTGTGTACAACAAATACGTACTTGCGTATACACGTGCACAAGTGTACGTGTGGGGAGCGGTGGCGCAGTGATTGAGGCACCCACGCAATGAACAACGGCGACCGGAGTTGATTCCCGGCGACGGCTAAAATCAGTGGTGAATATCTCAACTGGTGCTGGGACTCTCCTAGGTTAACTCTGCCTTAAACGAAACACTGGGCATGGTGGATAAACGTCGGCACTGGGACCGGGCCTGATGCTATCCACACCAGCCCCTCGTGCACCGTGCTGGCCTCAGTTAGTGCTTTCCACCAACACTTGCCCCCAACGATCAGCGCAGGCTACACGGGTGATCTTTGTTTTTTTTTGCATGTTCGGGTTATTCCTTATATATACGTAGATATATAACCTCTGCCATAGGAAAGTGGAATTTATATACGTGGTGAATATGCAACTAATAATACATGGATGATCACGCATTGGTATTTAAACGTTAACAATAATTAGGAATTGGAGTTGGATCTTGTGTGGGTATAATGCCAAATGGAGCGATGCAATCTCCACCGCCCAACGCAGCCAAGCCTGCACCAGGGAGCCAATTGATGTTGATAATTTTTTAGCAATCCGCTTACGTTGAAAAAAAGAAACCCGAAGAACAATTTTACAATTGTCTACGGGGTTTCGCTTGAGATTGTACGTCTGTACGTTGAACCTCTTTCTCACCGTACGTAGCCAACCGCGCTAATCGGAGGTCTACAAACTGAACACAAAAAAATAAGTTCTGAACAAGTGAGTTTTCAATCCAGATTTAAAAGTCCATAGCTCCCAAGTGGCTTCCTAATATCGGAAGGAAGAGCGTTCCAGACGGCCGCACATTACAATCAGCATCACCAGCTCTGAATCGGCAAGAGCCCAGCCCTCGAGTACTCTCGGCGCAGACTCCACGCGCTTGGCGCTCCCGTGCGCGAGCGCAGAAAGAGCTCTCCGGCAGACGAGTCATTAGCGTCATTCAGACGATTATAAAATATATATAATGGCCTCGCTACGATCCGCAGGGGGGGCCTCTGAAGGCGCTAAATTTAGCCGCGCCAACGCGAGCCGATTCGCTCGCTCTCTCGCTCGCTCGCTCGCGATGTACGCGCAGGAAGACGAACGCAGGTGAGCTGCCGTTGCCCGTGAAGGTCAGCACCGGGCATCACTCGCCTTGCGTCGCCGTGCCACCCACGGAGATAGGACCGCTTCCCCGCGAAAACCGGGACGGCGGGAGGACGGTGGGAAGGCGCGATGGGGTCGCCGGGGCTCACCGGTGCCCCAGATGACTTTACAGCTGGCGCTGCGCATGTCCAAATGATGGGCGGCGTTGTTGAGCTAACATTTGTGAGCAGGTAGCTTCTGAAAAAAATGAATGAATTCCTCGGTGGGCTTTGCCTGGTAGGACGGGGGGATGTTTTACTGTTGCAATTGTCCGTGTTTGGGTGATTTGTTCACCTCTCTTGTACTTTGCACTCCTGTCGTGTTTTTTGTGCCGTGTTTGTTGTTGTAACGTTCTTGCACGCCCCGACTGGACATCGGTGAAAAAGAGCTTTATAGCTCATCGGATTCCTCCAATATGAATACACATTCTGATTCTGTCTCCACGTCAGACGCCTTTCTATCGCCCCCCTCCTCCACCTCCTCCACCCCCTCGTGTTGCCGGAAGGCGTCTATCCGCTGCTGGATGAAGGCCTCCACGAGCCGCCGATTCAATCGCTCGATAGCGCGATGACGCTGGAGGCAAATCCTTTGTAAAAGAGATGCTGGAAAATATGACGACAAAAAAATAATATAAAACTTAAAACTGCGGTGAGTTGCAGACAGTTTGGCAGCTCCTTCCCTCGTATAAGCATCTCATAAATAAATTATCTCACCCTGCGTCTGCTCGGCTGGCTATAAATACGGCCTTTATTCATCCTAATCGATCCCATTGCTGATGTCATGGTTAATTTTGGTGGATAAAAAAAAATCGTTGATGCTGTCCTAAGCGAGAAGGTACTTGATTTTATTTTTTTCCACTACTTTGCAAAACCAAATAAAAGAGTGATGAATGGCGAGAAAAGAGCGTTCCATTTTGCTGTCGACGTGGCGAGATGTTGTCTCCCTCGCATGGTACACAGGAGGTCGTGGGTTTGATCCCGACGCTGACGACGCCTGTTGTATATTTGGAGTTTGCGTGTCTCCCTCTCTCTCCGCGTCCGTGGTCGCGTGGATATTTCCCGGGGTCCTTACGGTTTTCCCCATCCACGTTTAGAATCAACATCACGCGCTAAAGTCACGTAGATCTACGAAAGAACCAAAGAGTATGGATTCCTGCGGACACGAAAGCTTCAAATCAAGATAAAAACAAATTTTGTTTGTAAACAAAGTGACGTGATGATGAGCAGACATTGCTCTGCCCGCGGTTTCGCCGCTCTTCGGTGTTGCAAATGAAGTTGAAAAAAAATCGATTTAAAGCTTTCGTGACTGCAGGGATTCACCTTCTGGGATCTTTCGGTAAAGTCACGTAGAATGGAGATAAAATAATAAAAACAATAATAATAACAGAATAAAATTCTCACGACGTTTCGGCCACAACACAAGTAAGTCTTCCTCAGGTGAAGAAACAGGACTGTCCGGAAGACAGCGCTTGAGGAAGGCTACTTGTGTTGTGACCGAAACGTCGTGAGAATTTTATTCTGTTATTATTAATTTTCTAATTTTATCTCCATTCTACGTGACTTTACCGAACGAACCCAGAAGAAGTTCAAAAAAGTTTGCGCAGACAGGAGGTGCAACGGGTGGCTCTCAGGTCAGATAACCTAAGCTGGTGCTGTTAATATCCGAGGTTGTAGAGCAGGTTCTCAGCTTGCCCGTGATTAAACTGAGTTCTCAAGTAAAGCGAGGAGATGGTCTGAGCTGTCACCGATGACTGCACGCACCAAAAAGCTAAAGGAACAGCTCCGCAATTTCTTGCTAACGCCACTGCTGGATGAATTACATTGCCAGCCCAGAGCCAGTCGAGGAAAGTCCACGCTGATGCAGCAGGCTCATCAGCATCAATAATTGCCCACCCACAATTTGGTAGCAATTTTATAGACCCCCGGAGGAATGATGGGCCGAGTCGACCGCCAATCGGAACTTTGAACCGGCAAGTTCACGACTTGAGTCGAAGCTCTCTCGAACAATGCTCTCGTCGTCATCGGCCAAGATCTCTCCCAGTGCCGGATTATCCAAGTAGCAAAAGTAGCTGCATATATAGTAGCTACATATGTAGTAGCTACATGTGTAGCAGCTACTACACATGTAGCTACTGCATGTGTAGTAGCTACATATGTAGTAGCTGCATGTGTAGTAGCTACATGTGTAGCAGCTACTACACATGTAGCTACTGCATGTGTAGTAGCTACATATGTAGTAGCTGCATGTGTAGTAGCTGCATGTGTATTACCTACATGTGTAGTAGCTGCATATGTAGTAGCTACATGTGTAGTAGCTACATGTGTAGCAGCTACTACACATGTAGCTACTACACGTGTAGTAGCTACATATGTAGTAGCTGCATGTGTAGTAGCTGCATGTGTAGTAGCTACATGTGTAGTAGCTAAATGTACAGTAGGTACATGTGTAGTAGCTACATGTGTAGTAGCTGCATGTGTAGTAGTAGCTACATGTGTAGTAGCTACATGTGTAGTAGCTACTACATGTGTAGTAGCTACGGGCCCCGCACTTTTAAGGGCCCTGCGCTAAATGCGTTCAAGCTATCAATTCCGGCTCAGTGATTCTGCACTTGCTCTATTACTATAGTACTATACCGCCTTCAACTTTCATAAACGACTGTGTGTTTAAGATTAGCGATTTGTCGTATTATCTGGCTGTATAGCAAATGAAAAAGATACAATCACTTTCCCATGCAAGTTTCAAAATGTATGTGTGTTTTAATATCAGCGTGTTTTATTTAATTAATTATTTAGGGCCCCTTTATAGCAGATGGCTCCAAGGCCCCGCACCAGCTCCATTCCGGGCACTGGTTTCTCCGCCGCTGGATGTCCCAGGAGAACACGGCACTCGCCAGTGCGCTGCGCGAGAGCGAATCGGAGCGGCCGACTCGGCGTTTTCCAACCGAGCCCCGGATGCGGCGCAACCGCAACCACACCCCCCACCCCCACCGTCTCACGACTGCTCGACTGTTGTTGCCTCGATATGTTGCGTTGTACATCATTAGACCTCCTTTGCCAGTACCAACATGTAATAATAATAGGGGTTTTTCCCCTTTTTTTCTGGCAACAAAACTGAAACCTTTTTACAAGGATTCATGTCTGCATTAACCACAATACCTGCAGTCAAAATGCAAACAAAAAAAACATACTATGATAATATATGCATTGTCCTTAAAACTGATTGGTCCACACCAAGGGACGGATTTCTTTTGAGCCTCGACCCAATTGGTGCTCGACCAGAGGACGCCAAAAGGCGTACAGCTCAAAAGCCGTCCCTTGGTGTGGACCAATCAGTTTCAAGGACAATGCATATATTATCATAGTATGTTTTTTGTTTGCATTTTGACTGCAGGTATTGTGGTTAATGCAGTAACATGAATCCTTGTAAAAAGGTTTCAGTTTTGTTGCCAGAAAAAAGGGGAAAAACCCTATCATTACATGTTGCGTTGTCTTTCGTGCCTTTGTTCTCCGATGTAGCACTGCTGGAGAGACAAAGCCATTTAAAGGAGGCTGTCCCCTGGTGGTGTATAGCCAATCAGTTTCAAGGACAATGGACACATTAGTATTAAAGCATGTTTATCTGTGTGTTTTACCACAACACGCACGTGTGGTTAGTGAAGACTCGGTGCATTGTGACAGGTGTCCATTTGGCGCTTTGAGCATCTTAAGGCCTTCTGCGTTCTTCCATTACACCTCTTCACTTGCGCGGTCAAACTAACACCGTCACAGATAATTGTCAGACAAATGGGACGCGGGCAAGGGATGGCAGATGAGGACACCGGGGCCACGTAGAGGCAGCAGAGACACGTGCCATTTGTTTCCCGGGCTCTGAGTCTCGTGTCATACGTTAGCGCCTTGGGGTGGCTTCAATAAAAAAAAAATGTGCAAATGCTTTGCTGCGGTAATAATTGTGCACGGCAAGACCCCACTTTTTTTTTTGCTCCCCTTTTGAAGGTCCCGTTCCAAGTGCCCAGCGACGCTCGCGTAACGAGGGGCTCCCTAATTTTCGCGCCCACGCGCCGCCAATTTGGCCCACCGTCATTCATGCGTTTTAAATATTTGGTCCCCAGAGAGAGCCAATTCACAAGCAGCGTTGCGCGGGTTTATCATCATCATCATCATCATCACCAAGCCGCCGCCGCTGCCGCCGCTGCCGTTGTGTCTGGCTGGGTTGTAATGTGGCAGTGCCGTCGACGGACGGGAGAACGAGCGTAGCTCTCCGCCGGTGCAATGTCTGACGTTTCGTGCCGTGCGCTGCGGAGCTTCTTCCGGAACTGAACTGGCAGCCTGCTTAAGTCTCTCTACGACATCGGGGGTGGGGGGGGGAGCGCTGTCAGCTGTAGCAGCCAACAACTATGTATGAGTCACAGGAGAAAATGGGCTGTTTAATTCAGTTCCTGAAGAAGCTGCCTTGCACAGGGAGCGAAACGTCGGGCATCGTACCAAGCAAACGCGCGATGCTACCCGACAGCGAATCGAAGAGCCATACAGCACAACCGCGCAACACCTACGGAGTTGATTAAAAATGCGTACTACCACTTAGATAGCATTTGACAGCAGTTGTCCGTGATGGTAACACTGGGCCCTACCATGGAAATGTGGAATTTCCTCCACCGGATATGAGACACGAACAGGAATTAGAGCTGCCGACGTTTCGATGTTGCAGGAAAATACTTTAATTCGTTAAGAGAGGCGTGAGAGCGACTGATTGCGAGTGTGGGTGTTTTCATGTCCGTCCGTGTGTGTGTCCGTATCACCTCCGATGTCTTCCCATGTGAGTATATATTTATGGAAAATGGTGAATTAAATTAACAAAAAGAAAGTATTTCAAATATATAACAGCAATGCTTTTTGTTGTTGTTGTTGTTACAAATGATCATGAACAATTATTTAAATGCGTTCACCTCAATTTAAGGCCAATGCTTTATGCAGACTGCATGCGCCGTCAGTGACAACATTCGTATTCCACTCCAACACATCTACAGCGTTCCAATTTCTAATCGCAAACACTTCATACCCGGCCGTAGCCACGGCATTGTAATTTCTTTACGTTGTGATATGACGAACCGTGCTCTGCATTCGTGTTATTGCACGGCAAACCCACTTTTCTTTCATCTGACCCGCTGTGAAAATTGTCGCTTGCGGTTTATGGCTTGCCATTTGCTTTTCTTATTAAGTTCCCGCCCACGAATTGGACAAATGTCAAAATAAGTCAGTAAGCCTGCATCGGGGGGGGGAGGGGGGGGACCCACAGCGAACGCCTTAATGCGGCCTTTGCACGGTGCGTGTGATTGCGTTGTGTAATTGAGTATTTTTTCCAATTTGTAATTTTACGTTTTTCGAACATTCCATTCAACGGACAACTCCTTAAACCATTTAAGAAGTTAATCATCATTTTTTTGGTAACCTGCCCTCATCCATCCTGCATACGTGTCCCGCCCGCCCATCGCAACCTCCTCTTGATAACTGTACCCACAATCCATGATAGAGGTAATTTGGGTGAGATCGCGTAAATGTAAATGTGTCGTTCAACCCGCCACCACCCAGACACAGCCAATTAGTAAGGTTTGTCACGTAAACAAAACGTGCCAATTCGTTATTGGTACAGCACACACCGGTTGTGTGTTGGAGAGTAAACCCACAACATTTACAACTCGAGTACGACGTTTCGCCAGTAATTACAACCAGCTTTATCAGGCGGACAGCCAGAGTTGTGGAGAAATCTTCCTGTTTTGGTCGTAAATAGAGGGATGAATGTGATGTCGTCACTTGCGAGCCAATCAGGTATGAAGGTCAGAGGGGGGGGGGGGTTAATGTGTGCATATAAATTAGAATGGATATCCATTACAGGCGGGTGTAACGACACAGTTATAATAATAGGGTTTTTCCCCTTTTTTCTGGCAACAAAATTGAAACCTTTTTTACAAGGATTCATTTCTGCATTAACCACAATACTTGCAGTCAAAATAAAAAAAACACTAATAATATATGTTTTGTCCTTGAAACTGATTGGTCCACACCAGAGACGGCTTTCTTTAGAGTCTCGTCTCAATTGGTGCTAGACCAGATGACGCCAAAAGGCGTACAGCTCAAAGACAACGCACTATCAAAGTAATGAGGGCTATATTTATGAGATCTAACACAAAGACCTCAATTTTTATGGATAATATTGGTCGCGAAAGCCTACGTGTTAAACTGTGCCCACAATGATTCTCTCTGGCATCTTCTATTCACAACTCTCCAAAGTTTGCTTTCCGGATTCTCCCCCATCCTTCACACGCGTTTTCGCCCATCGCAGCCTCCACTCCACAATGACAGCCCCAATGCGTTCCTGCCACGCACTCTTTTAGAAGTCGGCGTCAACACAACGCAGCCGTCAGCTTACTCTCAGACGTATGGAATAGATTTACATTTTGGAATAGATTAAGTAAAAAAAAAACCACAGCACAGGCCCTCACTGTTTGGTTGAGCCACGGCATATGCACCACTGAGGCCAAAGCAAACCGCTTAAGGCCCTCCGGTTGCTGCTAAGAAGGAAGCCCTTGATTACGCCAAGCATCAGGCAGCTTTGTTGAGCACCGCCGATGGAATCGCCGTCACCATGAAGCGCGGTTCGGCTTCAGGAGTAGGCGGCAAGACATTTTGATGTTTTTTTCCTCACGGCTACATTCCGGATAAAAGTGTTCTCGGGGAAGGGAGGCAGCAATGCGAGTACGTTTCGCCACTTGCACAGTCGCATTTAAACGGGGTCTGCTGCCATTGAGTGTTCATGAATGTCACCGTTTTGTTGAAATAAGTGGCGATCATTTGATCATCATCATCATCATCGTCGACATCATCATCCATGTTCAATCAACCGCTGGATGAACTATCGCCATCTCACTCGATCTTGATCATTTGATGTAATAATGGTCAAAGGCAACGGCGATTTTTCGATCGACGATTGAGGCGGCGTGCATCTCCCCATTTAACTGCCCTGAGGCTGCCGTGTAAAATCCTCATTCCTATGGCAGGGGTGAGCCCATCCATAGGACAACCACCGTTGGCTCCCTCCTCCCCACCCTTCCCCCCCCCCCAAAAAAGCGGTAAGTTATTGGATCGACCCAGGATGGGACGATGGTCTGAGTAAACCCCCAACCATGATTTTTGAAGCCTTCCCGGGATTTCGAGAACGCTCGCTCTGTCACTAAGCCACCCCCGGGCTGGATTTAACAATCCACGCGGACACTCCTCGCGACTCGGGGGCCTTGAACGGAGATGAGAGACGTCACAGCCTTTTGAGCAGAGGGGCACTTAGACTTCGTATTTTTTTTTAGATGTACACGCTCACGCCGGGGAATATAGATGGGTCATGACTCACAAATGAAGCCCTCCTTCCATCCTGCACAATTTCCATTCAGTGATCGCGGAGATGGTGGGTGGGGGGGCGGAAGAGAGTGAAGATCGGCTCACTAACACAGCTCTGCCATTCTAACAAATAAAAACAAAAATCTCCCAAGGCCCTTGAACACAAAATGCATGAATGAGTAATATGCCAATGCATTCACGAGCACATAAGCAAACGCCGAACAAAACAATCGACATGTCACACACGCGCACACAAAGGCAAATACAAAGATCCGTCGCATAGCTTTAGCAGACCGTTGGGTCAAGTGCTGTTAGCGACCACCTATGAAGGCCGGGACAGAACACGAGGGGGTGGGTGGCCAGCACCACGCCCGGCCGCCTTTGTCTCTCGAGTGGCGATGCTTACGCACCGCACCAGGTACTCATTAAGGGGCTCAGTCGGCCAAGGGGAGGCCCAGGACCCGTTCAGAGAATCGTCAACGGCGTTGGTAGTGAGCGGGAATCGAACTCGGGTCGTTGGCTTCGTAGCGTTGCGCGCTAACCGCTACCCGGCCACTCCACACACACGTGCACGCGCACGCGTGCATACATGTAAATGATCGCCTGCGTAGCCTTTAACAGACTGTTGAGTTGGGGCAAGATGCTGCTGCTCGCGAACGCCTGCCAGAACAGGTGCGGTGTGGCAAGGACCACTCCTGGCTGCCTTTGTCTCCCCATAGATGATGTTTACACAAAAGCATTTGAGGCTGCGTCAACCTAGAACAGGCTATGTGCTCTGAAGCAAGAAAGGCCATTCCCTGAAATGTCACCGACGTTGTAGATATGTGTTTTGGAATTTTAAGACAACTGTGCAGTTATTGACGGAGTGTCGAGTTTCCTTTTATATATATATATAAATTGTGCTCGCGCACCACCGCCAATGCAGCATCACTGAATAAGAATCATTTGTTTAGCAGGTTGAAGACCAAGATCGGTTCAGACGTGCATCGCTGATGCAAGCCGTGCCCGGAAATCAAACTCGCGCAGTGCCCTAACCCACTGCAACCAAGGAAAATGTGTAAAGAGCACGCGCACATCCAGTGCGCATTGCGCAAATAAACAAAAACACACCCATCAGTATTTTCTAAAGAAGTCCATTGTGGTCCCGCTTATCTTAGATCACCGTCACACAAAAAAAAAACATAGAGATCGTCCGAAATTACGTATCTGGGTCTGATTTTCCGATTTTTCAGATTAAACTGATAATCTGGAGCACAACCCTAGGATACAATCACGCTGGTCATTCAAGCCTATTCTGTTCAACCACGTGAGAACTCGCGAAGCCCAGGAGAGTCCCATTTGCAAGAGTGACCTGGGACATCAGTCTGCCGGTAGGGGGAGATGATTGCCATGAATCATCCCAATTGAGTAATTGGTGGGTAATTTCCAGAGGTGGGTAGAGGGGGGTGGGGGGCATCAGTCCTCCGAGCGCCGCAATGTTGCGGTGCTCTTCATGGGAGATTCCAGGGTGCAGCCGCGCACTTGGCGGATTGGAGAACGGAGGGGCAAAGGCCCCCTGCGGGTCGCCCTTTTGCGAAGGACACCGGGGGCAGCCGACGTCCCACTGCTCCAGCATCGCGCGAGGGGGAGGCGTGCACGCGCGCCGCGCGCAACAATAGAGAGCTGATCAATTAGTGATGCCTACATTGCCCCTGCGGTTATGCAACGGCCACTGGAAATAGCACATGCTTTATATAAATTATGAAAAAGGCAGGCGGGCAGGCGCTTTAGAGTGGTTGGAAATGTTTTTTTTTTTATTACTGACTGGAATCATTGGGGACTGTAATAGTATTAATGTAACAAAACTACTGAAAAGTGGAAGGTAGGGCTTTTCCAAGTGGGTGCAAGTGCCACGGCGAGGGGTTAGATCCAAAGTGAATCTTAGGGGGCTGATAAATGTAGGGCACCTGCTAAAAGTGGCACCAAGGTCTGAGCCACCTGCATTATTTAAAGTAAAAACTAAAACTATATATCCTTAGCTCTTTCGGTAAAGTCACGTTGATGACGACCGTTTGTGTTATGGTCGAAACGTCGTGAGTATTTTTATTGTTTTATATATATTTTATTATTTTATTGTTTCCCTTCAACGTGACTTTACCGAAAGAGCTAAGAATATGAATTACTGCAGTCACGAAAGCTTTAAATCAAAATGTAAAACTATATATTTCTTATGTTACCAGGTAAGACCCCACTGAGCTATGTAGCTCTTTTTCAGAGGCGACCTGGCTATCACAATTGATATCTCAGCGAAGTGGCTCGTCACGTGGAAAATTACAGCAGCCAAATACTCTTAAACGCGTGACGTTGATTCTAAATGTGGAGAGGAAAATCCGGAGGACCCGCAGAAAGATCCACGCGACCACACGAAAAACACGCAAACTCCAAATATACAACAGGCGTCAGGGTCGGGATCGATCCGACGACCTCCTGTATACCAGGCGAGGTAGTTAACATCTCCCCACCATGACCCCCTGAGGATGTTGCGGCAACGTATACCTCGTAAAGGTCAAAGGTCAAATGCGTTATGAGGACTGATGGCGGTGAACGGTGCCCCCACGCTTATTTTTCTCTGCACAGGTGCAAATCCTTTCCGTGAGCACACGGTGGCATTTTGTCGCTTTCTTTAGCCACTGAACGTGTCACCGTGGAGGTGTCTGTTCCCAAAGGGGACCGACGGGGAGTTGAGGATACTTTTGGCAGGGAAAAAACCGGAGGATCCGCAGAAAAATCGACGCGACCACAGCGAGAACACGCAAACTCCATATATGCAGCAGGCGTCGGGGTCGGGATTGAATCCACGACCTCCCGTATACCAGGCGAGGTGGTTAACATGTCATAGCCACCGTGGCGCCAAGCAAGCAGAGGCTTCCGACCTCTGTGTGCATTTTCTGACGGGTGGGAAAGCAACTAGCCCGACGTTTAACATCGCACCGCAGCAGGTACAATGGGTAATATTGGGTATGAACATTTGTTCATTGCGTTGAGCGGGGGCCCAACATTGAAATGGAATGCCCTTGTCCAATAACAGCCGGCGACCCAGCAAGCATGTTGTTTCACGAGTGCGACTCTACTGATGAGATCCAGAATGTCAACTCCCCATGCGGAGTTTGCTCGCCTGAAGATAAAAAAAAATGCTGCTGGATAACATCGATCCAGAAAGCCAGCAGGCCAATGGACGGATGCGTAGTGCGCTTAATTTATTTCAGCGTAATGTGTTAATTATATCAGAACTGTGCGTACAACTGCATCGTGAACACCTTAAGGATTACGATGCCAGTTTATTCGAGGGAGAATAGCTATCGCCCCAGCGCGACACTGAAGCCAGCACACCATGATTCAACACGGAGATAACGTTGGTGGTGTTACCGTGGCAATCGTGCCAGGCTAGGTACACTGTACCGTAATGCCACTTGGAGTGGTATAGGAGGCGCGCTAGAAATAGCCCAAAGCACACAATCACAATCACAACGGGACAGGTGCCCCTTTTAATTTTAGTCAGATCACTGTGATTAACTGGCATAATGCTGTGCATAAAAGCTGCAGACGCCAATATTATATTAGCAGATAATGCACCTTTAGCTAAAGAGGAATTGAGCAATGTTGTTTTAATAATAATTTCAACACCACAAGAAGCAATAAATAAATTCCAGTCATTCTCAACCCACCAATAGATGAAAGTCTTCCTATGCTGTGTCCGTCGTGGGAGGTTACATGACCATACTTCACCTCGATTGTAAGTGGGGCTTGTGACGTGGCGAAGGAATCAATCTCAGGTCACCGGGCCTTTAAGAGCAGTGGCGCTAACCACTGCTCCAAAGCAAAATATAGGATATATTTACATTTACCCAGTATGTCAATCAAATTCCAAGCTTATATGGCCAGAGATAATCCGCTTACTGTGACAAACACTCCTGAATGTCATGCAGTGGTGCTCATTTTACTGACCCAATAAAGATGATGGGCTGAGTTGACCCTCGACCAGGAGTTGAACTCATAGGTTTTTAACTGTGGGGCGAATGCGCTAACTGGACTCCCCAGTCTGCATTCTGCGCTGCGTTTCGTGTAACAATGCACAGCCCTGCAAATTGCTCGCTCACGCCACTGCTGGCAGAAGGGCCTCCAACTTGGCCCGGCGCTCGAGAGCCCCGCCAAGAGGTTATTTGGCCTACTCTTCCACGCCGGGGGGCCGGCACGTCTTCGCAAAAAGTGGGAGTAACCCACACTTTGCCTACCACTCGCCACACGCCGGTCGACCAACTGTGGTCGAGCCCATCACTACCGCTGAGTGTGGACAGAGGCCGCCGCGTGGGTGGGGGGGGGGGCATTTAATAAACTCGCGCCGCTGTTTCAGCCACCCACGCTGCGAGGTCGAGTCGAACCGGCGACCTCTGAATTGCAAGTCCAGTGTGCTGTTAAAACCATTATGGGGTGGCAGCATCCCTGCGCGCGGACGTGTTTGTTGATGTATTTGTTTGCGTGTGTTTGTGTGTGTGTGTTTGTGAATTCTATACGGTGCGATGTGTTTTTTTTACACACAGAGGAAATATTTAATTGTTACAGGCTTCAAGGCGAACAGGTTGTTAATAACACACTCCAGTCATTTGTAATGACACTCGTGAGTATAAATGAATCTCCCTGGTTCCTGGGGTGACAAAGAGCGCATTGAACCGAGTAACCATTAGTGAGCCATTTGTTTGTTCACTCGAAGGTACCGGGGACATTTCACGGTTTGCATCAGCCATGATCGATCCACTGCTGGACGAAGGCCTCCTCGCAATGGTGGCAACTGAGCGAGCGTGAGCGGTGGATTATTTGGTGGAATCAAAGCATCCGCATTGCTCGCAAAAACCCGCGTCGGCGTGGGTGGATGGGGAGACGCGGCTGCTGGCACGGCGCGCCACGAAAGCAGTGACCCGAGTTCGATTCCAGACCACGGCTAACATCGGTGGTGACATTTGAAGCAGCTCTGGGCTATCCGTACTTTGCCCACCCACACTGAGCAGAGCAGCGTTGTATGGTCAAACAATCCCCATGACAGACACGGCCTGATGATGGCCTTCACCCAACGTCGGATTTACAAAGGGCTGTGAAATGTTAATGAGCATCGCATATTATTTAGCATTTTAGCATGCACGTATTTGTGTTGAAATTGTTTCACACCGTACGTAGCCAACCGTGCTAATCGGAGGTGTTGGAACGAATGCATGTGAATGCATGCTACACATTTGTACGCAGTGCAGTGGTGGTGCGGTGGTTTAGTGTCTTGGAACACTGAACCCGGCGACCTCGGTTCGATTCCGGGCCACAGCTGTCATCAGCGGCGAGTGATATCCAAATCGGGCGTGGACATTCCCACCACGAATCATAAAAAAAACCCCCATGAGTGACAGAGCACCTTGTCGTTTACTACAACAAGCTGGCGCGCTTTCTCATCGGCGATTGAAGGTGTTTTAACTCGTAACGACATTAAGTCGGCTTAGCTAAAAGCGCTATGCAACAGATGTGCCGAAATCCAATTTCAATTTCCCCGGGAAGTTCTAGCGGAGGCCACCATAAACTAATTATATTATCCGAGCCCCTCCTTTCATGCTTTGGTACGAACTAAATTATATGGGTCCACAGAGAGGCCAAGTCCAGAATGCTGTGATCTTCCGTAGAGAAAAAAAAATCTCAAACACAGATGAGCATAAAAGGACAGCTTCTTTTTATGTTCAGGGCACACACTGCGACAGCTTTTCAGATTAGCGGGCGGCGGGGAATTTAATAACCTAACAGGGAATGTGAATTGATTGATCATCGCTTTGGGCCGGCTGAGTTGTACTGAAGACAACTTGACAACATGTTTTTTTTTATTATGTATACATGCATAGCATGAAACTAGTACAATTGTGCTGGTGACATTTCGGCAAAATAAATGCGTTACCGTCATCATCGCCGTCGTCATCGCGATCAGTCATTATCAATCCACTGCTGGATGACGGTCTCTCCAAGCTGTCGCCATCTGTCCCCGACCCCCTGTGATGGCACTAAAGCAACCCGAGCGCCTTGTGCTCGAGATGATTCCATCGCTCCGTCTCCTTTCCGCTTGCCCTGGCCCAGCCGGCTTCACTCGCCGCCACGGTTTGAACAACATCACGTGCCAGGTGCTTGAGATAGCATTATTATCTGGCGATGCCGCAACGTTGGAAGTGATGCACAAGTGTGTTTTTATATTTATATATATTTAATAAACAGAAAAATAATAAACAATACATGTGTCAAAAACACCGTAGCCTTAAACGGGGAAAATTCAAAGACGTTTTGTGGCAGTGGCTCTTCTGCATGTGCTATGAAGAAGGACCAATGCCCGAAACGTTGCCTGTTATATTTATATTTTCCCTTTTAATGCCAGTTTGTTATTGACAGATGTGTTGAATTTTTGTTGATAAGCAGGCGAGATCACCACTGGGCCGACACGTATTTGCCACGGTCTATACGGACATATTTTTTAGCTTGTGTTCAAACAAAAATAATAAAACGAGAATGTGGTTGAGCACGTAACCAGTTAGCAAAGATTAAAAAAAAATACCACATCACTTGGCAATGGAAACAAGAGGCTTGCGCCTCAGAAAAGAAGGCCATTACGTGGCCAAACTCTTTCAATACTCCATCCAAATATTTACCCGAGCAGCGGGGGGCTGCGGACGCCCGTGATGCAGCACTGCGGAGGCGAGGGGGTTGGTGGATCGCACAAACGCTGTGGAAACTCCCTTCTGGTTGGCATCAAGGTGCCATAACCCTGGCTCGCCAAGAGGAGGCGGTACAACAAGTGTGTGGGCTGCATCCGTTCCAACTGTAAGGGGATAGAATGTTTCCCTCTCGCATGCGTGGGTTTCCTCTCGCGTGTAAACACTCATTAGGTGGCTGATAACATCTTAATATATAGAGGAACGCAGAGCTTGGGCGGGGTGGGGTTGGATTTGGCATTGGCTCACAGCCTGGCTGCTGCCATCCTATTTATTTCTGTGGCTCAGTCGTTCTCTCTCGTCGAGTGGAGCGAATTACAGTGCGTTAAAAGTTTAATGAATAATACTTATACAAAACTTAACATCAACATCCGATATAAATCCCATTATAATTTACCGCCGAGATGAGATGTAATTCCCATTACGCCTATGGTAATGCATTGACATTCGTACAAGCAAGTGGATGTGCTCTCAATACTTGAGCCAAAACTATTGGAATCATTTTTTTTTTACTTTCCGTCAAGAAAAAGGAAAATGAAATACGTGGGAAAAAAATGTATCTCCCGAGTCAGTGATAGCAGACTTTAAATTCAGCATAATGTATCCAAGCAAGCTCAAGGCCACTGAGAGGAATGATTGCCACTACAGTGGTCGCTTGCGTGGGGGAGGGGGCACTGTTATTGTTGAGTCGATGTTTAATCCCACGTGGCGTCACTAGGCTCAGAACAGCAGCCTCACACTCTAAAGGTCACAAGTTGAAATTCCCCGTGGGGTTTGAATGAGACATTTAACAGCGGCAATGAAAACAATGTTGTAGGAGGAATCCGATGAGCTATGAAGCTCTTTCTCACAGACGTCCAGCAAGTTACAACAACAAAGAGAACCGATGATGGGCCAGTGGTACAACCCGGTAAGATTCGATCACCCGGCATGGCAGCTGAAACTATGGACAAGTTTATTAAATACTTTTTGCCTATGAGGTGGCACTCATTAAACACGAAGCGCTTGCTACAAATGAACCACAATAACTTGCCTGATCTCATCAAGGGACACAAACTATCACGCAAACTCCGGTCATCCTCGCAGCGGCTTTTTGGCTAACCATCGGACAAAGACGGTCACTGCATCGCGTGGCGCTTTCAGATGCGATTCTGCGATTATCTGGAACGCTCTTCCGATATTAGGAAGCCACTGGGGATGTGCACTTTTACACATTCCTGCGGAGGGAGCTGGTAGGAACGTTGGGTTGCTCGGTCAATGGCCAGGGTCAACAACGGCGGCACCACGTGGTGTATTCCGCAAATATGCCCGACTGTGAGGGTGGGCACAAGCCGGTGTGAGTAGGATAAACGTTGAGTTTTATAAGGGCACCACGGGGTGACCAGCCCCTCCCCTCCCACTTTTTGGATGCACGACGGACACAATAATCCCCTGTGGGCTGCTGGTGTAACCAAGAGGTTCCTACCAGTATCATCATCTAGATTCTAGATGTAAAACTAATTTCTTCACAACTGCTTGTTGTTGTGTTTTAGTTTATTGTCTTTTCCCACCACACCTCCGATTGAGCACGGTCGACTACGTACGGTGCTAAAAAAATGTTTTCAACGCACGCACGCACGCACAGAGTGTGAATAAGTACTCCCAGCAACACTCAACAGAGAGGCTCTCCGGAGTGGCCTCAACTGGAGGCTCCTTCCAGCAGCAGCGGCGGCGTGAGCGAGCGGCAATTAATTATCGGCGGGGCTGCGCCTTTGCAGCCTGCACATTTGGAAGGACGCCTTCACTCGCAGAGCGAGACCGCGCCGCGAGTTGCACGCAACGCCAACAACGCAGTTAGTTGCTCGCCGACGTCGGAGGGACGTTTCAGATCGGACACACTTTTGCACGTTCAGCCAAGGCACGGTTTCGGTCAATGAAAAAAAAACCCGTTTTCAAAAATTAACAACATCAAGGACTTGCTTGCATCAACGCATTGATGCACAACACAAGTGATGCACGTAACGTCTTTTTTTGTGTGTGTGTGAAAAGGCAACGTATGGGGGAGTGTAGTGGTTAGCGCACTGTGCTAAACTAAAATGTTTTGTTTACTTTACCACGTAAGGACGCGGCGAACTGAATTCAATTCCCGCACGCGGCCAATACCGGTGATGATTATCTGAACCGTTCCTGGACCTATCCTACGTTGACTCAGCCTGAAACGAGTACCTTGGTGCATTGTGTAAAGATTGGCATCGAATTTGGCGTCCCGAGTTCCATTCACGCTCACGGCCAACACGGGTGACGATTATCTGAAGCAGTCCTGGGCCTTCCCTAGGTCGACTCAGCCTCAAATAAATACCTGGTGCGATGTGTACCTGGCCTGGTGTGGTGCTGGCCACCCACCCCCTCGTATGTCGTGCTAGCCTTGCTAGGTGCTCGCTAACAGCACTTGCCCCGACAGTCTGTTAAGGCTACACGGGGGATCTTTGTCATTGTTACTGCCACCTATTCTAATGTGTACAGTATCCCAAAAAGTGCTGTGCCGTTAAAGCACCCGACTCCTTGTCGCGGTGAAGTCGGCCCATCATCTCTCCAGGGTCGATAAACACAGCTAACCATTTCGTGGGAGGTTAACACTATTTTGCGTATTAAGAATCTTTCCTTCCCACCTCCTCCCGACAATAAGTATAACATTCCACAGCCACAGAGCTTCGATGAATTCGCACACTTGCATGCTCTCGTTTCCAATTCAAGAATGTGGCACACTGTATTATTAATTACACATTCGCATCACCGCAAGTTCTGGTCTCGTTTTATTTTTCCACAATCAGCTCTAACTAACGTCTAAGGTGGCACCCTGGCCATTGAGACGCACAACCTTGGGCGATCGGATAATCCTGGTTCGAAAATCTACAACGGCCAAGCCGAGCGGCGGAGGAAAACTTAAAGCGAGCATCGGCCCTTGGCAGGCTCAAGCGGCATCCGTCAAACCCAAAGCGCGTTCGCCAGATGACAACTTGGATGATTCCCCAGTTGCCACTGGGGCTAATCAATAGGCAGTTTCACCACCCTCCAAATGCCACTTTATTGAGCCAACGGGGAATGCTCCCATCTGTCTGGTTGTTGCGGACCTGTCGTTTGAAGAGGCTTCCGGGAGAGCCTGTCAGGTAGCTTGTGTCTGGGTGGACCGTGTGCGTGTATGTGTGTGAGCACTTGCTCCTACAGTCTGTCAAGGCTACACGGGAGATCTTCGTCTTTGTAGTGGGGAGCGGTGGCGGAACGGTGGCGCAGTGGTCAGCGCTACAGACCCGGCGAGCCGAGTTCAATTCCCGCTCACGGCCAACAGCAGTGACGATTGTCTGTACCGGTCCTGGGCCTTCCCTAGGTCGACTCAGCCCTGAATGAGAACCTGGTGCGGTGTGTAGTAAACATCGCCACCTGGAGAGATAAAGACGGCCGGGCGTGCTGCTGGCCACCCACCCCCTCGTGTATCGTTGCCGGCCTTCATAGGCGCTACTCGCTAACAGCACTTTCCCTAACCGACTGTTAAGGTTACATGGGGAGCGATGTAATAGTAGTTAGCGCACTGCACAACGAACCCAGGTGACCAGACTTGGGATTACGGGGCGGCTGCATAAAACAATTCGTACGTGCTAAAAATGTATTCCCATATGATTAAGGCACGAGTCTGAATCTAATACAAAAAAATAAACACAAGCAATGAACGGATATCAAGAAACGAACGCGTTCTTCAGTCGAGTCATCGAAACGCGCTCACGAAGGTAACGGGCACGAAGAGTGAGCCAAAGATATCAAGTTAAATAATCATGAATTTCAACCCATTCATTTGTCCTAATTCGTTGTGCAAGTGACTTGTGATTGTACTGCCAAGACTAATACGCGTGTGAAACTGATGTCTGCCAGGCCATATAATTGTATTTAAATTCTCATTTTAAAAAATCAAATCGTCACTGCCGGCTTTTCTCTCCGACAGCTGCCTCTCTTCCCGCGGGTTCTCTCTCTCTCTCCTGCCCCTTTTCTACCATCGAGAGACAGGCGCGACAAAAACCGTCGTGTGGGATATGCACGCCGCTCACGAGTGCTGGACTGCACGCGCGACTCCTCGTCAATTTCTCCGCGGCGTTTGACTGACCGGAGGGGCACCGGGAGCTGAATTCGTCTTTTTGGTCGAGCCACACACAGAGAGCCGAGAGACTTATTTGCCTTTTTAATTCACTCGTCCGAAGCTAAAAATCGAAGTGACTTAAAGGAGCATTCACGAATGTGATTAACTGAAACCGGCACAGCGAAGCAAAAATAAAACAAAAATACAATTAAAATCATGTTGAAGGTGGGGGTAACGGCCCTGAGATTAATTGATCACACCATTGCTGGCAGAAGGGCCTCCCCACTCGAGGGAGTTTTAGAGAGGCCCTCTAAGAGGGTATTTCGCCTGCTCATTATCACGAGCCATAGCTAAGAATTGTATGTACATATGTTGTATGTATTGTTGTATGTGTGTTGTATGTGTGTTGTATGTATGTATGTTGCATGTATGGTGTATGTGTGTTGTATGTGTGTTGTATGTATGTATGTTGTATGTATGTTGTATGTATGTTGTATGTGTGCGGTATCTATGTTGTATGTGTGTTGTATGTATGTATGTTGTATTTATGTTGTATGCATGTTGTATGTGTGTGGTATGTATGTTGTATGTATGTTGTATGTGTGTTGTATGTATGTTGTATGTATATTGTATGTGTGTTGTATGTATGTTGTATGTATGTTGTATGTATGTTGTATGTATGTTGTATGCATGTTGTATGTGTGTTGTATGTATGTTGTATGTGTGTTGTATGTATGTTGTATGTATGTTGTATGTGTGTTGTATGTATGTTGTATGTGTGTTGTATGTGTGTTGAACTTCTTTCGCACCGCAAGTAGCCAAGTGCACTATTCGGAGGTGCGTGGGTGAGGACAACAAGCTAGACACAATAATAAAGTTCTCAAGAAATGGGTTTTCAATTTAGAATTGAACGCAGGTCACTGAGTTCATCGCGCAGTGCACTTACCACTGCCGCATTATATTATATTGTCAACTGCGCATTTTCTTTTTAACTGAGCCTTTGTCATGTTTAATGGTTGAAATTCTGTGGTTAAAGGACACTATCATGCGAACGCAAACTAATTTGGAAATTAACTAGAATTGTAATCTGCAGGAATAGAGCGATGGTACTCCGTGACAATTTCTCCTCGGGATTTTTTTTTCCTGCTCAAATTAAATCCCTGCATTCACAGCTAAGATGTTGACGCGTTCACATTTTACAGTGCATAACGGCGGCTGTCAGAAACAGGCAAATCGTACAATCAGCAATCAATTCCACAATTTAAATTGCAGCAGTTACAGTAATTATAGGAGAAGTTTTAATAGCGTCGTGTTTTTGAGCCTGCAAGGACAAACTATTAACGAACTGCTAAATTAAAAATCAGGTTTCCATCATAATGTCCTTGTTTTTTTTTATTTTTTAACCCTTTCCCATCATTACCCATCATTGTGATCCCCTACCCCTTCCAAACACTCGAATCCCATCCCTTTCCCCTTCCATCAGCCAATAACTAACGTACAATTAAATTTTGATTTAAAGCTTTCGTGACTGCAATAATTCATATTCTTAGTTTATTTTGTTGTTTCCCTTCAACGTAACTTTACTAAAAAAACTAAGAATATAACGTACAAATTGTTTTATTCTTGACTTAAAAGCTTTCGTGACTGCAGGAATTCTTACTCTTGGGTCTTTCGTGACTTTACCGAAAGACCCAAGAAATTGTTTAAATCTTGCGCTGCGCTTTGACGAAATTGTTCTCTCCTAGCACGTACCATCGACTCCTGTCGGCAGCACGCGATGACGTTATCGTCATCACGTGACAGAGACACGGCTGCCCCCCTCCCCCCCCCAGATTTGCGGTGTCCGGCCCCATCTACTCACCTTACCTATTGACCCGCTCATTCACACACTCACTCACTCACCCGCTTACACACACACACACTCACCCACTCCCTCACCTGCTCACTCACTCACCCACTCACTTACCCGCTCACACACACACACTCACCCACTCACTCACCTGCTCACTCACTCACCCACTCACTTACCCGCTCACACACACACTCACCCACTCACTCACCTGCTCACTCACTCACCCACTCACTTACCCGCTCACACACACAGTCACCCACTCACTCACCTGCTCACTCACTCACCCACTCACTTACCCGCTCACACACACACTCACCCACTCACTCACCTGCTCCCTCACTCACCCACTCACTTACCCGCTCACACACACACACTCACCCACTCACTCACCTGCTCCCTCACTCACCCACTCACTTACCCGCTCACACACACACACTCACCCACTCACTCACCTGCTCACTCACTCACCCACTCATTTACCCGCTCACACACACAGTCACCCACTCAGTCACCTGCTCACCCACTCACTTACCCGCTCACACACCTACTCACACACCCACCCACTCACACAATTACTCACTCAACATCTCACTCACCCGCTCACTCACTCATCCACTCCTTTCTACATCTCCTGCATGTATGCTGAACTTCTTTAGCAGCGTACGTAGCCAACCGTGCTAATCGGAGGTGCAGGAGGAAGGACAACAAGCACAAGAGGCAGTTCTACAGAGCAGTTCTGGATGTAGCCAGAGTGAGATCCTTGCTACGGGGAGAAGTCAACTTTACGCACTTGCAAGGCAAAGTGTGTGAACAATTTCACTTCTCAGAGTTGGAGTTTAGCCGAACATTCAGTGCGAAACAAAATTTAATGTAATGGCTTTTTCCCCTTTATTTCATGCAGCGATTGGTAAACACCTTGAGATAATCGAGTCAACGCCGCTAGGGAACCCGGTTCTAATCGCAGGCGGAAGCTAGGATTCGAACCCCAGTTGTCAACGACGGAGACACAAGTGTCTCTGACCTCCGAACCAACCTGGCCACCTCCACGTGGTACTTTAAAACAAATAACAATCCGGGGGAATGGTAACGCCAACGGCTCAGCTCAAATACCGCTTTGTCAACAGAAAGTCCAGACCATCATATCCAACCCAGCTGGGTACATTCTTGAAAACCTTGTAAATATTGGCTATGAGGCTCTGTGTGAGAGCTATATGGATCTCACGGAGCTGTGCAGCGTTAAAACCGGTCAAGCTATGCTAGCAAAGACAAAGAGAAAAATCCACGGTCCTCTGAAGTTATTTCATGAAGTCAAAAGTCTAAATGACTCCATTTCTTTAAATTCCCAACAGTGGCGTGGCGATGATTTACGTTGGCAGACCTGAGCCAGTCGTGGAAACTCCACTTTACCAGAGGTGAAACAGAGGACAGTCTTGCATTGGGTTTTCTTAATGCATACTCTTTGGTTCTTTCGGTAAAGTCACGTAGATAGAAAATTATTAATAGATCACGACGTTTCGATCACAACCAAAGCGACCGTCTTCAGATGAGAGCTATCTACGTGACTTTACCGAAAGAACCAAAGACTGTGGATTCCTGCAAGTCGCGAGCATTTTGTTTAATTATTGTCTTGGCATTTTGGGGTGACCCCAGGTGACTTTTACAATTGACGCTATCCTGTTCTCTTGAGATCTTTACATGGTTAAACAAAGTAAGCCAACTGAAGACTCAGACGCAGCGGTACTCATTTTATTCATTCCAGAGTGATGATAGGCTGAGGCAGCCACCAACCCGGAAATGAACATGAGTCCAACGTTTCAACACCCTGTCGAAACTCTCAAATCTGTGACTTCCCAAACGAGAAAGATAAAACCGACTTAATGTGCTCTATTTATTAAACAAACGATGGGCCACAGCAAGAACATTTAAAAAAAAACGCCACTTTTTTTCAAAATTTCTTGCTGTGGTTTTCACACCTGATGATGATTACTTGTGTTGCAGTCGAAACGTCGTGAGAATTTAATTGTTTTATATTTTTATTATTTTATTGTTTCCTTTCTACGTGACTTTAACGAAAGAACCAAGAATATGAATCCTTGCAGTCACGAAAGCTTTAAATCTGAATTTTAACGAGAGGCCATTGAGATTCATTACAGCGCACATTAAAACTACAACATGTACTTAATTGTTTAAATACAATTCTAACCATCTCTTTTATTGTAATAACACCGTCACCTTCTGTCCCCAGAGATAATTTCACTTTTTTTTACCTGACCATCTTTTTCACTCCGTAAAAGGTTCTTCACCCAAAATGCAAGGTTACTATTTACAGTGAGGGAAAAAGTATTTGATCCCCTGCTGATTTTGTACGTTTGACCACTGACAAATAAATTATCAGTCGATAATTTTAATGGTAGGTTTATTTGAACAGTGAGAGACAGAATAACAACAAAACAATCCAGAAAAACGCATGTCAAAAATGTTATAAATTGATTTTCATTTTAATGAGGCATATAAGTATTTGACCCCCTCTCAATCAGAAAGATTTCTGGCTCCCAGGTGTCTTTTATACAGGTAACGAGCTGAGTTTAGGAGCACACTCTTAAAGGGAGTGATCCTAATCTCAGCTTGTTACCTGTATTAAAGACACCTGTCCACAGAAGCAATCAATCAATCAGATTCCAAACCTACACAAGGCTGGAAGGGGCAACAAGACCATTGGCAAGCAGCTTGGTGAGAAGGTGACAACAGTTGGTGCGATTATTCGCAAATGGAAGAAACACAAAAGAACTGTCAATCTCCCTCGGCCTGGGGCTCCATGCAAGATCTCGCCTCGTGGAGTTGCAATGATCATGAGAACGGTGAGGAATCAGCCCAGAACTACACGGGAGGATCTTATCAATGATCTCAAGGCAGCTGGGACCATAGTCACCAAGAAAACAATTGGTAACACACTACGCCGTGAAGGGCTGAAATCCTGCAGCGCCCGCAATGTCCCCCTGCTCAAGAAAGCACATATACATGCCCGTCTGAAGTTTGCCAATGAACATCTAAATGATTCAGAGGACAACTGGGTGAAAGTGTTGAGGTCAGATGAGACCAAAATGGAGCTCTTTGGCATCATCTCAACTCGCCGTGTTTGGAGGAGGAGGAATGCTGCCTATGACCCCAAGAACACCATCACCGTCAAACATGGAGGTGGAAACATTATGCTTTGTGGGGTGTTTTTCTGCTCAGGGGACAGGACAACTTCACCGCATCAAAGGGACGATGGACGGGGCCATGTACCGTCAAATCTTGGGTGAGAACCTCCTTCCCTCAGCCAGGGCATTGAAAATAAGTCGTGGATGGGTATTCCAGCATGGCAATGACCCAAAACCACGGCCAAGGCAACAAAGGAGTGGCTCAAGAAGAAGCACATTAAGGTCCTGGAGTGGCCTAGCCAGTTTCCAGACCTTAATCCCATAGAAAATCTGTGGAGGGAGCTGAAGGTTCGAGTTGCCAACAATCTTGGAGAAGATTTGCAAAGATGAGTGGAACAAAATCCCTCCTGAGATGTGTGCAAACCTGGTGGCCAACCACAAGAAACGTCTGACCTCTGTGATTGCCAACAAGGGTTTTGCCACCAAGTACTAAGTCATGTTTTGCAGAGGGGTCAAATACTTATTTCCCTCATTAAAATGCAAATCAATTTATAACATTTTTGACATGCGTTTTTCTGGATTTTTGTTGTTATTCTGTCTCTCACTGTTCAAATAAACCTACCATTAAAATTATAGACTGATAATTTCTTTGTCAGTGGGCAAACACAAAATCAGCAGGGGATCAAATTCTTTTTTCCCTCACTGTATGTATGAGTTTGCATTTGTGCTGTATTGCCTTCGGCACATTGCCGCGTTGTTTGAAACTGAAAGCGTTCGACATTCAAGGAAATACTGTTTTGATTTATGAGACACCTTTATAAATGTGAAGTTCACACTATAAATAAAGATTGATATTATACTTTTTTTAATAGCATCATTCATGCAAACTGCATCTCACAACACTGCAGAATCTGCAGCACAAGGCGGTGCATATATATTAAGCTATTTACAGCCAATTAATGAGTGTTTATTTTTAAGGTGGGCAGGATGGTCAATGATCATGTCCCTACGTTAATTAACATCCCCCTTACATCAAAACAGCAATCTCTGCTCATTCCTCAGATACATTACCGGGTTCTAAAACAAAGGCAAATACGTAGCCTGCAATTGCTTGCTCATGTCACCGATGGCGCAAAGGCCTCGGCGCTAGAGGGAGCTCAAGAGACCCCCCCCCCCATCTGGAGGGTACTTGGCCTACTCTTCCACACTGGCCAGACATCTACCGCGGTGGTGTTCACACCGCCACACGCGACCCGCCGGTCAACTAACTGTGGAGGTGCAGCCTGGGTAGCATCCAGCAGCATCCCGCCTTTGCGATGATGCTACGCCGAGGCAGCCGTACGACCGCTTACTCCTACTCGCGCGACGTAGTTCCATTCACTCGATCGCGTTATATCCAAATTCGCATACGCTTTCTAAAACAAAAATTCCCTTTTACATTCATCACGTTCTATCCAATTCGCGTTATGAAAACAACGCGCGGCATAATAGGCGATCGGACTTTAGCTCATGTACACTCCTGGGTGGACAGAGTCAGGGGGGGAATTTGAGAAAGTTTCACCGTCATTCACCGGTAGCATCCCACCAAGTCAGTGGCAGACTTTCAATAAAAGCAGACTCGGCTAAGTGGCCATCGCGCTGACCACCGTTCACCCTTGAACACTCTGACCCATGTTAAGCCAAGTTAGCATATCAATGAATGTGCAACTCACACTTGTGTGTGTGTGTGTCTGCGGAGTCAACAATTAAAATCCACAAACCTGCAGTATCTCCACCCACCCGCATGGTGAATTAGCTGCAAGCTTGGGCTAGTGGCAATGTTTCCTAGCAATGGGCCGGAAGACACAGTTCACAAGCCAACCCTTTGTCAGAAAACAGCGCAACTCGCCCACATGGTTGAAGATCAAAGTTCCGCAACTTCTTGGGTCCTTTCAAATGGCGCGGACGCCGGCATGGGACGGCGTGGGCCGGCGTGGGCCGGCGTGGGCTGGCACTGAAGAACGCGGTTCGAAGGGTGGCCCAGCGTCGTCGTTGCAGCCCTCTCCCAGGCCCTCTCACCTTTTTGCTGAAACTCCTCGTCGGGCTGGGGTCAACCACTGCTGAAGCCAACGGAAGCGTACGTCTTACCTTGGCGGAGGCGAAGGTGCCTTTGGGAATTGCCGAAAGCATGATTTTGTGCAGAGCTTACCGCTCGTTTTTTTCAAGACATTTTTATTAAGTCGGTGTTATTATAATTGTTATTTTAATATTATGGCGGCGCGTCAGTGTTTCCATGTTGTACGATGGCCGATGGCCAAGAACAGCAGCTGGAGAATGCAAACGCGTCGGAGAGGACGTCCACCGGGGGAAATGGAGCGATTAAATCAGTAGCTGGATAGTGGGAGGTGTCGGCAGCTTTGGAAGGTCTTCATCCAGCAGTGGATTGATCATAGCTGATGATGCTGATGGGGATGCTTCGATGTTTAATTGAGCGTGTGGGTTGTTTGCTCATCTCAATTTATGGCCCCGAGCCAGCGGTGAAAATTCCACATTCATATGGTGGGGGGCCAAATCGCTCCACGCTGTTAACTTTCAACAAATTAGTGCCGATTTTATTGACCCCCTCCAAAGGAATGATGGGTTGAAACCCATCCCCCGAACCGCCATTGGCAAAACAAATTTAAACCATTACGTGAGGCCACTTTTCCGCACTTCCGCCAATTAAACGGGGCCACGGACGGGTAGAAGAAAAAAAACCGTTACAGGAATGGACAAGTGCGCACACACTTCGCACACACACACACTTGGCTCAGTACCCATTTGAATATTTTCGCAGCATGTGGCGCGTTTTGATGAAGAAAAAAAAACTGATGGGTTATCTTGCAATTACGCTAATTTATTTTTGTACTTTCCTCCCCGTCTGCGTAGGGTGTCATTGAGGATTTATTGAGAAATAATAATAATATCGCGGCTGGAGTTCCTCTTATAGCCTCAGTGCAGGTTTTACGCACAGCATGTGGGCCGGGCCGTGTGATCATTAAGCAGGTTCAGCCGAAGACTGACTTCGTGAAAGTTAAAACGTTAGCGGCTCCTCACGCCGCCGTTTCTCAAGAGCGCAACGGATATTCAGTGCATGCGGTTCGTGGACATGCTCGCAGAGAGCAATTGTAACCTCCCGGAGATGCTAAGCGGAGGGTGAGCCTGGTTTGGCGCTTGGGTGGGCTATGCGGTGAGCAGCTGACATTTTCAGCAGAGTGTGATGGGATAATGCGCCGTAAAAGGTGCGGAAATTCATGAACCAGCAAAGGTTCAGCCCTGCAATTGCTTGTTCAAGCCACTGCTGTTGGAAGGGCCTCCAGGAGAGAGTGCTCTAGCGGGGCGATATTTTGCCTACCCTTCCACCCTGGCCAAACAACTTTGAAGAGGTGATCCTACCCGCACTTTGCCCCACATACACGCGACCTGCTGCTCGACTCGCTGTGGCTGAGCCCGCTTATATCGCTGGGAAGGCAGCGGCGGTGGGAAGTTAAGAAATTTTGCACCGTTGTTTCAACTGACCTCGCCGAGAAATAAAACTGGTGTCGTCTGCAAATCAAGTTGCAGCGTGCTAACGAAGCACTGCGCCGTGGCAGCATCCTTCACGTTCTGTCATGTTTAATGTCAAGTTCATATTCAGGACAACATCAACATGGGTATCTGCCTAGACTGGCCATCGAACAAAAAACGGTCACCGCATCGTTCGCTTTCAGATGCGCTTCTGTGGCCGTCTGGAACTCTCTTCCTTCCGACATTAGGAAGCATCAGTTTATTTTATTTTCCTTCCCCCGCAAATCCGCGGGGCACGATTGGCTCAGTATGGTGCGAAAGAAAGACGTTAAACATAGGTGCATACACTGCAATCGTCCTTCACTGTGGCTCAATCGGGCAAAAAAATATTCGACCCGGTCAAATTTGCCACTAAAACGACCGTCAAACACCGGGAGCTCACTCGTGACATCACAGTTCAGTCCCCCTACCCCCTTCACCTACAACTTCACAACCCCATCCCCCCCCCCCCCCCCCACTTATTCTCCCATGCCTCCTCCAGCAACTCAATCAGAGCGGTCCCCTACTGTCAACTCTTCTCCCTCGACGTGCGTGCCAATGTTGCAGTTCACGCGTCTCCCAAGTTCTCACCTCCTCCCAGTGCAGGATCATCCTCTTAGCACAAGTAGCTGCATGTGTAGTAGTAGCTAGTAGTACATGTAGTAGCTGCATGTGTAGTAGCTGCATGTGTAGTAGCTAGTAGTACATGTAGTAGCTGCATGTGTAGTAGCTACTACATGTGTAGTAGTAGCTACATGTGTAGTAGCTAGTAGTACATGTAGTAGCTACATGTGTAGTAGTAGCTACACGTGTAGTAGCTGCATGTGTAGTAGCTACATGTGTAGTAGCTACATGTGTAGTAGCTGCATGTGTAGTAGTAGCTACATGTGTAGTAGTAGCTACATGTGTAGTAGCTAGTAGTACATGTAGTAGCTACATGTGTAGTAGTAGCTACACGTGTAGTAGCTACATGTGTAGTAGTAGCTACACGTGTAGTAGCTAGTAGTACATGTAGTAGCTACATGTGTAGTAGTTGCATGTGTAGTAGCTGCATGTGTAGTAGCTACATGTGTAGTAGTAGCTACATGTGTAGTAGCTAGTAGTACATGTAGTAGCTACATGTGTAGTAGTTGCATGTGTAGTAGCTGCATGTGTAGTAGCTACATGTGTAGTAGCTGCATGTGTAGTAGCTACATGTGTAGTAGTAGCTACATGTGTAGTAGCTGCATGTCTAGTAGCTGCATGTGTAGTAGCTACATGTGTAGTAGCTAGTAGTACATGTAGTAGCTACACATGTAGTAGCTGCATGTGTAGTAGCTGCATGTGTAGTAGCTACATGTGTAGTAGCTGCATGTGTAGTAGCTGCATGTGTAGTAGTAGCTACATGTGTAGTAGCTGCATGTCTAGTAGCTGCATGTGTAGTAGCTACATGTGTAGTAGCTACATGTGTAGTAGCTAGTAGTACATGTAGTAGCTACACATGTAGTAGCTGCATGTGTAGTAGCTGCATGTGTAGTAGCTACATGTGTAGTAGCTGCATGTGTAGTAGCTGCATGTGTAGTAGCTACATGTGTAGTAGTAGCTACATGTGTAGTAGCTGCATGTCTAGTAGTAGCTACATGTGTAGTAGCTACATGTGTAGAAGCTACATGTGTAGTAGTAGCTACATGTGTAGTAGCTACATGTGTAGTAGCTACATGTGTACTACATGTGTAGTAGCTACATGTGTACTACATTTGTAGTAGCTACATGTGTAGTAGCTGCATGTGCAGCGACGGGTCCCGCACTTTTAAGGGCCCTGCGCTAAACGCTTTCAAGCTATCAATTTCGGCTCAGTGATTCTGCACTTGCTCTATTACTATAGTACTATACCGCCTTCAACTTGAATGAACAACTGTGTGTTTAAGGTTTGCGATTTGTCGTATTATCCGGCTGTATAGCAAATAAAAAAAATACAATTACTTTACTAAAACAATTATGTGTTTTAATATTTACGTGTTTTTTTTTATTTAGTGCCCTTTTATAACATATGGCTACAGGCCCCGCACTAGCTTCATCCGGCACTGCCTCCTCTCTCCGCAGTTGAATTCTACGTGCAGGTTGGGATTCTCCACCCCCCCCCCCCACCTCGGGGAGCACTTTAAAGTGCCAAAGGTCGGGCGTTTGTCTTACCTTGCTGGAGGTGAGTCGACGGCGTTGCGAATTGCAGCCGAGGGCTTTTTTGGGGGCGCAGCTCGCCAACAACTTTGTGTGTTTCCGCGCGTGCGGCGCGGCCCGTCTCAAAAAGAGTCGGCAATTTTTACATCTTCGCAATTGCCCTTGAATAACTCCTTAATTGAGCAACAGATGTCTTTCCCCTTGCGTAAAAAAATATATAGATAACGGTGAAATACCAGATGTCAACGGGCTCTTTCGCCGATAAATAAAAGACGATGATTTGACATTGATGTTTTGCATATTTGAAAAAGCCACTCAGCTGTTTAGTCAGTAATATACAAAATAGCTTAACATGGGATTGTGGTCTGAGGTATGGAGACCGCACGGATTTTTATTTATTTAATTTGTTTTCTCTGCAATTATATTTTTTCTTGTAACGTCTTTTTAAAAATATTCAATTACGTATTCATTTTTTTATTTGCTGAATAGTGGGGTTTTATTTTCGTATTATTTGTGTACAGAACTGGATAATTTATGTGCAGCGTTGTGGGAAGCAATTGCATGAAGGGCGCCATATTAAATTGAATAATTATTATTGTTTGCTATGCTTTCTCCGCCAATGAAGCCAACTTTATTGTGCGTAAGTTAATTTCACAAAACACCGTGCAGAAAATAAACAAATAGCAGAAACAAAAAAACACTTCAAGAGCAAAGTTATACTTTCTCATAGCAATTTTATCGAAAGGTAATTTTGGAAATACGTGCTATGAGGAAGGGCCTTAGCCTGAAACGTCACCTACGATATGTTTTTCCTTTGAAGGCCACACACTGTGTTGTTGACTCCGTGGTAGAGCGGGCAGCTCACAGTTGGAAGGTAGCGAGTTCAAATCCTGGTTATGGGGTTGACTCAGGCCATCATCCATGTGGGATCGCTAAAATAGGTACCACTTTGTGAGGTCAACAGTTTGTTATTCTATGCATAGACTCCTCGCAGCGGCGGCTTTTACCTGGACATCGAAGAAAGACGGTCACCACATCGCGCGCTTTCAGATGCGCTTCTGCGACCGTCTGGAACGCTCTTCCTTCCGATAGTAGGAAGCCACTGGAGCTACGCACTTTTACATCATCATCAAGATTGAAAACTAATTTCTTATAGAACTGCTTGTTGTGTAAATTTTGTTGTCCTTAAATGTTGACTTCAAACTTTCGTGACTGCATGAATTCATATTCTTTTGTTCTTTCGGTAAAGTCACGTAGATAGAAAAATAATACTAATAATAAAATAAAGTGAATAATTATTTAGATCTTTTATTCACTTCATTTTTGTTGTCCTTCCCCCACACCTCCGATTTGATCTTTACAAACTGTTGCTGACGTGCCATGCCAAAGAAAGACCTCCGATTTGATCTGTACAAACTGTTGCTGACGTGCCATACCAAAGAAAGACCTCCGATTTGATCTGAACAAACTGTTGCTGACGTGCCATACCGAAGAAAGACCTCCGATTTGCAGGATTGGCTACGTACGGTGCGAAATAAGTCCAAAATACACACGTAAGTGCAGACTCGCCTCCCGCCATAGGAATGGCGAATTTCCACCACCGAGGACGGAATCGCCGTGACTCTCGTCGCCACGCGGCTCAGACAATTTGCATCGGACAATGCGAACGTGACGTCGGGAGCTACAAGGTGTCCATTCACGGAGGCGACCAAAAAAAAGTGCCTCGTGACAACAGCACCGATGCGCACGCACGCACGGTGGGATGAGGTTGGGGGGGGGGGGGTGACATAGGAGAACAGTGGCACGGTGTGAATTCTAATTCTGCGGAAAGGCTCGCGATTACGGGCGAGGGACCCGCCGGCCAAATAACCGCGTGCGCATGTGGCGGATGGGGTCGGAGGGGGATGGTGGGTGAGTAGTCGCGACGCTGGGCGAGGCGCTGTCTGTCAACAGCCACGCGGGGCGGTGTTCACGACGAGGCCCGTAGCGAGCCGACGCTTCGTGCAGGCAGCGATCCCACAACGGTTCGGCGTCGGTGGCCCACCTGCCCACCTGCCCAAAAGCCACCCCCCCCCCTTTTTTTTCGCGTCTACGCGACCGCTGCCCTTGCGTCTTCAATTTGCAATTTTAAAGGGCGAAGTACGCGCGCCCCATTTGTTCAACGTTGAACGCGATCAGCTCGAGCTGCGATTGTGGGTACCGCCACGGACGTCTGTTTCGTTATCTCTGTGACAACAGAAAGCCCCCCCCCCCACGCACACACACGCCACCCCCCACACCCTCCTCCCCCCATACACACGCCACCCACCCCCCCCCCACACACTCAATTTGCTTTCACAAACCAGAGGCGAGCTCCTGCTGAAAGGCAGCAAAGTCACACGATGCATATACGCACATCGCTACCGGTTGGACCCAGCTTGGCGATATCGCCACGTGCTGTGCCAACCGCAGCCCCCACCCCTCTCTCCAACATACAAACGCGGCGAATGCCCGCCATGTAGTCTAACAGACTGTAGTCTAACAAACAGTGCTCTTAGCGAGCACCTAAGAAGGACGGATTTACGCACAAAAGCAGTGGTTGACAGGACTATGCCCGGGCCGCCTTTGTCTCCCCCGTACCCATCTTTATACGCACTGCACGAGTTGCGGTTCCTCATTTAAGGCCGAGTTGACCTACGGGATGCACAAAGCAGGTTTCCGATTCCACGCGCTGCTGACGCGAATCATTAAAAAACATCGGACAGAGGTGGTCGGGATTGCCCTGCAATGCACGAACCACTGTTCCCAGACACAAAGACAAAGATCCCCCGTATAGCCTTGGCAGACTCTTCGGGCAAGTGGATGTTGACGAGAACCTATGAAGGCCGGCGTGGCACGCGAGGGGGTGGGTGGCCAGCGGCGATCACGTTCCATTGGCCCGAACGGAATCTGCTAATTGCTAAGATGAATCAAATGACCAGTGGTGACGTAAAAAAATGGTGAAGGACGCGTTCTTTTCCTTTAACCGTAATAGAGGTTTTTTTGTGTTGTTGGGTGAGATCGCGTACATATAAATGTGTCGTTAAACCCGCCACCACCCGACACAGCCAATTAGTAAGGTTTGTCACGTAAACAAAACATGGCAGTTAGTTACTAGTTCAGCACCACCAATGTTTTGGAGAGTAAACCCGCGACATTTTCGATCACTGTGACGTTTCCACCCGTAATTGTTCCCTGTTCCATTCCTTTGGCTGCCACTCTTCGACCATTGTCCATCGACCCCTTCCAGCCGCGACGCGTCCTGCCCTAACCACCCACCCACCCACCCTCCTTAGGCTTTTCTTGACAGTTTGGATGATGCCAAGAACCTGCATGTGCTCACCATTCCCACGTGCTCCTCTTACCGTCTCTCAACGCGCTTGCCACCGTTGAAGCAACGTCAAGCGTAGGTTCGAACGCGCCATCGTTAAGGGGACCATTCGTTAACGGAGCGCGATGCTCTTGCTCCTCCGCCGAGAATGGAAATGCCTCCCGTTTCGCGGCGCAACGATGAATGAAGGCTTGGGATATAATTGGTGGGGGGAGGTGGGGCAGCGGAGGGGGGGGGGGGAAACGATCCCATTCCTATCACCGAACCGTCAGTATTACGTGTCACACGTTTGGAATCATCAACCTCTACGAAAATACAGACCCACACACACACACACCTGCTGCCAATTCCCATTGGGAATTCTGACATCACATCTTGATGCCGGTTTCCACACATCATCCTCATCACTCCCGTCCGCCCCCCTTTGGGAGCAGACGCCTCCACGGGGCTATACGTGCAGTGGCTACAAAAATGGGACAACATGGCATTGTACACTCACGGCAAAAGGATTTGCACCTGGGCAAAGAAATTAAATCAGCGTGGGGAAGCAGTTCATCGCCACCGTCCTCATGACGCATTCGACCTTTGACCTTTACGAGGTGGACGTTGCGCAGCGTTCTCAGGAGGCAGTCACGGTGGCGAGACGTTCACTACCTTGCCTGCTATACGGGATATCGTGGGTTCGACCCCAGCTCCAACGCCTGTATATTTGGAGTTTTGCGTGTTCTCTCTCCCCCGTGGCCACGTGGATTTTTCTCCAGGTCCACGGGTTTAACCCTCGACATTTGGAATCAACATCACGCGCCGAGAGTATTTGGCTGCTCGAAATTCTCAGGCCGTAAGCCACTTCTTTGGGCTATCGTTTGTGTCCAGAGCTGTATAGCTCAATGAGGCCTTACCTCGTAAAACGAAAATAGTTAACTTTGAGCTTTTAATAGTTTTGTCACGGCAATTACCTCCGAACGCCACAAAATCGCTTTTCTTTCGTTGTCATTTATATCGCAGCTGAGGTTTCTTATTAAATATTTTTTTTTATTATTTGGATAACTGCCACAGTGCCATGACGGTTTAGCCAACTGGACTCGCCATCCAGAGGTCGCCGGTTCGATTCGACCTCCCGGCACGGCGGTTAAAACAACGGTGCGAGATTGAGTTTGTTGAATGTGTCTCTGTTCACCCGGCGGTTTACATGGGTACGTCGCCGGTAAGTAGGGCGACGCTTTATTAGTCCTCGTCAGACGCCAAGATCACCGCGGTCACAAAATACAAACGCACGAGCACGTTCATATCGTTGAAATAAAGACAACCGTAACAGCATTCAGCGGAGCGCCGATGCATTCGCAGTTAAGTGGATCAGCGTGTGGCGTGTGGTGGGGTAAAGTGTCGGGTTCTCACACTTTTTCCACAACTCCTGTCCAGCGTGGATGCAACCCGATTGAGGCGCTCTCTAGAGTTCCCTTCAGCGGAGGCCCTTCTGCCAGCAGTGTTGGGAACAAGAAATTTCAGGGCTGCACCTTTGCATACAAACATCAGAAAAATAACTTCATAGAGGTTATTTTTTTTCTCTCTCGAGGGGTCATGCTCGGCGGGGTCAATACAATAGGAACCAGTTTGTGAGAAGTCAAAATCAGTTGCCCTAAAGAGTTATTTATCCCTGCCAAAGGAAGGAGGAACATTCCCCACTCGCTCCAGGAATTGAACCGTCAACTTCTGGCTCATGGTGATGAAGACGTCACGTGGAGGAACAGTGACATCTTACAGAATGACGCTAAGTGTTTGTGTCCAGCCAAGAGATTTGGGAGGCGCGGATCGAATTTCAGAGTTTCCGGACGATGTGTAACACCCAACAGGTGTTCACGAGACATTTCATTAATTCAAAGCCAACACGTTTCTGGAAATGATGAGAAAAACCCCATCAAAGTAAGAGAACGCGGTGCGGGAGTGTAAATACACGGGCTTAACAGCACACAGAGGTGTGGTGCTGCTGCTGCTGCTCACAAGCAGCTTGGACGGCACGACACCCATCGTTGCCTTGCATGCATGCTACGTGACCACGTTTGCACGTACACATCTCTCAGCCGTGTCCATCATTAAGTCAACCACGGTGGCGAGATGTTAACTACCTCGCCTGGTATACAGGACGTCGTTGGTTCAATCCCGACCCTGCCGCCTGTAAATTTAGAGTTTGCGTGTCTTTATCCTCGTGGTCACGTGGATTTTTCTCCGGGTCCTCCGGTTCTTACCTCCACATTTAGAAACACACGTTTCTAGTATTTGGCTGCTATAAATTTCCACATGACAAGCCACTGCGTTGAGCTACTATTTGTGATCGCCAGGTCCTTTCTAAAAAGAGCTCGACAGCTCAGTGGGTTCTTGCCTGGTAACATTAAACCACTGTTGGAACAGCAAAACTATACGAACTATCTCCTGAAGCCCTCAGCCCGTCGTGGCTAGCAGACATGAGCATTTAGCTCCTGTGCATATTGCAACGCGACCATATTCTTTGGATATTTAGGTAAAGTCACGTAGATAGGTTCAAAGAAAATAACCCACCTACTGGACATGTCTTTACCCAAAGATCCAAAGAATGTAAATTCCTGCAGATACGAAAGCTTTAAGTCAAGATTTGCAACGCGACCCACACGTGCGGCTCTTAATCGCTGGTGGCCTCCACAAGGCTGGGTGCAATATCACGGGACGGGCATGCGAAGGGCGATGGCCCTCGCGGCCCTCCTGCCAGCAACAGCACACGCCTTTTCGCGCTGTGATTTGATATTTGTTTCCAGCACCCCCCCACCACCACCCATGCATTCTCCTCTGTGCGTGTGTTGTTCTTTCTCATCGTTTAGAGAAAGTGTTTTTGTGTGTGTGTTTGTGGGGGGGGGGGTGTAGCGGTTAGCGCGCTGCGCTACGAACCCTGTGACCCGGGTTCGATTCCCGCTCACGGCCAACACCTGTGACGATTATCTGAAGCGGTCCTGGGCCTCCCCTAGGTCGACTCAGCCTCAAATGAGCACCTGGTGCGATGTGTAAACATTGCTGCTGGGGAGACAAAGGCGGCCGGGCGTGGTGCTGGCCACCCAACCCCTCGTGTGCCGTTCCGGCCTTCATAGGTGCTCGCTAACAGCACTTGCCCCAACAGTCTATTTCTGGCTATACGGGGGATCTTTGTCTTTTTCGAGACTCGAAATTGACGTTCTGACGACGTGGGCTCGCGAGAGAGTTCAGACGGCCCACCCCTTTCAACCGCGCGCCGTCTCGTGCACCGTCCATCCCTTCCAAAGGCACGGCCCGCGCGGTGCCCCCGCGTGTGGAAGGACTTCAGCCGTGTTTGTCTTCTCGCCGGGAGTTCATTACCGCTTAACCAGCTCCTGCCATTTGACTTGAGGAATTGTGTAAATACGGGACCCTTTTCAAAAGCAAAGATTTTTTTCTGGTCTCAACTATTTACCAACCGTGAACACCTCACGCCAGCGACCTCACTGTTGACCCAACTGATAGCTTAGTCCACATTGCCCTAGTTTTATATTTTATCGCAAAATTTCATTCCATACGGTGTGTGTACGTACGTTTTTTTTACGGAACAATGTTAACAGGTAGTTGGTAAGATAGATATAAGAATGTTAAAATGGATGTTGGAAATACTTCCGAGGGAGAGGAGAAATGTAGAAGATGTGCATATGTATTTTGAACTTCTTTCGCACCGTACGTAGCCAACAGTGCTAAATCGGAGGTGCGGGAAAGCTAGAGACTGAGCAGAGGTCCCAAATTTTCTCGAGGACAGGGAGGGGAGGCTTCGATGGTGCGATGATAAGGGCCATGGGACCCGTAGACCCACATAGATATTCATATTTCAACAATGTTGGCTCACAAGAGGTCCACAGGCTCACATAGAAACCCTGAGACTTACACAGACAACATAGACTCATACAGAGACTCATAGATTAGAAGGGCTATGGAAATGTCATTGGTTGAGGGCAGAAGCTAGTGAAGGGAGACCGAGGGTGATATGAGAGGATGCGGTCGAACACGATATGAGCAGAGTGAATGTGGGTCTGTGGGTCTCTGTAAGTCTCTGTAAGTCTCTGTAACTCTATGGATCTCTATGTAAGGACAGTGAATGTTACGAGAGAAGATGCAAAGAATAGAAGCATACGGAGAGAGAAAATCCGAGCAGTCGATCCCATGCAGCAATGGGACTTCTGGCTTAGAAAATGATCAATAAGTAAAACAAAAATGTTGGAGTATTTTACCAGGTAATGCCCACTGAGCTATATAGATTTTTTCCTGAAGCGACCTGGCCACAAATGATATCTCAACGAAGTGGCTTATCACGTGGAAATTCATAGCAGCCAAATACTCTAAACACATGTTTCTGAATGTTGAGAAATGTTCATGCGACCACAGGGAAAACATGCAAACTCCAAATATACAGGCGTCAGGGTCGGGATCGAACACCACGATCTCCCGTGCACCGGGTGAGAAAGATAACATCTCGCCACCGTGGAACGACGCTGCAGCTCTGAATTCACTGTGCTGTGAACCCAGCTACCAGAGTTCGACTCCCAGCCACGGCTAAACAAGATTTGCAAGTGATTCCTTAACCAGTCCTGGGGGTCTCCCATTTGAAGAGCCTCACAGAAAAGGAATCCAGCACATGCGGGCAGCATCAACTCGGTCTTAGTTTGTTGTGCACAACACGGAGGGAGACAGGACGCAAGAGCCCCGAACTTCGGTTGTATACCGTTCCTTAAATTCCCACTCGCGACCCCACTCTCAGAATCTTATTCCCCTTTTGAGATACCATTTCCGGGTTCTCCCACCTTTTCACCCCCCACTGGAATCCGCCAGCCAATCACGTTGGGCCAACACCCGTTGGCTCTAGAGTGGTGGCTGCCTCGCTCAGCCAATCAGGGCTCGCCCGGCTCTGTGCGCGGATTATGAGGGCTTCACTTCGCAGAGCCGCTGGGCCATGGCCACGTGCGGCGGTTCCAAATAATCGTGTGGGGATCACCTCTTGACGTGCCCGACACATTCACTGGTCAGTGTGGTGAAGTATGGTCAACCGACCTCCATGACAGGCTTAGTAGTGTCGGGAGACCGGTGGCGAGTTGTTAACTGCCTCGCCTGCAATGCAGAAGGTCATGATCCTGATGCCTGTTGTATATTTGGAGTCTGCATGTATCTCTCCCCGCGGTCGCGTGAAATTTTCTCCGGCTTCTCCGGTTTTTCCCTACACCTTTAGAAACACGCGTTTAGAATATTTGGCTGCTATAACATTTCCACGTGATAAGCCACTTCGTTGAACTTTTATTTGAGGCCAGGTTGCTTCTGAAAAAGAGCTATATAGCTCAGTGGGCCATACCCAGTAAAATACTAATTTTTAGTTTTCAGTATTTGGTTACTCTCCTCAAAAAAGTACGGAGCGACGCTCACCTTTGACCTGCCCTCGAGCCAATATTTCAAATTCCATATTTCTGTGGCCGAGGCCAGTATATCCATAAGACAACCACTGTTCACTTCACGTTAACGTTCCTATGAAGTGGTACTAATTTTATGAGTGAATCGTTGACTCGTATGTGTAATTATCATAATTATCAGGCCATGATCAGTCCACTGCTGGATGAAGGCCTTCCCAAGCAGTCGCCATCTCTCCCGGTTCTGCGATGTAACAGGATTCGTAACGTATATTTTCCATGCACGTTGAGACATTGCAAGCAAAAATATTAATCTATATCCACTTTGCATATTATACCCGTGGGACTTAATTATAGCAGACTTTTATCACTTTCATGAATCATGACTTAATAAATACGAAGCTTTCCGTGTAATGGCTCCACTAATGAGCGTGAAATAGCTTATTTGGCACACGCTCGCGTTGCGAATATCAGCGCTACGCTGCTGAGCTCACGCGGCCGGCCCTCGAGTCGTATCTCTCCGCACCTCCGATTGGCACGGCTGGCTACGGACGTGCTCGGCGATGCGAAGGAAGTTCAACGTACACGCAAACACGTGCATATCTTTTTTCCGGATCTCGTGCGTGAAAAGGATATTCCAACGTTCGGGTGAGGTTAAATAAATGACGGTTTATGCTTTTTCATCCTCGTTAAATACATTATGATTGCTATTTTGTAAAAGGTGAATGTGCCGAACCGAAATTGCTCGGCTCTGGTCACTGCTGGCAGAAGGGCATCCGCTAGAGGGAGCGCTACATCGTGCTTTTGGCCTACTCTTCCACGCTGACCCAGATGTCTGCGAAGAGATGGGAGTTACCCACAACGGTTGTCCCCCGTATCTTTGAAGCATATATTTACATATATATTTGTTAATGATCGCATTTTCATAGACGTACAGTTTCAATACTTGAGTTATCCTGGACGAGGAGGGATGATATTGTTGATGATGTTGTTACAGTTGAGGGAAAAAAGTATTTAATCCCCTGCTGATTTTGTACGTTTGCCCACTCACAAAGAAATGATCAGTCTATAATTTTAATGGTAGGTTTATTTGAACAGTGAGAGACAGAATAACAACAAAAATCCAGAAAAACGCATGTCAAAAATGTTATAAATTGATTTGCATTTAAATGAGGGAAGTAAGTATTTGACCCCCTCTCAATCAGAAAGATTTCTGGCTCCCAGGTGTCTTTTATACAGGTAACCAGCTGAGATTAGGAGCACACTCTTAAAGGGAGTGCTCCTAATCTCATATTGTTACCTGTATAAAAGACACCTGTCCACAGAAGCAATCAATCAATCAGATTCCAAACTCTCCACCATGATCAAGACCAAATAGCTCTCCAAGGATGTCAGGGACAAGATTGTAGACCTACACAAGTCTGGAATGGGCTACAAGACCATTGCCAAGCAGCTTGGTGAGAAGGTGACAACAGTTGGTGAGATGATTCGCAAATGGAAGAAACACAAAAGAACTGTCAATCTCCCTCGGCCTGGGGCTCCATGCAAGATCTCACCTCGTGGAGTTGCAATGATCATGAGAACGGTGAGGAATCAGCCCAGAACTACACGGGAGGATCTTGTTAATGATATCAAGGCAGCTGGGACCATAGTCAACAAGAAAAAAATTGGTGACACACTACGCCGTGAAGGACTGAAATCCTGCAGCGCCCGCAAGATCTCACTGCTCAAGAAAGCACATATACATGTCCGTCTTAAGTTTGCCAATGAACATCTGAATGATTCAGAGGACAACTGGGTGAAAGTGTTGTGGCCAGATGAGACCAAAATGGAGCTCTTTGGCATCAACTCAACTCGCCGTGTTTGGAGGAGGAGGAATGCTGCCTATGACCCCAAGAACACCATCCTCACCGTCAAACATGGAGGTGGAAACATTATGCTTTGGGGTGTTTTTCTGCTAAGAGGACAGGACAACTTCACCGCATCAAAGGGACGATGGACGGGCCATGCACCGTCAAATCTTGGGTGAGAACCTCCTTCCCTCAGCCAGGGCATTGAAAATGGGTCGTGGATGGGTATTCCAGCATGACAATGACCCAAAACACACGGCCAAGGCAACAAAGGAGTGGCTCAAGAAGAAGCACATTAAGGTCCTGGAGTGGCTTAGCTAGTCTCCAGACCTCAATCCCATAGAAAATCTGGGGAGGGAGCTGAAGGTTCGAGTTGCCAAACGTCAGCCTCGAAACCTTAATGACTTGGAGAAGATCTGCAAAGAGGAGTGGGACAAAATCCCTCATGAGATGTGTGCAAACCTGGTGGCAAACTACAAGAAACGTCTGACCTCTGTGATTGCCAACAAGGGTTTTGCCACCAAGTACTAAGTCATGTTTTGCAGAGTGGTCAAATACTTATTTCCCTCATTAAAATGCAAATCAATTTATAACATTTTTGACATGCGTTTTTCTGGATTTTGTTGTTGTCATTCTGTCTCTCACTGTTCAAATAAACATACCATTAAAATTATGACTGATCTTTTCTTTGTCAGTGGACAAACGTACAAAATCAGCAGGAGATCAAATACTTTTTTCCCTCACTGTATAATTGTCCAGGGGAGTGGTGTTGTGAGCAGTGCGATCGACTCACAGTTGGCAGGTTTGTGTGTTGAATCCTCCGTCGGCAGCCGTCTCAGCCCATCATCCCTCTGGGGCAGATAAAATTGGTACCGATTTGTGAGAAATCAACATTGAAGGGATGACGTTTTGAAACATCGCAATACAGCATTAATAGGCAGTGCGGGCGAGTGTACAGACGTACATAACGTGTGTTACACTTATCTGTGATATGCTGTATGCATTCATACGCAAAAAAACTTATTACAATTTTTTTTCCTGTCTACCGACATAAAATTATGATGTAACACACGCTGCATTGGCAGTGGCGCACCAGCACGAACATCGAAAAACGCAACACGTTCGTCAACAACACCGCGGCTTTAAAATGAAAAATCCACAATTACACAGCGACGCGTCAAGAGACCACCTTTGTGCTTAATTGGCGTAGCGTCTCTATGTTCTACGAAGAACGGTCCCCTACCCGAAAACGTCAACTGCTATGCGCGCCTCGTTTTGTGAGGCTACAGCCGTTGATGAACGTGCGTCTATCCACCGCTGGGTAAATGCCCCCGCACGGCTTTGCCGGTCACGGGGATTGTTGCACCATACTTCACCGAGCCGTTCAGCGTGGGTCAGGAAAGGGTTGGGGCTGGGATGGGGGGGGGGAGGAAGTGGCATTTAATCGGGTCGGGTACCCTCTGTGATCCCGTGCTCACTACTTTTCGGTAGTCTGCATCGCCAGTAAGCTGCGGCTTATACCAAGACGTCATCTTTTTGGGTTTTAGAGCGTGTCTCCCTCTTAAATGCCCTGAGCAACTGAGCAAGTAGTAAAAAAAAATTCCACATTTCTATGGCGGGGGGCGGGGGGCGGGGGGCGGGGGGCGTTGCGGCAGTCAATCAAGCCACCGACTACTCTTCACTTCTCACAAAGTGGTGGCAAATTTATTGTGCCCGGGGGAGTCGGTGGGTGGGCCATGATGTGCACTGTCAATCTCTGACCAGCGACGTGCCGCGAGTCCCCCACCGTACACCGCCCCCCCCCCCCACCCCTCGTGGTGGCATCGTTGACAAATTGCCCCTGGGAGGAGGGCCGTGAAGAAGCTGCCCCCCCCCCCGTCTCCCTTTTTTGGTTGTTGTGCGGCGGTCGCGAGCACGCGCACAAACTGTCCATCTTTATTCGCCAACCAATGGACTCCCCCCGCCCGCTGATCTACGAGCACATTTCAGACGTCTCGGTAAATCCAATGCGCACCCCCACCCCCACTCCCCCCCATCGCTGGGCATGGATCGGACGATGCACCGGAGATTCCCAACCCTTTCCTTGCCGTGACACCCCCAGACCCGCACGATCGCTTGCCTGTCTCCCCCCCCCCCTTACCCCGTATGCGTGGCGAGTGTTTGCCGGGTTCTTTTCGGGATTCCTCACGCGCATCGATGATGCTTTGTCAAACGTCCACATTTGTTTTTGTCCATAAGCTCAGACCACATATTTCTAAATGAATAAACTATATAAATATATATTTTTTAACTTTGACCAGGTAAGGCCCCACTGAGCTACGTAGCTCTTTTTTTTCAGAAGCGACCTGGCCACAAATGATAGCCCAACGAAGTGGATTTTCACGTGGAAATTTGTAGCAGCCAAATAATCTAAATGCATTTTCTAAATGTGGAGGGGAAAAACCGGAGGACCCGGAGAAAAATTCCACGCGGGCACGGGGAGAGAGACACGAAAACGGGCGTCAGGATCAGAATCGAACCCACGATCTCCTGCACACCAGGCGAGGCAGGTAACATCTCACCACCGTGGCGTTCCGATAAATTTTTATTGATAAATTTAAATTTTTGATTTAAAGCTTTCGTGACTGCAGTAATTCATATTCTTAGCTCTTTCGGTAAAGTCACGTTGAAGGGAAAACAATAAAATAAGAAAATATATATATATAAAACAATAAAAATTCTCACGACGTTTCGACCATAACACAAACGGTCATCATCAGGTGTGAAATACCAACGGCAAGAAACATTTGAAAGAAGTTGTTTTTTCACACCTGATGATGACCGTTTGTGTTATGGTCGAAACGTCGTGAGAATTTTTATTGTTTTATATATATTTGATTATTTTATTGTTTTCCCTGCAACGTGACTTTACCGAAAGAGCTAAGAATATGATAAATTTCAATTTAGCGATACTACCCTGAGGTGGCACGGGAGTTTAGTGGTTCCAATTTAAGTACAGCGAATGATGGCGTCTTCAAATCATTCACTCTTATTGGCCGATTTAATACATTGGTGTGATTTACATTTTGCTACCTTAGGTGGTAGCCCATTTCTGCTCTGCCCCGTGGACTAAATGTAGCAGGACCCTCCTGACGAAGCATCCTGAGACTCATTATTGAGGCTCTCCTGGGTAAAGGGCATTATTATTATTATTATTCCAAATTATGCGGCGTCGTGAATCGCAACAGGCATTGTGCCTGCGACGCATGCACGCGCGTACGTTGAATTTCTTTCGCACCGTGCGCAGCCAACCGCGCTCATCGGAGGCGCGACCTCTCAACCTCCGACGTGCATGCAGCTCGTTTCACCGCGAATGTCGTTTTGCTCCAGACGGGAGAACAGATGAAGGAGTGCGACCGATTCACGCCCGGAGCACTGCCTGTGGCCTCACAATAACATTCAAATCGAGTCACGGTTATAATAGGGCATGTCAGTCATCAATCAATTCATTGATGACCTTTACGCCGTATTTCCTCGTTATTCGTAAGGGGATACGTCAGGGAGATGCTCGTGAATAGCAAATTTCGCCGGCTAATGATATTGGCCTACAGAAAACCTAGAATTTATTTTTTTTGCTAAAGAAGCACCGTGAATAGGTACATAAATAAGCTATTGAATACGTCAAATTATTCATAACACAATGCAAATTGGTGATAATAAACATAAAGGAAATAATAAAAAATATATATATTTAAGTATTAAATGATAGTTTATAAATGGACTTATCTTCATCTTATCACTTAATCTTATCACTTTATCTCTCCGCTTTATTTTTCTCCGCATCTCGATGCATTAGTCGTGTAGAGTCCCAGGTGCGATTGATGGAGAGTCAAAGTCGCGGAGAGCATGTTCGTGATGAGGTGAGCCGAGGTGAGCCGACTGAAATACAAGCCTGTTTCCCCTCGGGAGCACTATCCGTACGTACATCATAAATTACAGGCTCAACGCATCAACATGTCAACGATGTTGAAAGCAAATTAACACATTTTTTTATTGTTTTCATTTACCACCCTTGCTGTTTGACCATACTTTACCACGCTGTTCAGTGCTGGTTGGTAATTGGTTGGAGAGGCCCAAAACCGGTTCAGATATCACTCAGCACTGATGTTGTCCGTGCCCGCGAATCATTTCATAGCGCAGAGGCTCGCTGCTCATTGTTGTGAGTATCACTCATCTGCCTCCCGCTGTTGTTGAGAGCGAGTGCCTCCAACTACCCAGTAGCGTCCTTCACGAGCTTCCTACTCCGCAGAGGCCGATCTTCACACTGCAGGTACCAGTCATTTGCAAGTCTAAATCGGCTCCATATCTTTCTGCACCACATCATTCCACCTCTTCTCTGGCCAATGCCGCGCCCATTTATCTCCCCCTCTATCCGGCTAAACACAATACACACACACACACTATGACCTGGCACATAGCCAACCACGCAAAATGCAGATCACGCATTCGGCTGAAGTCTGTGCGATTTTCATCCTGCCACAACGTACGCAAATTTGCACCCCCCCCCCTCCCGTCCGCCCCCCCCCCCACCCCTCCTTTGTACGAGCGCAGGAGATCCCACGAAGCCCAGCGTGGCGTGGTCATTTATAAACTCGACGCGAGAGCAACTGGGACCCCTGGAACAAAGCGCCCCGCCGTGTTCGCATGCTCGCCACATTACCAGGGCCCTATCAGTCCGCGCCGCAAAGCATTCGAACGCGTCCGGGAGATGGTAATTTGTAAGAGCCTGCTGGATTTTAGTTGCAGTTTTTATTTTTTGATATCTCTCAAGATGAGAACGGCCACGGAGTTTTCAACGTAGGCGGGCCCTCCCCCCCACTCCCCCCCCCCCCCGAAATCAATGCAGGTAGCTTGGCAACTGGTGGCGATTTTCCAGATTTATTTTCCCCTGCGGCGCCTGTTTCAAGTTAGATACCGCGCCTCGCTTGTTTGCCGTAACCTTTCCATCATGGGCTTGCATTTAAGTGGCCACCCCCTTCAACAACAAAAAAATCACGTGATGCCCACAAGGACAAATATCCCCCCCCGATGTAGCCTAAACAAACTTTTGGGGCAAATGCTGTTAGCGACCACCCTATAAAGGCCGGCGTGGCACATGGAGAACTGGATAGCCAGTACCACGCCCGGCCGCCTTTTATCTCCCCAGTGGCAATGCTTACACGCCACACCCGGTACTCATTTGAGGCCGAGTTGACCTAGGTGATGCTCAGGACCGGTTCAGATGATCGCCACTGGCATTGGCCTTGAGTGGGTTTCGAAACTCGGGTCGTCGGGTTCGCAGCGCTAACCGCTACGCTACTGCTACCCACAAAGACACATGCACGCACGTACACACACACACAAGCAAAGATGTGGCTGGCATCACACCTGGCCACATTATTGTCTGCCCACTGCTGATATTTACAAACCGCAACGGATACTAATTCAAGGCAGTCAGCCCAGCCTAAGCAGAGGTTTAAGACCGGTTCAGATGTCACTCATGACTGGTGAGCGATATTTAGGTTGGTAAAGCAGGTGGGTTAACCACACATACACACAACAAATTAAAACACACATACACACCACATACACACGCACGCGCTACGTCTCATGGACATAACCATATAAAACTCCTTTAATTTGATGAGTGCCATTTGCAGTCCGAAAGCTGTTTGATGATGCTGCGTTGGCAGTAGTGGACACGTACAAACAATCATTAAAAAAAACTCCACACATTCGTCAATAGCAATTTATTAAGAGCCTTTATTGTGGACACGAACACTGTCTCTAAGTACAGCTCAGTCCTCTCTTCAAGCGTCCCCTCCCCTTGTGGTTCCCCGTTTATATCCCTCGATCCCTCCTTTCTCGAAGATTCCCTAACGTGCTTTCCAGAGCCAATCCTCGCCCCATCATCTCTAACGGATCTCAACCGCTCTCCTGTCAGTCAACCTTCGTTTCCCACCCTTTGCGTTTGTATCTTTCCTCCAATCACCTTCAATTCTCTGTCTTTAGCCAATCCCCTTCCAGGCCTCTCTGTTCCCCACCCCCGCCCCCCCCCCCCCATTGTCCGTTATCCACCCCACGTGGTCTCTCCCAAATTTGGGGCACCAATCAGAGGCCTCGTATCTGTTCCTGACTGCACGCACAGCATACGCACATTGTGAGAGGTAAGTCGTCCGTTGTGTTTTGGTCCTTACAATCGGACATCATGAAGATCATTTTAACAATCTCATGGTCATCAATTCTCACACTGGGATCAACTCAGTCTATCAGCCCTCTGGCGATTTTCTGATGGAGAGGCTGCAATGTATAACGCCACATCAAGGGCTGCCAACAGAGGTGACTGCTGCTCGACGCTTCTTCGAGAAGGAAAATAATTACTTTTTCAAAGGAAGGTTACATAGGCATTAGCACGGTAGGCTATGTACGGTGGGAAGGAAGTCCAACATACGTGCACACGTATACAAAACTTTAACAGTTCGAACAATAACTCGGCTGGACCCGTTCTGATAGCGAGCACCTATTAAAGCTGTTTCGATAGATCGCAGATGCATTCACCTACGGCCTTCCCAGCGGTGGTGAGATGTCAACTACCTCGCCTAGTATACAGGAGGTCGTGGGTTCAATCCCGACCCTGACGCCTGCAGCTGTATATTTGGAGTTTGCCCATTATCCCCGTGGTCGCGTGGGTTGCTCTCAGGGTTCTCCAGTTTTCCCTTCCACGTTTAGAATCAACATCACTGCGTTTGCAGTATTTGGCTGCTATAAACTGTCAACGTGATGATACGCCACTTCGTTGAGCTATAATTTGTGGTAGCCAGGTGGCTTCTGAAAAAAAGAGCCGTGTAAAGCTCAGTGGGGACCTTACCTGGTTAAAAGAAAAATAGTCCTATGGTTTAGATTTGGGGCAGCACGAAATTACGTGGTGCACAGCGAGGAGTTCGTAGCCGCAGCTGTGCTCAGGGGAAAAGTCTTTGGCTTTCAACTCGTGTACCACCGCGTGCGAGCCATTTATTCATTTGCGTTCGGCCTCGAAGGAGTCGGTGCGTTTCCTCCACTCAGACCAGCGTGAGCGAGGCTGTCGCGTTCCTTTTGTTATGAATAATGTCGCGTTCCTCTCTGTTGGCGGGCCCGTCCCCCCTCCCGCGATTCAGGGGTGAAAATTTCGAGTTTTAGGGACAAAAAACGTTCGACTGGGACCAGGGAGACGTCTGGTGAATTTCCACGAAGCGGGGTACTAGCCGCTACGTGGTTACTAAACCACGTGCTGCGCCACGTGCAATCAGGAAAATGCATCTGGAGAGATGCGCGGCTGGAACGACACTGTGTCACAAAAGGAGTAACGCGTGGATCGGAGAAAAAACAGGCGGGTTTGAGATAATTGTATTGAATGTTAGGAAAAGTAAGCGGCCTCAGGCAGGACACGCTCCTCAAAGGACGTCGAAACGAATGATGCATTTTGTTGTCCTTCCCCCGCACCTCCGATTATCACGGTCGGCTACATACAGTGCAAAAGAAGTTCAACATGCATACGTGCAAAGGATGGAACACGCCCAAGAAGATACCGACCATGGAGATGGAGTGATGAGATCAGCACGTATGCAAAGGATGAAAGGATTGTTGCATCGCGAGACTGAGAGATAGATGTCTATGGCTCCCGGAGGCCTTCATCCAGAGATGGATGGTGCGTGGCTGATGATGATGATGACGACGACACAATGGCACTTGTTACATTGATCCCCAGTTGATTATCCTCATCAGCATTGGAACTCAGGTTGCCCTATCAGTTCCATTTTTAAATACCCACCAGTATAAATGTGGAACGGCACTGTTAAGTTGATCGGTCTGGTGGGATGAGGTGGGTTGATCTCAACCTCTCGTCTGAGATGTCTAGTCGTATATTAAACTTCTTTTGCACCGTACGTGCGGGGTAGGGACACGAAAATAAAGACAAAAAAGCATTTCTAAAGAAATGAGTTTTCAGAACGAGATTTAAAACTGCATAGCTGGTCAATGTGAAAGAGCAGAGCAAATATCTCTCCGAGAGATCACGAGATGCCTCTCTAGTGCAGGCCCCTTCTGCCAGCAGTGGCGTGAGTGAACCCAGCAAGCAATTGCAGGGCCACACCGCTGCCACTCAATTGATAAACGAGGGCAAACGCGTCACGTGGTGGCATCGGCCATCTTGCGGTTTGTTCGCTCTCGCGAGCTGATTGGCCCAAACTCAATTTTACTCTTTTAACTTTCTTCATTTTGTTTTTCCAGGTAAGGCGCACTGAGAGCTATGTGGCTCTTTTTCAGAAAGCAACCTGGCCACAAAACGATAGCTTACCGAAGTGGCTGATCGTCGTGTGGAAATTATTTGCAGCCAAATATTCGAAAACGCACGTTGATTCTAAGCATGGAGGGAGTAAACTGGAGGAACCGGAGAGGATGTCACGCAATCACGGGGAGAGAGACATGCAAACTCCAAATATACAGGCGTCAGTGTCGGGATAATGCATGTCGGGTATGCCAGCTGAGGTAGTTAACATCGCACCACCACGGCACCCCAATAAATTCTGCTTTACCAGTCATCATTTAACAACAGTAATGTGAACCGGCGTTACGGTCGGGATCGAACCCATAACCTCCCTTATACCAGGTGAGGTAGTTGATATATCGCCACCACAGTGTCCCAATCGATTCTGGTTCACCAATTATCGCTTTTAATAACCCTAATGTTAACTTGCAAAACGTCCACTTGCGAGTCGCATCCTCCCACCACAGGGACACCTGTGTGTATGCTGAACTTCTGTCGCGCCGTACCTAGACAACCACGCCGGCCGTGCGATTGAAGCCCACGTGGGTGGAAGCGCACAGAATGCAGCATGGCCGAGCGCCGTGCAAAAAGTCCCAATGCGGAAATTCACCCATGGGACAATTTGAAATTCACTCCAGCCGCAACAACGAAGGAAAGTGTGGCGACTGACACAGATCACTGTGTTCTATTGAGAGTTCACACAAATGTGAAGACTCTTCAGAAATCCCCCTAAGCTTTTTGCCCCAGGGCATTTTCATGGACGTTGAACCGAATTCAATGATTTCAGATAACAATAGCACCGAGAGAGAGAGACTGCGGCACAGAGTACAGTGGTGTGATCTTCAAAATGTCAGTGTTAGGATTTTACATAGGACACGGGCTTCCAAAAAAACCTCCTTTATTTTGTTTGTTTTCAAAATAGGTAACGCTAAGGCAGTTTGCGATAATACAATGTGGTGCAGTGGTCGGAATTAAATTCTCTTTTAACTCTGCTCATTGTCGCCATCACCATAATACTATTGCCATGTATATCGCGCTTTTCATCAAGGATTTCAAAGCGCTGTAGATGACACAGCAGCAGCAATGAACTTAACGTTTAATAAGCGGAGGCATATAAAAAAGGTTTCAAGACGTATTTAAAAAAAAATACCACAGACTCAGAGATCCCTCTGATATCTCTTGGAAGATCGTTACATAGCCTGGGGGCTACACGGGAAAAGTCTCGATCACCCATAGACTCCAGCCTCGACTTGGGAATGCAGAGAAGATCTGCATCCCCAGATCTTAGAGACCTTCAGGGGACATATGGGTGCAGCATGTCAATGACGTAGGCTGGGACAAGATGGTTCACTGCTTTGTAAGTCAACAATATGATTATAAAACTGTACTCTATGTGAAACTGTAAACCAGTGCAGGGAGGCCAACACGGGCGTAATACGATGTGAAAAATGTGTTCTGGTTAACACCCTTGCAGCAGCATTCTGAACATGCTGCAAATTGATCGTACGGATTTGATTTAGTGAGTACCAATTTGCAGAGGGAACACTCGAAGGTGCCAGGGGGAAAAGATAGACCGCAACTCGACTGGGCATCCAACATCAAATGCTGGGTGGGATGGCAGCCCTCTCAGTTGAATGACGCACCAACAGATGTAAATAAGTGGCAAGAAAGAGCAAGGAGATATCATGGTAAGGAATGGTCAGGACCCAAAGACCCAAGAGGCCAAGACAACAAATAATCTTCTTGGTTCTTTCGGTAAAGTCACCACGTAGAATGAGAATAAAACAATAAAACAAAATAAGACAAAATTCTCACGACGTTTCGGTCACAACACAAGTGGCCTTCTTCAGGTGAAGAAACAGGTCTGTCCAGGAGACAGGGCTTGAATGGACGCTGTCACGCAAAGCTCTGTCTCCTGGATAGACCTGTTTCTTCACCTGAAGAAGGCCACTTGTGTTGTGACCGAAACGTCGTTAGAATTTTATTGTCTTATTTTGTTTTATTGTTTTATTCTCATTCTACGTGGTGACTTTACCGAAAGAACCAAGAAGATGAATCCTTGCAGTCACGAAAGCTTTAAATCGAAATTTAGCAACAAATAATACTAAGAAAAAGAACGTCATGGCAAGTCCACACTGCTTGTCCTATGGAGGGACCTGACCCAGTCTTAGGAATGTGGAATTTCCACCACCGGCTCACGGCTGCACGAAGGAGATGAGCAAAGCGCCTCAGCGCTCACTGGAGCGGGATATAATTTTGACCTGACGACGCGTCGGACGATACAAGATCCACGATAATTGTACCCGCCGTGCATTTTTCAGATGTCGCCATGTCGTGATTACCATTGATCCTATTTTCTTTAAAAAAAAAAAATGTGGACTTTCCATTTGCTGGCTCGAGGCTATAAACGGATATGAGCGCTGCCTAAGGTTTGTCAATAACCGTTTTGGCCAACGGCATGGCGCAGCATCAACGGGTTTTCTTAATAACCAGGTGAGAACCTTGGCGCAATGGTTGTCGCCGCCAATTATTTAGAAGGCCGCGAAGTCCTCTTCATTGCATCCTCTTCTATTAGGTTTCTCTGTAATGCCCCAGTAACTCGTTTTCATCGGTTGCCGCAATGATCATTTCGTCAGAAAAAAAAAGACGCAAGACGGCCAATGCCCACCCGATTTGCGCTCACGACTCTTTATTTCGCCTGGCTCGGAAGGGAGCTTTTCAATTTCCCGTTGAACGTATCTTTATTTTCTCGACCGAACTTTCGTCCAGGAAGACGCGATCATAAATAACGACGCGTAAAGTATTTTTCTTTCCACTGCCCTTTGCTTTAACAAAAGGTGTTGAAGGGAAAAATCAATATCTTCTTTATACCAACCAGCAAATCAAATTCATGAGTTCAGCTTGTTGGTAGAATTTGAAATGACACTTGAATTGATGCGGGCGCCACGGTGGCGAGATGTTAACTACCTCGCCTGGTATGCAGGAGATCGTGGGTTCGATCCCGACTGACCACGACGCCTGCAATATATTTGGAGTTTGCGTCTCTCTCTCTCTACCTATGGACGCGTGGATTTTTCTCGGGATCCTCCGGTGTTTCCCTCCACATTTAGAATCAACATCACGTGCTTTAGCTGCCTGTTGGCTGCTATGCATGTCATCATGACGAGCCGATTTTGTTGAGCTGTCATTTGTGACCAGGTACGCTTCTGAAAAAGAAAGATTCTCATGGCTCAGTGGGCCCCTTACCTAGCAAAATTAAATCGAAACAGTTGAGTCGATTTTAAAGACGTCGAGAGAATGAAAGGTAGCCGATGGGTCAAGAACAGAGGTGGAGTGGCGTCTGAGAGGACGTCCACTTGGGGAAGAAGGAGCAACGACGTTCGAGGTTTATTGTTAGATCGCAATGACTTTGGGGTGTAGATTGATCATGGCGGCTGATGATAACAATGATACGTGACCTGTCCAAATGAACGATATATACAGTATATACATATACCGTTGGCAAGGATACTTAAAAAATATATTACACCTGAAGGATAAAAAAAAAACTGAAATCGGAGAAAAGTTTTGACATTTTTTTGAGCAACGACCCATTGGCGAAGGGATGCACTTTGTGCAATGGCTTAAGGGAATTGCCATTTTAAAGGGCACGTCTTAGGGGTAGGGAAACAATATTGAATGACCAACAAAAATTGCAATGATAAACAACTGTCTACATTCAAAATTAAACTTGTCACCTTCAATTCCATATTTCCACATAAAAAAGTCCATATCTCCACGTAAAATGCTATATCTCCAACATAAAATTCCATATTTCCAAATAAAATGCCATATCAATTCCATATCTTCACATAAAATGGCATACGTATTGAGGGGCTATCAGGCTTTTTGACCTTCCAGACATTAACAGCAAACATTCCAGACTCAGACTATCAGTTGGTGAGGCCCACTGAACTAAGAAGGATGACCACAGCCCGAATTGTTGAAACACATAAGTATGGTTTTGCCCTTCCGGGGCTCATCAGTAATCAGGTTTGCTTAACAAATAGAATAGGATCGGTCGACTAAAATATACCGGTGCCTAGAGAATGTTTTTAATCAGTGTATATTACCTGATATGACATATGGATCAAAATTCAGGGACATGGAATTTGGGGCCTGTGGCATATAGCAATGTCTAAAATGTATTGAGCTAAACATTCACGTAGGATCATCAGTTTTGATTTGCCCAACACTGACTAAAATTGAATTTTCATCACTGGGCAGCCACTCACCATTGCATTAACCATAAATACACTCCATCTGCTTCACAGTGGACCGTAAGGGCGCCACGGTGGAGATATGTTAACTACCTGGTATACAGGAGGTCGTGGGTTCGATCCCGACCTTGATGCGTGTATATTTGGAATTTGCATTTTCTCCCCGTGGTTGGATGAATTTTCTCCAAGCCCTTCACTTTTTTCCCTCCACATTTATAATCAGCACGCGCTTAAAGTATTTGACTGCTGTACATTTCCACAAGATAAGCCACTTCGTTGAGCTAGCATATGTGGCCATGTCGCTCCTGAAACAGAGCTATATAGCTCAGTGGGCTTTACCTGGTAAAATACAAAAAAATACATCATTCGAAACGAGTAGGCCATCGCGTGCCTGCGTCACGTGGCTCACTTGCCAAGTTGTAAATTGCCCGCAAATGGATCTGAGATGTTTCGTTATAATAATAGGGGTTTCCCCCTGTTTTCTGGCAACAAACCTGAAACCTTTTTACAAGGAATCATGTGTGCATTAACCACAATACTTGTGGTCAAAATGCAAACAAAAAACACTCTAATAATAATATAAAAACGGGAAAAACTCTATAATTATATGTTGGTACTGGCAGAGGAGGTTTAATGATGTAGATGCTTACCCCGAGCCCTCATTGCTTTGATAGTGCATTGTCTTTAAGCTGTACGCCTTTTGGCGTCCTCTAGTCTAGCTCCAATTGAGACGAGGCTCAAAAGAAAGCCGTCTCTGGTGTGGACCAATCAGCTTCAAGGACAATGCATATATTATCAGTGTGTTTTTTGTTTGCATTTTGACCACAAGTATTGTGGTTCATGCAGATATGATTCCTTGTAAAAAGGTTTCAGGTTTGTTGCCAGAATAAAGGGGAAAAAACCCTATTATATTTTGGTACTGGCAAAGGAGGTCTAATGATGTTTCGTTATATTATGGCGCAATATTTATAAAAGTTTCATCGTGAATGAAAAAGGATCAAAAGCTGAAAAACGAACACACACATCAGCATGAAATCTAAAACATAGCTACACTACCTGCAGCCGACAAGATTCTTGACTCAATTAGAATTCAGCGGATATACCTGAGGCTCAGCGAGTTCGAGCTGATATTCTATAATGAGATGGAGCTTCTGTTATAAAGATAAAGCAAAGAAAGAATACATTTAAAAAGGGGGAAGCCAATCATCGCTGTTGAAGCTGGGTGTGCAGGAAGGCCATTGGCACCGACCAGGATGACATTAGCCAAATGTTCCGATGTGAAATCTCTTTCGCTGCATGTCAATAATAAAAAAAAACACTGGGGCTGCATTGGCAGTGGAGTATGAGCGCAGATCGAAAGCGCTCCTCCACCTACCCAGTAAGACCGCCTCGCCAACAGAACCATGCACAAGCAGACCCAACGTTCCTTTTCTAGAGTAATCAAAGGGCAAATAGAACAATTCTAACATGCAGGAGGTCGTGGGTTCGATCCCGACCCTGACGACGCCTGCTGCTCTATATTTGGAGTTTGCGTGTCTCTCTCTCTCATCATTATCACGGTGACTTGGAGATGTTAACTACCTCGCCTGGTATACAGGAGGTCGTGGGTTCGATCCCGACCCTGACGCCTGCTGTATATTTGGAGTTTGCGTGTCTCTCTCTCTCTCTCTCATCATTATCACGGTGACTAGGAGATGTTAACTACCTCGCCTGGTATACAGGAGGTCGTGGGTTCGATCCCGACCCTGACGCCTGCTGCTGTATATTTAGCGTTTAGGCGCGCCTCTCTTCCCGTGGTCGCGTGGATTTTTTTAATCCGGGTCCTCCGGTTTTTCCATTCAGATTTAGAATCAACGTGCGGTTACAGTATTCGCTTGCAATACATTTCCACGTGATAATAAGCCACTTCTTTGAGCTGTCATTTGTGGGCAGGTCGCTTTTGAAAAAGAGACATACAGCTCAGTGGGCATCCCCCGGTAAAAAAAAAGTTTAGATCAGCACGATTATTAGAGGGAAAACACAGACCCCCCATGATTGCTTGTTTATGCCCTGCTGGTGGAAGGGTCACCACTAGACGAAGCTCTTGAGAGCCCATCTGAAGGATATTTTTACTTCCTCTTCGAGGCTGGCCAGGTTTATTGGAAGTGGTGGGAGTAAACGCATTTTTCCCAAACGCAGGAGACCTACCGATCGACTAAATGTGGTGCACCCACTAAGGCTGCTGGGTGGACAGAGGCCAGTGGGATTAAAACAACAACAAAAAAACGTGCACAATAGTTTTCGCCACCCATAAATAGAGATTATTAGCTGGGTTTAGATCGCGTAAATATGAATGTGTCGCAGCCAATTAGCAAGGTTTGTCACGTAAACAAAACGTGCCGATTAGTGGCTAGTTCAGCACGCCGGTGTGCTGGAGAGTAAACCCACGACATTAACAATTCGAGTGCGACGTCTCGCCTCGTCAGGCAGCAGCCAGATTTGGTCGCGAAAGCCCTTCGTGTGGTGAACTGATTTTTAGCCGCCGAGGGAGATGGGATGGGATCGGTGGCCTCCTGTCTGGAGCGGAAGTCAAACGTGCTGACCGTTAACACCACATGCTGTTTCTTTTTTTTTTACTTACCTAATTTTTAAAATGTGTAGTGAAAAAGAACGTTCAATAAATGTATTTGAAACAAAAAAAAAGTTTGGAGGATATATGGATGAGTCAATTAAATTTACGAGCGAGCTGTTCTCGCTTCCAGCGATTCGCATTTTTTCCCCCCGTGGAGGATAAATGTCTTCACAGCGACGAGAGATGAATGAATTTGGGAGTCGGTGTTGAGAATGGAAGGATGGAACAAGTAGATTGATGAAGGGTTAACAAAAAAAATAAACTCACAAGTCAATATCTGGCCTCTTAAAATGCACACGGAACCCAGAGGCTGAGACAGATCGTCTGCCACCGTGGCAAAACGACACGATTTTTTTTCGTGTTTAACTTCCATCCCTGAAACACGTAAATAAATAAATATCTAACTGTGTCTCGTGATATATACATTCATGTATTTTGATATTTTTCTGACCCGCAAACTTGCACGGAAATAAGTGCAACTTGCCCCGGCTTAATTTTTTATGAATTTCCTTTTCAGACGGCAACTCTTTTCCTTCTCTTTGTCCATTTGCTTGCGGCCCTTTATATTTATTTTGTCAAGCATTGTTAATTTAAGGGAGGCTGCCGTGCTGTGATGGTCAGCAGCTCACTGAACTTGCAAAACCTGGAGGCCGCAGGCTCCGTTTCTCGAATCCTACCCTCTGATACCTGTTGAGCAGCATTTAGGAGTTACTCCAGATGCGATGCAGAGGTCACCGTTGTAGTTGGGATGCGCTGCGTTAGTTTAGAAGGCTTAAATGTGTAAAGATAAAGCCAGCGCTGCCTTGTAGTTTAAGTCATGGGTGCAAAAACGCATTATTATACTATTTGGCTCTTTCGGTAAAGTCACGTAGGTAGAAAAATAATAAATCACGACGTTTCGATCGCAACGCAAGCGACCGTCATCAGGTGCGACAACCACCGAAAGAACCAAATAGTATGCATTCCTGCAGTCACGAAAGCTTCAAATCTAACGCATTATTGTAATTAGATCACCGAGGGCAGGCACTAGCAACTCTGCACAATATCACCATATGTAGCGGCGAGAGGCGGCAACAGCGGCTTGGGGAGACGGCCCTTCATCCAGCAGTGGATTGATCATGTACAATATGTTTAACTTCTTTCGCATCGTACGTAGCCAACCTGTGCTAATCGAAGGTGCGGGGGAGGGGGGGTGGGGAGGACAGCAAACTAAACACAACAACAACAAGCAGTTCTAAAGACGTGGGTTTGTCAAACTAGATTATTTAAAAGTGCACAGCTCCAGTGGCTTCCAAGATATCGGAGGGAGGAGCGTTCCAGACGGCCGCAGGAGCGCATCTGAAAGCGCCGCGCGATGCGGTGACCGTCTTTGTTCGATGGTGCGCGAGGGTGAGCGGAGTTCGCGTGGGGCTGACTGAGGATGAACAAAAAATGCCACGGGGATAAATAAGTCCAGAATATTTGTTGGTCGAGCGATGGAATTATATTCAGCTTAAGGGCTCTACGACCACTAACCTCCACCCACCCATCCCCCCCCCACCCCCGCCCGCCCTCCGCACCAACGCTCCCCGCTTCAACCGCCAATACATTATCCAAATCCGATTTATCACGCGGGGATGTGATTGCGTTATTTAAGACAAGCGTTGAAGAAAATCAACGACGAGCGCACGCAATGTGCAGCGGACTTCATACCGGGAACGGGGCGACCTGGGTCGCTCCGAAGTGGTGCGAGCGGCTCGCAGTGGGAAGGCAGTAAGTTCGAATCGTGGTTGTGGGCGCGGGGGAGATTGACTCAGCTCATCATCCTGTCCGAATCGCTCGAACGAGTGCCGCTTTTTGGGGGGAAGTCGAGAGTGGTTGTACAATGGTTAGACTCGCCACGGTCACCCCCGCCGCCACTGCCTTAGGAACATGGAATTACCACCGCTGACTCACGGCTGTGAAGAGGCGTTGAGCTTCAATAACTCAGTGGTCATTTGAGCAGGAATTCCCTTTCGACTGCGCATCGCATGATTGCAATGCATCTAAATAAAACAACAATCTCACACCGTAGGTAATCGCGAAGAGATGCAAAGTAATTCATTGCAGCTTTCATTGTTGTTATAATTATTGCTACTGTTATTGATCTTGCCACTGTTGTCGCGTGCCGGACCCTTTTTCAATATCCTTCTGGTTGATCAGACACTCCATCAAGCCGGTGTCACGAGGTTACAGGGATGTGGGTTTGTGGCATCACATTTGACAGTTCTAAAAAAAAACACAAAATCAACACAAAGCAGGTGAAAATGGAATTGCCGAGTCCGCCGAGAGGCTTGGGACGATGTTCTCGCCGTCACGATTTTTAAACATAAAAAAAAAAAATTGTTCGAGCCAAAAATTCATTTCCGTTCCCGCTCCCGCTCGCTCGCGGGCGAAGTGGCCTTTGGGTCAGAACTCTTGCCTGGTCCGGGGCCCGGTTTGCACGGGGGTCATCGGTTAGCTTCCCTCTCCGACAGACCGGCCCATTCCTTGTCAGGAAATCGCCAACACGTTGCATCTTTTTCTCTCTCTCTTTTGTTTTCTTTCTCTCGAAACGGTCGCTCTGAGCCGAGGCACCAGGCGGTGGAACAGCGCCGAGCGGCCAGCAGGAAACAGCGCGGCTTGGACACATCCACGCGCATTCAGGAGCAAACAAAGAGAAACCCAAAGATCCCCCCCATGTATAATAAACAGACTGTTGGGGCGAGTGTTTGTCAGCGAGCAGCACTTATGACGGCCGGCACGGCACACGAGGGGGTGGGGTGGCCGACACCACGCCCGGCCGCCTTTGTCTCCCCAGCGGCGATGTTTTTTTCACATCGCCCCGGGTACTCATTTGAGGCCGAGTCGACCTAGGGGAGGCCCAGGACCGGTTTATATATGTTCGTCACTGGTTGTTGGCCGTGAGCGGGACTCAAACTCGGGTCCCCGGGTTCGTTGCGCAGCGTAGCGCTAACCGCTGCACGCGCACGCTCACGTGCGCACGCACGTGACACAGCAGCAACAGCAGCAGCAGCAGCGTCTCACACTCTGCAATCATCGCTGTCTGCGGACACCGGCGTTTAATCCTTCACGTCGCCGGAAAGAGACCAAGGCCAATTTGGGGAGGACCTGCAGCCTCCCATCATAATGTCCATTCCACACAACCTCGACAGCCAATTGCTTCTCGCGTAGGATCACAATCAATGGCCATGTCTGGGGATTGATTTGATTGGAATGCAGTGGCAGTGATTATAGCAGGAATGTCCCTCACTGCTCAGTGTTTTATCTGAGAGCCAAACACCTTGTGCTTTTTCCATCATCATCATCACCACCACCACCATCACTCTCGAGCACTCGACTAATCAAGGTTATTGATTACCCTGGGGGTTTCTCCTCTTTGCAGGCCGTGCACAATGAAAATAAATCCACAGGTGGATAGGTTTTGTCTGTGAACGGGTCAAAGGATTTGATCCATTAGCCAGATAATAACCGGCTGGGCGGCGGCTCAGCGCTAGAATGAGCGGATTGTAAGCGGAAGGTTGCGAATTCGAGTTGGGGGGTGGGGTGAGTGAGCGGGTGGGCGGTGTTGGGGGGGGAGATTGACTCAGCCCATCATCCCTCCAGGGAGAATTGAAATGAGCACAACCTTGTGGGGAAGTCAACGGTGGTTGCCCTATGGTCTGGCCAATTGTTGAGAGCAACGGTGCACACCACGCACAGCGTGGCCGCGTGAACCCTCCCTCCTCCTTACCTGCCTTCAAGTCGTTTGTAAGCACACCTTCCGTTTCGCGTGCTGTCATTTCAATAAAGATGCCTGCTGGACACTCTTAAAGCAAATACCAGTGCAGGGGGCACATCTATCACGTCTCATTACCGGGCGGCACGAGATAGCGTTGCCATTTTAATTCCTTCGCTAAGAGCCATCGGCCATTGCGGGACGGTTCAAGGCGCCATCAATTCGTCAGACGGAACACAACTGATGAAAGCGTTCGATCATAGCACGCGCACCTTGGCGTGAGCGAAGGGGTTGAAGCCAGAGGAGCACCGTTGGCGTTCTTGGTTTTGCGCGCAAAGCGGAACAGAGGAACACAACGCCTGCGCTTAACAACCGCTAATAGCAGAATGGAAAGAGCTGCAGTGCCGAATAAATGAAGCCGGGGTGGGGGGGGGGGGGGGCAGAAAGAGGGAGCATTATTCTGTCGGAGGTCAAAAGGCAAAAGTCACGTTTTAAATATTGCACAGATCATCTGACGCTTGTCCGTTAAGAAAGGCGCCCGTGGATCGAGAGGGTTGGTGGCCAGCGGTTGAGGCTATTTTTTCTAAACTATTGAATTTATACTTGACCAGGTAAGGACCACTGACCTGCTACACAGCAACTTTTTTTCAGAAACGATCTGGCTTTCGCAAATGATCGCTCAACGAAGTGGGCTTATTGCGTGGAAACGTAGTGTGGAGGGAAAAAAAAACGGAGGACCTGGAGAACAAATCCACGCGACCACGGGGAGAGAGAGACACGCAAATCCCAAATATACAGCAGCAGGCGTCAGGGTCGAGATCGAACCCACGACCTCCTGTACACCAGGCGAGGTAGTTAACATCTCCTAGCCACCGTGGTGATGAGAGAGAGAGAGAGACACCGCAAACTCCAAATATACAGCAGCAGGCGTTAGGGTCGAGATCGAACCCACGACCTCCTGTACACCAAGCGAGGTAGTTAACATCTCCTAGCCACCGTGGTGATGATGAGAGACAGAGAGAGACACGGAAACCCCAAATATGCAGCAGGCGTCAGGGTCGAGATCGAACCCACGACCTCCCGTATACCAGGCGAGGTAGTTAACATCTCATAGTCACCGTGGTGATAATGAGAGAGAGACATGCAGACTCCAAATATACAGCAGCAGGCGTCAGCGTCGGGATCGAACCCATGGACCTCCTGTATACCAGGCGAGGTAGTTAACATCTCCTAGCCACCGTGGTGCTCAGCGACACTGACAGAGGAGAGGCAGCCGAAGAAATGAGCGCTTCCCCTCAGGAGATCCTCCAGGAAGGTGGAGCGATTACATCGGCGGGCGTGCGGGAGCCACATGGGTTCTTGCATTGCAGGACCCTTGGCAGGTGGTGATGGTTTCGGGAGACCTTTACCAAGCAGGAAATAGATCATGGCTGATGATAACGATGTTGGTGGTGGTGGTGGAGTGTTTGGTTAATGCTAACGTTGGTGTCGATTTGATATTAAAGACAGAAATTATGGCGTTAGCTTGAGGGAGGCCTTCATCCAACAGTGGAAAGATCATATCTGCTGCTGCTGATAATGATGTTAAACAACCACAATGCATCTTACGACGCTGAAGGACGTCTCGCTGGGCCAACCTGCTGCAGGGAATTTCTCTCTCGCTATCAATTTCAATTCGATGGCCTCAACTCCACCCGTTGCCAGTCGCCGTCTCTTTTTGCAGCGGAGAAGCACTCACTTGGGAAGCATCGCTGTGCTGGGATTCACACTTTGTGCGGCGATATTGAATTTTGAGGTTTGGGCTCTGACAGGTTATTTTGGCTAAGCCATCGAACAAAGACGGGCACCGCACCGCGCGGTTGCAGATGCGCTGCTTCTGCGCCCGTCTGGAACGCTCCTCCTTCCGATATTAGGAAGCCACTTGAGCTATGCATTTTTCAAATCATCATCTAGATTTCAAACTAATTTCTTCAGATCTCCTTTTTGTATTTAGTTTGTTGTCCTTCTCCTGCACCCCCGATGAGCACGGCTGGCCACGTACGGTGCGAAAGAAGTTCAACGTACGGTACAATCATGTCTGTTACTCGTCATCGTTGTGTCACAGCGTCACGCTGTAACCGAGAGTCACCATTTTTTCGAAGAATCGTCCGATAATAAAAAGAAAGTAACCCAACAAGCTTCTTGATGACGGCGGGTGCCGATGATGGTTTGTTCGTGACGATCGACGAATGTGTCGCTATGAATGTATGAAAAAAAAGAAGTATCCTCGTTTGCAACGATTGTATTCGTGTAATCACACGCACGATTGTGTGTGTGTGTGTGCATTACACGCAATGTGTTGCACGTTTGTGTGTAATTGCACGCAATTGTGTCATTGTGTTTCCGCCCAATTTCTACGCTTCCTTGATTACATTTTCTCAACGGAGGAAAACAAAGACCGCCAAAATACAAAAGCCAAAGATCCACCGCGTATCCATGAACAGGCTGTTTGGATAAGTGCTGTTAGCGAGTGCCTATTAAGGCCGACGGGGCGTACGAAGGGGTGGGTGGCCAGCACCACGCCCGGCCGCCTTTGTCTCCCGAGTGGGGATGTTTACACACTGCACCGGGTACTCATTTGAGGCTTAGTCGACCTAGAGGAGGCCCCGGACAGGTTCACATAATCGTCACTGCTGTTGACCGTGATCGGGAATCGAACCCGGGTCGCTGGGTTTGTAAGCGCAACTACACACACCGCCATCAGCCCCAACCTCCATGCAAGACAAAGGTCCCCCGTATAGCCTTAACAGACTTTAGGGGCAAGTGCTGTTAGCGAGTAGCACCTGTGAAGGCCGGCACGGCACACGAGGGGGTGGGTGGCCAACACCACGCCTGACCGCCTTGTCTCCCCAGTGGCGATGTTTACTACACACCGCACCGGGGTACTCATTTGAGTCCGAGTCGACCTAGTGGAGGCTCAGGACCGGTTGAAATAATCGTCGCTGCTGTTGGCCGTGAGCGGGAATCGAACTCGGCTCGCCGCTACCCAAAGATAAGACAAAGATCCCCCATATAGCCTTAGACTGTAGGGGCAAGTGCTGTTAGCGAGCACCCATGGAGGCTTTAACGGTACACGAGGCGGTGGGTGGCCAGCACCACGCCCGACCGCCTTTGTCTCCCCAGTGGGGATGCACTCATTTGAGGCTGAGTCGACCTAGGGGAGGCCCGGGACCGGTTAAGATAATCGTCACCGGTGTTGGCCGTGAGCGGGAATCTAACCCGTGTCGCCGGGTTCATAGCGCAGCGCGCTAACCGCTACACTATCGCTCCCCACCGCTACCCACACACGTGCACACACACACACGGCAAAGCTCAATCTACCGCTGCACGAAGGCCACCACCGCCACCACCACCACCACCACCCCCCAAGCGACGCAACGATCCGCCGTGCACCTTGACGGACTAACCGATGTGACCACTCCGTCTCCTCGCGCACAGCAGCAGCCGGGTGAATGTCTGCAGCTGAGCGAGCGCGTTTGCAAGTGAGCAGAGGCACGATGGGGATTAAGCATCCGTGTTGGAGAAGGGAGAAAAATGAAACAAAGGTCACTCGCATTCAGTGATAAGGGCACGACTGTCCATCAACAGGAACTCTCTCCCGCTCTTTGGGCTCGCGTATACATTAAATGTGCCGCGTCTTCCTGCAAGCACACCGCAGAGTAATTTACTCACGTTTCGCTAAATGTTTTATTTTTTTGCGGCGCCAGAATTGCTTCGCGGTCGAAATTGCCTTGTGGTCAGCAGTGCGCTCAACATTAAACCGGGCTTCCGAAGATATAGGCGAGCGTACGTTGATTTTGACTTGTTACACGGACGTGTCCCTTGTTTTTTTTGCCAGCTGCCCGACTATTTCACACGGGAGACTGAATCGAAACCCGTTACAATCAGACGATCAACCATTCTATCGTGCGATCACGCAGGAATGTCTCGCACGGTCTCAAAGCGAACTCCGGAGATATTGGGCAATGAGACGTCGGGCCATTGCCCAGAATGTAATGTTATATACTGCCACGCCGGGAGATCAAAATCGAGCCTCCAACTTGCACCAAATCACAAAGACAAAGGACAAGGATCCCCCGTATAGCCTTAGCTGACTATTGGGGCAAGTGCTGTTAGCGAGCACCTTTGAAGGCCGGAACGGCGCGCGAGGGGGTGGGTGGCCGGCACCACGCGCGACTGCCTTTGTCTCCCCAGCGGCGATGTTTACACACTTGCACCAGGTGCTCATTTGAGGCCGAGTCGACCCAGGGGAGGCCCAGGACCGGTTCAAATAATCGTCACTGGTGTTTGGCCGCACCAAATCACACACATGCACGCACACACGCGCACGCGCGGGCGCACACACTCGCACGCGCGTCTTGCACCGTTCCCTTGAAGAGAAATGCGTTTTGGCTGCGGCTCTGTAAATAGAAGGGCGCCATCCATCACCGCAATTAGCGGCCGCGTCCGCGCTGCCGGCTCCCAACCGGACCGGGCATCGCCCAGCGCAGTGCGCCGTCTCCGCGAGCGGGGTTAGGTCACGTCCTGGACACCTTCTGTGCAATTAACCCTTCGTGTCCCTGACACTTCTCGCAGACACACGCCGCGGTAGCGAGATGTTAACGACCGCGCCCGGTATACGGGTAGGTCGTGGGTTCGATCCCGACCCTGATAATAATTTAAATGTATAATGCACCCTTAAAGAATCGTTCTCAGGGCATGGAGAACGATCGCCTGCACATTTGGAGTTTGTGTTTCTCTCTCTCTCCCCGTGGTCGCATGGATTTTTCTCTTCGTCCTCTGGTTTTTCCCTCCACATTTAGAAACATGCTTTGAGAGTATTTGGCTGCTAGACATTTCCACGTGGCGAGCCACTTCGTTGAGCTACCATTTGTGATTGACCAGGCCGCTTAAAAAAAAGAGCTATAGAGCTCATTGGTGCCTTACCTGGTAAATATAAAATAATTGTTTAGTTTTTAATTCAGGGACACTTCAGCAAACAGAATAACATGCAGGAGGGGAGGACTGTGGCCAGCCTCGGTTAAATCTTAAGCGGGGGTGGGTGGGTGTCATTGTCGAGGATGAACGTGGCAGCTTGTGAAGGAAGGTAGTCGCGTACCCATGTACGTACGTTCGTACGTTGAACTCACTTCGCACCGTACGTAGCCAAGCGTGCTAATCGGAGGTGCGGGGGATATGACAACAGACTAAACGCACAAAAGCAGTTATCAAGAAATGAGTTTTCAATCCAGCATAATGGTGTAGCGTCTAGTGGTGTAGTGTATAGTAGCGTGGTGTATAGTGATGTATGTATGTTGAACTTATTTTGCACCGTGCGTAGCCAAGTGTGATAATCGGAGGTGCGGGGGAAAAGAAATCAAACTAAAGACCATCAATTATGACCAATTTATTAAAATTACTGATAACTTCCAATTCCAACTGTGCTTCATGAGCGGTGCTCAGCAATTGTCTGGATTGCCGTTCAACTATCCGTGGTGAACCCATTTACACCACCCTCACCACCATCCTCACCAAAGACAAAGATCCCCCGTATAGCCTGTAACAGGCTGTTGGGGCAAGTGCTGTAAACGAGCACCTATGAAGGCCAGCACGGCACACGAGGAGGTGGGTGGCCAACACCACACCCGGCCGCCTTTGTCTCCCGAGCGGCGATATTTACACACCGTACCAGGTACTCATTTGAGGCTGAGCCGACCTAGAGGATGCCAAGGACTGGCTCAGATAACCGTCACCGGTGTTGGCCATGAGCAGGAACCGAACTCGGGTCGGCTGGTTTAAAGTGCGGCGCGCTCACCGCTATACTCTCCCACTCCTCGCCCTCACCACCAACCTCACCACCACCCTCACCACGACCCTTGCCACCAACCTCACCATCACCCTCACCACGACCCTCACCACCAACCTCACCACCACCCTCACCACGACCCTTGCCACCAACCTCACCATCACCCTCACCACGATCCTCACCACTACAGGGGGATTGGCCCAGTACCATGGCCACCATATTCGAAGCGCAACTTCAGATGGACAATAAATGCTGGATTACCAACTGAACCCACGTCCCGAAGAATATATATGTTTAGAAAAAAAACAATCTAAGGACATATTTTTGGTCATTGGCCAAACCAATTACTTGAATTTATTTCATTGCTAATATAGCCAGCGTATTAACCAGGTCGGGCACTGGGCTTGAGACTCGTAACCTCTACAACAAGTGGTAATTGTGCTACTGCTGGGCCATCGCACTGCCATTGCCCATCTGTGCAGGGAGACTCTGACCACAATGAGCTTTTATTTTTTTTATATTTTCAGCAACTGCATAGAGTATGCCCATATATCGATTTGTTTATGATTGTTCAGAATTTTCTGATTCTATTCTGGGCATTAACGGGATGTATGTCTGTTGAAGTCCTTTCGCGCCGCGCGCAGCTAACCGCGCTAATCGGAGGTGTGATGGTGCTTTGAGTGGCAGATCTGTGCCAGAAAAGGCGCCAACGAATGTAAACAGGAAATAAATTGACTTGACTTGACCGCAGGATGCGAGTCAAAAAGTCAACGCAATTTCCTGCTCAAATGAACGTGATGGCTGTGCCCATCGCCTGTTTACAGTCCTCGGTCACGAGTGTCAATTGTGCATTGGTATGCTGTGGAGAGTCTTCCCCGTAGAAATATCGCCGCTTTCATTCCTTTACCACCGCTGTCATTTCTTTAGAACTGCTTTCAGTGTTCAGTTTCTTGTCCTTCCCCCGCAACACAATAACAACCGCCATTCGCCACAAAGTGGCGCTTGTGCCAGGCCATGTGCACCTTGAGGCCACGTGAAGTGCCGAACGACCGCTGGCAGGAGGTCACGGGGCAGACCCAGCAGGTGCCACGGGTCGACTGATTGAGACGACTGGCTGATGCACCACCTGTGCCCCCGACCGTGCCATCTTGCTGTGCTTTAGCCACCCGGCGCTCTGCTCGTTGTTGTGAGCGTCGCTCCTCCGCCCTCCGTTGTTGTTGTTGGAGGGCGACTGCCTCCAACTGCCCAGTAGCGCAACGCAATACACCACCTTGATTACGATGGGCTGGGTAAAGCCCCCCCCCCCCAAACCTGGATTTGAACTAGCGACCTTCCAAGTGCCAGACGACCGCTCGACTGCCGAGTCACCTGGCCGGGTTAGTTTTCACTGATATAAAAAAACCAAATGCTGTTATTCAGTACGGTGGCGTGGGTTTGGAGCGAGTTAAAAATATATATAAAAATGCACGCGTGCGGATAGCACGCACGCTGCAAGTAGTCTGATGTCCGTGTCTCGCTCACCGCTGGCGGAGGAGGGAAAATGAATCTGCCTCGCGGGGAGAGAGCATCGCGCGCCGTGGCGAGCGGCTGCTTGCAGTCAAAGGTTACCGCGCGCTCTCATCCTCGACGGCAGCTTTCGTTTGGCTCGCAGGCAAATTAACTGAAATAAAACAAAAATAACCCGACCGAACCAACGGGACGACGCACGGCGCTTGTTGGCAATCGGGCGTGTCCCTGTGTCAGAGACGCAGCTGTTACAGCCACAACATTGTCTATCGATCAATGGGCCTTGCGACTGCGCGTGTTCGCTCACGATTTGCGCGGCTATACGGCTCTCTCCTGGTGCGTTTTCGGCTCCGTGCCGCGCGCGTTTGCTCGGCGCGATGTCCGACGTTTCGCTGCGCGTGCCGGGAGCTTCTTTGGGAAGAAGAGGCGGGAATAAAAGATGCCCGGCATGCGGAGCGAAACGTCGGGGCATCGTGCCAATCAACGCGCGGTATGGCCCGCAAAACGCATCGACGGAGGTGACGACCCTTCCACTGTTTAGCTAACCCTGGGACAGTTGGCACTTCATTATTCATCATCAACAGGGAATTGCCGATGAAACGATCCTTGCATAATTGGTTATTTTTTGTCTCCGCACAAGCTGCTGCGACACGATAGGAATTACAGTAATAGCATTTAAAATAAGCATCAGTTTAATACGTAGGCTTTCGCGACCACAAATCTGGCTGTCGCCTGATGAAGCTAGTCGCAATTACTGGCGAAACGTCGTATGGTGACTGTTGTGGCTTTGCTCTCTAACACACCGGTGTGCTGTACTAGTGACGAACTGGCATGTTCTGTTTACGTGAAAAACCTTATTAATTGGCTGTGTCGGGTGGTGGCGGGTTTAACGACATATATATTCAAGCGATCTAACCTCAAAAAAACCTCTATTATGGATAAAATAATAATGTTCACAATTGTCTTAATTCGTCCAGAGTATCAACGCTCCTTGTGCAGCAAAGAGGACGCTGTATCGAGATGCTTGAGCAATTCCCCTCGTGAAGGGGGGCCTTGCACGCCGGAGGAAACCTGAGTAGCCGGAGTATACAGCGGGGAAAGTACAGCAAGTGGGTTTGTGAACCTGTCCGTGTGGACATTTGAGTGCAGTCTCCCTCTCTGCGTGGAATGTCACAGCGCGTTCCAGCGTTCTTCCACTTGCAGTGGATGCAGCGTTTCTACTTTTCTCCCATATGAGCGATTAAATATTTTATTGTCAAAATGCATTTTTATTTCAAAGGTTCTTTTAATTTCTTTTGCCAACCAAAAAAAAAAATGTTGAATCACGAGAGATCTTAATGTGTAAAAAAAAAATACATACTCCCTGATCTGCAATTTAAAAAAATGTGAATGAAATGCTAATTTTAAATTACGCATCCATAAAATTATCACGGCAAATTCATCTCTCGGCGCAGTCAAATGTTACCGGATGTTTTCCATCGTGACTTCCAGTTTTCCCCTTCACATTTAGAATCAACATCACGCGTTTAGGGTATTCGGCTGATCGTCCTTTGTCACGCCACAAGCCAATTGGTAGCCAGCTCGCTGCTGTAAAAAGAAAACAATATTGATCAGTGGGCCTTACCTGGCGAAATTAATTTTTTTGTTAGTTTTATGTTTTAAGAGTTTTGTCACGGCGGTTCCATCCGACCGTTATGCCTCGCGTTTCTTTCGTTGTTATTTGCGTGGAGTTTCTGTTTTTTGTTGTTTGGATAATGCCACAGTGGCATGACGGTTTAGCCCACTGGACTTGCCATCCAGAGTGTCGCCGGTTCGTTTCCATTTCCCAGTAAGGCAGTTAAGAGGACGGTGCGAATTTCTTAAATCACCCCCCTCCCTCCCTATTACCTCTTTCCACCCAGCAGTGTAAATGGGTTCACAAACGGAATGGGACAATTTGTTGCCAGTATGGCAATGAAAGAGGTGTTAAGGTGTTCAAACACTAAATAGAAACATTTTGCCAGGAATCAAGTTCGCATGAACCACACACGGTACTTTGTGGTGAACATGCAAACACTGTTCGACTTTTGGCGTTCTCTGGTCTGACACTGCTCAGACAAGGCCCTAAAGAAGGATGTCTCTGGAGTAGGCCAATCAGTTTCGGTCATATTAAGAAATCGATCAAAATTGCTGGAAGTTAATTTACTATTTAGTTTGTATTCGCATTATAGCTTCCTTCTGCCACATTGTTTAAACCGTTAAAGATAACAAAAGCTAAGTTAAAAAAAGAAAAATCGCAATTAACAATATCATATAATGTGGCAGTGGTAAGCACACTGCGATATGAATCTGCGCTCAACTCTGAATTGAAAACGAATGACTTGCGAACTGATTGTTGCGTTTATTTAGTTGTCATTCCCCTGCACCTCCGATTCGTACGGTTGGCTACGTACGGTGCAAACGAAGTTCACCGTACTTACATACTTACATACACAAAAAAACAAATCACATTGAGATTTGGGTCTACACTTCATTTATGCGGAATTCCATCTCTCAGGAGTAAATATCCGTTTTGTCAAGCAGACGAACCTCGCTCGTAGGCAAATCGAGTGGAAGAGGCGCTACCCTCTCTGCTGCTTGTGGGCCAGAGGTCACTTGAATGGCTCTCCGTGGTAGCTCTGTGTGGTCTGCTTCTGTGGGGCGTTCACTGACACAAAGGGCTGCGCTGCTCTGCTCGTGGCGCGAAGCCGATAGCACAATTGGAAAAAAAAATAGAAAATCGGTCATAATTAAGGGAAACAGATTTACGAAGCTATTAGCTAAATTCTCAACAATTAACATTAATGGCACGCATTACTTCTAAGTATCCTTCGTTATGTGTATGGCTCATTGCAGCGAACAAAGTATCTCTAATAGCCGACCATCGCCGTGAGGAATGAACCATGAAAACAAAAAATTAATGTACACGCATCTCCATTTTCAATTAACCAATTAAGTACACGCAGAAGTGCATTAGGTGAGTAAGTAAGTAGTGATGTGGGTTGTTAGGTAGACATACAGGCAGGCAGGTAGATATGGCTTTATTTTTTGGTGATTTCGAAAAGTTTTTTGGTTTGGACATGTTTGTTTTGTTGTAGTACAGAGTTAGACTGATGGCCTTAATCTAAGTTGTCTTGTGGTTGTTGTTGTTGTTTGACTTGCATCCCACTGGGATTTTGTTGCACACAGCGTTGGTGTACGGTGCTTTTTTTCGGGAACATTTTGCTGTTTTTTTTCATGGATTTTCTGTTTTGCACAGTCACATAGTCACTTTAAGATGTTTTTCTTCTTCGTGTTTTTTATTTTTTTTGTTTGTTGTGGTTGCACCCGATTCAAGAGCCGAATGGCTCACAGGGCTCTTACTCATTGTTTTTTTTCGGTAAAGTCACGTATGTAGAAATACAATAAAATTATATTAAAACAAAAAACAATCACGACGTTTCGATCACAACGCAAGCGATCTTCATCAGGTGTCAAGAACAAATCACGGAGGTAAATACAACAAAAAGATGAGAGACGAGAATTCAACAAACCTGAAAAAGCATTGTGAAGCACATCCAGTCAGGCCAACAACACAGTTAGACACTTCCTGGCGGACCACGAATTTCAGAAGAGTGTTAAATTTCGTGTTCAACCTTTGGATTGCACATACCAGCATAGATAAAATGAAAAATACGAGGTACACGGTCAGTAGAAATACATATACAAGTCCACCAAGAGGTAAGGAGGGAGGAAAGACGGACAGAGAGAGAGGGGGCAGCTCAAAAAAGGACCACCTCTTGTAAATACAAAACGGCAGCTCAAAAAATGACCACCTCTTGTAAATACAAAACGGCAGCTCAAAAAAGGGCACATCTTACACATAATTACAACGGTAACTTCCCCGTAGAAGTGTACAGGGCTCTACCAAAATAAATAAAACTGAAACTGAAAACTAAAATATGGGTAGGTACATTAGTTAACAAGCTCGAGAGAGAAGATTGGTAGGTAGGTGAGGAACTGGCCAAGTAGCAAGGTAGGACGGTATGTAGACAGGTAAATGAGTAAGGTGGAAAATCAGTGGGGAAGCAGGTAGATAGGCACGCAGGTAAGTGCACAGGTAGGTAAGTTTGTCAGTCCGGAGGCAGATATTGAGCCAGGAAGTTAGGTTTCTAGGTAGCTAAACAGGTAGAGGGATAGGCAGACAGGCTGGGTAGGCAGATTAACAAGTGATAGGCGAGTCGGTGTGTAGGTGTCCTTCATGTATGACAGAGAGTACATTGGGAAAGCGAGTCACTTGCAATGAGGACCGGGAGCAAAACAACACAATGTAACTAAAATGCCCGTGTCATCCACGGGCTAAATAGCAAAACAATAAAGACGTAGCACATGCAACATTCCCTAATCTTTATTTTCGTGAAACAGAATCGTCACGTTGAAAATCGGAGAGACCAGCGAGAGAAGCGTGCCTTTCATTTTCTCGGGGCATCTGATCGCATTTAAAGGACAACTTGATGAATTCAAACAGCCAGCGAATGCCTTACAGGCTACCCAATGTTAAGGGTGTAATTAAAAATGTATTACATACATGCGGTGTGATTGATTTGCCATTGAAAAATAAAGCTAATGTGTTCGTACTCCCACAGTAATACAAGGAGACCGTATTTCTTTAACTCTTCACAGCCCAGGCACGAAGCTCTGAGAACCAACGCGACTACAATCACGTCCGTTGAATGGGTAGTGCGTGTGTGTGAGTGTGTGCGTATGCATGCATGTGTGTGTGTCTGTGGGGAATGGTGGTGAGCGGTGCTGAAGAGGTCAGCACGCTGCACTACGAACCTGGCGACCGTTCCCGCTCGCGGGAAAAAAATAGTGATAATTATCTGAACCGGTCCTGGGCCTCCCCTATGTCGATTCAGCCTCAAATGAGTACCTGGTGCGGCGTGTAAAAAGATCGCCACTAGGGAGACAAAGGCGGCCGGGCGTGGTGCTGGTCACCCATCCCCTCGTGTGCGGTTCTGGCCTTCATAGGTGCTCGCTAACAGCACTTGCCCTAACAGTCTGCTACAAGCTATACGGGGGATCTTTGTCCGTGTCTTCTTTTTATGTATGCATGTGCGTGTCTGTGGGGAATGGTGTGGAGCGGTGGCGCAGTGGTTAGCACGCTGCGCTACGATTCTGGCATCTCGAGTACGATTCCCGCTCGTGGCCTACACCAGTGTCGATTACCTGAACCGGTCCTGCACCTCCCCTAGGTCGATTCAGCCTCAAATGAGTACCTGGTGCGGTGTGTAAAAACACTAGGGAGTCAAAGGCAGCCGGGCGTGGTGGTGTTGGTCATCAAAACTCCTGGCGTTTCGTGCTGGTGCTACTCGCCTCTTCCTATGAATCAGTGAATTTTTCTTAGTTTGCCTTCATTATTGACCAACCTTCAACGAGACCAATGGGGAGAGATCGACTCGAGTAATAATGATAGCATCATTAGCGGAGAGACACGGAGGTGCCGGACCAAAGATGCAGGGACGGCCCAATGATGACGATGACAGAGTGGCGATAATAATAATAATAATCATGGCAATGCCGTGAGCGGAGGGCATAGGGGAAGACAGAGGACTGGCTGCAGTAACAAGTGCGGTAGTGGTGGTGACGGAACGACACGATTGAGACCAGCGTGACGGTGGCAGTGTGGCTGTAGCGATGACCATGATCACAGCAGAAAGAGAGATGTTGGCGAGCAGACGTGTCAACTTCACGCTCTGATTTTAACTTTTGGCGACACACCGTCGGCGAAACACGTCGGCTTTCGCGACCGATGTTATTCATGCAAATAAGGTTTTTTTTTTTGCGTAAGATCGCGTGAAACTAAACGAGTCGTGAACCTACCAAAGCAGGAAGGCTTCTAGTCAAATTCTGGCAAATCGCCTGATGAAGCTGGTTGCAATCACCAGCGAAACGCCGTACTCAAATTGTAAATGTTCTGGGTTCACTCTCCAACGCAGTAACTAATTGTCACGTTTTGTTCAAGTGACAACCCTCACTAGTTTGCTGTGTCGGGTGGTGGCCGGTTTAACGACACATTTATATATTTGCGCAATCAAACCCAAAAACATTTATTCTGAACAACCTCTAGATTCAATTGACGAGGAGGTTGCCCTATGGACCTCAGTGAATTGCAATCACCTCCCTACAGCAACAATTCGTCCCAAACTCTAAGGCACTTAGACAGCCCCATGGCTCCGCTGGTCTATAGGATTACTCGTTTGAAACAACCCTGTGAGTGAGATATCGAGCACTATTTATATAGCGAGCAAAGCGTCCAATAAAACCCCAACTCGCCGTGCAGCCAATAGAATCAGCGATATTTCACGCGCTGGTCAATAACGGCGAGAGGAAAAGAAAAGCATTATACTGTTGCAAGGGTGAAGTAAAGTACATGTAATCCACTAATAGTGTCAATTATTATATTTACATTTGGCGCAGAGGCGACTAACACGTATGTGGGTGGGAATTGATACGTGACGTGATGGGGCAGTCAACAAGTTTTTTGAAAGCGTGGTGCTCAAGCCACGCCAGCGCACCGCATGCCCACATTGAAAGCCCTTCGCCGTACGTTTTATTTTTATTGTGGTGTCACGTTGATGAGCAGATTCAAGGTCGCCTTAGAACTACGGCCCCAACCCTCCCCCCCCCCCCCTTGGAGAGGGGAGGGGGCGTGGGGGGGGGGTAATAAAATGGATAGCAGATGTTGACGATGAATGGCATCACGCGAAGTCGGAATTTCCACCGAGTTTGCTCAATGCTCGACTGCTCAATTGCTTGATTCTCGACTGCTCAATTGCTTGATTCTCGAATGCTCTATGCCCGACTGCTCAATGCTCGAGTGCTCAATGCTCGAATGCTCAATGCTTGACTGCTCGATTCTAGGTCACTTGATTCTCGAATGATCGATTGCTCAATGCTCGATTACTCAATGCTCGATTATCATCTGCTCGATTGCTTGATTCTCGACTGCTCGATTGCTTGATTCTCGAATGCTCTATGCCCGACTGCTCAATGCTCGAATGCTCAATGCTTGACTGCTCGATTCTAGGCTACTTGATTCTAGAATGATCGATTGCTTAATGCTCGACTGCTCAATGCTCGTTTGCTCGATGCTCGACTGCTCGATTCTCGATTGCTTGCTTCTCGAATGATCGATTGCTCGATGCTCGATTACTCAATGCTCGATTATCATCTGCTCGATTGCTTGCTTCTCGAATGATCGATTGCTCGATGCTCGACTGCTCAATGTTCGACTGCTTAACGCTCGATCGAGCCGGGAGACTTCTCCCGATCGTGGTCCCCGCTGTCTCCGAACGTCGTCACGTCCAGAGGCAAAAATAAATCCATTCGTAAATCTCGCACCTTGCGACGGTTGGTTTTAGTTGTTCGTACAATAATCACCCCGATGTATGTTTAATGCTCCCGTAACTTAATTGTAATTGTACTGAGATCGGTTTAACAAAAAAAATGAGTCTGCCACAGCCGACCCTGTGTGACGGCGAGGTTATTATTGAACGTTAATTTATGTTCGTGCATTTTAATTTTTTTTTTTTACCATGTGACACATGTTTTTGTTGTTGTTCCGATTCCTATTTGCGTCGTCGTTGTACTATATGTTAATTATTCTTGCTGTCATCATATTGGTGACCCAGGACACTTTTGCGAATGAGACGTCACCTCCCAGTCCCTCTTGAGTTCATTCCTGGCTCAACAAATTAAACTTGAAACTTGATGGACTGCACGGAATTTATTCTTGTAAAACCTTTCAAGCGGCATGTTTATCGCTACACAATAAAAAAATATATATATTTTGGTGACGACGCTGTTGCTGCTACTGCGACGGCAGTGGTGCGCTAGCACAATTGACAAAATATTAAACACATTCATCGAAAACACTGTGGTCTTGAAATGGAAATAATTATTATCGTTGACTTATCAGATAATTTCCTATCTTTATATCAGATTACAGGAGATGCGCTTTCTCACACAATCTGCGATGAGATTGGTGTTTGTTGCACGACAGTGAAAACAAAACATATAAAACTTCTCAACATCCGGAATATATCCCATATTCAGTGAAAAACCTGAACCTTATACGACAGCCTATTTTATCGCAGTCAAAGTTGACCGGGCTGACACCATCAACTCACTACAATTGTGATCCCCAGTTTTTTTTTTTATCACGATTGGCTGAAGGCCAGGATTTGAACGCAGAATCTCATACAGGGCTGACCCGCCGGACCACCCCGAGCCAAACGACTTTAATGACACAGAAGGCCCAGGGGTCAGGTTCAGACACCAAATTCCAAGGGATCTACATTTTGCCCAGAAAAAGAACCCAGGTCGATGGGAATGCAGCTTAAGTGTGCTCAGAACAAAGACAATGACAAATATCCCTTGTATAGCCTTAACAGACTGTTGAGTCAAGTGCAGTTAGCAAGTAGCACCTAACGGTACGCGAGGGGGTGGGTGGCCAGCATCACCCCCCGGCCGCCTTTGTCTCCCCAGTGGCAATGCTTAAACACACTGCACCAGGTACTCATTTGAGGCTGAGTCGACCTAGGTGAGACCCAGAACCGGTTCAGGTAATCGTCACTGGTGTCGGCCGTGAGCGGGTCGCCGGGATTTCGTAGTGCAGCGCTCTAACCGCTACACTACCGCTCCCCATAATACACAAAACAAAGACCCCCGTATAGCCCAAACGGACTGTTGGGGCAAGTGCTTTTAGCGAACAGCACCTACAGTGAGGGAAAAAAGTATTTGATCCCCTGCTGATTTTGTACGTTTGCCCACTGACAAAGAAATGATCAGTCTATAAGTTTAATGGTAGGTTTATTTGAACAGTGAGATACAGAATAACAACAACAAAAATCCAGAAAAACGCATGTCAAAATGTTATAAATTGATTTGCATTATAATGAGGGAAATAAGTATTTGACCCCCTCTCAATCAGAAAAATTTCTGGCTCCCAGGTGTCTTTTATACAGGTAACGAGCAGAGATTAGGCGCACACTCTTAAAGGGAGTGCTCCTAATCTCAGCTTGTTACCTGTTTAAAAGACACCTGTCCACAGAAGCAATCAATCAATCAGATTCCAAACTCTCCACCATGGCCAAGACCAAAGAGCTCTCCAAGGACGTCAGGTACAAGATTGTAGACCTACACAAGGCTGGAATGGGCTACAAGACCATTGCCAACAGCTTGGTGAGAAGGTGACAACAGTTGGTGCGATTATTCGCAAATGGAAGAAACACAAAATAACTGTCAATCTCCCTCGGCCTGGGGCTTCATGCAAGATCTCACCTCGTGGAGTTGCAATGATCATGAGAACGGTGAGGAATCAGCCCAGAACTACACGGGAGGATCTTGTCAATTATCTCAAGGCAGCTGAGACCATAGTCACCAAGAAAACAATTGGTAACACACTACGCCGTGAAGGACTGAAATCCTGCAGCGCCTGCAAGGTCCCCCTGCTCAAGAAAGCACATATACATGCCCGTCTGAAGTTTGCCAATGAACATCTGAATGATTCAGAGGACAACTGGGTGAAAGTGTTGTGGTCAGATGAGACCAAAATGGAGCTCTTTGGCATCAACGCAACTCGCCGTGTTTGGAGGAGGAGGAATGCTGCCTATAACCCCAAGAACACCATCCCGACCGTCAAACATGGAGGTGGAAACATTATGCTTTGGGGGTGTTTTTCTGCTAAGGGGACAGGACAACTTCACCGCATTAAAGGGACGATGTACAGGGCCATGTACCATCAAATCTTGGATGAGAACCTCCTTCCCTCAGCCAGGGCATTAAAAATGGGTTGTGGATGGGTATTCCAGCATGACAATGCCCCAAAAAACACGGCCAAGACAACAAAGGAGTAGCTCAAGAAGAAGCACATTAAGGTCCTGGAGTGGCCTAGCCAGTCTCCAGACCTTAATCCATAGAAAATCTGTGGAGGGAGCTGAAGGTTCGAGTTGCCAAACGTCAGCCTCGAAACCTTAATGACTTGGAGAAGATCTGCAAAGAGGAGTGGGACAAAATCCCTCCTGAGATATGTGCAAACCTGGTGGCCAACTACAAGAAACGTCTGACCTCTGTGATTGCCAACAAGGGTTTTTCCACCAAGTACCAAGTCATGTTTTTCAGAGGGGTCAAATATTTATTTCCCTCATTAAAATGCAAATCAATTTATAACATTTTTGACATGCGTTTTTCTGGACTTTTTTTGTTGTTATTCTGTCTCGCACTGTTCAACTAAACCTACCATTAAAATTATAGACTGATCATTTCTTTGTCAGTGGGCAAACGTACAAAATCAGCAGAGGATCAAATACTTTTTTCCCTCACTGTATGAAGGTCAGAACGGCACACGAGGGGGTGGGTGGCCAGCACCACGCCCGGCCGCCTTTGTCTCCCCAGTAGGCGATGTTTTTTTTGTTTACACATCGCACAAGGTACTAATTTGAGGCTGAGCCGACCTAAGAGAGGCCCAGGACCGGTTCAGATAATCGTCACCGGTGTTGGCCATGGGCGGGAATCGAACCTGGTTGCCAGTGCGCTGACCGCTACACTAACGCTCCCCACATAATACACAAACACACACCTGCACAAACTGAAACGGCAGGCATCTTCAAAATGACACGTGGTTTGTAATGTGTGTGTGTGTGTCCCCGTGTTAAATGGCAAAAAGCTGGCACCAGACGCTGACGACTCGATGCCGGATTGGAAGGGACACCGCGAGAGAATGACTCTGCTTAGTTGTGTTCGAGTGTTGCTCAGAAACGCGTGACCGCTTCTTTACCAATGTCACGCGAGTCGGCTACCCAACCCCCAAACCCCGACGCAAGATGAAACAACAACAACAACAACAAAACCCCCACAGACACTGGGAAACATCATACGGCAAAGGCCATCGTGTGGGTAGGAAGATCTTGTTACGATGGATTGGGTGGAACCCGGTTTTATTTCGTTCTCTCTCTCTCTCTGCCCTTGGTCGTGTGAATGACCTTGAAATGATCTCAAAATGTACGGCAGCAGTGAGACTTTGAGAGGCCTTTGCCGTGCTGCGTCGATACGACCCGAGGGGGTTGTTACGAGCGCCGATGTTAACGATGATAGTTTCGGCTGCCAGCACATCTCAAACGCATCTCTCTCTCTCGCTTTCCACAGCTACCGCTTCGATTTCCTCCTGACGCTTTTCAATAACTTCATATCTGCAACGGTGACGTGCCGAATAAAAACATTTTTTTAATATATATACAATCGATATTTTATTCGCGTACGATCTCATCGCGCCATCGCACGATGCCAATCGCTTGTTTTGCGACTGCCAAACCCATTGCTGAAAATTCCGATCAAATCAATGGGCGCAAGGCCTTTGCAGTCTAATGGGCAAAGGCGAAACCAGTTTTACGGGAGTAATGCTTCTTCTTTTTTCTTCTTCTTGGTTTTTTTTCGGTAAAGTCACGTAGAATGAGAATAAAACAATAAAAAACAAAATAAGACGATAAAATTATCACGACGTTTCGGCCACAACACAAGTGGCCTACTTCAGGTGAAGGGGCAGAACTGTCGGGAAGGCAGAGCTTCAATGAACGCTGCTAAGATTCGCAGCGTCTTTTAAGCGCTGTCGTCCCGACAGTTCTGTTCCTTCGCCTGAAGAAGGCTACTTGTGTTGTGGCCGAAACGTCGTGAGAATTTTATTGTCTTATTTTGTTTTTAATTTTTTTATTCTCATTCTACGTGACTTTACCGAATGAACCAAGAAGATGAATCATTGCAGTCACGAAAGCTTTAAATCGAAATGTAATGCTTCTTTATTAACCCAAAGAAAATCCTCACTGATCTTCAATAATGTTTTCATGTATTTTTTTCTTCTGAAGAGCATCCTACGTGGCATGTTTGGTCACTTCCATTTTTAACTAAATATTTTTTTATTGTTGTCATATGTGGGAGCACCACAAGTGCTCCTTTTGCTTCCTTTTGTCAGCGTTCATGAGTGCGATCCAGATGTCAAAGCATGCTGACGCACACCGTATAAACGCCGTCCTACTTAGCCACAGCGATCGGTGATGTGTCTCGCAAAGCAAGGCGAACGAGCCGAAATGTGCGTGAAGGCACATGGTGAGCGTGCGCGCTTGTAACCGCGAGACTCATTCAGGTCACGAATTCAAATGCTGGGCAAGGATCGACGAAGCCCGATCGTTCATCTGGCGTCAATGTAAAGCTTGTGTAAATTTAGCAACTCTGCTTCTTCTTCATCTTTCGTACGGCGGCTGATGCAGATGCAGATCAACAGCGCCAATTTCACATTCAGGTGGTCAAGCCAGCAGACAACCGCGTCAGTCGGAGCAGGTGCCATCGCTGCAATGTCACCTTGGTATTTGTGGAAGGGGCGTCGCGCCCTTATGCGTTCGTACGACCTCTGCGCTGGATGGAGTTGAAGGTGGCAGCCTTCACGTGGCCACACTCTGTTAAGTGAGACATCACTAAGGACGCCATCGACGCGGCGACCGAACATCGATCATCGATCTCCCAGGTCTCCAAGGCAGCAGCAACAACAACACAAGCCAGCCGTATATCACTGGCTGGCTACGATACCCCCTGGAACTCCTACCGTAGGTATGTGGGACTTCTACCAGCGTGCTCGACATTCGTTGCTGAGACTTCGAGTGGGGGCACTCGCATCTCAATTTTGAACCGGAGTCAAAAAAAACAACACGAAGACTGCCCTCGTGCACATTGGTGCGCGCTCACATATCCCCCCTCCCCCCACCCTGTTAGCCTTGATCTCCCCACAGTCGAAACACTCAATTCGTACCCGTTATTAATTCAAGGACATTCTCATTTGTCAACCACCCATTCCCTTAATCTCACAGTTTCATACCCCGTAGGCTCCCGCTGCTACACCCCTTGTTTACTCTCAAAGGGAGCCGCGTGACAGCCACCTGGGCAAGGGAGTGGTTATTTATGCGTTTTGTTCGCCTATTTATTTATTATCTAAGCTGCTCGCCGACTCTGCGCCGCTGTGGTCCGGTAAAACTCGACGCAGGGTTTGGGTGGATCGCGCAAATGCGGCGAAACTCCGTTTGGCCGTGGGGGCCACGTAGCCTGTGTGTGCACATACACACGTATGTGTGCACATACACACGTATGCAATCATAAAGACAAAGATCCCCCCGTATAGTTTGCAAACGGCTGTTGGGGCAAGTGCGGTTTGGGAGCACCTGTGAAGGCCGGCGAGGCCCACGAAAGGGTGGGTGGCCAGCACCACGCCCGGCCGCCTTTGTCTCCCCAGTGGCGATGTTTACTACACACCGCACCAGGTACTCATTGGAGGCTGAGTCGACCTAGGGGAGGCCCGGGACCGGTTCAGATAATGGTCACCGGTGTTGACCGTGAGCGGAAATCGAACTCGGCTCGCCGGGTTCGAAGTGCGGCGCGCTAACCGCTACACTGCCGCTTCCCACACACACTCACACACACACTCACACACACACACTCACACAAAACAAAGATCCCCCGTATAGCCTCAATAGACTGTAGGGGCAAGTGCTGTTAGCGAGCACCTATGAAGGCCGGAACGGTACACGAGGGGGTGGGTGGCCAGCACCACGCCCGACCGCCTTTGTCTCCCTAGTGGCGATATTTACACACCGCACCAGGTACTCATTTGAGGCTGAGTCGACCTCACACACACACTCACACACACACTCGCACACACTCACACATACACTCACACACACACTCACACACACTCTCACACACACACTCACACACTCACACATACACTCACAGACACACACACTCACACACTCACACATACACTCACAGACACACACACACACTCACACATACACTCACAGACACACTCACATACACACTCACACATACACTCACACATACACTCACAGACACACTCACACACACACTCACACATACACTCACAGACACACACACACACACTCACACACACACTCACACACTCACACACACACTCACACATACACTCACAGACACACTCACAGACACACTCACACATACACTCACAGACAAAAAAATAAGACACACAGACACACTCACAGACACTCACACACACACTCACAGACACACTCACAGACACACTCACACACACTCACAGACACACACAGACACACTCACACACACTCACAGACACACTCACAGACACACTCACAGACACACTCACACAGACACACTCACAGACACACTCACACATACACTCACAGACACACTCACACACACAGACACACTCACAGACACACTCACAGACACACTCACAGGGGAGCGATAGTGTAGCGGTTAGCATGCTGCGCTATAAACCCGGCGACCCGGGTTCGATTCCCGCTCACGGCCAACACCAGTGACGATTATCTGAACCGATCTCGGGCCTTCCCTAGGTGGACTCAGCCTCAAATGAGTGCATCCCCACTGGGGAGACAAAGGCGGTCGGGCGTGGTGCTGGCCACCCACCCTCTCGTGTACCGTTAAAGCCTTCATAGGCGCTCGCTAACAGCACTTGCCCCTACAGTCTGTTAAGGCTATAGGGGGATCTTTGTCTTATTTTTTTTGTGCGCGCGCGTGTCTGTGGGTGTCGTTCACCTTGAGACCTGCTGAGCACCGACGACCACACCTACAGACCAGCCGCCCTGACCTCATAACCAACACGGCAATCCGTTTGGCCGGGCATCTCGGAGCACAGCGCTGACATCATTCCGACGCTAAGATCGGAGGAGAGCTTTTGGCGCGTCGTCCGGAGGGACGTGGAAGCTGAGTGATTCAGCGAGGCAGAGACACGGGAGAGCGCCCCGACCCGTAACTGCGCCGTCACGGACGAAGGCAGCGAGAAGGCCCACGGAGGTTTGAACTCGCCGTCGTTTGTTCACGCAATTGCATCCCGACTGCGCTGTCGCCATCGATAGTCACGGGATGCAGTATGCCTTTACAAAATCTTTTTTTTTGTTCTTACCAAGTAAGGCCGGTCGAGTTACTATATAGCTTTTTTTAATTATATATAAGCGGCCTGGCTGTCACAAACGATAGCTCAAGTTAGTGGCTCTGTCGTGCGGAAATTGAGAGCGGCCAAATATTCTAAATGGGGATGAAAACAAAAACATTTCTGGAGACAAATCGACGCGACCCCACGGGGGAGAACATCCACAAGCCAAAAATACAGCAGGCGTCAGAGTCGGGATCGGATCGAGCCTCCTGCATACTCGACGCGGGAGTTAAGATCTCGCCATCGCGGCACCCACAGTGGGGTAATCACGTCGGCGGGGGGGGGGGGGGCGGAGGTGATTTATAACCTCACTGATCTATTTTTGATTTAAAGCTTTCGTGACTGCAGGGATTCATATTCTTGGTTTCTTTCGGTAAAGTCACCACGTAGAAGGGAAACAATAAAATAATACAAGTATAAAACAATAAAATTCTCACGACGTTTCGACTGCAACACAAGCAATCGTCATCAGGTGTGAAAACCACAGCAAGAAAATTTGAAAAAAGTGGCGGTTTTGTATTTTACATATATTTTTTTTTTATTTTATTTTATTGTTTCCCTTCTACGTGACTTTACTCACTGATCTCGTTAAGGAGCATAACCCATCACGCGAACTGCGGTCACCCACGCAGCAGCATCGCTCGCTCTCAGATGGCGTTACTGCGGCCGTCTGGAACGCTCTTCCTTCCGACATTAGGAAGCCATGCACTTTGAAATGTAAAACGAATTTGTTTGCAACTGCTTTTTGTGTTTAATTTGTTACCTCTATCCCGCACTTCCAATTAGCACGTTTGTCTACGTATGGCGAGAAAAAAGTCCAACGTGCATACTGTACATAGATGCATGAGGTGCGGGGGGTGGGGAAGACCCCGATTTCCCCCCTCTATACCCCTCCTCATAGCCTTAAAATTGGTATTTTATTAACATTCAACGGATAACATACCTTTCATGTTTAAGAAAAAAAATAATTATAGCTCGCAATATTGGAAAGTTAATAATCGCAGGTACAGTTGAGACCAGACGAGTGGTTCTTAAAACCCGTTTTTTTCTGGTGGCTAACCAGCCAAGCCTTTCCGGTATGGCATTGTGTTTGTTAATCACAATGGATTTGACTCGTGAAAAGGGGCATATGTTCAGTAGCGATCGTGTGCTTGGGGTTATTGCTCGCCTGCATACCAATACCACACCGGAGTGTCCTCCTGTACGCACGCCTTTGCAACTCCAAGTGGCAAATCGTCTCATGCTGGCTTCAGCGCAGTTAAAGTATAAGCAAACGCATCCTTACATTAAGCTAACACATAAACGAAACACATTTAGTCCATCAGCCTGTTGGCTTTCCAGGTCAATATTATCCAGCAGCATTTGGTTTAAAGCGAGCACACTCTCGATGGGTTTTGACATTGTGGGTCTCATCAGCAGGCTTATTAACACACTATTTAAGCAAGCGGGTTGACTGGCTGTTATTGGCAAGGGCCACTTCCACTGAATTCGTTAGGACCCCCGTTCAACAAAATCAAACAAGCAGAACTCCCTTCAGTGTCTCCCTACGTAACACAACAATACCATTAGTCCGTCGGGCTATAGGCTGTCATTCCAATTGTGATAACTGTGCAGTGGTAGCGCACGCCTGAAATCCAGCGCTGTGGAGGCGAGGGTTGGTGGCTCGCACAAGGGCTGTGAAACTCCCTTCCCGTGGGCTCGCCATGGAGAAGGCGTTACAACAAGTGGGGCAATTTCCATCTGTTTCCATCTGTACGGGGATTGAGTGGTGACCCCTCGCTCAAGGCGTGCGTTATCTCCGGTTGCTCCGGTTTCCTCCCACACGTCAAATAAGCACGCGTCGCAAATTGGCTGAAAGAAACAAACATTATCTTACAACAACAAAAAAACCCCAACGCGAGTCACAGGAAGGCCTCGTGACAACAAATAAAAAAAGAGTCCTCCGACTGAGCGCGGCTCTCCGGGACAAATGACGGAGCGATGAACAACGCAAAGCCAGCGACGTGCGCGTGCGTGCGTGCTCGTGCGTGCGTGAGCGCGCGTGCTCGCGTGCGCGTGCGTGCGCGTGCGTGCGTGCGCGCGAGCTCGCGGTGCAATAACTAAAAAGGGGGGGGGGGTGCACCGCGCACTTCCGCTCTCGCGGCATTGCCCTCTCCCGAGCGCCTTGTGGGAAAGCCACGTGGGTGGGTGCATCTCCTCCGCGCGACTCCGCATCCGCGAGAAGCAACGTCCGCGGGTGAGCCCGAGAGGCAGGGAGCGCAAAGCGCCTGCTCGAGAAGCGGCGGAGGACAAGGAGAACGAGGAGAGAGAGAGAGAGGGAGAGAGAGAAAAACCACCCTCCCCGGGGGACGAAAGTAGCACAATTCAGAGCTCAGATGACGCAGCAGAGGCAACTGAGTCATCGCGCGTTGAGCGCCCACGGGTCCCGAATACTCAGAACTCGAGGACGGACCACATTGATCGCAGGTCGACGGGTAAAAGTCAATTGTCCGGACGAGTCGCACACGTGGCGCTGCTGCGCTGCCGCTGGGAGCCGGTGTTTTTTTGTTTTTTTTGCCGACAGTCCCCCAGAGAATCATCGCCGCTGGCTGTGACGCATCGCGGCAGAGCCGCGTTACGGATGCAAACGACAACAAAAACGTAAATCGCCGTATTCTCGCTGGAAAGAGGTAGAGTGAGTGCTGATTTCGGTTGGATGTCGCTGAGCGGTTAGACGACTGTCGCGGCGTGATGGGTGGCATTCTTTCCACGACGAAAAAAAAAACTAGCCGTCGCGCACTCACGGCAAGGGGATTCGCACCTGTGCAGAGAAAACCAAAAACAGAGTGCGAGGACCTCTCTCCTCGCCACCGTCCTCGTAACGCGTTCGACCTTTGCGACCTTTGACTTTTGACCTTTCCGACGTGGACGTTTGCGCAACGCCCTCAGCAGGCGGTTACCTCCGAGCGCTACGTCTCTTCTTTCCTTCGTTGTTATTCACATTGCAGCTGAGTTTTATCGTTTCGTTTACAACAACAACAACAATTGATGCTGGATTTTAACTACTGTGAATGTGTATCTATCTCATCGTCAGCTTTGATCAGTCCACCGATGGATGAAGGGCTCCTGAACTCTCAATGTGATGTGATGTAGTAATTGACCTAACACATGTGCGCAAGCCGATTACAATTATAATAATAGATACTAAATGTTAATATCACAGCCAATATTCTTGGTTCTTTCGGTAATGTCACGTAGAAGGGAAACAATAAAATAATAATAAAAAATATAAAACAATTAAATTATCACGACGTTTTGACTGCGACGCAAGCAATCATCATCAGGTGTGAAAACCACAGCAATAATTTTTTTTTTAAGTGGCGGTTTTTTTCTTAACGTTCGCACCAAAACTAAACTGCCACTTTTTTCACACCTGATGATGATTGCTTGTGTTGCAGTCAAAACGTCGTGATAATTTAATTGCTTTATATTTTTATTATTTTATTGTTTCCATTCCACGTGACTTTACCGAAAGAACCAATGAGATGAATCCCTGAAGTCACGCAAGCTTTAAATCACAGTCACGTGGATTTTATGATTTTTTTTAAAACACTTGCCGATGTGACAAACAGTCTTTGAATGTTGATTTCACAGCAGACGGCGCTCTTTTGGCAAATTCCCCACGGAAGTTTCCCGGCAGGCTCGGAAGGAAAATTGTGAGTGCTGACCACGGGGCCACGCGCTATCAACGCTGCTGCTGCTGCGTATCCACAAAGACACAGATCCCTGCGTATCCTGTAACACAGGGGTCCCCAACCCCCGGGCCACGGACCGGTATCGGTCCGCGGCCTTTTAGGAACCGGGCCGCACAGCAGGAGGTGAGCGGTGAGTCCGCGCGTGGCCCGCTCATTATTCTATTTACCACTTCCGTCCGCGCTTCTTTCCCGTGCTGCGCACTCAGTCTCAGTCACAGTGTTGGTAAGCCCACAAGCTCACCCCTAGTAGCCACAATGAATAAAAAAAACAAACGTGGCTGGAGAGCTTCTTTGAAAAGGGGGAAAGACCCAATGATGAACCCTTCCCCCCCCATCCGGTCCGTGAAAAAATTGTCTCCCACGAAACCGGTCCCTGGTACCAAAAAGGTTGGGGACCGCTGCTGTAACCGACTGTTGTGGCAAGTGCTGTTAGTAGCGAGCAGCAGCACCAATGAAGGCCGGCACGGCACACACGAGGGGTGTGGGTGGCCAGCACCACGCCTGGCCGCCTTTGTCTCCCCAGTGACGATGTATTTTTGTTACACATTTCACCAAATGCTCGTTTTAAGGCTGAGTCGACCTAGGGGAGGCCCAGGGACCGGTTCAGATAATCCTACATATGCACACACACACACGCACACACAGAGCACACACAATTGCCTCCGGCATATAAAGATTTGATGTTTCATTGTTTAGGGATTGAAATTCATCATACGAAAGCGCTGGAATCCACGTCGCAAAGATCCCATATGATTTGGTGCAGAATACCCTTGTCCCCTTCGACAGGGCATTTCAAATGCAAGATAACATTCCGAAAGGGCTGATGAAACCTCGACAGGCTGCAAAGGAGAGAGTGTCGCGAGTGTAATTGGGCTATTCGAATTCCTGCAATTCGAATGATCGATATTAAATGAGCAACCTTTGTAAAATTACGAGCATATGCTCGCGAAATAAAAACAGATGGCATGTCACGCGCTCTGACTTGGCAGGGGAGAGAGAAAAAAAGAAAAGAAAAAAACATGCTAAACCGACCGCTTAAAAATAAAAAAAACTCGTGTGGGAATGACCTCCGGAGGAACGGCGATCACAGCGACACTCACGCGGATTCTCTCACGTCGCTCTGCTGGGACTGAGCACCCCTTGCAGACGGCATCGGCGCATGTTGTTACCTGGCTTTCGAAACGCGCGCACGTGCCCAAGACGCACGCGCGCGCGCGCGCGGTTAAGGCGAAGACAAAGACCCCCCCTGGTTAGTCTCGTCAACGACCGGGGCAAGTGCTCTCGTAATCGAGCACCGAATGAAGACAGGCAGGGCACACACGTAGCGGATGGTTGTGGCCAAAGCCATTACCTGACAAACGCAGCTCGGATGTGAGTGCAGTAGATATTAGACAAAGACGAAGCTCCGTCCTCATAGCGTTTAACCAAACTGTCGGGGCAAGCGCTGTCGGGGAGAATCTATTAGGCCGAAAACGGTGGTGGTGTGGCCACCTCCTCGTGTGCCATTTCGGCTGAGTCGACCTATGGGGAATCCCAGGACCAGTTCAAACATACACGTGGACACGCGCAAAGCCGCGCCGTGCATGGCTCTACACGCGCGCAGTAGATAATCGTTTTAGGCCGAGTCAACCTTGCGGAGGTCCGGGACAAGTTCGGTCTATTGTCACTGACGTTGCCCGTGAGAGGACTACGGAACTCGGGTCAGCGAGTTCACATCGTGGTTGTGCTCACATCCTGCACGCGCGCGCGCACACAGACACCTGTATGTGTGTGTGGGCATACGGGCGCGACACGGGGACGGAAAACGCAGCGCCGCTCGAATTTTTAGGCGACGGCAACGATTTATTCTGCACGGGGGTTTTCTATTGTATTTCAATGAAGCTAATTATGCAAATCTGGACTTTCCATTATATTTTGCTTAAACAATTTTGGAGGCTGCTGCTGGATGTGCATACAACACAAGTTTAATAAGGCAAGTCTGTTTTTTTTTATGCAGCCGTGCATTCATGTTGCATTATGTAAAAAATACAACTCGTGCGCACACATCAGTGAGCGTGTATACAGTATTTTGGGGTTGTGATTTATATTAATGTAGGTACGCCCCTCGAGTGTTTTTCACTATAATCGTCGTAAATATAAATAATAAGTTTCAGCCCATTGTCAAACCACCGTTGCATGAAGACCTCATGCACTCTATTGGTCCTGCGTGGGATCTTTGACCATACTTCACCACGCTGGTCGTCAATGCAGTCTACGCACCGTTTTGCAAAATCAGCTCCTTTACATCATCATGAGCAATGGTGAATCCACCGTATACAAGAGATCGTGGGTTAGATCCCGACCCTGACGCCTGCTCGGTTATTGGAGTTTGCGTGTGTGTGTGTCTCTCTCTCTCCACCCGTGGTCGCGTTGATTTTCGTCCGGGTCCTCCGGTTTTCCCCTCCACATTTAGAATGAACATCACGCGTTCAGAGTATTTGGCTGCAATGCATTTCCACGTGATAATAAATCCACTCCACTGAGCTACACATCTGGCCAGGTCGCTTCTGTAATACAGCGATATCGCTCGAATGGCCTTTACCTGGTGAAAGAAGAATACTCGTCCAAGCCACCGGCGTCGCCCACGATTCTGCGACTTAACAATCTTCTCCAGCGCCTGCACCCTAGCTGATTTCATTGCTCCGTCTCCTTCGGTGTGCGAACCATTGCCTCTCAGAAGCAATCGGTTCATTGGAATCATGACGCCAGGTTTTTCGGTCCATCCATAAGATCCCCCCCCCCCCACCATACACCGACCAAACATCTACCCTACGAGAATAAATAACAATCCGAACGAGACACGCGATGCGCCACACATTGATGACGATGGCGAAGGGTGATACATGCATCGAGGGAATGCATCTTGCCATCCCCGTGCATCGTTTTTAATGAATAGCCACGCATTGGGATGAAGCGATTTGTAAAGATTACAGCAGTGCGCTCTGACCCCCGCTCACCCGAGTTCGATTTCCCAACTATGGCTAATAACTTTGGGGATTTAAATCTAAAACTCCCGCTGCCACCCCACCCACCTCCCGCTCCCTGCGGCCACAACAGCCTTCGATGACCAATGCGGTGAAGTATGGTCAAACAAACCCCCGGCAGTCCGACACGGTGTGGGGGAAGTCCTCATCCAGCGGCGGATTCACGAAAGGGCCGCAACTTTGTAAGTTTCAGCGTCGCAACCTTCCGCGCACGACGCACACGAACGCGCGTCGTTCGCTCGAGAAACGCAACGTTCGCCTGCGAGGGTGACTTCTGTCCATGTAATCAATAAATCAGTATCTGATTAACCGGCTACTTGATCACACGAGCCTTCAGAAGTCATTCTATACTGGATATTTTTCAAAGCAAATGGGAAATCGCCTAATTTTTTTTTTCTAAATAGGCACGCACAACGTCACGTTGGACGTAGCGGCGCTCAACTGTCGTTGTCGGCTATGCTGCTGCTGCTGCGCTCTCTGCACGCTCGGCTGGTGATGTCCCCTCCACATTAACCCGCGGCTGCCGACGGCGGCAATCGCCTTCCATTGTGCAACCGTCTGCGGGGTTGTTTTTTTATATTTATTGTGCGCGCGTAAATCCGTAAACCGCAATCCGACAACACCAAATGGAAATTGTGTAGGAGCGATAACAATCATACGTGATCATTACCAGCCGGCTATGTGTTTACTGTCATGAATTACGTATTAATGCTGTAACGCAGGGCTGAATTTTCTAAACTCGATTTTTTTTTTCCGGAGAGGAGAGGATTATTAGCATGACGCGCTACCACTCCAATAGTACCATAGGGCTATCCATAATAATCCTATACCCATGTTCCATAATAATCCTATACTCATGTACCATAATAATCCTATACGTCTGTACCATAATAATCCTATACCCATGTACCATAATAATCCTATACTCATGTACCATAATAATTCTATACTCATGTACCATAATAATCCTATACGTCTGTACCATAATAATCCTATACTCCTGTAGCATAATAATCCTATACGTCTGTACCGTAATAATCCTATACTTCTGTACCATAATAATCCTATAACCATGTGCCACAATAATCCTATACTCATGTTCCATAATAATCCTATACGTCTGTACCATAATAATCCTATACCCATGTACCATAATAATCCTATACTCCTGTAGCATAATAATCCTATACTCCTGTACCATAATAATTCTATACTCATGTACCATAATAATCCTATACTCATGTACCATAATAATCCTATACTCCTGTACCATAATAATCCTATACTTCTGTACCATAATAATCCTATACTACTGTACCATCATAATCCTATACTCATGTACCATAATAATCCTATACCCAAGTACCATAATAATCCTATAGTCCTGTAGCATAATAATCCCATACTCCTGTACCATAATAATCCTATAGCCATGTACCATAATAATCATATACTCCTGTACCATAATAATCCTATACTCCTGTACCATAATAATCCTATACTCATGTACCATAATAATCCTATAGCTATGTACCATAATAATCATATACTCCTGTACCATAATAATCCTATACTTGTGTACCATAATAATCCTATACTCATGTAGCATAATAATCATATACTCCTGTACCATAATAATCCTATAGCCATGTACCATAATAATCATATACTCCTGTACCATAATAATCCTATACTCCTGTACCATAATAATCCTATACCCATGTACCATAATAATCCTATACTCCTATAACATAATAATCCTATGCCCATGTACCATAATAGTCCCATACTCCTGTACCATAATAATCATATACCCATGTATCATAATAATCCTATACCCATGTACCATCATAATCCTATACTCATGTACCATAATAATCCTATACCCAAGTACCATAATAATCCTATACTCATGTACCATCATAATCCTATACTCCTGTACCATAATAATCCTATACTCCTGTACCATAATAATCCTATACCCATGTACCATAATAATGCTATACTCCTGTAGCATAATAATCCTATACCCATGTACCATAATAATCCTATACCCATGTACCATAATAATCCTATACTCCTGTACCATAATAATCCTATACCCATGTACCATAATTATCCTATACCCATGTACCATAATAGTCCCATACTCCTGTACCATAATAATCCTATACGTCTGTACCATAATAATCCTATACTCATGTACCATAATAATCCTATACCCATGTGCCATAATAATCCTATACTCCTGTACCATAATAATCCTATACCCATGTACCATAATAATCCTGTACTCCTGTACCATAATAATCCTATACCCATGTACAATAATAATCCTATACTCATGTACCATAATAATCCTATACCCATGTGCCATAATAATCCTATACTCCTGTACCATAATAATCCTATACCCATGTGCCATAATAATACTATACTCCTGTACCATAATAATCCTATACCCATGTACCATAATAATCCTATACTTCTGTACCATAATAATCCTATACTCCTTTACCATAATAATCCTATACTCATGTACCATAATAATCCCATACTCCTGTACCATAATAATCCTATACTACTGTACCATCATAATCCTATACTCATGTACCATAATAATCCTATACCCATGTGCCATAATAATCTTATACTCCTGTACCATAATAATCCTATACCCATGTACCATAATAATCCTATACTCCTGTACCATAATAATCCTATACCCATGTACCATAATAATCCTATACTCATGTACCATAATAATCCTATACCCATGTGCCATAATAATCCTATACTCCTGTACCATAATAATCCTATACCCATGTGCCATAATAATCCTATACTCCTGTACCATAATAATCCTATACCCATGTGCCATAATAATCCTATACTCCGGTACCATAATAATCCTATACCCATGTACCATAATAATCCTATACTTCTGTACCATAATAATCCTATACCCATGTACCATAATAATCCTATACTCCTATAACATAATAATCCTATGCCCATGTACCATAATAGTCCCATACTCCTGTACCATAATAATCATATACCCATGTATCATAATAATCCTATACCCATGTACCATCATAATCCTATACTCATGTACCATCATAATCCTATACCCAAGTACCATAATAATCCTATACTCCTGTACCATAATAATCCTATACCCATGTACCATAATAATGCTATACTCCTGTAGCATAATAATCCTATACCCATGTACCATAATAATCCTATACTCCTGTACCATAATAATCCTATACCCATGTACCATAATTATCCTATACCCATGTACCATAATAGTCCCATACTCCTGTACCGTAATAATCCTATACGTCTGTACCATAATAATCCTATACTCATGTACCATAATAATCCTATACCCATGTGCCATAATAATCCTATACTCCTGTACCATAATAATCTTATACCCATGTACCATAATAATCCTATACTCCTGTACCATAATAATCCTATACCCATGTACAATAATAATCCTATACTCATGTACCATAATAATCCTATACCCATGTGCCATAATAATCCTATACTCCTGTACCATAATAATCCTATACTCCTTTACCATAATAATCCTATACTCATGTACCATAATAATCCCATACTCCTGTACCATAATAATCCTATACTACTGTACCATCATAATCCTATACTCATGTACCATAATAATCCTATACCCATGTGCCATAATAATCTTATACTCCTGTACCATAATAATCCTATACCCATGTACCATAATAATCCTATACTCCTGTACCATAATAATCCTATACCCATGTACCATAATAATCCTATACTCATGTACCATAATAATCCTATACCCATGTGCCATAATAATCCTATACTCCTGTACCATAATAATCCTATACCCATGTGCCATAATAATCCTATACTCCTGTACCATAATAATCCTATACCCATGTGCCATAATAATCCTATACTCCGGTACCATAATAATCCTATACCCATGTACCATAATAATCCTATACTTCTGTACCATAATAATCCTATACCCATGTACCATAATAATCCTATACTCCTATAACATAATAATCCTATGCCCATGTACCATAATAGTCCCATACTCCTGTACCATAATAATCATATACCCATGTATCATAATAATCCTATACCCATGTACCATCATAATCCTATACTCATGTACCATCATAATCCTATACTCCTGTACCATAATAATCCTATACTCCTGTACCATAATAATCCTATACCCATGTACCATAATAATGCTATACTCCTGTAGCATAATAATCCTATACCCATGTACCATAATAATCCTATACTCCTGTACCATAATAATCCTATACCCATGTACCATAATTATCCTATACCCATGTACCATAATAGTCCCATACTCCTGTACCGTAATAATCCTATACGTCTGTACCATAATAATCCTATACTCATGTACCATAATAATCCTATACCCATGTGCCATAATAATCCTATACTCCTGTACCATAATAATCTTATACCCATGTACCATAATAATCCTATACTCCTGTACCATAATAATCCTATACCCATGTACAATAATAATCCTATACTCATGTACCATAATAATCCTATACCCATGTGCCATAATAATCCTATACTCCTGTACCATAATAATCCTATACCCATGTGCCATAATAATCCTATACTCCTGTACCATAATAATCCTATACCCATGTACCATAATAATCCTATACTTCTGTACCATAATAATCCTATACTCCTTTACCATAATAATCCTATACTCATGTACCATAATAATCCCATACTCCTGTACCATAATAATCCTATACTACTGTACCATCATAATCTTATACTCATGTACCATAATAATCCTATACCCATGTGCCATAATAATCTTATACTCCTGTACCATAATAATCCTATACCCATGTACCATAATAATCCTATACTCCTGTACCATAATAATCCTATACCCATGTACCATAATAATCCTATACTCATGTACCATAATAATCCTATACCCATGTGCCATAATAATCCTATACTCCTGTACCATAATAATCCTATACCCATGTGCCATAATAATCCTATACTCCAGTACCATAATAATCCTATACCCATGTACCATAATAATCCTATACTTCTGTACCATAATAATCCTTTGCTCCTATACCATAATAATCCTATACTCATGTACCGTAATAATCCCATACTCCTGTACCATAATAATCCTATACTACTGTACTATCATAATGCTATACTCATGTACCATAATAATCCTATACCCATGTACCATAATAATCCTGTACTCCTGTACCATAATAATCCTATACTTCTGTACCATAATAATCCCATACTTCTGTACCATAATAATCCTATACTCCTGTACCATAATAATCCTATATTTCTGTACCATAATAATCCTATACTCCTGTACCATAATAATCCTATACTTCTGTACCATAATAATCCTATACTCCTGTACCATAATAATCCTATACCCATGTACCATAATAATCCTATACCCATGTACCATAATAATCCCATACTTCTGTACCATAATAATCCTATACTCCTGTACCCTATATCCCGGTGACGACAAACACCGATGCGTCAATTTATAAGCGGCGAGGTTCAACGGTGACGCAGCCACAGTGGCGGGCATGCTTCATGGAGAGCGATGGATAATCGAGCGTCACGAAGACGAACCGAGGCGTGTTGGATGTTGCATGCCAAATGAATTCCTCCAACAGCAGTTCGGGACGTTTCCGTCTGCAAATTGTAAGCACCGGTTGCGACACATTATTTACCCAAATTATGTAACGCGTCGTAAAAAAAAACACACGTTTACACCCAGGGTGTCGGCAAAAGATATCATCATCCAATATTAATGATTCATAATTACACGGCGGTTTGAAGCGCGTGGCTTGAAATGCTTGGGTTCTGTGAGCGACGATGCGAATGCCAAAATAATAAATTTACAGGAACTCGCAATCACCGCCGGGGTTATAGCCACCACCTGAATCTCAATGGGTCACCAATGACACGTGGACGTTCAGAAGGATGGGACTCGTGCAATACATTTTAATCACTAAGTTTTTTACGAGCAGAACTCAGTTCGTGCGTCTTCCACATTGAAATTAAACCTTTTTTTCATATAATCCATCCAGCCTCTAGATTAGTTATTCGAGATCAATTTTTGCCAAGCAGCTTTGCTTAAGCAAGGCAACTGAACGGGTTTCTACCTTCTGGGTCTCAGCAGCAGAGTCAGGATCCATCTTCTTTGGTTCTTTCGGTAAAGTCACGTAGAATGAGAATAAAATAATAAATTGATAAAATAAAATAACACAATAATATTCTCACGACGTTTCGGCCACAACACAAGCGGCCTTCATCAGGTGAAGGGACGAGACTGTCTGGTAGGACAGCGCTGGAGTGAAAAGAATCAGGATCGTTAAACAAATGCTGCTGGGTGACCAGATGTTTTTGACAAGAGCACTCCACCGAAATTATAGGGCCCTGCTCGACGCAACAAACAATGCCGTGCACAAAGTGATACGTTGTCGTGACAAATGATGGATAAAAGCACGTTACAAATACCATAAAACAGTTAAAAAACAAATACGAAATCATATCTGTCGGTCTCGCTGACGGAACCTCAATCTGGTGCTTAATTATATGATCCTTTTGTAAATGAACGATACATTTGTTAATGCTTTCAGAGCGCGGTGATTCACGGGCGTTGCCATGCAGTGGTCATAACCACAGGTAAAACATCCTTAAGTCTGCCTTGCTGGCCAGAAGGATGGCAGTTGTAGGGAGGAAGCGGGGGGGGGGATCAATTTGAAACATCAAACAGTCGAATCCCAGGATAAATTGAAGCAATCATTGGGCCTTGTAATGAATGCACGAGGCTGGCGCACAGCTGCGTACATTTGCAAAGGGTGCAGGTTTGATGCTTGACCTGCTGGGAAGGAGGCGATGAAGAAGACGAACAACAACAACAACACCGGGAAATAATGCCCGGTGGTGCGATGGCCGTTGTGTCCGGCGCAAGTGGACACATACGCACACACACACACGAAGACAGAGATCCCTGTTCGGCCTTTGAGTGCCGTCAGCGAGCAGCTATTAAAGCCAGCACGGTGCACGGTGCGGCGGGAGTGGCAAGGGGGGTGATGTGGTCAGAACCGTGAACACGGCCGCCTTTGTCTCTCCCACACACCGCGCCAGGTACTCTTTTAGGGCTGAGTCGACCTAGGGGAGGCCCAAGGCCGGTTTAAATATTTGCCACTGTCATTGATCGTGAGCTGGAGTGGGACTCGGGTCGCTGGATTTCGTAGCGCGGTGCGCTGGACTACCCCTCCACGCGCACGTAATCACACGCGCACGTAATCACACGCGCACGTAATCACACGCGCGCGCACGCAATCGCACGCACATATGCTCACGGTCAACTTCAACGGCGGAAGCGAGGAACCCGATAAGGTCATCCCTGGCTCTTGCAAATCAACAAGAGGGAGGGGGCGTGGTTGTGGGGGGGTATGGAGTGATGTTTCCTTCTGGAGGTCACACTGCGTCTTACTCGGAATAAAAAAAAAACATGGAAAAGACAAATCAATGGGTCCATACGTAGAAGCTCACGCAGACAACGCTTTCACGCGGCATCCACGCGCCCGCCAGCGGCATTTGCTCGAAGCGTCACGGAGCAAAACGCGGGAAATTATCGATGTCCATCTGAAATGATGTTTTTTTTTTGCCCAAGCGCCAAACGGACTCAATTACCCCACCAGGCTCTGGTTTAGCCAGCGGATTTACTCAGACGCGGCTTTGCCAACCGTTCCAGCTTTCTCAGGATCGTCCCTGTTGTTGAGCTTGCCGTCCCGGGACAAAAGTCTTCTCGGGACATTGAGAGAGATGTAAATATCGACATTAACACCACTCAATCTTGACTTAAAGCTTTCGTGACTGACTTATTATTTTATTTTTCTCATATCTACGTGACTTTACCGAAAGACCTAAAGCGTATGTACACCACTCAAGTTCAACGTTTTTGTACATCCTGCCACCCTCTTGCAGAATTCGGAGATCTTAATCTTCCCATTTACGATCCCGTCCCATTTTTTGTTGCTGTTCTTGCCGTTGTTGTTGTTGTTGTGTGCACGGCAGAAGTGGCAACCCCTCACTCGGGAGGAGGGGGGGGGGACGTCTTATCGAGCGAGCGAGAGCGGACCGGGTGCTCTTCACGGAGCACCGCTCGCTGCAATCGCCAAAGCAGCAGCGGCAGATTCGCGGATTTTCCCGTGCGAGGTCACCCCGATGGAAACGTTTTGTGTGTCGCGAGCGACGACGTGGGCCCGCTGGCTGCGCACAGGTTGATACATGTGCTCATTGTCGTGAACCCTTTGTCGTTAATGTCGTCGCCGCTCGAACATTGATGGAGTTTTTTTTTGTTTTGCATCTGTGCGTGTGTGTGTGCGTTAATGAGCGGTGGTGTAGCGGTTAGCGCGCTGCGCTGCGAACCCAGTTACCCGAGTTCGATTCCCGCTCGCGGTCAACACCAGTGACGAGTGTCTGAACCGGTCCCTGGGCCCTCCCCTAGGTCGATTCAGCCTCAAATGACTACCTGGTGCGGTGTGTAAACATCGCCACTGGGGAGACAAAGGCGGTCGGGCGTGGTGCTGGCCACCCACCCCCTCGTGTGCCGTGCCGCCCTTTATAAGTGCTCGCTAACAACACTTGCCCCAAGAGTATGTTAAGGCTATACGGGGGATCTTTGTCTTTGTGTGTAATGTATTATCCTCACGCGGGTAACTGCGTCGATGACCTTTTAGTGGAACGTGTGAAAAAAAAGAGGAGCTTTATAGCTCATCGGATTCCTCCAGTCTAAATAAATATTCTGATTCTGACTCGTACGGAGCTGTGAGCGCGTACATGAAAGTAAGCTACTCGGGTACGTACGCAAACATGTGTCCGAGTCATGTCTACTATGCAAGAAATAATCCTTATAGACATGTGTACACATGTACACTACTGTATTTACATAAACAGACTACCCCCCCCCCACCCCCCCGCAATATAGGCTACATAGACTGTTGGATAAATGTTGTTAGCGAGAACATATTTATGGCCGAATGGAGCACAAGGGGTTCTGTGGCCATAGTGAAGCTCAACCCCAAGCCACATTTGTCTTCCCAGTGTTGTTGTTTGCACGCAGCAAAATCTAATTTAAGGCCGAGTTGATCGAGAGGACGCCCGGAAACCGTTTTGCCACCGGGGTCAGCCGTGGCTGACCACCGGCTCCCCACACACACAAATACACACAGACAAAGATCCCCCCCGTGTAGCTTGACCAGACTGATCGGGCAAGTGCTGTTAGCGAGCGGCACCTATGAAGGCCCGCACGGCACACGAGGGGGTGGGTAGGCAGCGCCACGCCCGGGCCCGCCTTTGTCTCTCCCAGGTACTCATTTTAGGCTGAGTCGACCTAAGGGAGGTCCAGGACCGGTTTTAGACAATCGTCACCGGTGTTGTCGCCCGGGTTTGCAGCGCGACGCGATAACCGCCACAACACACACGCACACACAAATATATACTGGCCACGTAATATGCACACACACACGCACGTGATCATTGCGCGAATTAAACGATTCACCGTGGTGAAAACAAAACTCAAATGAAAAAAAAACTCTCGTCAGATGTCACGCGTGAAATTAAAACGCGCACGCGAGCACACGCGCTTGAAGAAAGTTGAACACCTTGCGCACACACGTACACACGCACACACACACGTACACACGTACACACGCACACACACACACGCACACACGCACACACACGTACACACGCACACACACGTACACACGCACACATACACGTACACACACACACGTACACACGCGCACACACACACGCACACACGCGCACAAAAAAATATCCTAAAAACGTTGCGACCGAGCAAAACATAGGCCGGCACTCGCCATTCATAATGTTGTCGCCTAGCTCGCGATTTGAGAAACGAACACGCACACACACACGAGAGAGGGTTTACACAAAGCAAAGCATAAAAAAAAACGAAATGATGAACGGAGCAAAGTGCCGACTACACCGAGCATCTTCTTGTTTCCTCTGATCGTAAAAAAAGAAAAGAAAAAAGAGAGAGAAAGAGCAAAACCTCGCTCAGAAAGTCAGAGGGTGCCGCGAGTAATGACCGTCGATCGTACTTTCTCTCGCTCAAACAAAAAAGACAAAAACGCAAAGATGCCCCCCACCCACCACCACCCCAACACACACACTCGCTCTCCCACGCCCTCACCCTTCCCCATGCAGCCTTTGCAGACTGTTGGGGAAAGTGTTGCTCCAGCGCACTGGCAGGCACCCTTAAAGTCTGCCAAACCGCGCAGGAGGCGATGGTGCGTGGCGCACAGCACCCGGCCGCGTTTGCATCCCCGATTGGCGATGTTTTACGATGTTTACGATTCGGATGATGTTTTACGATGTGGACGATGTGGACGATGTTTACGCACCGCCTGAATATTTTTCGTCGCCGATGTCGACTGCGAGCGGGAGTCAAACTCGGGTCCGCCGGGTTCGTAGTTGCGTGCCCTGACCGCTACTCACAACACCGCTCCCCCCCCCACCCCCAACACAAACGCACACAGACTTGCACCATACATATACAGAGAAGAAGACAAAGATCCCCCGCGTAGCCTTAACGGACTGTTGGGGCAAGCGCTGTTAGCGAGCAGCACCTATGAAGGTCGGCACGGCACACGAGGGGGTTGGTGGCCAACACCACGCCCGGCCGCCTTTGTCTCTCCAGTGGCGATGTTTACACACAGCACCAGGTACTCATTTGAGGCTGAAACGACCTAGGGGAGGCCGTGAGCGGAAACCGCCGGAGTTTGTAGCGCAGCGCGCTTACCGCTACACCGCTGCTCACCACAAAGATAAAGACAAAGATCCCCCGCGTAGCCTTAACAGACTGTAGGGGCAAGTGCTGTCAGCGAGCACCTATGAAGGCCGGAACGGTACACGAGGGGGTGGGTGGCCACCACCACGTCCGACCGCCTTTGTCTCCGCCGGGTTCGTAGCGCAGCGCGCTAACCGCTACACTACCGCTCCCCACACACACACATACACACACACATACACACACATACTCACACAAACTCACCTGGCACTGTGCCACTTTGTGTGGCTCAGCGCCGGGCCGGCTGCCGCATCTCCTGCTCGCCGGTGTCGCTCGCTCCTGCGCGCCTCGAGGGAAGCCGCTCCTGCGAGCATCGCCGTGGCAACTGAGAGACGGGAGAGCAGGGACCGAGAGCAAGGAGGGGAGGGAGCAAGGGGGAGGGAGCGCGAGTGAGACAGGAGGGGAGAGACACGGGGAGGGCTGAGGGTGGGTGGGTAGGAGGAGGAAGAGGGAGGAGGAGGAATGGGTGGTGAGGAGGTAGGTGGGTGGATGGGCGTGTAGGAGGGTGGCCACGGGGTTGCGCAGAGGGACCCTGAGTCAGAGGGATTGGTCATAAGGGGGGTAAGCCGAGGGGGTACGGTAGAGGGGAGAGGAGTAAAGAGCCACGGAGCAGCGAATACGGACCCTGGGAGAGATGCAAGAGCGGAGATAATTCGTTTTGTTTGGCGTCAAGCGGTTTAGTCTTTTATTCGTTTCTATGCACCAAATGTGTAGCCGGTGAGCTCTCGTTTCTCCCGCGTGTTAACGTCGCGATGATCACCGCAAGAGGATCCTCGTCTCAAATCGCGTCTCTCGCCTGGCGAAGCAAAGGACCGTCCGAGAGATCGGCTGGTCAAAAAAAGCCCCCCCCAAAAAAAGATGGACAGACCAAACGCATCGAAAGTAAAAAGAGCCGAGGGGTCTGCTCTGTTAGCGGCGGGTGAGTTGCGTGACCATCAACGCACTCATTTACGTACCCGTCAAACCCTACGGGCTAACCGTACTCCTGTACAGCAGGGACATTGAGTTTCCAGGTCCGTACGGCGTACAGACGTTTCAATACGGGCACCGAAACATTTTTTTGTCTATTTGTTTGTGCTTCTCCCCTTGTGATGGGACTTTGTGCGATGAACTTTGAGATTTGTAAGGGCACCGCATGACCAATACGGTCTTAATTGGTCCCTAATAAGGTAGGGCACTGATAGGGGGTTGTCACGTTTGTATTTAGTTACATTGATCTTCCAATTGCCTATTGGCTCTTCAAATTGCCTATGTTTTTTCCACACTATATTACGTACACATTTTAGGCCGAGTCAACCTAGTGGACGTGCAGGCCGCATTCAGATAAATTAACTGCCGTTCACCACTACATTGCGACGACATCACCGCGGCACTCGTGCCAGGCCAGGTGCACCTTGAGACAGAGTGAAGTGTCGAAGGCTCGCCGACAGGAGGTTACGGAATAGACCCAGGTGCCATGGGTTGACCGACTGAGATGACTGGTCGATGCACCACCTGTGCCCCCTACTGTGGCAACTTTCTGTCGTTTTAGCCGCCCCGCACACAAGCACATGCCCCTCGTAGCAAAATCACATGCACACCTAATCACATGCAAAGAACACGATGCCCGTACAGCCTACATAGACTCTTGGGGCCTATGAAAGGCGCCACGGTGCACAAGGAGTCTGCGTGGACAGCATCAAGGTACTCATTATTACGGCTGCATTTATCGAGGGGAGTTTCAGGACCAGTTCAGACATCTGCCACTGGTGTTGGCCGTCAGTGAGAATGAAACTCGGGTCGTCAGGTTTGCAGCATAGTGAGCCAACCGTTGCGTTAACGCACTCCAATGTCTCAGACGAAGATCCCCTGTATAGCCTCTAGCAGACTGTTGGGGCAAGTGCTGTTAGCAAGCACCAACGAAGACGGGAACGGCGCGCGAGGGGGTGGGTGGCCGGCACCACGCCCGACTGCCTTTGTCTCCCCAGCGGCGATGTTTACACACTTGCACCAGGTGCTCATTTGAGGCCGAGTCGACCCAGGGGAGGCCCAGGACCGGTTCAGATAATCGTCACTGGTGGTTGGCCGCACCAAATCACACACACACACACGCACGTGCACGCGCGGGTGCACACACGCGCGTGCGCGTGTGTGCACCGTTCCCTTGAAGAGAAATGCGTTTTGGCTGCGGCTCTGTAAATAGAAGGGGGTGGGTGGCCAACACCACGCCCGGCCGCCTTTGTCTCTCCAGCGGCGATGTTTACACACCGCACCACATAGGGGAGGCCCAGGACCGGTTCAGATAATCGTCACCGGTGTTGGTCGTGAGCAGGAATTGAACCCGGGTGGCCGGGTTCGTAGCGCAGCGCACTAACCGTTGCACTACGGCTCCTCAATAGTCTCACACACAAAGACACAACCACGTTTATCGACTCATATACACAGAGAACGACACGGCACAGCAGCAGATGTAGTTAAAATTACACATACGTACACACTCACGCAGGCAGGCGGGCCGGTAGGTGGAATGGAAACAGCAGAGAGTCGGGTGAAGAGCACACGCAAAAAAAAAGATCCCCCGTGTAGCCTTAACAGACTGTTGAGGCAAGTGCTGTTAGCGAGCACCTATAAAGGCCGGAACGGCACACGAGGGGGTGGGTGGCCAGCACCACGCCCGGCCACCTTTGGCGACGTGTACACATCGCACCAGGTACTCATTTGAGGCTGAGTCGACCTAGGGGAGGCCCAGGACCGGTTCAGATAATCATCACCGGTGTTGGCCGTGAGCGGGAAATCGAACCCGGGTCGCCGGGTTTGTAGCGCAGCGTAGCGCTAACCGCTGCACCACCGCTCCCTTACACACACACACACACAGACACCTTGCGCTCGCCCGAAGTGGCCACGGCCACGGGCTTTCTCCTGACGGGTGACCGTCACCGCAACCAGGGAACCGTGCGCTCGAATTGCCCCGTGGGCCATTTCGCAGAACGAGCGCGTGAGCTGCCGCACGGCGCCTGGGACCCAGGGGCCGCGATCAATCCACCGCTGGATGGAGCCAGTTATTGGACGAGACGTGCACAAGCATGCGCGTTGAACTTCATTCGCACCGTACGTAGCCAACCGTGCTAATCGGAGGTGACAGATTGCACCCAGAGGGGCCTGCCGCGCACGAGCTGATTTCAACGTTTCCACCTCTCCTCTGCGGACGTCCTTCTCGCGGCTGTTCCATTCCTCGGCTTGAAACTCCTTCGCCGCTGTCGACCATCGTCTGTCGTCTCGTCCGTCGGCGCGTCCTTCCCAAGCCCCGCCTATGTACGTAGGCAATGCACGTTGAACTTCTTTCGCACCGTACGTAGGCAAGCGTGCCCTTCTTAACAGTACAAATTGTGTCAGTTGCCTGCGTGTGTTCGCCTATCCGCGCGCTTCATCTTTCCGTCTCTCAATCAAACTCCAACCGTGCCTCCTCTCGCACGCTTCTGCGCGCACTTTTTCAGCTTTGAATTCGTTTTTTTTTTTGTCACGAACATGTTTGTGAACCATGCCGCAGCTGGGAGTTACGTATTATTATCAGTCTTGATGTCGTGCCGTCTTGGAGAACAACAACGAAAATGATAATAAGAGAAGCTAAATATTAAGCACAGCAGTGCAAACCTAACACAATTTTCCATCAGTAATGATTCCTTCATATGCTTGCTCTCACCCCCCCCCCCCCCCCCCCATGTTAAAATGGTCTCGAGATGTTAGCAGCTGACAAATGCTTTCATAACGGCAACACGCATTATATTGGTAAACATTTACAGGTCGAGAGGCTGATTTTAAAATCAGTATAATCGCAATAGATTCAAATTGTAACGCGACGTGCAGAATTCGCTCACTCTCAACTAGAGACAGAGAGAGAGAGAGAGGGGGGGGGGACGACTCAGAGGCCCGAGGAGAAACCAGGAACGAGCGGGGGAAGGCAGGAGCCACACGGGTGAGCCGGCGTCAAAATCCCTCCCCCAAGCTCTGCATTCCTCTACATATGAAGATGTCATAGGCCAACTGACGAGCGTTCACGTGTCGGGAGGACACCGGAGCGCCCAGAGAAAACCCACGCGTGCGAGGGAGAAACGCTCTATCGCCGTACATATGGAACAGGTGGAGTCCACATTTTGCTGTACCGCCCTTCTCCTGGCAAGCCAGGGTATTGTACCTCCTCAATGCCCACGCGGTGGGTGTGTCACAACATTTGTGCGGTGATCCACTAACCCTCGCTTCTGCCTCCGCAATGCAGGATTCCGGGCTGCCGCGTTGCGTAGCCACCACCGCCACCAGGCTAAATTGGTTTTAAAAGTAGTGAAAAAAATAAGTAAATGTTTATCATTTGTGCATATATGTGACTCAGATAAGACTCACACGATATTCATCCTATTGCTTATATACACAAGCATACGATCAACGTAACGTGTTAAGTAGGTTATTGGCCGTCTATGTGTGCCACAGGGTGATGTGACTTCGTATCTATTGTCCCTAGTGACATATTGTGAAGAACATTGACGTTTTCAGTTTTGAAAAATGTGTCAACAAGTAACACATAGTCAGTCGATGACATACATGTGTCAGCTGGTGTCCATATTAAAACAAAAAATACAGCTCAGGAGTCAGGAGGTGAGTGATTTGAGTCTTGCGTGAATAAAAATTTTTCAAAGCGGAATTTTCAAAATTCAGGGCCGGTGCAAAAACATATGCCCATTATTTTCCACGTCTGATTGCAGTAGCGGTGTGGTCAGAAAGCTCAACTCACAAGCGGAAAGATTTGGAGAAAATTCACGCATATATATGGTTGCGTTCTCACAGAGATAAGCTATTGGCACTCGAAATGCATTACCGCAGAAGGATGTTTGCAACAAAGCTGGACGCAACGGGTGACCAGCGTAGACGCAATAAAAAAAAAGGTTTGCGCAGAGAAGAAGACGATGATGCAGGCAGTGATGAGAAGGACATTGACACTGTCTGGACACACGTTGGTAGGATGGACAACAACAGGAGAATTAAAAGTGTTGTTTGAAAACATGGAAGGAACCGGAAGGAGATCTCACAGAGAATGGCTTGACGACGAGGAGGACATCACAGGGGAAAGATGCGGCCACTACTTGAGACATATTGGCACAAGACAGAGAGAAATGTGGAGGCATATGACGAAATGTACAGTGGACACCTACGGGGCGATCTGCCCATGGATCGTGATGATGATGATGCCAGTGCCGAATGCAGCTAGTGCGGGGCCTGTAGCATATGTTATGAAGGGGCCTTAAATAAATGAAAACACGTAAATATTAAACACACACATTTTTAAGGGAATAGGTTTTCCCATTTTTTTCTGGCAACAAAACAGGTGTTGAGATGTTGAAACACCAAACTGAAATCTTCTTACAAGGAATCATGTCTGCATTAACCACAATACTTGTGGTCAGAATGGAAACAAAAAAAATACTCTGATAATATAGGTTTATTTCGCCGTTCTTTTGGGCAACGTGAGCTGTGTTTTACGTTTGTACGGTTGTCCCAACGTTGATCATTATTAAAGAGTTTTTGCCGTCACGACATCATCCTGAGTGTGATCACGTTTGAACTTCTTTCGCCCCTTTGGTTCTTTCGGTAAAGTCACGTAGAATGAGAATAAAATAATAAAATAAAATAACACAAGAAAATTCTCACGACGTTTCGGCCACAACACAAGCAGCCTTCTTCAGGCGAAAGAACAGAACTGTCGGGACGACAGAGCTCTGAAGAAGGCTGCTTGTGTTGTGGCCGAAACGTCGTGAGAATTTTATTGTGTTTTTATTTTATTATTTTATTCTCATTCTACGTGACTTTACCGAAAGAACCCAAAGAAGATGAATCCTTGCAGTCACGAAAGCTTTAAATCGAAATTTCTTTCGCCCCGTACGTAGATAACCGTGCAATATCGGAGGTGCGCTTAAGTAAGGTGCTAAATAAGGAAATATGTAATAATAATAATAACGATGCAAATTTGCAACGTGCACAATTTTCACTTGGCCGAAGGCAGTGGCCCTGCGGCGCGGAGGCCAGATTCGAGATCCGCTCTGTAAAAGTCAAATTTAAAAAATACGTGTTTTTTAGAAGGCGCTTAAAGGTAGGTAAAGAAGTCAGCGCTGCCAATGTGGAGGGGGTTGGCGGTGTTCCAGGTGGAGGGGAGAGACGAAGCATGGAGACAGTGGTCCTGACGCTCGATGTCGAGAGTAACTCCTGGACAGAGCTGCGGAGAGTTCTGCTGGTACAGGGTCAACTCAGCCCATCGTCACATTGGGGGTGGATCAAATGAGTACAACTTGGTATGAATTCAATGCTGTTTGTCCCACCGTCGGCACGGGAATGTGGAATTTTCCTACCGTCCGGCGCTGAGCGGACGAAGCAGACGAGCGCCGCCTAATTGCTCGCTCGAGCAGAGTGATGTTCATTTGCAGAGAATAACAGCTTAGCTACGGGCGTCATGGAATGAGCAGAAAAACATAATTCCGCCTGGAACTCTCACAATGATCATCGCGCGAGGCAGCGGGGCTCCCTGCAGATGCCACTACAGAACAAAGTACAACTTTTCAATTGTCTTCAAATGACCTCCTTGCTCAGTCCACTGCTGACAAAAAGGTGTCTCTAACTAGAGGGCCTTTCGTGCCTGCCCTCCCACGTCGACCAGATGCATTGCAAAGAGGTGGACTCACCAACACTTTGCCCCGCCGCACGGGGAGACACTGGCCGATCGAGCGGGTGTGGTGGTACGCGTTTGTACCCGCCGGGTGGACAGAGGCGGCGGGTGAGGTTCAAGGGACTCGTGCCCACCGCTTCAACTTGCCAATGTCGACTCGAAGTGGAGACCCGGGGGGGCTTGCCGTGCCTGCGTGCCGGCAGTGGCACCGCGGCAGAGCAATGGCACCGAATGATTGCTGCTGTTGGTATATTCTCGAAGCTATGATGTGCAGAATCAAGCGAAATCAAAGACGAGTTACTCTGCAAACCCACCGACTATGAGCAGAGATTTGTTCATGGAGCCATCCAGATATTTAAACACAGACACAACTTGAACCGAGAAGATGGATACAAACTGAGCAATCATTGGAAGGGCGTTATTAACCAAGTAAAGTCTTAACTGACTGTGATGTTTCCATCCTACCTATGTATGTCAGCTGTTATTTCCGAATCTCCGAGTACATCACCAGGTGAAATATCTGTGAGGCGGCTTAGCCACAGGAGGATCGCGGCCACCTCCAGTGTCTGGGGACCTTCTCACATTAACATGCTCATCTCTCTTACATTGACATGTCAATCTCTCTTACATTGACATGCTCATCTCTCTTACATTGACATGTCAATCTCTCTTACATTGACATGTCAATCTCTCTTACATTGACATGCTCATCTCTCTTACATTGACATGTCAATCTCTCTTACATTGACATGTTAATCTCTAACATTGACATGTCAATCTCTCTTACATTGACATGTCAATCTCTCTTACATTGACTTGTCAATCTCTCTTACATTGATATGTCAATCTCTCTTACATTGACATGTCAATCTCTCTTACATTGACATGTCAATCTCTCACACTGACATGTCAATCTCTCACATTAACATGCTCATCTCTCTCACATTAACATGCTCATCTCTCTTACATTGACATGTCAATCTCTCTTACATTGACATGCTCATCTCTCTTACATTGACATGTCAATCTCTCTTACATTGACATGTTAATCTCTAACATTGACATGTCAATCTCTCTTACATTGACATGTCAATCTCTCTTACATTGACTTGTCAATCTCTCTTACATTGATATGTCAATCTCTCTTACATTGACATGTCAATCTCTCTTACATTGACATGTCAATCTCTCACACTGACATGTCAATCTCTCACATTAACATGCTCATCTCTCTTACATTGACATGTCAATCTCTCTTACATTCACATGTCAATCTCTCTTACATTGACATGTCAATCTCTCTTACATTGACATGTCAATCTCTCTTACATTGAGATGTTAATCTCTAACATTGACATGTCAATCTCTCTTATATTGACATGTCAATCTCTCTTACATTGACATGTCAATCTCTCACATTAACATGTCAATCTCTCTCACATTAACACGTCAATCTCTCACATTAACATGTCAATCTCTCATATTAACATGTCAATCTCTCATATTAACATGTCAATCTCTCACATTAACATGCTCATCTCTCTTACATTGACATGTCAATCTCTCTTACATTGACATGTTAATCTCTAACATTGACATGTCAATCTCTCTTACATTGACATGTTAATCTCTTACATTGACATGTCAATCTCTCACATTAACATGTCAATCTCTTACATTGACATGTCAATCTCTCACATTGACATGTCAATCTCTCACATTGACATGTCAACCTCTTACATTAACACGTCAATCTCTCACATTAACATGTCAATCTCTCACATTGACATGTCAATCTGTCACATTAACATGTCAATCTCTCACATTGACATGTCAATCTCTCTTACATTGACATGTCAATCTCTTACATTGACATGTCAATCTCTCTTACATTGACATGTCAATCTCTTACATTGACATGTCAATCTCTCTTACATTGACATGTCAATCTCTCTTACATTGACATGTCAATCTCTCACATTGACATGGCAATCTCTCACATTAACATGTCAATCTCTCACATAGACATGTCAATCTCTCACACTGACATGTCAATCTCTCTTACATTGACATGTCAATATCTCTTACATTGACATGTCAATCTCTCTTACATTGACATGTCAATCTCTCACATTAACATGTCAATCTCTCTTACATTGACATGTCAATCTCTCACATTAACATGTCAATCTCTCTTACATTGACATGTCAATCTCTCTTACATTGACATGTCAATCTCTCTTACATTGACATGTCAATCTCTCTTACATTAACATGTCAATCTCTCTTACATTGACATGTGAATCTCTCTTACATTGACATGTCAATCTCTCTTACATTAACATGTCAATCTCTCTTACATTGACATGTCAATCTCTCACATTAACATGTCAATCTCTCTCACATTAACACGTCAATCTCTCACATTAACATGTCAATCTCTCATATTAACAAGTCAATCTCTTACATTGACATGCTAATCTCTCACATTTACTTGCAAATTCCTTGTCTAGCTCCGCCCACTTACTCGTGGGTTGAGCCCACCAAAATCCTATATCGACTCTTGTTGCAGCAGCAGCTCTTTCTCCTATGTCAGCAGTCCTCCTAATGTGTCTGTTCCACCTGATGGCGGTCGCTTGTGTTGCGATCGAAACGTCGTTATTTATCTTATTTTCTACCTACGTGGCTTTAGAGAAAGAACCAAAGAGCCTGTATTCCTGCGGTCACGAAAGCTTCAAATCAAGAACGAGTTCATTCTAGATTTGAAGCTTTCGTGACTGCAAGAATTCATACTCTTTGCTTTTATTCGGTAAAAAGTCACGTTGGTAAAAAAAAGAAACAATTAAATCACGACGTTTCGGAGGCAACACAAGCTTCCGTCTTCAGGTGCAAACAGTCACAGCAAAAAAAATCGCTGCACCAAGTGGCGAGGCTCTGGGAACCTCGGGCATCTTTTGAGGAAGGTCAGCGTCTCGATGAGCTGTGACTTCTCGTCTCGTTGTCTGTTAAAAGCTCTAACAGATAGGTGAAAATCTTCCCCGTAGAAGTTTTTTTTTTACTACCTACGTGACTTCACCGAATCAAACCAAAGAGGAGTACGAATAAGAACGAGTTATTTGTGTTTGTTTGTTTGTGTGCAGCTGTTGGTGGCCAGGTTAAGTTGATAACCTTGCTACAGAGTTTAACCTCGAGCAGCTGAGAGACGGACGTGAAACCAGGTTATCAGCAATGCTGGGCTGAGCGCTCTGCCATGCACGGTGAATTGTTTGTGATTAAGGCCGGCGGTTATGTTACTGACACCACCTTGGCAATATAAATACGACTACTTGTGTTAAATATTAGATACGTGCAACGATGTGTTTACCGTTTTGTTGGATGCAGTGTCACAGTGATATTCTGCTCAAATGAGCATTAAGGTGTTGCTAATATACTGTTCACAGCGCTGCTGAACAAGCAATGGCAAATCCACATTCCTCTATCATAGTTACAATGGCTGCTGCCTTGCCCACAAAGTGGTATTAATTGTTTAGGCCCCATGGGAATAATGGGCCGACTGAACCCCAAACCAGGATTTGAACTCTCACCCTTCCAATTGCAACCCGCTCGCTCGACCGCTTAGCCGCCTGACTAACACAATGATTTTTGTCTCTAAATATGAACTGCGGGTTACTGATGTACGCAAACATCAGACTGTGGCCCCTCCAAGCACACACATGGACCTGACAACAGTCTGTCTTTCCACAGCCACCAATCGACCCGACCACTTCGTTGAAGCTGCAAATGAGATATTGAGCATGGCGAGTGTTCTTTGGTTCTTTCGGTAAAGTCACGTAGAATGAGAATAAAATAATAAAATAAAATAACAGAATAAAATTCTCACGACGTTTCTTCAGGTGAAAGACCTGTCGTCCCGACAGGTCTGTTCCTTTCACCTGAAGAAGGCCACTTGTGTTGTGGCCGAAACGTCGTGAGAATTTTATTGTGTTAGTTCATTGAAGCTCTGTCGTCCCGACAGGTCTGTTCCTTTCACCTGAAGAAGGCCACTTGTGTTGTGGCCGAAACGTCGTGAGAATTTTATTGTGTTAGTTCATTGAAGCTCTGTCGTCCCGACAGGTCTGTTCCTTTCACCTGAAGAAGGCCACTTGTGTTGTGGCCGAAACGTCGTGAGAATTTTATTGTGTTCATTGAAGCTCTGTCGTCCCGACAGGTCTGTTCCTTTCACCTGAAGAAGGCCACTTGTGTTGTGGCCGAAACGTCGTGAGAATTTTATCGTGTTATTTTATTTTATCAATTTATTATTTTATTCTCATTCTACGTGGTGGTGACTTTACCGAAAGAACCAAAGAAGATGAACCCTTGCAGTCACGAAAGCTTTAAATCGAAATCTCATTGCGAGTGCGTGTCGGTGGAGCCACGGTGGCGAGAAACTACAAATAAACTCAAGCAAATGCAACAACAACAAAAAAGACAAAGTCCACCGAAACGATGACCCGAGTTGCTCCTCCTGAACTGGAATGTTTTAACTCGTCGTCGTGGTCGTCGTCGCCTGCCACGATCGATCCACTGCTGGATGAAAGCTTCCCACCCAAGCCGCAAGAATTACTCGTTGGTTGGTACTGCGATTGTAACGGTCCTGTCCAGCCGCCTCCACTCTTGCCGATTCCAATGCCCGAACTCCGCAGCAGCGAAGGTAACCCGGGACGCGTTCGGTCCTTTGGCTGCACGCTTTGTCCGTCGCCACAGAAGGGACGGATCAAAACGATGCAGTGAAATTAGCCGGGAGTCCGTGCACTTTTAGTTTGGTTTACGCGGTCGCTGAGCGCAAGATCACCAAAAAAAATAAAACACGCCAAAACACGTCAAGGGGGGAGAACTGTACAGAGTTGCAATCTGTGCGGCTATGTTGTGTGTCTCTGTGTGTGTCTCTGTGTGAGTCTGTGTGTGTCTCTCTCTGTGTGTCTCTGTGTGTGTTTCTTTGTGTGTCTCTGTGTGAGTCTCTCTCTGTGTGTTTCTGTGTGTGTCTCTGTGTGAGTCTCTCTCTGTCTCTGTGTTTCTCTCTCTGTTTGTCTCTGTGTGTGTCTCTCTCTGTCTCTGTGTGTGTCTCTCTCTGTCTCTGTGTGAGTCTCTCTCTGTTTGTCTCTGTGTGTCTCTCTCTGTCTTTGTGTGAGTCTGTCTCTGTTTGTCTCTGTGTGTCTCTCTCTGTCTCTGTGTGTGTCTCTCTCTGTTTGTCTTTGTGTGAGTCTCTCTCTGCTTGTCTCTGTGTGAGTCTCTCTCTCTCTATTTGTCTCTTTGTGTGTCTCTCTTTGTTTGTCTCTGTGTGTGTCTCTCTGTCTCTGTGTGTGTCTCTGTCTGTCTCTGTGTGAGTCTCTCTCTGTTTGTCTCTGTGTGAGTCTCTCTCTGTCTCTGTGTGAGTCTCTCTCTGTTTGTCTCTGTGTGAGCCTCTCTCTGTTTGTCTCTGTGTGTCTCTCTCTGTTTGTCTCTGTGTGAGCCTCTCTCTCTATTTGTCTCTTTGTGTGTCTCTCTCTGTTTGTCTCTGTGTGTGTCTCTCTGTCTCTGTGTGTGTCTCTGTCTGTCTCTGTGTGAGTCTCTCTCTGTTTGTCTCTGTGTGAGTCTCTCTCTGTTTGTCTCTGTGTGAGTCTCTCTCTGTTTGTGTCTGTGTGAGCCTCTCTCTGTTTGTCTCTGTGTGAGTCTCTCTCTGTTTGTCTCTGTGTGAGTCTCTCTCTGTTTGTCTCTGTGTGAGTCTCTCTCTGTTTGTCTTTGTGTGAGTCTTTCTCTGTTTGTCTCTGTGTGTGTCTCTCTCTGTTTGTCTTTGTGTGAGTCTCTCTCTGTTTGTCTCTGTGTGTCTCTCTCTGTCTCTGTGTGAGTCTCTCTCTGTTTGTCTCTGTGTGAGTCTCTCTCTCTGCTTGTCTCTGTGTGAGTCTCTCTCTGTTTGTCTCTGTGTGTGTCTCTCTCTGTCTCTGTGTGAGTCTCTCTCTGTTTGTCTCTGTGTGTGTCTCTCTCTGTCTCTGTGTGAGTCTCTCTCTGTTTGTCTCTGTGTGAGTCTCTCTCTGTTTGTCTCTGTGTGAGTCTCTCTCTGTTTGTCTTTGTGTGAGTCTTTCTCTGTTTGTCTCTGTGTGAGTCTCTCTCTGCATGCCTCTGTTCGTGTCTCTCTCTGTTTGTCTCTGTGTGTATCTCTCTCTGTTTGCCTCTGTGTGAGTCTCTCTATGTTTGTCTCTGTGTGAGTCTCTCTCTGTTTGTCTCTGTGTGTGTCTCTCTCTGTTTGTATCTGTGTGTGTCTCTCTCTGTTTGTCTCTGTGTGTCTCTCTCTGTCTCTGTGTGAGTCTCTCTCTGTTTGTCTCTGTGTGTATCTCTCTCTGTTTGCCTCTGTGTGAGTCTCTCTCTGTTTGTCTCTGTGTGAGTCTCTCTCTGTTTGTCTCTGTGTGTGTCTCTCTCTGTTTGTATCTGTGTGTGTCTCTCTCTGTTTGTCTCTGTGTGTCTCTCTCTGTCTCTGTGTGAGTCTCTCTCTGTTTGTCTCTGTGTGTATCTCTCTCTGTTTGCCTCTGTGTGAGTCTCTCTCTGTTTGTCTCTGTGTGAGTCTCTCTCTCTGCTTGTCTCTGTGTGAGTCTCTCTCTGTTTGTCTCTGTGTGTGTCTCTCTCTGTCTCTGTGTGAGTCTCTCTCTGTTTGTCTCTGTGTGTGTCTCTCTCTGTCTCTGTGTGAGTCTCTCTCTGTTTGTCTCTGTGTGAGTCTCTCTCTGTTTGTCTCTGTGTGAGTCTCTCTCTGTTTGTCTTTGTGTGAGTCTTTCTCTGTTTGTCTCTGTGTGAGTCTCTCTCTGCATGCCTCTGTTCGTGTCTCTCTCTGTTTGTCTCTGTGTGTATCTCTCTCTGTTTGCCTCTGTGTGAGTCTCTCTATGTTTGTCTCTGTGTGAGTCTCTCTCTGTTTGTCTCTGTGTGTGTCTCTCTCTGTTTGTATCTGTGTGTGTCTCTCTCTGTTTGTCTCTGTGTGTCTCTCTCTGTCTCTGTGTGAGTCTCTCTCTGTTTGTCTCTGTGTGTATCTCTCTCTGTTTGCCTCTGTGTGAGTCTCTCTCTGTTTGTCTCTGTGTGAGTCTCTCTCTGTTTGTCTCTGTGTGTGTCTCTCTCTGTTTGTATCTGTGTGTGTCTCTCTCTGTTTGTCTCTGTGTGTCTCTCTCTGTCTCTGTGTGAGTCTCTCTCTGTTTGTCTCTGTGTGTATCTCTCTCTGTTTGCCTCTGTGTGAGTCTCTCTCTGTTTGTCTCTGTGTGAGTCTCTCTCTGTTTGTCTCTGTGTGTGTCTCTCTCTGTTTGTATCTGTGTGTCTCTCTCTGTCTCTGTGTGAGTCTCTCTCTGCTTGTCTCTGTGTGAGTCTCTCTCTGTTTGTCTCTGTGTGAGTCTCTCTGTTTGTCTCTGTGTGTGTCTCTCTCTGTTTGTCTCTGTGTGAGTCTCTCTCTCTATTTGTCTCTTTGTGTGTCTCTCTTTGTTTGTCTCTGTGTGTGTCTCTCTGTCTCTGTGTGTGTCTCTGTCTGTCTCTGTGTGAGTCTCTCTCTGTTTGTCTCTGTGTGAGTCTCTCTCTGTCTCTGTGTGAGTCTCTCTCTGTTTGTCTCTGTGTGAGCCTCTCTCTGTTTGTCTCTGTGTGTCTCTCTCTGTTTGTCTCTGTGTGAGCCTCTCTCTCTATTTGTCTCTTTGTGTGTCTCTCTCTGTTTGTCTCTGTGTGTGTCTCTCTGTCTCTGTGTGTGTCTCTGTCTGTCTCTGTGTGAGTCTCTCTCTGTTTGTCTCTGTGTGAGTCTCTCTCTGTTTGTCTCTGTGTGAGTCTCTCTCTGTTTGTGTCTGTGTGAGCCTCTCTCTGTTTGTCTCTGTGTGAGTCTCTCTCTGTTTGTCTCTGTGTGAGTCTCTCTCTGTTTGTCTCTGTGTGAGTCTCTCTCTGTTTGTCTTTGTGTGAGTCTTTCTCTGTTTGTCTCTGTGTGTGTCTCTCTCTGTTTGTCTCTGTGTGAGTCTCTCTCTGTTTGTCTCTGTGTGTCTCTCTCTGTCTCTGTGTGAGTCTCTCTCTGTTTGTCTCTGTGTGTGTCTCTCTCTGTTTGTCTCTGTGTGTGTCTCTCTCTGTTTGTCTCTGTGTGTCTCTCTCTGTCTCTGTGTGAGTCTCTCTCTGTTTGTCTCTGTGTGAGTCTCTCTCTCTGCTTGTCTCTGTGTGTGTCTCTCTCTGTTTGTCTCTGTGTGTGTCTCTCTCTGTTTGTCTCTGTGTGTCTCTCTCTGTCTCTGTGTGAGTCTCTCTCTGTTTGTCTCTGTGTGTGTCTCTCTCTGTTTGTCTCTGTGTGTGTCTCTCTCTGTTTGTCTCTGTGTGTCTCTCTCTGTCTCTGTGTGAGTCTCTCTCTGTTTGTCTCTGTGTGAGTCTCTCTCTCTGCTTGTCTCTGTGTGTGTCTCTCTCTGTTTGTCTCTGTGTGTGTCTCTCTCTGTTTGTCTCTGTGTGTCTCTCTCTGTCTCTGTGTGAGTCTCTCTCTGTTTGTCTCTGTGTGAGTCTCTCTCTGTTTGTCTCTGTGTGAGTCTCTCTCTGTTTGTCTTTGTGTGAGTCTTTCTCTGTTTGTCTCTGTGTGAGTCTCTCTCTGCATGCCTCTGTTCGTGTCTCTCTCTGTTTGTCTCTGTGTGTATCTCTCTCTGTTTGCCTCTGTGTGAGTCTCTCTCTGTTTGTCTCTGTGTGAGTCTCTCTCTGTTTGTCTCTGTGTGTGTCTCTCTCTGTTTGTATCTGTGTGTGTCTCTCTCTGTTTGTCTCTGTGTGTCTCTCTCTGTCTCTGTGTGAGTCTCTCTCTGTTTGTCTCTGTGTGAGTCTCTCTGTCTCTGTGTGTGTCTCTCTCTGTTTGTCTCTGTGTGAGTCTCTCTCTGCTTGTCTCTGTGTGAGTCTCTCTCTGTTTGTCTCTGTGTGAGTCTCTCTGTTTGTCTCTGTGTGAGTCTCTCTCTGTTTGTCTCTGTGTGAGTCTCTCTCTGTTTGTCTCTGTGTGTCTCTCTCTCTGTTTGTCTCTGTGTGTGTCTCTCTCTGTCTCTGTGTGTGTCTCTCTCTGTCTCTGTGTGAGTCTCTCTCTGTTTGTCTCTGTGTGTCTCTCTCTCTGTCTCTGTGAGAGTCTCTCTCTGTTTGTCTCTGTGTGTGTGTCTCTCTCTGTTTGTCTCTGTGTGTCTCTCTCTGCTTGTCTCTGTGTGTGTCTCTCTGTCTCTGTGTGAGTCTCTCTCTGTTTGTCTTTGTGTGAGACTCTGCTTGTCTCTGTGTGAGTCTCTCTCTGTTTGTCTCTGTGTGAGTCTCTCTCTGTGTGTCTCTGTTTGTGTCTCTCTCTGTTTGTCTCTGTGTGTGTCTCTCTCTGCTTGTGTGTCTGTCTGTGTGTTTCCTTGTCTATGTTTTGCCTCTCTCTCAAATTTAGCAATATTTGGAAGAACGTAATCAACCAGGTGGGGTGTTGACTGTTTTGTTGGCCGACTCTCTGTGTCGTATCGCATTATATTTATAAGTTTACCATGTTTGTTTTCTCATTCATTTGTACCTGGCGATGGTTGTTTGTGTTGCAATCGAAACGTCGTTGTTCTATTATTATTTAATTTACTTCTCCGTGACTTTACCGAAAGAATCAAAGAGTACGTTTGAGGAGTTCACGCGGTTCTCTTGAACTGAGCACGGTGATCATCGTCTGGAGCTCGCGAACACATGAGACCACGGGGAGGGAATTTGCAGAGTCGAGAATGTGCCGTGGAGGGAGGAAGCAGAAAGAGAGGCGCCGCGACCTGGCATGGCAGTGGAATAAGACCCGTGCCAGTAGCCGCCCTCGATGGAAACCACACGGGGTGGTGTGTGCTCGAGATGACATTTCCGGCACCGTTCAAACGAGAGCTGTGCGGCTCTGCGTCACAACAGCAAGCAAACAACTGCGAGCGATGTCGAAATTTTCATCCGCGACCACCTCCGATGAGCACGGTTGGCTGTGTACGGTGCGTGTACGAAGTTTAACGTACGGCGCAGAGAAGGGACCACCGCTTACCCCCCCCCCCCCCCCAGACAACGCGGATTTGATTTTTCAGTTGATAAATCGTGACATTGTTCGTGCCCGAACAGAGAAATGAAGACGAACAAAAATATTGGGTGTTATTGTCATGGACAAAGCCCAGATTATCAAGCGCTGGCTCTGCCTGCATCACATGCGGCACATGAGCTGATCGCAGGCGGGCGCGATGCAAACTATGCTTGAGCATTAACAACGAGAGGGACTACGTTCATTTGCAGGCAACGGCACCAACACGGCTCGGGTGGTCGAACGAGTCAGCGATGTCGAATGCAAGAGATTGTAATTCCCAGGGTAGCAACATTACTGAATACGTTTCACCACTTTTACGAACGATATATCTGTCGATGTAATGACAGTGGGGGGGGGGGGGGGGGGGCGGGGAGGGGGGGGGGGTTGGCAAATGAGAAAAAGCCATCAGAAATCAATGAGAGCACTTTGAAAAAAAAATGAGAAATACGAAAATTAAAAATAAAATGTCGAACAAGCGCTGGAGTACGCCGAAACCCTGTGAAACAATTCGTGAAAATATTTACGACAGATTGGAGAACGCGGCGCAAACACGAATGAAGATCGCGCCATGAGCCACTGCCGACGTTTGCTAGCAACAAAAAAAGGAAGTTGATGATTGCTTGGAGAGAAACGTTGAATCGTAATGCAAATGACGGAGAGAAATAATATTTTTTGTGTGTTCAGTTTATTCCTTTGTTGTCCTTCCAGCACACCTCCGGTTAGCACGGCTGGCGATGCACAGTGGGAAAAAGAAATTCAACATACATACATACGTACAATTTCAATATTCGCGGAGGAAAATTTAACAAAGATTATTGCAGCCCTGATAAATGAGGCAATGCTACATTGAGCATAAGACCAAATTTCCCTCCGATTGGATTGTAAAACCATCAGCCACGTGACGCTACACAGAAATAACAACAAATGTGGTCAGCTGCCTAGAATATGAACCCAAGATCCCCGGGGGGGATTTGAAAAAAAAAGGGCATCTCAGGGGTGCTGACTCGGTGATCTGGCAGGCCATATTATGATTCCCATGAACAAAGTCAAAGCTCCGGAGAGAGGCACGGCTGCTTTAAAACCCGTGTGCTCCTCCTCCTTCTCCTCCCGTGCGTAATATCGCCTTACTTGCGAGAAGTGTATCGTTTCACCGATAATGGACTAACGCCAAGGTGCCGCAAGGAAGGAACCCGCACGCGAACGCGCCGCATTATAGCCGCCGCCTTCGGATCCCTACAAAATATCATCAGGTTCATAAATCTGCTCGTGCATGCCAAGGCGCCGCTTGATAAGGTCGAGGCGTGAAGGGAGCAAGCGGCCATGGCGTTATTAAACGCAATGACACAGGTCAGCCTCCCCCCTCCCCCCACCACCCCCCCCCCAATACCCCCCCCCCCCATCCCACGGGTAGTTGACCGTCTCCAGATTCCGTTGAGCATTGGGCGCGCTCGCTCAAGACGATGCGAACAAACGCACAGCGCCGAGCTCGGAGGAAGGAATTGGATTTAAGGTAACGGCGCGGCCCTGCAGTTGCCCGCTTTACCGCCACCGCTGGTGGAAGGGCATCCCGCTCAGGGCAAACTCGAGAAGGGGTCATCACGGGTCGACTCTTCCACGTCGGAAGAGGTGTGGGCGCACCCGCAAATTTAACCCCGCCACGCGCGCGACCCGCTGATCAACTAATTGCCGTGTAGTCATTTATACGGCTAAGGGGACGGATGATGGTGGCATAGCATTGGGGAGGGGTGGGGGAGGGGTGGGATTTAAGAAGCTTGCATCATTGTTACAACTGCCACAGCGGGAGGTCAAACTGGTGACCTCTGCATGACAAGTCCAGTGTGCTGACCGATACTCTACAGCACCATAACAGTACGCAGACTCTTACCCCAGCTGCCGACCGAGTCATTTACACTGAGAAAACTCAAGCGAAGCAATTTTTGTATTTTACCAGGTAAGGCCCACTGAGCTATTTAGTTATTTTTTTTCAGAAGCGACCTGGCCACCAATGATAGCAACAACGAAGTGGCCTATCACGTGAAAATGCATAGCGGTTGCCAAATATTCTAAACGCGTGGTTTTTTTTTTGTTAATGTGGAGGTAAAAACCGAAGAACCCGGAGAAAAATCCACAACCACGGGAAGAGAGACATGCAAACTCCAAATATACAGCAGCAGGCATGAAGATCGAACCCACGACCTCCTGTATACCAAGCGAGGTCGTTAACATCTCTTAGTCGCCATGGCGCTCTGCTGGGTGTAGAGAGGAGGCGGTGGTGGATTTAAGAAACGTTTCCCCATTGCCACCGGGAGATGGCATTGAACTTGGGCGACCGTTGGTTTGCAAGTCCAGTGCGCTGCTTCAACGCAGCACCATGGACAACTCCATCTCAAACGTTTTGTTTATTGGCGTGCTGTGTCAAAGGTAGTCGACAGTGTTTAAATACACCTAGTTGTGCAGGTACTGTCTTTATTGCCTTTGTGTTCTTAAAATGTGTTCATTAGTAGTAGTCGTAATAACCCCGAATTGGTCAATCTCCTCATGCTTTTGGAGCTCAGCAGAGTTGAAACTGGCTAGTGCTTGGATGGGTAGCCCGTATTCAGAACAGATCGTTATAGTCTGCAGGGTTATATTGTGGGTGGTGCGGAAATTTCCATCGTTGTACTGTACTTGTTCCAACATCTATGCTCCTTCTTTTCAAAAACCTCTCCTTCTACTGTACTGCAATTATATCGAATCTACCGAACTATTGGATACCGACTCAGAACTCAATCTAAAGGTTCCGTCATCGGCACAAATTAGCATCTCTGTTATGTATTTGAAGAGGGACTAAACCAAAAAAATGTAATCCACGATATTGTGCGCGCCTCTTAGCGATATGTAAGAGCGTTGGTGGTGTCCGGACACACACAGCACACACACACAGCCGTGGATTCCCCTCTGCTGGGGTTCCCACGGTTTAAATATGCGTTCCTGTTTTCCGTGCAAGACACTTTATATTGCAAGAAAAATGGGTTAGCGCTCGTTCCGTGGCAACACTGCTTATAAAGTATAATTTTAATAAACTTCAAATGGCAAATCTGTTTTTTAGAAAAGGTTAGCAGACCTTGAAAAGAATATGGAAATGCGTGTCTTCTCCCTAGGGGTTTTGTGATGGATTCGCACAAACCACGCAGATGCCAACACGCGAAGCACGACTCCTTGCCGTATTTACATCTTGTACTCAAGTATGAACCATTCCAGATTGTTTTTGTTTCATTTTCTTTAAGAAGACAATTGGCAATGTGTGCATTGGCAGCAACATCTGGCACGGGTGGACGGTAAATAAAAGTCCATCTTGAGTTTGTCATTTCCATACAAAATTCATTTGATGCTAAATTAAAGTAAAAAAAAATGTTGTTCTTTCATTATTGTCATCGTCGTCACGAGCATCGGCCATGGTACATTCCACTGCTGCATGAAGGCTTTGCTGAAGCTGAACCGGTGACCTCTGGATCGCACGCTCCAGAGTTAAGTCAGGTTTGTATGTTTAACGAGCTGAGAACTCGTGAGACACGGGATCGTCTCATTTGCAAGCGAGTGCTCGCAATTTACACCACGGAATCATCCGCGGGGGCCATACAAGATTATGGGGTTTTCTATTTTCTTCCAGCCGCCGGTGTATTTATAACGACTGATTTTCAAGTCAATTACCATCGGCGTAAAGACCGAGATTTGGGTAAAATCTCGACATCACCACATGCACATCGAGCCCTCTTCTCTAACGTTCGCTGTTTAGCCACGTGCGCTTACGGGGAGGGACAAGCTTACAAAAGCCTCACAATTTATCAGTCATATTGTCAACAATCGTTTCAAGGGACTTGACAGATGGAAAGCGATTTTTTTTTAACGTGGAATATTTTTTTATTACTTTATACTGGCCCAGACGTTTTAAATTATTTTTTCAAAGTCAACCCAGGCAGAGAAGCCGTGTGTAGGTGGTTCACCAGGGTAGATTGCCAAGCCCATGGGCATGAACAACAATCGGCCATAGAGTTCTCAATTATGTTTTTAATATCAATTAAATGCAAATGCGGTTACATTCTCCTGACCCAGAAACAAGCAAGGTTTCTTAACAACAACAACAAATTCTACAAAAAGGTTCCATTTCAGTTTTATGTTATTATCAATTATCAAGAAGAGTTCAAATTTCTACTAGTGGATAATAATAATAATATGAGTACATATAAGGGATGGGAGTGGTGGCGCAGTGGTTAGCACACTGCGCCATGAACCTGGTAACGTGAGTTCGAGTCTCCATCATAGTCAATGTCATGGTGCCAGACAGCACGCGGTATACTCCGAAAAAACACATCGGAGAGCCACACAAAACGTACATTTAGTGCTGACCTCATGGGCAGTAATGATCCTCCATGAATGATGAACCCTTTTAAATGTCGGTGCTGCATTAGTGTTGTGACATTGCGCTCTCTCTCTCTTCGATGGCTCCTTAATTTGCTTCCTAACTGTGAAGTGCAGGAATAATATTTATTTATTTGCTCACCTTCAAAACTAAAAAGCACTTACAAAGGACGGCACATAAGCAGTGACGTGCGAGAGCGTGCCACACTTGAGCCCAGAAATGTGCCTGCACCCCTCCTCCTGAAAAAAGGAAGCCCTCCCACAACAAAGGGTATCCTCAACCATCAGACAACCAATCCCCCCGTCTCCCATGAAAATAATGTACTTGGCCGTAACACACGGTTAACATACGTTGGTGATAAACATTGTCAACACGTTATCGCTGATAAATCGTCGTCGTTTTCTGCGGCCGTCTGGAACGCTCCTCCGAGATTGGGAGGCCACTGGAGCTATGGCACTTTTAAATAATCTCGACTTAAAAACGAATTTCTTTTGAACTCCGTTTCGTAGTTCGTTTGCTGCCCTTCCCCTGCACCTCCGTTGAGCGCGGCTGGCTACGTACGGTGCGAGCGAAATTCAACATACATGCATACTTACAAGAGGGACGAGGAAGTGGAATCATGTAACCAAATAAAATAGGAAATAAAGTAACATAAGTGCGATGTCTGGGCTTTCCCTTCTTGTTTTCTCCTCGGAGCTTTGAGATGTGCTTCTGTGACCGTCTGGAACGCTCTTCCGAGATTAGGAAGCCACTGGAGCTATGCACTTTTAAATCATCTAGATTTAAAACTTATTTATTTTTAACTGATTTTTGTGTTTAGTCTTGTGTCCTTTCCCCACACCTCCGTTTAGCTCAGTTGGTTATGTACGGTGCGAAATAAGTTCAACATGCATACATATAAACTTCGCATTGTGTCTATGCTGGTATCAATTCCCATACATGTCCTCTGTGTGTACCTGAATCGTTTGTTCATTAAAACAGTTTTGGGGGAAATGTCCTCGCTACTGCGTGTTCACAGGACTGTGCATGCGCGGTGAGACTTTTCTAATCTGCAACGCCAATTACTCGTGCCCCAAATTAACTCCGTCGAAATTCCTACTCTCTGAAAATAAGTCCACGCTATTATCCGTGATAAAACCGTGGACGAAATTATTCGCCTGGAAGTGACGGCAAATGCATTCCGATGTACCCGTCGACATGACTGCGGCTTTTTCATCGGATTGATTTGCTATTCCGCAAAAAAAACAATTACGGAATGGAGCATCCAGGATCGAGGCGTCACCGTGGACCAAAGCTCCGCCAACGCTTCCCTAGCCACTTGCCAGATCCCCACCACGGCCGCACAGGAGAGACACGGCCTCCATCCATCCAAGATTTGGCCTCAGCACGGTCACGTAAAAAATATTGGAAGAACAGAAAATTCACAGACACGGGCCCTCTGCGAAAATTAACCCTTCCACGGTTTATTTGACACGTCTGCTAAACCACCTTCTCTTTCTTTGTTCCACCTGACTGTTTAAAAGAGCCTTTTGTGTTTGCCTAGAAAATTTGCCGTGTGTTGACATTTGTCCAATTACAACCGACCACCAGACAACACACGAATAAAAAAAATGTCTGCAAGATGCCCATTGCTCCTCGCCCTATAAGGACGGTGTCTATAACGTAACAAACGCTCGTGGCAGGCCGAAACAAACAGACAGACACACGTGGCTCCGGTAACAATGCGTCGGGCTCAGAAAAAAAGTGGGAGGTCATTGTCAGCATCGTGATTTACGGTTGCGGATTGTCCACGGCCACCCAACCTCATCGACGGTCGAGTCGTTCGTCACGCGAGGTTTGGTAGTTCGCGAAGACAGAAACAAGTTGAAGGCTGCGTTCTGAATACATTCGCGGCTGCTGCAAAGTGCCCTGGCATCTCACGATTGCATTTGTTCGTCGGTTAACTGTGAACAGCAGCCACGGCAGTGTCAGTGCGAACGGTCGGGTCGGAGTCAAACCGTTTTGCTCGAAGCTCAAACGAACAATGGATTGTGTAGTGTATAGTGAATATACAGTAGTGTGGCATATAGTGGGGCTGATATAATAAGACATAGTGTAAAGTTACAAGACTAGTATTTTATAGTCTAAAGTATAGGCCAGTGTAGAGTAACGCATTGTACAATTCAAAGGTGGATTTTTTTTGTTGTCTATGGATATGATATTATACCATATAGTTTAGATTGGAAGGTATAATATTACATTGTATAGTAGTCCAGTTTATAGCATAGTTATTAACGCAACACAGGACAGAGCAGCGCACCTATCCTATTCCGTTTTTCTTTCCTTCTTTCTGTGTACCCGCCGTCACCCTCCCCCGATCCGGTGGTGGTGGTGGTGGTGCTGGGTAACATGCTAATTCATATGTTAATTCCGCCCACACAGCTTTAAAAGACGCGGTCCAGGCTTGGCAATGTTCACTCGAACGCTGTCTTCTGGACAATCCTGTTTATTCACCTGAAGAAGGCTACTTGTTTCGTGGCCGAAACGTCGTGAGAATCTTATTTTATTACGTTTTAATTTTTATTTTTATTTTTTATTTCCATTCTACGTGACTTTACCGAAATAAGCGAAAAGATGAGCAATGGATGTGGCGCTCGTATCCACCGGAAGTGGCCATTCTACATTGCTAGGGCGGGCACCTGGCCCCTTTCGTGGCACGATCGTCATTTTATCTTCCACTTATCGCTGAAACTTTTTTTTTAATCGAGGCAAAGGAGTCACCGCGCTCGAACGGCCATCAACCAAAGAGGTGGAGTGATGGAAGCAGCTCGCGTGCGGGGGTTAAATGGCTCGTTAGATCACAAGACTGTGAGTGATGGTGACGGCTTAGGGAGGCCTTCGACGCCTGGTGTATTGATTGATCGTGGCTGATGATAATAATGATGAGAGGAAGGGAGTTGAGAATAGGGTTTTCCTCTTATTTCTGGCAACATTTGTTGCCAGAAAAAAAGGGGAAAACCTATTCTCATATTTTGGTACTGGCAAAGGAGGTCCCATGATGGAGGGGAGTTTGTTTACTCCCTCGCATGGTATGCAGGAGGTCGTGGGTTCGATCGCAACCCTGACGCCTGCTGTATATTTGGAGTTTGCATGATGACGAGATGTTAACTAACTCGCCTGGTGTGCAGGAAGTCGTGGGTTTGATCGCAACCCTGAATGCTGCTGTATATTTGGAGTTTGCATGATGACGAGATGTTAACTAACTCGCCTGGTATGCAGGAAGTCGTGGGTTTGATCGCAACCCTGAATACTGCTGTATATTAGGAGTTTGCATGGTGACGAGATGTTAACTACCTCGCCTGGTATGCAGGAAGTCGTGGGTTTGATCGCAACCCTGAATGCTGCTGTATATTTGGAGTTTGCATGTTGTCTGCGTGATCGCGTGGAGTTTTCTCTGGATCCTCCGGATTTTCTCTCCCACTATTTTATGTTTTTAGTTTATTTTGTCAGGTAGGCCCCGCTGAGCTGTGGAGTTCTATTTCAGAAGCGACCTGGCCACAAATGCCACAAATGCCACAAATGCCACGAATGCCACGAATGCCACAAATGCCACAAATGCCACAAATACCACAAATGCCACAAATGCCACGAATGCCAGCCCAACGAAGCGGCTTATCGCGTGTAAATGTAAAGCGGCATGAACACTCCAAACGCGCTTTCATTGTAAATGTGGAGGGAAAAAAGGTAAGGAGGGGGACACAAACATCCCACCCAGCGCAGGCTGCTTGGCACTCATCAAAACCACGATACGACTACACGTGCCATGTGATCGCCACTCTTCTGATTATTAAGACTGCGGTCGCTAAACAGGTAAAAGAGAATACGCGATGATCGTGGAGAGATGACACCGTTGTTGCCAGCGACGGAATGGACTGGACATCCCACGGAGGAGGTGGAAGAATGAAATCGGTTCGTGTACAGGCGCACGGTAGATCATTGCGTCTCTGGACCGTGCGGTGGCGACGGAATAAGTGAGACCATCATCCAGCAGTGGATTGACTTACGGCTAACGAGGATGATGATGATGATCATTACCGGTACCAGCTAAAAGTGTCCTGATTACAGGGATACGTTTCGTGTAATGTGTTACTCCTTGGGACTGAGAAGATGCTAATGAAGAGCCTCATTTGTGCAGTGTTACCATCACGTGCGTAACATATTCCACAAGTAAATTATGGGTGGGAAATTCAATAGCTGTTTTGCTCATTACGCGAGCTACTAGACATTATTTTAAATTTTCATTATTTCCCCAACTTGAGTTTGAAGTTTCTGTCAGTGGATGGCCCTGACCTTTACTATGTATAAAATATGATATCTCTTTCAGCTTCTAGTCTTGTTATGATCCTATTAAACATTTACATGTGTATACATTAGACAGGGTTCTTTCGACAAAAAGTTTGTGATTTCATGTTTTAAATTAGCATTGAGACCGTGCTCATCTCCCATTTGCATCCATGAGCCAGTGGAGGAAAATCCACATTCCCATGGCAGGGGCGAGTATCTCCAAAGGACAGCCACTGTTGACTTTCCCACAAAAGTGGCACTTATTTTGTTAACCCCCAAGGGGATGATGGGCTGAGTCAACACCAGCCATGATTTCCGATTTCAAGCCACTCAATCTCTCACTGAGCCACCTGGCAGGCTATGGTTCTACTTCACACCGAACAAATTCATGATCATCTGTAGGGTGGTGGCCCATGCGTGTAATTCAATCATTTGGAAGAGAGTTAGCGGATCACACAGAGATCGTGTGCGGTCAGACTCCAGAACTATCGAGCTGTGATGTGTTAAGGTGATAAATGGCAGTACTGTAAGTGGAATCCCGGCATATTTATGTGGAATTCCGAGTATTATCCCACAATGTTACGTGACGGGATGCTACCGTGGTTTAAAGGTCAGCACACTGGAATTCCAATCCAGACGTTGCCAACTCGATCTCCCGGTGAGGCAGTTGGAACAATGGATGCGCCACAGTTAGTGAAATGGCAGGTTGCGTCTGGTGGAATAAAACGTAGGTAAAACCCCACCACTTCTGCGGCAGTCCGGAACGCTCCGTCCTTCCGATGCTGGGAAGCCACTGGAGCATTGCACTTTTACATCATCTCGATTCAAAACGCATTTCTTGAGAAATGCTTTTCGTGTTTATAGTTTGTTGTCCTCTCCTCCCCCCGCCCCACCTCCGATTAACATCTCATATAGGACCATAACATCGAACCTCCCGGCTTCAACTTTCCACGCTGCCAATGGTCGACAACATCGAGCGAATCAGGACCGGGCCACGTGGCCGATGGGGCCACCCGATGCACGAATGGACGCATGAGAAGATTGGGCCAGTCTGCGATTGCGGCCACGAATCTCAAACCATTGACCGCATCGTAAACACTCTACCGCTGCCTTCACTCCTTTAAAGGAGGAACGGACAGGATCCAGTCTGCGTCTGAACAGACAATTGAGTGGATAACAAATCCAAAATTACACCTTTAATCTGCTCTTAATCCATACAAAATAAAAAGAGCTCCAATTTGCACGGTTGGCTAAGTGCGGTGCGAAAGAAAGTCAACATACATGCATACATATTTCCAAAATGTCTGGAAGGGTAGGCCAAATATCCTCTAGATGGGCCCCCTAAACACGTGATCTGGTAGAGGCCCTTCTGCCAGCTGCGGCGTTAGCTAAGAATTTGCAGGGTTGTACCTGTGTACCGTTTAACCTCCCAATGTGTGCGAATTTTCTCCAGGTATTCCTGTTTTCTCCCACGTAAAACAAAAAAAATGAATATGGAAATCGCCAAACTTATTCAACGCTGGCCACTCCTGAGAAGATTCTCGAGACTCAGGCGAAGCTTTCGGGGGGGGGGGGGGGAAATGAGAAAATGTAATTTTGTCGATAAATCTTTTAATCGCAATTGTGCTTCCAGGTCAACGCGAAATCTGTTTGCGACAGGCACTCCTGATGCCATGTGTAACACTGCAAAGGTCACACATTGGTCGTGTGCGCAAGCTGCAGCTGACAGCTTGGGATTAAAGATAATGCATTCAAGAACCTGACAGCCTTGGGCTGTTTGTTTCCATTATTATTATTTACGCACACCGAAGCGGCAACAATCCGGGAATGCATTCACTATCAAGACAAAGACCTGCCCATGTAAACAGACCTCAACAACCTCCTGATAATATGACCCGAATTGATAAAGCCATCCTGGAACACAGCACAAAAAAACCACCGCCGCACAGGCGCAGGGCAGCATCGAAGAGCGGCGGAGGAGCAATTGGGAGAAGGCAAACATCGTCCCGAATCACCCCCTCATCCCGGATCCCACCACTGCCACTGCCACCACTCAGCAATCAGGAGTCTCCCTGCCCTGCAAGCAGTAGACTTGCCATCGTATGTGTGCGCCTGTGGCTTTCTCGACATCTGTGTCGCCTCTATGGGTCTCCTTGTGAGTCTTTTGGCCAATATGTTTTGAGTGTATGGGTTTCTGTCTAAGTCTATGGGGAATGCTATCGCCAATGCACTGAAACTTGAATCACTACCTATGAGATATGCACTCAAAACTGCTCTAGAGGAGTTGTACACCCCTTGCTGCCACTGATATTCAGTGGCCTAAAATAAAATAAAATGTTTCGCTCCGGATGACCGCTGCAAAGTATTATCTGTATTTTTATTTAGTGTGCTGATCTTAAAGGTGCGTTGAAAAAGGTGATACTCCGACTGATGCTCCTGTTGTTGTGGAGTGACTCATGCAGCCAGCTGTGGCTCTAGGGTTTGGTGTTACATGTTATTTATGTAGTTTATTGTCAAAATTCGGTCACAGTCCCTATTATCACTGTTACGTTGCATTTATGGCTTTATTTTGGTGATTTTGAAAAGTTTTTTGGTTTGGCCATGTTTTTGCTTATTGTAGTACGGAGTTAGACTGATGGCCTTAATCTTAGTTGTCTTGTGGTTGTTGTTGTTGTTGTTTGACTTGCATCCCACTGGGATTTTTGCACACAGCGTTGGTGTACGGTGCTATTTCAGGAATATTTGATGTGTTTTCCTGGATTTTCTGTTTGCACAGTCACATAGTCACTTTAAGATGTTTTCTTGTTCATGTTTTTTGTTTGTTGCGGTTGCACCCAATTCAAGAGCCGACTGGCTCACAGGGCCATACCAAATAAATGGAACTATGAACTAAATGGAACTCTGTTCTGAGTCTATGCGTCTCTGTGTGAGTCTATGGCTGTCTGTGTGAGTCTATGGGTCTCTGTGTGAGTCTATGGTTGAACTCATGTCGACTGAGAGTGGTGCTCACACTCATAATCCTCTAAGGCCAACAGCTGGATTCATAATTTGGACATGGTTTACAGTTGTTACTAAATTAAATGTTAATATTAACGATTATAAAAAACGCAAGCTGCCAACATACTTAAAATAGATTGATTAGCATGCATGGGTTAAATGCAAGCAAACGCTGAATATTTGTTTTTAAATCAGTGCTACATTCAATAAAACAAATATGACCCATAACTAACAGAAAATGGTCCTTGATGTAAACGTATGGCAGTTCACCAGCAGTGTTTCGAGCAAGGCTGACTGGTGATGAGGTTGGCAAATGACAGTGGGTGATGTGAAACCCATTTGAAACGAGTGGGATGTCAAGCATTGTTACCTTTGGTCAGAGGTCGGAAAACAAAGGGCACAAGAAGAGCCATTTGTTTTCTCTTTGCGAATTCGGCCAAAACACTCAAATACTTCAAGAGCCCCAATGCACGTGGTGGGTACGAGTCGGTGGGCCCGTAATAAATAACTGCCACGAAGCGGCAGTCCTTGAAGAGCCACTGCCGCACGCGGCTCCGAAGCGGCGGGTTTTGCCGACCTCCCACTTAAGTGGCACCGATGCCTGTTGTGGCCCCTGGACTGTGAGTTGAGAGTGGTGCGGGGCCTTGAGTGGCGTGCTACCTCGCAGCGGCGGCTTCCATGCTGGCCATCGAACAAAGACAGCCACCGAATCGCGCGCTTTCAGGTGCACTTCTAGCGTCCGTCTGGAACCCTCTTCGCCGCCGATTTCCAGGAAGCCACTGCGGAGGTGCGTACTTTTAAATCATCTAGATCAGGGGCGGGGAACCTTTTTTTTCTGCCAAGGGCTATTTGGATATTTATAACATCATTCGCGGGCCATACAAAATAATCAACTTAAAAATTAGCCCGTCATATTTGGTCAAACATTTTATTAACTCGCCCCTACTGCGATGGCGGGAACTGCTTCTCTCTCTTTGGCGAGGCGTGGTGATGATGTTAGCTGGGATTGACGATGTTGCTACTCGCAACTGCTTTTCCAGGTCTTGCTCCTAGATTTTTTGAATTTCGAGTCCCGCCTGAGGTTACCTTGGCAGGGCCAGAGACCAATTTTTTTCGCGAGCCTCATACGGCCCACGAGTCGGACGTTCCCCACCCCTGATCTAGATTGAAAACTCATTTCTTTCGAACTGCCTTTTGAATTAAGTTTGTTGTCCTTCCCCCCGCGCCTCCGATTAGCGTGGTTGGCTACGTGCGGTGCGAAAGAAGTTCAACGTACACACACGTCCGTGCTCCACCTGCATCCACCTGGGGGGGGGGGGGTGCGTTGGGGTGAGTGGAGACTTTTAACTCTCCCGTGGCTTTCAATCTGAGGAATGGGGAGCGCATGTGCTCGGTCACAATGGGGAGCAGACGTTATCCTTTGTTGGTGTTTACGCTCCGAGAAATGTTTCACAACATCAGCCCCCCCCCCCCCCGCCAACCTATCGCCCCCAGGGTATGGAAGTGTCGCGTTATTTATTAGCGCTGGGACAAGGTGCCGTTCTCTCATCCTCTGCCGCTGCTGCCACCAAACTGTAACGTCGAGGGTTCAAAGTTAGTCGCAGCGATGTGATTCCCCCGAGCCGAGCGGGATATTGAAAGCGCTCGGAAATTTTTTTAAAGTGAGCTTTGCTTTTCATTTAGAATTTTTTACCACCAGCAAGACCACGAAGTCGGACCAGATATTCTGCATGTCGGCACCACCTGCGGTGGCATCGCTTCAGTGGAATCGGGGACAGGGTTGGGGGGAGGAGGGGAGGTTGATGGCTGTGGGCCTAAAACTATTCCACGAGTCATCGAGCTCTGGGTTGACTCATCCTGCTGCTCGAACAGAGAGGAAAAGGGGGACTCCAGTTTTTCAACTGCCACGCCGAGAGATCGACCGTCGGTTTCCGAATTGCAAGTTGCACGTTCTCTCTCTCTCTCACACACACGCAACTTGCAATCTTGCAATGCCATCACTCAGAGAGACAAAAACATATAAACAAACCTGGAGGCTGCTTAATCGCGGATGGAGGAAATGAGCTTGCGCTAATGCAAATTATTTCCAGGTGAGCGCTGCAGGCGTGGGCGAATGTCCGCTAATGGGAAACGTGCCTGATTAGCATCCATTCGTTCCAGTGCAAAGCAAGCGGCTTGTCAGCCAAGGTCAATATTAAAAGGTCACCGCAGCAGCCCCTTACAAGTCCTGGGTACGGCGTCAATGCCCTTCTTGGTATTGCGTCGTCCGCCATACTGCGCACATGCTAATGGTGCATATACGATGATAACAGAGCGTATGATGATAACAAAATGTGTGTTTACGTTGAACTTCTTTCGCGACGTACGTAGCCAACCGTGCTTATTGGAGGTGCGGGGAGAGGCCAACGACGCTAAACACCAACAAAGCAGTTCCAAAGAAGTTCGTTTTCAATCGAGATGATTTAAAATTGCACAGCTCCAGTCGCTTTCTCATGTTGGAAGGAAGAGCGTTCCAGACGGCCGCAGAAGTGCACCTCAGTCCGCATGCTGTGTCAGTCATGCGGTTTGTTTACTTCACAATGCCAGTTGGTGAAGGGGGCAGCCCAGGAACAGTTCCGAAATCACTCACCACTGATAATAGCCACAGCCGGGAATCAAACTCGTAGCATTGGTTTGTAGTAAATAACATGTATATATAAATATATATTAAGAAATTACAGCCACATTACAGCCATCATTCATGGTTGTGATTTGTATGTCTCATTTCTGGGACCAGAATTGATTTCCGTTATTTTTGAGCAAAAGGCTTCGCAATAACCTGCTTTGCAGAACACAAGAGCATGTTCAATGGCATTACCTTTCCTCTATTAAAACAGGTAAGGCTTTACAGATGTACGGAACTTTGTCTCCTACGCAAGAGCAGTCTTTAGTTAAAATGAGTGGTGTTATATGAATTAAGAGTTGAGTAGATTTGCTATTCACGCCATTCCTTATCGAGCAAAGCTGTCGCGAAGGCGCTGTGTTGAATAGGCGCAGTCTGCAGTCGATTCACAGCCGGGTGTGATGTCATTGTGCGGGTAATTTGCGAATATTTTTTTTTTCACTTGATAAAATTCGACCCTGTCGCCAGCAAACGGCGGCCTACTCGGCTGATATGACATCAGAGGATCCGACAGGCCACTGCGAAGCAGACCAGCACCCATTGTATGGGGTGCCGCGGTGGCGAGATGTTATCTCCCTCGCCTGGTATGCAGGAGGTCGTGGCCTTCGATCCCGCCCTGACACCTGCTGCTGTATATTTGTAGTTTGCATGTCTCTCTCCCCGTGGTCGCGTGTTTTTTTTTTCCTCCGGATCCTCCGGTTTTTTTTCCATCCACATTTAGAAACCTGCGTTTCAAATACTTGGCCGTTATACTTTCCCACGTGAAAAGCCACCTCGTTGAGCTATCACTTGTGGCCAGGCCGCTTCTGAAAAAGAGCCACATAGCTCAGTGGGCCTTACCTGACGAACGTGTACGTCATCGTAACGGAACTGGAAGAAAAAACTAAATAATTTGATCGGCACTGAGGCTCCCACAAGGCCATATGAAAGGGCGTGTGGCACAATTTTGCACCAGCTATCATAGAGTGTGGTCGTGTCGCTACAGTTTCCTGCGGTGAGTATGACGTCTTGAAAAACAATGGCGCTACGCCTCTCTCAGTAAAATGAACGCAAATAGCCACTTGCACGTTCCGAGGTTCAACAGTGAACGGGACACCCATCTTGCTACCTGTATACGTCTCAGAACGGGAAAGGGTTAATCAGCCATGGTGGGCAGATGCCCCAAGTCAAGCGACAGCCAGGATTTGAACTTACGACCAAAAAAATCCATCCTATTGGCAGCCAAATATTGCCAGGTAGCTGCTGAGCTACATGGCGATATTTGGTGAATATATTTTGGCTTAAATATATATATTCTAGAAATGCACTATATGTAAATATTTGCTTGGGAATGCACGAGCCTGCCTCTTTTGCTTCTGAATGGTTTGCCAAGCACGGATACACCTCAGTATGAACGAATTGAGTGCCCAGCAAGTAGCGAGTTGTTATTCCGCCCTCATTTGGTTAAAAATAGGGCACTGTAACTCAAAGCACTCCCAGAAAATCCCCGCAGACAGAAATTCACAGCCCATGAAGCGGACGATCTCTCAGGCAGACACTGTCTACCAAGACACATTTTCAGAAAGCGTTAAATAATGAATGTTAAACAGTCGCTCGCGATTTGACTCAAACGAGATGATGAAAGATTCACCACGAGCCAACTTGACTCATTGCTTTCTCCACTCGTGATGAAAACTCGGTCGACCGGACTGCCTCTTTCACCTCATTCAACCACCGCACTGCCGGTCCACAACAAACACGCTCACTCACTGGTCCACTCAATCGCTCACCAACTCACTCACTCACTCACCCACCCCACTCACTCACCGACTCATCAACTCAATCACTCACCCATACGCTCACCCACTCACTCGGCACACTGATGATCACAACGCTTCTCTCTCGCTGTATCTTCCCTCGCATTGCTCCACTTTGGATTTTCCTCCCATCGTCTCTATGTTACAGGCTCTTATAACCTCACTGAATTCAAGAAAATGTTAACTCTTTATCTACGACAATTTTCATTGTGCTATTTCTTGCTCGTCGTGTAACATTGTGGGCCTTTGGCCCAATGCTCAGCAGCTGTGTCAACATTAGTTGTTGTTTTTTTTACCCAGAATGCACACGACATTGTCAGATCTCGGAAGCTAAGCAACAGTGAGCCTTGATAGTTCTAGATTTAAAGCTTTCGTGACTGCTAGGATCCATACTCTTTGGTTCTATTGGGTAAAGTCACGTAGGTGAAAATAAAATAACAAAAAATCACGACGTTTCGGCCACAACACAAGCGGCCTTCATCAGGTGAAGGGACGAGACTGTCTGGAGGACAGCGCTGGAGTGGAAGAAGTCACTCTTAGATCACGACCTTTAAGCTGTGTGAGAAGAAAAAGACCAAGCGCCTTGACAAAGGAATTAGCATATAATTTAGCATTGAAATGGCTCATTGAAATAGCTAAGTTAAAGTATACACATCCGCAGAGGTACCCCTTGACAAAGGAATGAGCATCGAATTTAGCATTGAAATAGCTGAGTGATTAGCTTGTAACTGGTCACAGAAATAGCTATGTTAAAGTTAGAGCATATACATTCACCGAGGCACCTAGTACTCATCAAACAGGAGAATTTAGCGAAACACAACCACGCTCAGACATCGGACCTGTGTGTGAGCAAACAATGTGTTCTGACAAAGAAATTAGCATAAAAATTAGCATTTGATTGGCAGATTTTAGGAAAGAGGTGGTGTACGTGCCGGTGGACTTGCAGTTTGGCGCGGGGCGGGGGGGGGGAAAGGGGGGAGGGGGAGTTTACCTATTGATGGTGTGAAAAGGGGGAATTTATAAGAGCTGTGAAAGTTTGAGGTACCACTACTTGAAAAATATACTGTACCATTGAAATTAGTTTAATGTTTAGTTCGATTTAGAACATCTTTCCAATGGTTGCTTAATTTGAAACCATCCTCTCGGTTGAAATTGTGTCTGTGTTTGTAGATCTGAATTGCTTCATGAAAAAATCTCTGATAAAAGCCCGTGGGTTTGCAAAGAACCTTGGTATCGGAGAAAATTATATCGTGATCCCCCACAGCGTTGTAACAGTGATCAGCCACGGCAGAATAATTCGTTTTGCCGTGTTTCAAATCTGATTTGTGCTCGCGAATTCGGTCAGAGACATGTCGCTTTGTCTCACCGATGTAGCAATCACCGCAGGTACAACTCAATTTGTAAACCCCGGGGTACTGTAAGTCAGGAACGACATCCTTCACGGATGGGATCAGATCACGAATTTTGTGTACTGTATTGAACCGGACCTGGATCTTGTGTTTGTTTAGAATTTTGGAAATCTTTTTAGTAACACCTGCTATATATGGAAGTGTGATGGTTTTGACCGGAGTATCAAGTGGTTGTTTCTGTATGGAGGGAGAGACAGCTTGGCGGATGGTACGGTCAGAGTAACCATTCCATTTGAGGGCCAGGTGTACATGTTTTAATTCACTGGTCAGGTGGTGTTGGTCCGAAATGCAATGAGCCCTATGGTATAAAGGTTTGATGACTGATTGCTACATCGGTGAGACAAAGCGACATTTCTCTGACCGAATTCGCGAGCACAAATCAGATTTGAAACACGGCAAAACGAATTCTTCTGCCGTGGTTGATCACTGTTACAACGCTGTGGGGGATCACGATATAATTTTCTCCGATACCAAGGTTCTTTGCAAACCCACAGGCTTTTATCAGAGATTTGTTCATGAAGCAATTCAGATCTACAAACACAGACACAATTTAAACCGAGAGGATGGTTTCAAATTAAGCAACCATTGGAAAGATGTTCTAAATCGAACTAAACATTAAACTAATTTCAATGGTACAGTATATTTTTCAAGTAGTGGTACCCCAAACTTTCGCAGCTCTTATAAATTCCCCTTTTCACACCATCAATAGGTAAACTCCCCCTCCCCCCTTTCCGCCCCCCCCCCCCCCCCGCGCCAAACTGCAAGTCCACCGGCACGTACACCACCTCTTTCCTAAAATCCGCCAATCAAATGCTAATTTTTATGCTAATTTCTTTGTCAGAACACCTTGTTTGCTCGCACACAGGTCGGATGTCTGAGCGTGGTTGTGTTTCGCTAAATTCTCCTGTTTGATGAGTACTAGGTGCCTCGGTGAATGTATATGCTCTAACTTTAACATGGCTATTTCTGTGACCAGTTACAAGCTAATCACTCAGCTATTTCAATGCTAAATTCGATGCTAATTCCTTTGTCAAGGGGTACCTCTGCAGATGTGTATACTTTAACTTAGCAATTTCAATGAGCCATTTCAATGCTAAATTATATGCTAATTCCTTTGTCAAGGCGCTTGGTCTTTTTCTTCTCACACAGCTTAAAGGTCGTGATCTAAGCGTGGCTTCTTCCACTCCAGCGCTGTCCTCCAGACAGTCTCGTCCCTTCACCTGATGAAGGCCGCTTGTGTTGTGGCCGAAACGTCGTGATTTTTGTTATTTTATTTTCACCTACGTGACTTTACCCAATAGAACCAAAGAGTATGGAGCCTTGATAGTGCTTGGATGGGCGACCACCATACAAAACATAGGTGTTTATAGGTTATGTAGAAATCATCTCAGACCTCGGTAGTGTTTCACAACCGCAGCACACACTGCCTCATGCAGTCTTCAGGGGTCGTTTGGTTCCTGCCCAGGGCAATATGCCGTTTTAAAAGGTTGTTGGTGACCATTCACGTTGGCATGAGGTCTGAACCGTTTGGATGATGTTGGCACAATATGCCGTTAAATTGGGAAGTACCACATGGCCAGACACGCCCTTCCGTCACCTGCCTGTTGGAGGCCAATCAGGTAGAGGAGGTGACATCATCGGGCTGACCGTACCTTAAATGTCAGTAAAAGAACACTGGGATTTGGAAGGGAAAGAAACGTGAGCATTCATAGATTCACTCCTCTTTGAAGGCGAATTAAAAAAAAGAGAATGCCATCCTTAAAAAGGTCCTAAAAATAGAGAATATTTTCGAATTATTGTATTAACAATAATGTAAAGACTGCCATGACTAAATTGGAAATATAACATCAATCAATAAAATTCTTCAAAACACAACTTCTGATAAAGCATTAACCTAATAAACAATAACAGGTTAAATATTCCCAAACAAATTTATGTAGAGGGAAAACAAACTTAATCAAAATGTAGTAATGTCTTACGCATATTTATTTCAGGAGCGGTGTCTTAATATAAATGTAAAGCCATGTCCTCAAAGTATTTTCGTGAGAAAAAAAATAATAACATTTTACCGTGCAGTTGAATCGTGAACTAAATTGAAAACGTCAGGTCATGAAATGTCGTAGATGGATAAGATAACACTTTGTACTTTTAAGGAGAGGTCTCGGCTTGACTTGAAACAGCGGAGCGATCCAAGGGAGCGCTGATGAAGTGGCATTACATTAAAATTGGCCGTGATGGCAGCGTCTTCCACGTATTTTATGTAAAAGTAACATCGTAACCAATCAATTCAAATCTAGCATTACATTGACGAGCAGTACTTTCTTGCACCTGAATCTCTGCAACCAACGTTTATCAATCCACACAAACCAGCTGTAAGGTGGTTAGTGATGTAAGGCCAAACAACATAACACTGGGAAGCCTTCATCAAGCAGTTATTACATGATAATTATTAGAGTTGTTATCTTTAATGATATTGAGCAAGAGATTAGTGGTGCAGTGGGGCCTTAAGATCCATGTCTGGCTTGACATCAGTGGCACGTAACATCTTTACCGGTCCTGCCCCCATCTCCCGTTCACCAACTCGCACTGGCCAGTCTGGTGACGTATAGTGAACAACCACCATGGCCGACAGTATGGGAAGGCTTTCGTACAGCAGTGGGCTGACAACGGGCCTTCAATTATTGCATTGTAAATCATTGTTATATTCCAAAACTATCGATTCCCCTGTTCATCAGACTTTAAAACAACGACTGTTCCAATGACGAACTCCAAAAACGGTTGACCATGGTTATATACGTGAATAAATGTGTCTGCGATTTAATATAATTCCACACGAACGAGACACCATGCAAATATAAATTCGAATGGGTTAATCTTGACTTAAAGCTTTCGTGACTGCAGGAATTCATATTGTTTGGGTCTTTCAGTAAAGCCACCTGATGACGATTGCTTGTGTTGCGATCGAAACGTCGTGATATTGTTATTATTTTTTCTATCTACGTGGCTTTACCGAAAGACCCAAAGAAAATTCAAATGGGTAATTACATTAAAGGTTGACTTTTCGTCACGGTAAATAGTGGAAATGCATATGGCCTTGGCAATTGTAAAAATGTGGTTTCAGTACTAGCAGTAGACAATGGATCAGCGAATAAATAGTTTTAGCCTTGCGACTGATGTGACGTGGGGTATTTTTTTTCGTCTGTTTAAATTGAAAAACGTTAATGAACGAACAGGGGCAAAGGCTGGATTTGAACCGTCAACCTCTGGAATGACAGGGCAAGAGTACTGACCCGCTGGGCCACCATTCTAAACTTATCACAGCCACAAACGAGCACCCGACCTGCCAGCTGAGCTCTATGGTACCGTACGCACTCACGTTTATTTAAATGGCTACATGTTATTTATTTTTATCTCGCAAAAACGTATTCCATTTAAGATGTTAGACTTTTTTTTTTTGGTGCCGACAATGCTCGAAAGTTACGTAAGTACTTTAAGTTGTCCCATTCCTGCCACTGCGGGGCATTGCAATGTTTCCAAATCCTGGGATGAACGGAATTTATACGCTGTTTAAATACCGTACGAAATACGTTACATTACATAATTTAATTCCTTCTTAAGACGCAATTATAAAGAGTAGCAGTGGAAGGGTGGTTAGGAAATTACACTATGAACCCGGCGACCATAGTTAAATTCCCAGCCACAGCTAACACCAATGGTCAGTGATATCTGAACTGAATCCTGGGCCCCCATCTTCACCAACTTGCCTGCTGAAGTTTGATCAAAACAACTCTGATGCTTGCCATGATGGCAAGGCATCCATCAAGCAGTAGATTGACGAATTCTATGGTGGCTGCCAGACACTGCCACCCACCATAGGAATCAGAAATTTGCACAACTGAGCCACCAAAACAAAATTGACCTGTTGACTTTGGTAAAACAATATACGTGTCCTTGAAATCGTGAGCCAAGATTTATCCACTTCTGGATGAAGGCCTGCCCACACCGTCACCATCATCCATGGCCATCAAGTGCCATGATGCATCTCCTGCACTTGACCTGATGTGCAGATGTATGTTGAACTTCTTTCGCACCATACGTAGCCAACCGTGCAAATCAGAGGTGCGGGGGAAGGACTACAAACGAAACACAACACGCAGTTATGAAGAAATTAGTTTTAAATAGAAATGTAAAAGTGCATAGCTCCAGTGGCTTCCTAATATCTGAAGAACGTTCCAAACGGCCGCAGAAACGCATCCGAAAGTGCGCGATGCGGTGACCGTCTTTGTTCGATGGCAGCAATCAAAGGATCTCGCCACTCCATCGTGATGGCGGCGGCGGCGTGTGTAGCAGCGTGTGACTTGTTTTTGTGAGTTGTTTTGCGTGAGTGTAAACTGTGCATGAGAATGTGTGAAAATGTGGATGAGAATGAGCTGTGTGAGTGAGCCGTGTGTGTGAGTGAGCCGTGTGAGAGCGGCCGTGACGAGAGGGACTTCTGCGTTCGTGTGTGTGTGTGTGATGGAGCGATGATGTGCACTCTGTGTGTGTGTGTGTGATGGTGTGGTGATGTGCACTCGTGTGTGTGTGTGTGTGATGGTGTGTACTTCGTGCTTTTTGGAGTACCTGACCCTCTGCTCACGACAGGGATGTCCTCTGGCTCCCACATTATTTAACATCTATTTTGACCACGTAGTTCGTGAAGCCTTCAATAGCTGTACCGGGGGAATCTCCATATGGTACATATATATAATGGGAGGCTGATCGATGCCCGGGTGCGGCAAGGGATGGCTCCCTATTGGTCAACCACGTTATGTATGCCGATGATTTGGTAATAGCCGCTTATTCAGAGGAGGAGTTGGAGACGCTGCTGCTGAGACTAGAGCATGCCACTAAGAGGTGGGGCCTTACCATCAGCCCCACCAAAACTAATAACCTGCCTGGGTATTTTGTACCATCGGACACTCCACCTCCACAACTCCCAATCGGTGATGGGGCAGTTGTGGAGAGAGTGGAGAGTTTCCCATACCTGGGCAGTGTGCTTATGACCGGCTCCAGTTTAACAGCAGAGGTCTCACTCCGAATCAGTCGAGCGGCAATATCTTTTAATCGGTCGCATAACGCTGTGTGGAAGCTACCTGGTCTATCGCTCCGCACTAAGCTTCAGGTCTTCTCGGCCACGGTCATTCCCTCCCTTCTCTACGCTTGCGAAACGTGGACCCCCCTAATGGAACATCTTCGCCGGTTAGAAACATCTGTGAGCTACTGCTATTCGTCCAACGTTCGCCGCTCTTCATCCTTTCACAAAAAATACCTGTGAAAACTATTAATTCTACTTTTCTTATTTCTGGGTGGTATTGAGCTTCATCCTGGCCCAAATGAAAAGAACTCGTATAATTCTGTAGATTGTTCTGGCAGGAAAGGTGTTGGTGTTCTACGTCAACATCAGAGGGCTTGTGATTAAATTAGGTCAACTAAAACTAGAAGTGGCAAATCTTGACCCGGATATTTTTTGCCGAACAGAAAGATTTCTGACTCCTGCCGTCAATGACTTGCAGATTGCCATTGACAACTACAACCTTTTTCGGCTTGACCGAGGATCTAAAGGAGGTGGAATTGCCATCTATGTTTGTAATACTATTGCATGTTCACTAGCTCACTCCTTGTTTAAAAAAAATGTTTTGAAGGTCTGGCTCTCAGAATAACTCTCCCAAATAATCAACAGATATTGGTAGTGTGCTGCTATCGACCGCCTAGTTGGAAGGATGTTGAAGCTGCATCTGCACTGAGAGAGCTTTTTGGGGGCCTCCCTAAAGGTTAAATAGTTTTAGTGGGTGATCTAAATTGGAATTGGCTAAACCCGCCGGCCGTGGCCACAAATTTTGCAGATGAATTTAATCTGTTTCAATTAATAAATGTCCCCACAAGACCTAACCTAAAAAATCTGGGGCAGTCATCTCTGCTTGACGTCCTATTGACAAATGCCCCTCACAAATTCACACTGACTGGTGTTCTGGGTAATAACCTTAGTGATCACTCCTTCATTTTTGGGGTGAGATCATCAGCCAGACCCAAAGGCCCCCCTAAATTGGTTGAGAAGCACTCTATGAGACACTTCAGCACTCAGGCATTTACTAATGATGTGCTTCACTCGGATATTGACAAGGTCTGTGATATCCCCAATCTGACTACGGGTTGGGAGACCTTCAGGTACACGTTTCTCCAAATTCTTAACAAACATGCTCCGTTGGTTAGATTTAAAACTAAAGGCAACTGCCCACCATGGTTTGATCCTTTGATTACAAAGCTCATGAAAACTAGGGACAAGGCTTGGGCATGTGCTCAGAAAAGTAATTTGGTCAATGACTGGCTAGAATAGAGGATTTTAAGGAATAGATGCGTCAAAAAAATACGGCATGCAAAAAATGCCTACTTTTCCTCCACTCTCCTGAAATCACATGGAAATGCCAGGATTTTCTGGAAAATAAATGTATCTAAAAGGCATCCAAAACAAACAATCTGCCCGTTGAGCTTAACCGAAATGGGGAATATTTTTCAGATCCCAAAAAAATAGTTGACAATTTTAACCTTCATTTTTCTGAAACTGGTAATCTTTTTGATAATGTATTGGGAGTCACCCCTGCTCATGCAAATTCCTACACCCCTGTCCAAACATTAAACAAATTTAGTTTCCAGCCAATCCACGAAAGTAATGTTCTGAAACAACTGTCCTACCTCAAAGGGTCCTCCTCTACCGGAGTAGATAGTATTCCCGTCTTTGCTCTACAAACTGTTGGTCACCTGATATACAGACCTATAGCCCATATTTTCAACCTGTCCATCAAAAAAGCATCAGTTCCTCTAGAATGGAAAAATTCCTATGTCCGTCCACTTCACAAAGGGGGCCCTAAAGATGATCCAAATAACTACCGACCTATCTCAATTTTGTCCCCGTTGATGAAAATTTTGGAAAAATTATTGACCTACCAAATTAGCAGTTTCCTATCCACCAACAATCTACTACATCTAAAACAATCTGGGTTCCGAAAAAAATACAGCACCACATCTGCCGCATTAGACTCTCTGAATCACATTTACAGTAGCCTTGATAATAATCAGTACTGTGCCTGTCTTTTTCTCGACCTGTCCAAAGCTTTTGATTCAGTAGACCACAACCCCTCCTTAGTATATTAAGTTGCCTCGGTTTTTCCGAAAACGCTGTAAAATGGTTACAAAATCACCTCTTTTCTCGCACCCAAGCTGTATTCACAGATGGTTGGAGGTCAAACAGTGTTAAGATAACAAAAGGGGTTCCACAGGGTTCCATTCTCGGCCCCCTTTTGTTCTCTCTTTATGTCAATGACTTGGGCACGGACCTGGATCATTCCAGGGTAAATCTTTTTGCAGATGACACGATACTGATAACTGCTGGCCGCTCTCCGGATGACGTGATTGCTAAGCTCCAGGGTGATTTCAACAAACTACAACATCAGCTAGTTGCTCTTAAACTAGTCCTGAATACCTCCAAAACCAAGGTGCTATGCTTCTCACCAGGACTAAAGCAGGAAGTTATTTTTCCCCAATTACATTCCTTAAATAATTATCAAATAGAGCAAGTCAAGATCTATAAGTATCTTGGGGTCATCCTGGATTCTTAACTGAATTTTGAAGATCACATTGATTATATTGGTAAAAAGACAAAAATAAAAAAAATGGTTTTCTGTAACGACATAAGCACTGCTTCCCCCCAATTTTTCCGTTTGGAATTGATAAAAGCTAACATACTGCCTCTACTTGACTACTGTGACATCGTGTATAAAGCAGCCCCAAGTACTGTACTGAAGAAGCTTGATTCCATCTATCACTCGGCCTTAAGATTTACATTGAACTGCCCATATAGGACTCACCACTGTGATCTCTACATTGGGTCAAACTTAACATCTCTTAATGTTCGACGGCTTGTGCACCAGATCTTATTTATTCACGATGTACTTACAAAAACATCCGCCGACTACCTGCTGGATCTCCTCTCTGTTTCAAAGAACAAATTTGACCTTCGGTCTTCGCTCATTTACCAGCTTCACATTCCCTATTGCCGTACAAAAACTGGAGGAAGGGCCTTTGCTAATGATGCCCCCAGGGTCTGGAATGCTATTGCCAATAAACTGCAACTTCAATCGCTACCAATGAGATCTTCTCTCAAAACTGCTCTAGAGGAGTTGTACACCCCTAGCTGCCACTGCTATTCATTGGCGTAAAATAAAATGAAATGTTTTCGCTCCAGATTACGCTGCAAAGTATTATCTGTATTTTGATTTAGCGTGCAGATCTTAAAGGTGCATTGAAAAAATTGATACTCCGACTGATGCTTCTGTTGTTGTGGAGTAACTCATGCAGCCCGCTATGGCTCTAGGATTTGGTGTTACATGTTATTTATGTAGTTTATTGTAAAAATTCGGTCACAGCCCCTATTATCACTGTTACGTTGCAATTATGGCATTATTTTTTGGTGATTTCGAAAACGTTTTTTGGTTTGGACATGTTTGTTTTGTTGTAGTACGGAGTTAGACTGATGGCCTTAATCTAAGTTTTCTTGTGGTTGTTGTTGTTGTTGTTGTTATATATGCTTGGTTCTTTCGGTAATGTCACGTTGAAGGGAAACAGTAAAATAATAAAATATATATAAAACAATTAAATTCTCACGACGTTTCGACTGTAACACAAACAGTCATCATCAGGTGTGAAAACCAACGGCAAAAACAGTTGTTGTTGTTGTTTGACTTGCATCCCACTGGAATTTTTTGCACACAGCGTTGGTGTACGGTGCTTTTTTCAGGAATATTTTTGCTGTGTTTTTTTCCATGGATTTTCTGTTTGCACAGCCACATAGTCACTTTAAGATGTTTTTCTTGTTCGTGTTTTTGTTTTTTTTGTTTGTTGTGTTTGCACCTGATTCAAGAGCCGAATGGCTCACAGGGCTATACCAAAATAAAGAAACTGAAAAAAAAACGTGCTGATGGTTGTTCTCTTCGGGGGCATTCTCAACTTTGACCCCATCACCACTCTTGTCCAACGGCCACAATTCCTTCTATTTAACACGTGGGCTTTCGCGACCAATATTGTGACGAACCCAACAGGTGAAATGCACTGCATATTTTCAGACTAACATGATCCATTGTAATTTCAGATGATTTCATTTAACCCCAATGGGATCTTCGCACTTGTAGGCGCAGAGTGTTGACGTCACCTTTACTCTATTTAATACCGGAAATAAGAAGGCTGCTTCACAATTCCGGCAAATCGCTTGATGACGCTGGTTCACCAGCGAAAATTCGTACTCACATTGTAAATGTTGTGGCTTTACTCTCCCAACACACCGGTGTGCTGAACTAGTCACTTTTTGACAACCCTTATTCATTGGCTGTGTCGGGTGCAGGCGGGTGTACGACACATTTACATTTACGTGATCTTCCCCCAATAAGCTTCTTATTTTTTTTTACCAACGATTTCTTCTGGCAATGTGGCCGACCCGAGTCGGCTTTCCTTGAAACGAAGCAATGAGCGGCGTTGAAGGCAACACGACTAACACAACAAACGAGGAGACAACTCTGTGACGTGTCTGCTTTGCATCTATTTTCCGAGCCAGGTGTCCCTGTTACTGCTGCTCGTGCAACTCTCCACCCTTCGTTGTGCACCGTTCATCTCTCGTTCCATTTTCTTTGCCGGTGCCCGTGTTTCTGATAAGCATGAGACGGCGGATAGTGTGTGCTCATGGCATCGTTTATCGTTAGACATAGAAACGTTTTAAATTATATGCACATTCTATCTTGTAAAATAAAGTAATACATCACATCAATATATTTATCTACCTGGCCGAACAAGTGTGGAGCAATGGTCATTTCCACTGGTGATCTTCGGTCACAGTGGTGAGAATTCCACATTCATATGGTGGGGCCCAGTCCCTCCATAAGACACCAACGTTGACTTTATGCAAAACGGTGCTCATATTGTTTCCAAAGAGGCAGAAGGCTGAGTTGATCACCAATCAGGACCACCACTCAATCCTCTGTCCAAATGACAGAGATCCCCCCGTGTAGCCCTCACAGACTGTTGGGGCAAACGCTGTCAGTGAACAGCACCTACGAAGGCCGGCACGGCACACGAGGGGGTGGGTGGCCAGCACCACGCCCGGCCACTTCTGTCTCCACAGTGATGACATTTACACATTGCAACCAGGTACTCATTTGAGGCTGAGTCAACCTAGGGGAGGCTCAGGACCGGTTCAGATCCTTGTCTCTGGTGTTGTCCGTGAGCGGGTCGCTAGGTTCGTAGCGCAGCGCGCTAACCGCTACAATACCGCTCCCCACACGCACGCACGCGCGAATGTATACAGCACACATCTCGAAGATTCACTAAATGCACAATCGACTCGGAATGCCGAGTAAAAGTCGTTATGCGTTCATATGAGGATTCAGACGTGACCCCACTATACCGGTTACACGGCACACATGTAGGGACAGCTAATGATGAAACAATATATATTTTTTGTTATCGATTAAGAATCGCTCCGGTTTGTTTCCGGCATAACTGCACAGGAAAACATTTTTTTGCACCGTCTCTGCTCATTTTTATTTCAAATTCTACTTAGTTTCTCCCCTTCGCGGGCCCAAAATCACCAGCAGGACTGAAAGCGTTGCGGCAGTGGCCGTCAGATAGATATTACATTCAGTTACACGCGTGGCTTTAAATTACCATTCATTACCGCCGCATACAGCTCAGGTTTAACACCTCCAGCAGCATTTGCAGGGTCAAAGTCAATCTGCCTTTCTCTTGTCGGTAATGAGCTACGTCTGAATACAACCAGCCTTGGGCAACTTAAGTCCAACAAGCGCGGTGCCGTTCACTTATTGTAGATATACATTTGCAACTGATTGATAGCGCGTGATGAGCATACGACAACGTGGAAATGAAGATGGTCACCCCCTTCCGTGTTGCTTTGAGCAGGCGGTGTTGTTAGTGACCGGGGATTCTGCTCATCCTCGCGGCAGCGGCTTTTGGCCAACCATCGGACAAAGACACGGGTCACCGCCAGTGCCGGATGAAGCTAGTGCGGGGCCTGTAGCCATATGTTATAATGAATGGGGCCCTAAATTTAAAAAAAAAACACGTAAATATTAAAACACACATTTTTTAACTTGCATAGTAAAATAATTGTCTTTTTTCATTTGCTATGAAGCCAGATAACACGACAAATCGCTAACCTTCAACACCCAGTCATTAATAAAAATTGAAGGCAGTATAGTACTGTAGTAGTAGAGCAAGTGCAGAATCACTGAATGAACGCATTTAGCTCCGGGCACTTGAAAGTGCGGGGCCCGTAACACATGCTGCTACTTTTGCTACTACGACAATCCGGCACTGGTCACTGCATCGTGTGGCGCTTCCAGACGCGCTTCCGCGGCCGTCTGGAACGTTCCTCCTCCCGATATTGGGAAAGCTACTGGAGCTGTGCACTTTTAAATCAACTTTGGAAACGAATTTCTTCGGAACTGCTTCTTCGTGTTTAGTTTTGCCGTCCTTCCCACGCACCTCCCATTCGGGCGGTTGGCGAAATAAGTAAACGGGTACAAGTTGCAATGCCGGTTGAGTGGGGGGAGGGGGTTGACGCCGCCCATCATCCAGTTAGGGTCGATAAAATGAGCACCACGCATTGTGGAGAGTCAACGGCGAGCGTCCTATCGCGAAAATGGCCCCGTCATGGAAATATGGAGTTCCCACCGCTTGCTCATGAGCACCGCTGCCAGAGCGGAGCATCGTTTCCCCCCACACTCGCTTGAGAATTGAACACCTAGAAACACGCGTCGAAGATTATTGACGTTATATTTGCCGCATTAAATGTCCCCGCGATGAGCCACTTTGTCGAGTTGCCATTTGTGGCCGGGTGGCTTCTGAAAAAAATGAGCCAATAGCCCAGTGAGCTTGACCTGGTAAGATTTAAAAAAAGTGTATTTATATTTATCTTTTAAATTGATCTGTTTCCCTTTCCTAAACTTTGCGCTCCTATCATGTTTTAGCATCGTTTGTTGTCGTAACCTTCTGACCCCGTGCCCTGTGAAAAGAGAGCTTTACAGCTCATCGGATTCCGCCAGGGTAAATAAATAAATACTCTCGTTCTGACTGTGACTTCATAATAAAAAACACCAGCGAGCGGTTGCGACTCCTCATTTCACGCTCAAATACATTCGCCACGAGCAGCCCCCACCCCACTCTCGCATTTCCACCGTTGCAGGGTGCGGGGCTCAACACCCCCCCCCCCCGACTCCTCCCTCCTCATCCCCCCTCCCTCACCCTCCCTCCAGCTCCCTCCCCCCTCATCCCCCTCCTTATTCCTCGCTCTCTCCCTTCCCCTCCCCCTCTCTCCCCCTTCCTTCTCCCCTCCTCCTCCCCGCTCCCTCCCCCCTCTCTCCAGCTCCCTCCCCCCTCCTCCCCCCTCCTCCTCCCTCCTCCCCCCTCCTCCTCCCTCCTCCTCCCTCCTTCTTACCACTCTCCCCCTTCCCCTCCCCCTCTCTCCCCCTTCCTTCCCCCCTCCTCCTTCCTCCTCCCCGCTCCCTCCCCCCTCTCTCCAGCTCCCTCCCCCTCCTCCCCCCTCCTCCTCCCTCCTCCTCCCTCCTTCTTACCACTCTCCCCCTTCCTTCCCCCCTCCTCCCTCCTTCTCCCTGCTCCCTCCCCCCTCCCTCCAGCTCCCTCCCCCCTCCTTCCCCCCTCCCACCCACCTCCTCCCTCCTCCTTTCGTGTGGCGCGTAAGCAACAGTTTGTGTACATGACGTCACAGTTGAACGTCAACGCCCTTCAACCAATCCAAGGCGGCGGTAGATGCCGCGTGGCTCGCGGGGAGGGACACCCCCGGCTCGTGCACGTGGATGACGCCCTGCAGCTCGTCGGCGTTGAGTTTGACGGCGGTTTTGCGAATCTTTGATTTTACATTTCTGGAACAACGCGCTCACCCCCCCCCCCCTCCCCGCGCTGCATCTCAGCGCCTGCGCACAGCCGTCGTGAGGAGAGAGACAGAGAGAATCCCGGTCCTGGACGATGTTTTTTTTTGTGTGTTTGTTCCGCACCTTCGTAGCCGCCAACTAATAAAGGGGCCCGGATAGACGGGCCTCAAAAACCAACAAACAAACAAACAAAATCCGGCGCAATAACAGACCGCGCAGCGTCACGAATTCTGGTTCAAATCCCCATCGCTCGTCTTATTCTGAGCCTCCACGTGTGCTTTGGCCCGAGTCTCAAATCGACGCGGCGTCTGGCGAGGAGCCGGGGGGCAGAGCCCTCGCTAGGGGTCAGATGATCTTGAGGTGAGCAGCGCCTCGGCCTTGGCAGATCACTGTTATAATTCAGTAGGCTCACGTGACATTGACTTGTCCAAGACAGAGGTTCTCTGCAAGCCATCTGGCTACCATGAGAGAGTCGTTCATGAGGCTATCCACATATACAAACACAGAGACAATTTCAGCCGAGAAGATGGATTCTTGGGCTTAGCAATCATTGGAAGGATTTGATAAACCATTTCGGGTCTTAATTGATTGCTCACGCTTACGGTTACCATGAGAGATTCGTTCATGAGGCTATCCACATATATACACACACAGAGACAGTTTCAACCAAGTAGATGGACTATGGCTTGGCAATCATTGGAAGGATTTGATAAACCATTTCGGGTCTTAATTGATTGTTCACACTCACGGTGGCTTTCAGACCGCATCCATTATTTTCGTCTCCCCCCTCCTCTTTTCCGAACATAGATGGACTCGTCCATCTGAACAAACTGCCAAATCGCTCTCCGTGGTGCTAACGTAAAAAAACGCCACTTTTTTCAAATTTTCTTGCTATGGTTTTCACAACCGGATGATGATTGCTTGTGTTGCAGTCGAAACGTCGTGATAATTTTATTGTTTTATATTTTTATTATTTTATTGTTTCCCTTCTACGTGACTTTACCGAAAGAAACCAAGAATGTGAGCAGCACCGTTAGGCATGCGTTTGCACGTCCCGCGGGGGTTAACGCTCCAATTCATTACGCCCCACGGCACTCCCTGCTGAAAGTGTAATGGTGCCCTTCACGACCCTCACCGCTACCGACGAGAACGCCGATTTAAATTCGCGCTAAAATTGTCGTTCCAAAGCATAGAAATGCGCGCGGCGCTTTTGCGGGCATTAATTTAAGCAGCGTACCCAGCAATTACCCCTCCCTGCCTTTTCAACAAACCCACATAAATATAAAAATGTACGTGTGTAATGTGTTGCATTGTATGTGAGCGCGCATTGTGCTGTCGCGTGTACGCACGTTACGTTGTCGTTTTGGCATAAGTGCAATTCCGTGAAATGTGTTTTTATTGAAAAGTGCAGCCCTGAATTACCAAGAGGATTGATAAAAGCAAATATAATCAGAATCCCAATTCTGCTCCTCCACGTACTGTGAATTTACAATATTTGCTTCGATCCATCAGCCTATGAGCTTACCAGACTAATGTGAACGTATCTGTATTCATATGTTGGGCCTCGAAATTTGAGCTCTGTTTATATTTTCTCTTACCCATAATGCTTCTGGGGCCCAGTTTTGTGAGGCAAAGTCAGAGTGTTCTTCTTTGGTTCTTTCGGTAAAGTCACATAGAATGAGAAAAAATAAATAAATTGATAAAATAAAATAACACAATACTATTCTCAGGACAGCGCTGTCCTACCAGACAGTCTCGCCCCCTTCACCTGATGAAGGCCGCTTGTGTTGTGGCCGAAACGTCGTGAGAATATTATTGTGTTATTTTATTTTATAAATTTATTATTTTATTCTCATTCTACGTGGTGACTTTACCGAAAGAACCAAAGAAGATGAATCATTGCAGTCACGAAAGCTTTAAATCGAAATGTCAGAGTGGTTTCCTGCTCAGAGGAAGAGTAGCACATAGATCAGGAACACGCGCAAATGAGAGACGTATTTACCCTACGTGAACATGAGAGACGTAACATTTTCCCGAAGTGAGCTTTGGCAGGGCACGTCGGCGGAAACGATGATGGCTGATTGACGAGCCGAGTGATAGAATAACAGTCAAAGGGATGAACGCACCTGGAGGACAACCATAAGAGCAGCTCTTGCGGGAGCGATATGGATTGTGACATTGCAAGACTTTGATGGATGGCGATGTCATGGGGAGGTCTTCATCCAGACGCGGACAGACCAACAGCTGATGACGACGACGACGACGACTATGGCAATTCCGCGTGCAGTAACGTCACCGCGTGCGGTAACATCATCGGCGTAACTCTTGCTCTCTATTGTATTTGCTTTGGTTCGAGTAAAGCAGGCAACATTTCGGCCAGATGGACAATTTAGGGAAAAAACGATCGTAGGAGATTTGCGATCGCTCGCAGCTTTCACAAAGAGAGTCTCTCGCATTCTCGCGTGCCAACTTAATAGGCCCGCGCGCGTGCACGTGCGTTCACGCACACGTGACACACCCGCATGCATGCACGCACGTATACATACACAGTACAAAATGACAAATATCTATCGCCCGCCCGATCCCCCCCCCCCCCCCATCTAGCCTACATTCGAGCTGTAAAGATCTGGAGAGAAGAAAGAAAACCCGCCAGGATTCTGCACATCTCGCCAGGAATCATGTTCAATTCTACGATTGGAATCACTCGTCCAGTCTAGGAACTGTGAGAATCACCAAGCTCTGGACTACATAGAGTGCCGGGGCAAGTTATGTTAGCGAGCACCTATTAAGGCCGGCATAGCACATAAGAGAGTGGTACGGGCAGTGCCACGCCCGACCACCTTTGTCTCCCTAGTGGCAATGTTTACACCCCGCACCCGCTACTTATTATTATAAGGCTGAGTCGACCTAGGGAGGGCCCAGGACTGGTTCAGATAATAATCATCACTGGGGTTGGCTGTGAGCGGTAATTGAATTCGAGTTGGCGGGTTATGTAGCGCAGCGCGCTAACCACTGCACTTCCGCTCCCCATATAGATACACGCGCACAAAGACAAAGATCCCCCATATAGTCTTTACATACTCTTGGGGAAAGTGCTCACTTGTGGCGGAGTCAACCACACGCACACAAACGTACTCACTCACTCACCCACTCACCCACTCACTCACCCACTCACCCACTCACTCACCCACTCACCCACTCACTCACCCACTCACTCACTCACCCACTCACCCACTCACTCACCCACTCACTCACCCACTCACTCACTCACTCACCCACTCACCCACTCACTTACCCACTCACTCACCCACTCACTCACTCACTCACCCACCCACTCACTCACTCACTCACCCACTCACCCACTCACTCATTCACCCACTCACCCACTCACTCACTCACTCACCCACTCACTCACTCACTCACCCACCCACTCACCCACTCACCCACTCACTCACTCACCCACTCACCCACTCACGCACGCGCGCGCCTATGATTGTCTTTGAAAAGGTGACAGGGTAAAATACAGGGATTGGGGAGAAAGAGAGGGGAAATGACACAAGATCGTGTCAGTTTGGAGAATGGAAATAAATCATGAGAAATTGCTTGTGGTGGCCCTCGTACCGATTTACCTGTTAGGCTGAGGACAAAAATACATTTCAACATCGTTACAAAATAACTAGCAGGATTTTGCATTCATAAAACAAAAAATACCTAATTTATGCTGAGATAATCGTTAAAATATAGAGGCAGCAATTTGTAGCAAGGGCCAAGAGTGCATAAAGCAATTTAGCCTTGTATATTCTTTGGCGCATTGCTCATCAGGAGGTGAGATTTCTTCACAATTGTGCGATATCAGAACACAAATCCACGAAGCAATCGTGCCTTCTCTTGACGTTCAATTACCTTCGAGTTCTTCAAACTATCCGCAATTTCTCGATTGAAGCTTGGCGTCTTGATATTTTCGAGATCATACGCTCACGCAGCCGTGCCCATTCACGCGCACTCACGCGCGCCTATCGCAAAGGAATTCGGGCCGTGCATAATTCATTTCTCCAACAGCGTCACCATCAAAGAACATTTTCCATTGCACCTTTCGGAATGAATGAAAGAATGAATGCGTTGTTTTGCGCTTGGATCGGGTTTTTTTTTTACTTTCGTGTTATAATTTTGGCTGCAGCACACGGCACCCGACGGGCATACTGCCTCTTGCGAACAGCGTCACGACTCGTTATGAGTCACGTTTAAAGCCAACGTCAAAGCTTCCCCCTTTGCCCGTTCCTCTTTATCCTCCCTCTCCTGGCCTTCTCCTTGAACCCCTCGGAGCTCCCCCCCCCGCCGCAGCCGCCCCTTGACCCCCTCCTGCTCTCCACCCCTCCCCCCTCCCCCCGTGCCTCGTTAACCGATGTCCTAATTTCCTAGCTCACGTTCAGGGAAATGCATGGTGGGTGGGTGGGAGGGGGGATATATTTGTACGTCTTCAGAGTGATTATTACCCAGGATGCCTCCGTGGCTCTTGTGTTGTTGCTAAGAAGCATGCGTGGAATTAGAAGCGAATGTCAACGGGCGTCCCCGTCTGCCTTCCAAAACGAGCATGGGGCAACAGCGCAGGGTAACCTTGTTTAAGTGGGGGGGGGGGGCACGGAAAATTCCGAGGGGGCACTGCGCAAACGATGATAAACTCTAAACAAATGATAAACGCCAAACGGATTGAGTAAGCGGTTCGATCTGCTTTGAAATGATTTCCCTTATGAAGCCGTCTTTTTTTTACTTAACGCCCACTGAGCTATACGGGTCTTTTTACAGAAGAGATCTGGCGATCACAAACGATAGCTCAACGAAGTGGCTGGTCATGTGGAAATGTATAGCGGTCAAATACTCTGAACGCACGTTGATTCTAAACGTGGAGGGGAAAAAAACCGGTGGACTCGGAGAAAAATGTACGCGACCACGGGGAGATCATGCAAACTCCGAATATACAGCAGGTGTCAGGGTCGGGATCGAACCCACGACCTCCTGTATACCAGGCGAGGGAGTTAACATCTCCTAGCCACCGTGATGGTGATGATGAGAGAGAGAGAGACGCAAACTCCAAATATACAGCAAGTGTCAGGGTCGGGATCGAACCCACAACCTCCTGTATACCAGGCGAAGTAGCTAACATCTCCTAACCACCGTGATGATGAGGAGAGAGAGAGAGACGCAAACTCCAAATATACAGCAGGTGTCAGGGTCGGGATCGAACCCTCGACCTTCTGTATACCAGGCGAGGGAGTTAACATCTCCTAGCCACCGTGATGATGATGAGAGAGAGAGAGACGCAAACTCCAAATATACAGCAGGTGTCAGGGTCGGGATCGAACCCACGACCTCCTGTATACCAGGCGAAGTAGTTAACACCTCCTAGCCACCGTGATGATAATGAGAGAGAGAGAGATGCAAACTCCAAATATACAGCAAGTGTCAGGGTCAGGATCGAACCCACGACCTCCTGTATACAAGGCGAAGTAGTTAACATCTCCTAGCCACCGTGATGATGATGATGAGAGAGAGAGAGACGCAAACTCCAAATATACAGCAGGTGTCAGGGTCGGGATCGAACCCACGACCTCCTGTATACCAGGCGAAGTAGTTAACATCTCCTAGCCACCGTGGGTTTTGCCTCTCATGGTGCATTCTGCCATAACTCTCACTCCGTATGTACAGGGTGACCCAAAAATAAGTATACATAGGGTTATTGTATTTATATTAACAAAGCACATAGGGTTATTTAATTTATTTTAACAAATAACCAGACTTCCATTATTAACATTAATGTATGATGCATACATTCTCTTTTGAAATTAATTCATGACTTTTTCAAGATTTGCAGCTGCCTTCTGGAGCGTACATCTCAAAAACTAATTGAACTCGGTCGTCTTGAATCGTCGATTTTCTTTCCATTTTTAAACGCCATCTGAAAGAGAGGATGAAAACCACACATTGCATTAATAATGATAATAGATAAAATATTTACTTAAAGAATAAACAATTCAAATGGTGTTAATGCCATTGTTAAAAAAATAATGTGTCCTGACTTTTGGGCCACCCTGTATAGTGAGGGTCGACGATTGGCCCGGGCTTACTTTTACCCAGCCGTGGGATAGACCATTTTGTCCAGATCTCTCCAACTACCACAGACAGTTTTAATATCGAACGTCTTACCGTTGCGAATTTATAAACTAAACTTGGTATGAAGCAGCACAGACACCATGCCTGTCAACCCAAATGGTTTACCCGTATTATTGTACAGGGAAACTGGGCTTTCAGGTCCATGTGGCGTACAGCCGTTTTTATATGGGCACAAAAAACATTGTTTTGTCTATTTGTTCGTGTTTCTCCCTCGTGATGGGACTTTGTAGGATGAACGTTGATATTTATAAGGGGCACGGGGTGACCAATAAGGTCTGAATTTGTCTGTAATAAGGTAGGGCTCTGATAAGGGGTTGCCAGGTATGTATGCCTATCGCGGCCCTCGCTCAGCCAGCAGTGAAAATTCCACATTCCTAGAGCGAGAGTTAGGTTTCCTTTGGAATAACCGCTGTTGACATCCCACAAACTGGCCAATAATTGTATCAGCCCCAGAGCAATAGTGCTGGGCTGAATCACTGCCCAACGGGCATTTGAACTCAATTAACAGCCGAAGCCCCAATCAGGCGGACCGTGACATTCAAACGGACCGCGAATGACTACGAAGCACGGTTTTACATACTTAGCAAACCGTGAGTTTTTAACCTAAGATTCAGAATGAAAACTGTCGTGTAACATTCCCCACACGACAAGTTAACGCTCGCCGTTCTGATCTCTTTTTGTGTTCTTTTCGCCGAGGAACGCACTTTTTTTGTTTGTTAAACCGCACACGAAGGAAGTGCAAAAAGCCGGGCGTGAAACGACCGCCGGTGCCGACGTCACGATGGGGGGTCACGTGAGAGCGGGGAACGAGCGCCGATCCGACAGGAGCAGCAGTGCGATTCTTATTTTTTTTTTTTAAAACGCGTTCGCCAGCTGGCGATGGGGCGAGAGGTTTCTGCAATTTCCCACGTGCGCGCTTGCCACCGCCTATGCGCGCAACGACTGACGGAGCAAAAGGCCCTCTCTCTCGGCGTCATGGAACAGAGAGTCTCGTCTCGTCTATCTCTCTCTCTCGGAGAGTTTTTCATCATCATCATCATCAAAGGTTTTCGTGTCAACCTCGAAGATGCGTTTGTTTATTTTTTGTTTGGGTACGGACGTGAACAAAGATGCACAGACGTCCCTTGTGGGTTACCGTGTGCGTGTGTGTGCGTGTGTCTGCGTGTGTGCCGTGGGGAAGGAGCCTAGCGGTTAGCGCGGTGTCGCTACGAACACGGCGACCCGAGTTCGATTCCCGCTCACGGTCTAATTCAGTGACGATTGTCTGAACCGGTCCTGGGCCTCCCCTAGGTCGACTCAGCCTCGAATGAGTGCGATGTGTAAATGTCGCCAATGGGGAGAAGGGCGTGGTGCTGGCCACCCGCCCCCTCGTTTGGCGTGCCGGCCTTCATAGATGCTCGCTAACATCACTCGCCCCTACAGTCTTATCAAGACTATTCAGGCGATCTTCGTGTGTGCGTGTGCGCGTGTGTGTGCGTGTGTGCGCGTGTGTGCGCGTGTGTGCGCGTGTGTGCGCGTGTGTGTGCGTGTGTGTGCGTGTGTGCGCGTGTGTGTGCGTGTGTGCGCGTGTGTGCGCGTGTGTGTGCGTGTGTGCGCGTGTGTGCGCGTGTGTGCGCGTGCGTGCGTGGATAATGGTGGTGCAGCGTTTACGATGCCTGGCCATAAATAGCAACAGTGGCGAGTGAAATCTGTTGCTGTGCATCTCATAGATCTACTCGGGCTCAAGGTGGTCGGGCGTAATGATGTAAATTTGAACGGTGACGCCAGCACACACAACAACGTCACGGGATCTTCAACATAAATAACTCTAAACGCGTGACGTTGATTCTAAATGTGGAGGGAAAAAAAACCGGAGGACTCGGAGAAAAATCCACCCAACCACGGAGAGAACGTACCAACTCCAAATATACAGCAGGCGTCAGGGTCGGGATCGAAAATACGACCTCTTGTATATCAGGCAAGGTAGTTAACATCTCCTAGCCACTCCATGTATTCATCAAGCATCGTCATTGGTCAACATCGAACCCACGACCTCCTGTATACCAGGCGAGGTAGTTAACATCTCGAGACTATGGCGCCCCAAAATAACCTTCTGGAAAATTGTTGTGCTACGCAGGGCAGACTTAAACTTTCTAAAATAACACCGCTGCCTTCCTTTTGCCTGGAGAAATGTACGACGTGCGGTGCCAACATCTATCACGTCTTCATGTCTTTTCGTTTAAACTAAAGTCGGGACTTTTTGTGCGCCACGCGTCAAAAAACTGGCACGTCAAAGATTGAAAATTGCGAGAGTTGTCATTTCCCACAGTCACAATAATCCAAAGAAATGTCAAGCCTCTGTGTGTGCCAACACATTAAGTGTGCTGCATTGCAAAAAAAAAGAATAATTAGAAAACCTGTTAAACTAAAGTCGAGTGAATTGTCACAAAAAACGCACAACGGTTGTAACATCATTAATTCTCCCACAATTTTCTCCAAAGTTAATTGAGCAGACAATTAGCCAAAACAGCTGGAGACTCTAGTCTTGTGAAGTTCCCAAATGAATGAAAGCATTAATGTAACACCCACTGGTATTATGTCACGTGAGTGAATTCTAATTTTGTGTTGATTAATTTAAGCCATTCTTCACTTTGCCATGTATCCGCACACACACACACATATAAATATATACAAATTCATTTATGTGCCTGTAATTATACATACCATGTAAAGATAAAGGTGCAACCCTGTAATTAATGGTCTCTTCACTAGCGGGAGCTACAGAGAGACCCTCTATAATAATAACAACAACTCAGAGCGGACTAAATGCGTGGCTGATTTGGTAGCGTGGACTAAAAGAATGAATAAATGAACTCCACAGAGTACGACTTGACCAACATTGTACAGCTTCTAATCGACTATAGACTGAGACTATCACGTAATTTTTAAAAATGCCGCCTTAAATCAACACCAATTCATAACTGACTTTTGCGTTATGGCCACGCAACGATTTGGCCAAATATGTGTCTCAGATCCCTCCACCACCCCCCGATATTTGTGTGACGCGACGAAAAATTTGGTCAGGTCATTACCGTAAGCCTAACCCAAAAGTCAATTATGAATCACAACGTTGGTGGCGAACACAACGTTGGTGGCGAACACCAACGTTGTGAAGTGAAGAGTGGTGTCCAGCCTGAGAGTTGTCCTCCTTAAAAGGGTGTTCTCGACTACCTCTGAAATATCGCAGAGACAGATCCTACAGACAGCCTTCAAAAACTCGAGTGAGGCTTTCCAGGGTAAACAAAGAATTATTTTACATGACATCAAATACCATGCATTATTCTTTAAGATGAATGAGCATAGCACAGGGAAAGAGGAAGTAATTTAATGCTCACGTATATTCTTTATTTTATTATGCTTTTACCTTCAACGTTCTGTTGTTTTTTTTGTATTTTTTCATGGCCTTTAAAGTTTGTCATGCAATTCAAATTCACAAAAAAAAACACCTGGCCCCAGCAATATGATGCATCGTCACAATTCCCCAGTTCACAATTCGATCCAAGAATTTTTACAAATTTGTTTTTGTATATCTGATTATTATTACCACCACGACATCCCAATTGCAGGGGGATTTTCATTTATTGGGCACTTTAAAATATGATTTTTGACGGAGTCTAGCAAAGGGACCCCTCCCCCATAGCGGCAGCCATCCCTGTGCGGCATGAGAGACTAACGCAGCGTTCACCGCCGAGGTCGTGACGGGCTTCTTGTTCCATTCCCGTTGCTCTACGCCATCCCTGTAACCTTTGCCCTCTCTGATGTAACGTGCGCAGACGCCTACTTTATTGAGGGGCGATATTGGCACGTAATATGAAGATTGAGTGATTGAACACCGTCGCGGCTAGATGGTGATATTTGCAACTCATATAAGTCATTGGCATAAAGTTGGCAAAATAGATAAATAAAATGTTTTGGCTTATTGTTATTCCACTACTGCATGAGAACCTTACCATGCCATATCGTTCATGGGAGTTGTTTGACCATATTTCACTGCACTGGTCAAGAGGCAGGCAAGCGGAGGGGGCTAACGCCCCCTGCCCCCCCCCTCCCAACTCACACACCACTCGCCACTGCTGATTGCGTAACACATTGCATTGACTCATTTATATGTCGACGTATTTATTTTCAGCACTTTTGCGTCCGTATTCGGAACCCAGTTCTGCTCTGCAAGATACTTGTTGCAAAGGACCCTCACCTGATTATCATTATTATTATTACCATTACATACGCGAAAAAAATCTAATTCCAGGCAATAAATTAAACATGGACTCATGCCGTGCGTATCTGGTCACACACTCTAGCGCAGGTATTGAGAACCCTATGAAGCCGTCTCGAGCAATAATCCGTCTACTCTGAAAGTCCTCCCTCTTGCATGTCCTTATTTAATATATCTCTCGACTTACCTGACGACCGTAGCCCCGGGGCAGGCAGTCTTATTTAATAGGGGGCTGCTGACATTATATCTCGATTAACCCCCCGTGGGACTAGAATCTAATCAAATGATATCACACGAGCAAAAGTGCAGCCCCAGCGATCGCACGTTCACGCCACGGTAGAAGTCCCTAGGAAGCCACTCTCTCCGGAGGCTATTTGGCCTACTCTTCCACAGCGGCCACACATCTAGCGAGGGGATGAAATCGAACCGGCGACCTCCGGACTGCGGTGTGCCTTGCGGAGTCTCAAGATTCATTTTCAGGAGGGGTTGTGCATTGAAATGTTTGGCCAATCGCCATCCATGAGTGGCACGTGACGGGAAACCCGGAGGAGCTGGAGAAACCCCACCACAGCATATCTGAGAATAACACAGCTCCACACAGATGGATGGAAGAATCCAGTTGATGTGTTGCTATCACGAGGCCACCTCAGAGTTCAAAACATGCACCTGTGGTCACTTCATGGTCGACCGATGAACACCGTTTGTAAGTATAGTAATCGTGCGGCATGGTGACGTTAATATTGGTTAAATTAAAAGAAATGCAATCAATAAGCAATTTACTTCCTGAACAATAGCAAGCTATTGTCTAATGTTTTATAATGATCTTCAGTGGAAGCACGATTGGGGTGTGTACATTGTGTGTGCTTAAATGAGTGCGTGGCGAGCGGCAGTGTAGTGGTGAGTGCGCTACGAACCCGGGGACCCCACAGTTCGATTCCCGCTCACGGCCAACGCCAGCGATGATAATTATACGAATCTTTGGTGATTATCTGGGGAGACAAAGGCTGCCGGGCATAGCCGCTGGCCACACAACCGTTTTACACGCAATGGTGGTCTTCACAGGTACTCGCTAACAGCACTTGCCCCAGTGGCTTGTGTAGACTAAGTGGAGAACCTATGTCCCTGTCCAAACGTGTGCATATGTGCCCGCATGTGTGCGGATGTTAATTTAGCTCAGAATTGATTGTAAGTGCCACGAAAAATCGATTGCGAAATAAATAAAACGTTATCGCAAATCAGCCAAGATTTCAGAGCCGCGGTTGTTTCGCTGTACAAGTGGGCATGGCCCACCCAGATTAAACGCCTTTGAATTCCTGTTTACGCTGCAATTCACGCGAGCCCGATACGCAGCCAGGATCGCTCGTTTTCCAGTGCCCATTCTCTCGAGGGTTGAATTACTGCCACATCTGTAGGTTAATGGTCGTCGTGAAATTGCAAGTGGAATGTGGAATTTCCCATGTAGATCAGGGTCGACGTCAAGGGCGTTTTTGCGATGATATAAATTCGACCTATATTGAGTTTCTACCAAGCAAAAAAAAAATGCAATTAAATAAAAATATGGTATTGACGTTTCAGCCGGCTGTGTTCGAGAACGTGAACCTTCGACAGCCCACCCACAACACTTTTTACGTATCTCTTACAGTATACAGTGAGGGAAAAAAGTATTTGATCCCCTGCTGATTGTGTACGTTTGCCCACTGACAAAGAAATGATCAGTCTATAATTTTAATGGTAGGTTTATTTGAACAGTGAGAGACAGAATAACAACAAAAAAATCCAGAAAAACGCATGTCAAACATGATGTAAATTAATTGGCATTTTAATGAGGGAAATAAGTATTTGATCCCTCTGCAAAACATGACTTGGTGGCAAAACCCTTGTTGGCAATCACAGAGGTCAGACGTTTCTTGTAGTTGGCCACCAGGTTTGCACACATCTCAGGAGGGATTTTGTCCCACTCTTCTTTGCAGATCTTCTCCAAGTCATTAAGGTTTCGAGGCTGACGTTTGGCAACTCGAACCTTCAGCTCCCTCCACAGATTTTCTATGGGATTAAGGTCTGGAGACTGGCTAGGCCACTCCAGAACCTTAATGTGCTTCTTCTTGAGACACTCCTTTGTTGCCTTGGCTGTGTGTTTTGGGTCACTGTCATGCTGGAATACACATCCAAGACCCATTTTCAATGCCCTGGCTGAGGGAAGGAGGTTCTCATCCAAGATTTGACGGTACATGGGGCCCCATCTATCGTCCCTTTGATGCGGTGAAGTTGTCCTGTCCCCTTAGCAGAAAACACTCCCAAAGCATAATGTTTCCACCTCCATGTTTGACAGTGGGGATGGTGTTCTTGGGGTCATAGGCAGCATTCCTCCTCCTCCAAACACGGCGAGTTGAGTTGATGCCAAAGAGCTCCATTTTGGCCTCATCTGACCACAACACTTTCACCCAGTTGTCTTTAGAATCATTCAGATGTTCATTGACAAACTTCAGACGGGCATGTATACGTGCTTTCTTGAGCAGGGGGACCTTGCGGGCGCTGCAGGATTTCAGTCCTTCACGGCGTAGTGTGTTACCAATTGTTTTCTTGGTGACCATGGTCCCAGCTGCCTTGAGATCATTGACAAGATCCTTCCGTGTAGTTCTGGGCTGATTCCTCACCGTTCTCATGATCATTGCAACTCCACGAGGTGAGATCTTGCATGGAGCCCCAGGCCGAGGGAGATTGACATGCTAATCTCCCAGTTACATGCTGATTTCTGACTTTAGCACCCTGCTGATCCAACACTTTGGCACAGCTATTTCGATGCTAAATTCTCCTGTTTGATATGTAAACTCCTTTGTCAAGGCGCTTAACTTCTCCCACCTAGCTTAAAAGACGCTGCGAATCTTAGCAGCGTTCATTGAAGAGCTGCCGTCCCGACAGTTCTGTTCCTTCACCTGAAGAAGGCTACTTGTGTTGTGGCCGAAACGTCGTGAAAATTGTATTGTCTTATTTCGTTTATTGACTTTACCGAAAGAACCAAGGAGATTGACAGTTCTTTTGTGTTTCTTCCATCTGCGAATAATCGCACCAACTGTTGTCACCTTCTCACCAAGCTGCTTGGCAATGGTCTTGTAGCCCATTCCAGCCTTGTGTAGGTCTACAATCTTGTACCTGACGTCCTTGGAGAGCTCTTTGGTCTTGGCCATGGTGGAGAGTTTGGAATCTGATTGATTGATTGCTTCTGTGGACAGGTGTCTTTTATACAGGTAACGAGCTAAGATTAGGAGCACACTCTTAAAGGGAGTGCTCCTAATCTCAGCTTGTTACCTGTATAAAAGTCACCTGGGAGCCAGAAATCTTTCTGGTTGAGAGGGGGTCAAATACTTATTTCCCTCATTCAAATGCAAATCAATTTATAACATTTTTGACATGCGTTTTTCTAGATTTTCTTGTTCTTATTCTGTCTCTCACTGTTCAAATAAACCTACCATTCAAATTATAGACTGACAATTTCTTTGTCAGTGGGCAAACGTACAAAATCAGCAGGGGATCAAATACTGTTTTCCCTCACTGTAGATCTGGCATTGATTTTAATCGATTAATCGATGCGCAGTAACATGTCTACAAAATAATCGTGCACAGCTGTGAGAGGGTGCACTGCACGATCGGCGTAGCGGACCACGAGTTGAAACGGATTTCGAAAAAAAAAAACTCCCCGAGTTGAATTTACTTTGCTCAATCAAGATTGGAACTCGAGTGGACCCGGTCGGGGAGTCTCGTTTGCGAGAGTGAACCGGGCCACCGACACGACAAAGAGCGAGACAACATTTGGTGACACCCCATGTCAGTGCCAGGTCAGGAATCTGTCCTGATAATTTTGGTTTTACTTACGGCCTTTCAAACTTCGTTCGATCTCACGAGTATCACAGCCACCCATTCGTTCGTTTTGACTTCGACGGAACGTCTCGGCGTGGTAGCTTTCGCCCTCCCCCCTCCTCCACCTTCTCCTCCACCACACCTTGTCGACTCTCACGTAGACACCCCCCCCCCCAAACCCACTGCTGACGGCGGCTATTTCTCAAGGTCATCGGCGGAGTGAGTTACACTCACGCGAGGCCCTCGCTCGGCTATCTCGCCCAACAGGGAAAAAGCCTTCTCCTATCAGCGCCGTCCTTGGGAAAGAGGGGCTCCAATGAGGGAGGCTGAATTCCGACACCCGGCGATCAATCAAACCGACAACGTTTCAAAAGGTGCGCGTGACTGCGCGTGCGCGCGCGTACGCGTCTGTGTGTGTGGTAGTGGAGCGGTAGTGTAGCGGTTAGCGAGCTGCGCTACGAACCTGGTGACCCGAGTTCGATTCCCGCGCACGGCCAATACCTCCCCTAGGCCGACTCAGCCTCAAATGAGTACCTGGTGCGATGTGTGAGCATTGCCACTAGGGAGACAAAGGCGGCCGGGCGTGGCGTTGGCCAGCCACCCCCTCGTGTGCCGTGCCGGCCTTCATAGGTGCTCGCTAACAGCACTTACCCCAACAGTCTGGGGAGCGGCAGCGTAGCGGTTAGCGCGCTGGGCTACCAACACCGCGACCCCAGTTCGATTCCCGCTCACGGTCAACTCCAGTGACGATTGTCTGAAGCGGTCCTGTGCCTCCCCTAGGTCGACTCAGCCTCAAATGAGTACCCGGTGCGGAGTGTAAACATCGCCACTAGGGAGACAAAGGCGGCCGGGCGTGGTACTGGCCACACCACCCCCTCGTGTGCTGTGCCGGCCTTCATTGGCGCTCGCGAATGGCACTTTTCCCCAACAGGCTACATAGGCTACATGGGGGATCTTTGTCTTTATGTTCCGCGTGCAGTGGTGCAGTGGTTCGCGCACCTGAGTTCGATTCCTGGCCATGTATTTCAGGGGCTTGTCGCAGCTATCAGGATGCGTTGTGGGTCTCTCCAGAGCCGGCACCTGCTTCAAATGCACAGCTGGCAAAGCTTGTAGAAAATCAGCACGGGGGAGACAAAGACAGCTGAGCGCTGTGCCACACCTTCGTGTGCCGTTCCGGCTTTAATAGGCGCTCGCGAAATGCCCTGCGATCTGTAAGGCCAAGTTCAGAGAGAACTGCTTGCGTGTTCGCGGGTAATTGCTGCAGGACAGCTGCTGGATGCAGCCACCCTCCAGCAACTACGGGAGGTGGTGGAGGAGGGGGAACGATGCTTTGAACAGCAAGGAGATAGACGGGCAGAGAACAATAATAATAATAATAAATTAGACATATAGCGATCAAACGCAGCAAAGCTGGCACAGTGCTGGTTGTGCAGGTGGTGCACCAACTGTGGATCCTGGTGGGCTCATCCCCACCATCTGGATCGCATCGCTCGATTCGGGCGGTGGCGGTGGTGGTGGCGGTGGCGGTGGCGCGTTCGCCACTTGCTGCCGAGCCTCGCGGTCGAAGCACGGCGGCCGCCCTGGTTAATGCTTGCCGATGACTTGTGAGCCGCAAACACCAAGCGCCGTCTGCCTCGCGGTGGCCGTTGCGGATTCCGTGATGCTATTCGAAAGAGAGTAGGCCCCGGTGTGCCTGCGTCACAGTACAAATGTTGCCAAATTTGAAAAAAAAAATAGATAATACTTAATTGGGTAAAACCGCATAGCAGAATCCCCCGCGACTGCACACTTAGCCCCGCCTGTGAAATATAACTGAGCCCCATCTGTGAAGCATAACACCTTTGTGATATCCTTGTGCCATCACAATGGCTCAAATATGCAAAATAAAGCGTTTATTCTGATTAATTACCCAGCCTTTGCGAACTCGCATAGCCTCAGTCACCTAGCCTGGCACGAGCATTCTGATTCCATCACCGCCGCTTGGTGGTAAATGAAAGTCGATGTGTATGTATTATGTGCGCATGTATTGTATGTTGAACTTCTTTTCCACCGTACGAAGTCACCCGTGATAATCATACGCAGAGCGGGTGGGAAAGTGCCGCCCTCTGCTCTCTAGCCTGCAGGTCACTTGAAGGGATATCGGTGATAGCTCTGTGACATCTGTTTACGTTTGCTATTTGTATATATGTTGAACTTCTTTTGCACCGTACGTAGCCAGCATGTCCTAATCAGAGGTGCGTTGGGAAGGACATCAAACTCAACACAAAAAAGCAGTGGAGCACTGTGGTTCGTGATCGCACCTGGAACCTCAGCTACCTGAGTTTGACTCCACTCCCCTTTACAACAGTGGCATGGGAAATTACAAACTCGTTCTGCGCCTCCCCCAATTGGCTGGGAGGTTGCATGCGGTGGGGAGTAAAGTGAAGGGTCGACCAAATTCCCGTCTCGCGGGGATCTATTGGGACATCTCTCGGTGGAGGGCCCCCTTCCCAAGGCTGCACCTTTGCCTACTTCGGCCTCCGCTAGGGAGACTCAGCCTCGAGCGAGTATATTTTTTTTTTTATCGGGAATTAACACACCGCCCGCGGAGGCAAACGTGGCAGAGCATGGTGCCAGCCACGCCACCCACCGTGGCATGCTGGTTTGGCCACATTCTAAACCATATGGTCCTTGAGACATGTGTAGCGGAGTGATGCATCGTGATATTTTAGCGTCTGCCTAATGTGGTTACTGATTAAAAAACTAATAACTCGGTGCTGTCTAATTACATTGATGGCTAGCCACATTTTGTTTTTCATTGTGCACGAATGCAATAATCAACAACAAAAACCAAACACTAAAATTTGTTCAAATTGAACGTATACTTTCATTATGCCTCGTGTACTTAATACAAAAATCCTGCTAATAGAACGTCTGGGGTGTTTGTTTACCTGCGGTATGAATGCTACCTTTTTAAAGTGCGCTTTTAGCGGCCGTTCTGGTGTTAACTTTTTTGAGCTGTCCGCCACAAAACGTGCGGGGTTTGGTTAACTTCCACGACTTGGACGTTTTCTCGCTGCAACAGCACGCGGCGAGTGAACGATTTTGATTGCATTTGGGGCCAATTATTCATCTATGACTCCCCCATTGTAACATTCAAAGACTGTCCGTCTCCAGCAACGTGCAAGGGCAACTTTATCTCCCCAGCGCTGACGTTGGTTCACGACTACGAGGTAATCATGTAAAGTTTAATTGACCTAGGGGACTCCCAGGACAAGTTCATATATTTGCCACTTAGCCCATGAGTCAATGGAATTCGGTCAAATGTGACCAGTATCCACCATGGGGAGAAAGATTAACGTAGCTAACGTCTGTTCATTAGACATTGTATCTATTTCCATAGTCCAGAGATGCGTAATGCCGCGCGAGTTTATTTTCCGCCCAAAAACACACGACGGAATTCTTCATCAGTGATTTTTCATCTTCTTCTAATATAGAGCCGCCACGGCGAGCTTGCTGGTATACATATTTGTAACCAAGAGATGAAAGCGTTGAAGACCATCGTTGTGAGCATTGGCCACCCTCGATGGTACCAACAAGCCGCTTCATATACTCTCTTTGGTTCTTTCGGTAAAGTCACGTAGGTATGCAATGAAATAAATCACGACGTTTCGGGCGCAACACAAGCGTCCGTCACCAGGTGAGAAAGCATGGTCTGCTTCTGAGGCAGGCTGTTTTAAAAGGTTTGAAGTGGGTGTAGCCCATTAACATCACTAGCCCCGCCAACTTCTTTATGACCCTTGGGCTACACCCACTGCAAACCTTTTAAAACAGTCTGCCTCAGCAGCAGACCATGCTTTCTCACATCATGACCGACGCGTGTGTTGTGCCCGAAACGTCGTGATTTGTTTTATTTTTATCTTATATTCTACGTGAATTTAGCGAAAGAACCAAAGAGTATGGATTCCTGCAGTCACGAAAGCTTCAAATCACGATTGAAGCCACTTTATTATGAAGCCACTTTCAGACATCGGCTCGAGACCCAAATGGGACAAATGGCTCAAAAGGATGATTCCTGGCCGTGGTCAGGACTCGATCAATTTGTATACAATATGCACACAGTGTAAGCAATCTATTCTCAAACGTGCAAGTTGATCAATTTATAAATGAGATCAAAAATAGATGTCAAAAGATGAACCAATACATCGCTGCGTGCTTAACTCTAAACCACGGTGCCGCACGGCCTGACTCTTGTAACTTACTTTGGGGCGTAATTTCCACCACTTAAACGAAACTATAAACAATGCATATATATATTTTTTTAATTTTACCAGGTAAGGCCCACTTAAGCTGGATAGCTCTTTTCAGAAGCGACCTGGCCACAAATGATCGCTCAACGAAGTGGCTTATTATTATGTGAACTCGGAGACAAATCCACACGACCAAGGCGAGAGAACATGCAAACTCCAAATATACAGCAGGTGTCAGGGGTCGGGTTCGAACCCGCGACCTCCCGTATACCAGGCGAGGGAGCTGACATCTCCCCACCGCAGCGCCCATTGTGAGATCCGGTGAGGTGTCTCAGTGGCAGTGGTGAGTGGCTCGCAATTGAAATGTTGCGAGTTCAATGTGGTTGACTCAGCCATTCATCCCTCTGGGGTCGATAAACTCGTACCACTTCATGGGGAGTGGTTGCTCTACGGACAGATTCTCACCCCCACCATGGGAATGTGGAATTTCCACCACTGGCTTGAGGGCTGTAAAGAGCAGATGAGCACTGCGCCAACCGCTTTTTGTGCAGGAAATCACTTAGAATGTTGACACTTTTCCCAGAGACTTTGTAATCAATTGAATTCCACTTTAAACTTCTCAAAACCGCGTCTATTACAACAGGATTAGTGGCATTTAAAACCCTTTCACTTTAAAAGACAGAAATGAGGTTAATCCCCAACAGTGAAATGCACTGTAATTTGATTAGTGTGCCCTGAAAGCAAGAGTATGAAGATCAATTGCGGCATTGATTTGGGGAGATTGTGTAACACTTATTAGACGCAAGACTTTCTGGCCAAAGGGAAACGATACGCGTGCACGAGATTTATTTTGAGAGCCAGATGTCATTTCCCCCACACACGTTCCTCCCCTTACACCACTCCCACTTTGTTGGGTTTTTTTTAATCCAATTGTGCTATCGGCATTGCAATAACGATAACAATTCTAATAATAATAATTTCTAATTGTAAAGCAAAAAAAAAAGGCAAAGTAAAGCACGGCTCGGAGGCGTGCAGTGGAGTCACCGACACGCGGGGAAGGCAGCAGCGAGGCCGTGAGCCGGCACCACCAATCCCCCCAAGAAGCCCTCCGGAGGTCCACACGCAGTGAGGTGAAGAATCCATTCGGAAAATCTTGCGCAGAGGCGCATTCCCATAAACTAAACCGGTTGTGGAAAAGGAGGGGATAGAAAGACGGCGAACGGACCCCCACTGCCCCAACCCAGACGGGGCCCCAGGGAAAGGGGTTAAGGGTTTTTTTTTTAAGTAAGAGCGAGGGCATGACAAGGGGAGGGAGCGATACAACTGAAACGCGCCTGAAATAAATCAAAGAAGTGTTCTTTTCTAATCTAGATTATTGGAAAGTCACATCTTTAGAGCTTTCGATTTAAAGCTTTCGTGACTGCAAGGATTAATCTTCTTTGGTTCTTTCGGTAAAGTCACGTAGAATGAGAATAAAATAATAAATTGATAAAATAAAATAACACAATAATATTCTCACGACGTTTCGGCCACAACACAAGCGGCCTTCATCAGGTGAAGGGACGATGAAGGCCGCTTGTGTTGTGGCCGAAACGTCGTGAGAATATTATTGTGTTATTTTATTTTATCAATTTATTATTTTATTCTCATTCTACGTGGTGACTTTACCGAAAGAACCAAAGAAGATCTTTAGAGCTGTTTTTTTGCGTCTTTCCACACGCACCTCCGATTAGCACAGATGTCTACGTACGGTGCGAAAGAAGTGCAACGTACGTACGCGCAAAATGTTCATTATATCACGGTGAATTGGATGATTGTATCAGAAAACAGCGGTGGAAGTACACCGTGCGGGGATCGCACTCTTTCACCCGTACAGTCTGAGAAGTAATTGTGCTTTATTTCGAATTGAAGCTTTCGTGACTACAGGGGAATCCATAATCTTTGGTTCTTTCGGTAAAGTCACGTAGGTGGGAAAATTAAATCAAAATAACAAATAATATATCACGGCGTTCGATCGCAACACAAGCGATCGTCCTCAGGCGGAAAAAAATAATCCAGCAGTAGCACTACCTATCTTGACATGCTTTATTTCCGGACAAAACTAAATGTAAATACTAAAACTCAAAGTGTTTCCTTGGCAATATGAGCAAAGGGGGGCGGAGGTGGGGGGTACTTATCTCTTTTGGTGGCCATAAGCCAGTGGTGTAAATTCCACATTCCTATAATAGGGGCAGTCAAGTCCACAGGACGGGCACAGTTGATTTCTCACAAAGTTGTTCGTGGAACGTCATCGTAAGTTGACCCGACTCGACCCCCCCAACTGGGATTTGAACTCGCACGTTAAACACAATAATGGCACACCCATTCTCCCACACAAGATCCACCGGGCCAGATGAAGTACGGACAGAAGTCGTGTTTAGAATAATGTCTGCAAGCAGCCAGTTCGATAAGGATACAAAAAAAACAAGCGGCGAACTTAAAGCGATAAACGGAGGGCGCTTGCAGATGAACGTACCCTTTAGGAGCGGTAGTGGGAACATAAAATGCCATCACGCCTCAGGAGAAAGACCTTCATAAAAAAACAAACACAGCCAGCCGTGACAAGTGGGACCGAGACGCGGGCTGTCGACGTAGAAATTTGGCACAAAAGCCGCGCGGTCACGCGGAGAGGCAAAGGGAAAGACGCGCACTTGGCCTAACGCGAAGAGACGTGCACATAACCACACGGGTCTGAAACTTTGTGCGGAGTGCGTCGGGGAAGAGAAGAAAAATAAATGAGTCGGCGGGCAAAAACTTGCAGCGGGAAGGAGTTACATTGCCGCGAGGGATGTCAGCCAAAGGAGGAATCGCTGGTGACGGAGCGGGCAGCCGTCAGTGTGGACTCGCTCCGAGGGGATGAGCTTGGAGGAGATGGAGATGTTCAGATGCGATTAGGGTCACGGCGAGCGTGGCGGGGGTGGGGGGGGGGGTGGGTCGGGGGCTGCAATCCCAGCAATATGAATTTGGAGTCGGCGGATCGTTCGGCGATCATCCGCCTCGGCTGGATTGCAGCGCAACAGGATTCGAGAAACTTGCTTCACGCCGCTGCACCCGGGAGATTGAATCGAACCGACAATCCCCTGGATTTATATGTCCAGCGCGCTGACCGTTAACGCCAGGGCATAGGTTGGGGGTTAACGCAATGCGAGACCCCCCCCCCCTCCTCACCCAACCCCCGTGAAATATTAAAAACGACCTTTCACTCAGTGAGGTTTCCACGAGTTCACACACAAAATGTGTATGGTATGCAGATGCGCGCAAGCATATTCAGCCGAGTAGTACATTTGGCAGTGCCCATATCAAAATTGTAAAATCGAAAATAGAAACACTCTTTTTTTTGTGGGGGGGGGGGGGGCTGACTAAGTCTATCCATGCCCCCAAGGACCATAAAACGGGTAATGACCCTGTGTGCGAAATCAATCGTGGTTGCCTTGTGGACAGACTGGCCCCTCGCCATAGGAATACAGAAGTTCCTCCACTGACCAAACTTCACTATTGTTTTTTTTTATTTTGCCAGGTAAGGCCCAATGAGACTATATATCTCCTTTTCAGATGCAACCTGGCCGTCACAAATGATAGCTCAACGAAGTGGATTATCATCACGTTGACATTTATAGCAGCAGCAGCAAAACACTCTAAACGCATGTCGATTCTGAATGTGGAGGGGAAAACCAGGAGCACCCAGAGAAAAATCCATGCGACCACGTGGAGAGAGACACCACAAACTCCAAATATACAGCAGGCGTCACGGTCGGGATAGAACTCACCACAACCTGTATAACCAGGTGAGGTAGTTAACATCTCCTAGCCACCGTGATGATGATGATGAGAGAGAGACACACACACAAACTCCAAATGTACAGCAGGCGTCACAGGGTCGGGATCGAATCCACGAGCCTCCTGCATACCAGGCGAGGTAGTTAACATCTCCTAGAGAGCGAGACGCCACACCGACCAACTATGGGCACGCACCGTAGACACGAGATGCGCATGGAGCCTGCGTGCCAAATCTCTCCGCAGATCGCGCACTTGATTGAACGTTTATCACCAGAGCAGATACCTTAATTAACGGCTGCTGCTAATGATTAAGGAGAATGCGGCGATAGACATGATAGTCCCAACTTTGTGAAAGTAACGACCGCTTGATAATTAATTGATCATTTTCACGTGGCCAATCATCCCCGTCTTTCTTACCCACGCGGCAGTCGCACGCGTGCCCCCACGCACAGGGCCATCCCCTCGTCATTACACGGGTGGCATTCATCACTGTGGCTGTATAACCCAAATGGCAGATTGACCCTCATTCACACAAAAAAAAACACAACAGTGGCGATCAATGACGACGACAATGATGATGATGACGATGATGAATAATAATGTGGTAACTCGTTTCTATGTTTATTTTTTATCGATTGGTCGTGCTAAGGCTTCTCCAGGGCCATTTGTTGCGTCGGATACCCAGCTAGTTTTGATAGTTTGAATTAAAAAAAACTGGTGGCTGGGTGAGGTCAGTGGGAGGAGTTGATCCGGTACCACCGAAAGTCTGGGTTCAAATCCACCTTTCAACCGTCCGCTGTGGCTTAACTGGGTTCTCGAATATAGCGATTTGATGGTCTCAGCCCGTTTAACCAATGACTGCATCAGCCATGGTGCACACGAAGGGCAGTGCAGACGAGTCGTCCTCGTAAGCGATCTGGATTGCACCGGTATCACAACACACAAACTTTGTGAGAAGCTTCACTGCCAAAAGACCACTTCTCTAAGCACCCCCCTTTTATCCCCTCACCCCCCGGTCATTTCAGAACCTTCCAGAATCTTCTCTCTCTCTCTCCCTGCATCTGCTTGTCTTCTTCACCACCTTCTCTCTTGCTTCTACAGCACAAACCATCCGCTCCCTCATTTCGCACCTCTCACCGCAATTGACCCTCCCAGCCAATCCCATTCCTTTGCTTCCCAGCAACTATATATATGTATTAATTCCTTCAGATAAAGGTGACCTTACATGACGCTGGCACACACTTATAACCGCGTGCATAACAACACAACTTTTTTTTTCGATTCATATCCATTGTGTGTAATTGGTTTGCGTGACACATGCAGACGTGTCTTGAGTTGATGACCTGGGTTACCGAGAACCGCACACGCAAAAAGAAAATCCATCACATTAAATTTGGCCGTGTACTTAATTCCAGCTTCGTGAATATATATATCAGTTGGCCGTCACGCGATGAACATTTTTCGTGCCATGCGCCGAGTGGGTGGGGAATTGCTGCCCTCTACTTTGTGCTCAACAGAGGTCGCTTGAAGGGAGGTCAGTGGTAGCCCTGTGATATCTGCTTCCGTGGGCCACTATCTAACGCGAAGGGTTGCACTTTTGTCCCTCGGTTAACGTTTTAAATCCGTTCCACGAAAACCCCTGTGAACGGAAATAGCTCTTGACCAAATATAGGAATTTACATTTCCGCCAAAAACATGAAAGATAATGTAACCAAACGCTCATAAATGGGTGTCGCTGATCGGCTGAGGGCATGGTTCAGCCCCACTGACGAACGCTCAGATTGGCCAAAATTGGCGCCCGCGTGCATGAGGTCAGCAGACCGTTCATCAACATTTGAACGGTTAGTCGAAACTAACCGTTAACCGGTGTCACTGTTAACCGAGGGACCACTGCTCTGCGAGGTCTCCGAATGGATTGTTCGTCTCGCGACGTGATGCCGATGGCACAGTCGGGATACAATTGGGGCAAAATGACAAAAAGCAATGAAAATCAACCCGAAAAGAAAATCGACACAATATGAAAGGTTGGCTGGCCCTGCAACAGAGCGAATGAATCACGAGTTGAAAAGGTTGCATGTTCAGATTATATTTGGGGGGAGGGGCGGAAGTGGCTGAATTCATGCTGTTTTTTGAAACGTCAACAGTTATTTTCTGTTGGATAAATTGGTCCCTGCCGCAGGAATATGGAATTCCTATCACTCGGTCAATGAGGATTGAAGCAGAGAAGATCATCACCTAATGCTTATTGAGTACTTGGCCTTATTTAACGAGTATAAAAACCCTAATTATGATGAAAGTGCGTGAAATATATCTCGATACGTGAAATGAACACCATTGATTTAACGTAGAACCGTCTTAATAAAGCCTGATCCACTTACAGATACCTCACCGATTGCAGGGTTAACTCCTTTACATCTCTCTCAACAGCTGATTGAATATTGTAAACGCGATGGCTTCATGCCTTACGGAAGAGAGCACCAAAATTGAGTGACTTAAGAGACGTGCGGAGGCTGTGAGATCCAATATTGCTTTTGTCTATAATTTCCCCCCTTATAATATTCACGTGGGTACCCATGTATGTTTGGATCACTCAGTACACTTAAGCTGGTGCAAGAGTCGGCTTCAAAGGCTTGCGGGCTTAAGTTCAAATCCAAGCAAGGCTCCATCATCATCATTAGTCACCATCATCATCGTCGTCAGTCATAATCAGTTAACAATCAATAAGGCTGAACTGACTCTGCATAACTAAGCCTGGTTTACTTCACAGTAAACATTTGTCCTCCAGTCCAGTGCTGTTGTTTCTGAGGTAATATCAACCACATGTATGCTAGCTTGAAGAAAATTATCATTGCAATTGTCAACTAATCATATTACATTAGTTTTGAAAGACCAAGTATGGAACTGCATGGCTGTATGTTGAACATAAACCACTAAATAAGCACAATTAAGAGACTAAGAGAGAAAAAAAATCAGTTACAACACCACACACACATGTATAAAGTGATGTGGTATAAATCTAATTTATTTTCATAAAGCAGACATTTATTAATGGACAAATATATAAATAACCCCTTTAACCATGGAAATCGTTTAGCTAATAATCGTGATTTCACCCCACGTTGCATTGCGGCCAGAACAGTGTCAAATGCACTGGGGGAGAGGGAGAACATTTCGGTAAAGTTCCTGCGGCTTCAAATTAATGTTCGCTATTTTTTTTTGCTAAACCGCGAGCGGTGTAAATTTACGATCCCATTTTCCCCCAACGGCGCAGTGTGAATTCTTACAACTTGACATTTCAACATCTTTCTCTCGCACTCATTTGAAAGCCCGTAACTCAACCCCGGAACGTGCGTAACATTTGCCACAGTTGTGCTTTAAAGCGTTTTTTTTTGGCGGGGGGGGGGGTGGTGCTTATTGAACGAGCGACATTTTAAGGGTCCACTTGTAAAAATGTTAAGTATGGGAGCTTGTGCATATATGTATGATTCCACATGGCCCGAACAACATTCATTATAGTAATTGGACATCTATTTGTGAGAGGAAGGGGGGTAATAAAACATAAAAAGCCTCTGTTTCTCCAGATCAACGCAGAACTAGTGCCGTCGCCTTAAGAATGCGCGACATGTGTCGGGGTATATGGTATTTCCCTTCCATCGCTTAGCCCTGTGACATGGCCCAGCGGTACCGTGCTGTCGATACTTGTTGCAAAGGTTCCAAGGTTGGAATCCAGCAGAACGCCCCGGTTAATACTGCGGGTTGGCGTTAACGGTGAATGTACACGCCGTCCGCTTCACGAGAGACGTTAAAGATCCACTGAAGTCATATCTGGACGAGTAGGCCAACCGGTACATTTCTCAATAAGGATTACAACAACAACAACAACAAACAGGTCCCTGCAGGGTAGGCTGGTAGGAACATTGGCAAAGTAACGTCACGGTGCCTTCAAACTTCGCCTCGCAAATGGTATTCGGCTGTGGGCTGTGTGTGAATTTGCCACATCCCCAAAAGCGAAGTTCGCAAATGAGATAATGTGACTTCCAAATGTTGGGTGCAATAAGACATATCAAGTCTCTGCGCTGTCTATTGCTGATTTTACACCCAACAGCACGAGATTTCACTTCGTTAAAGTATTGAAAGGGGACGGACGGACGGACATATTCATCTATTACAGGCTGGTACACTCAGTTTACAACTTCGTTCCTACCAGTATAACCGCCATTCCCCACTAAGTGGCGGTGACGTCACCACGGCGCGTGTGCCAGGCTATGTGAACTTTAAGGCCACGTGAAGTGGCAAACACCCGCTGGCAGGAGGTCACGGGACAGACCCAGGTGCCACGGGTTGACTGATCAATGCAAAGATAACGATCCCCCGTATAGCCTTAACAGACTGTAGGGGTAAGTGCTGTTAGCGAGCACCTATGAAGGCCGGAACGGTACACGAGGGGGTGGGTGGCCAGCACCACGCCCGACCGCCTTTGTTTCCCTAGTGGCAATGTTTACACACCGCACCAGGTACTCATTTGAGGCTGAGTCGACCTAGGGGAGGCCCGGGATCGGTTCAGATAATCGTCAATACACACACAGGCCAGGTGCCGCACAGGGACAGCTGCCACCGGGGGTACACTTCTGATGTCTGAGATGTGTAAAGCACTCCGAGGTGCGCTCTTATATATATAAAAAAAAGTTTTTATTATTGTTGGAATCTCCGAGAATGTTCTGCATCAGTCTCCATCCAAGTCCATGTCTCAGTATCTCTGTCACTGAGTGAATCTTTGCACAGAGCCGCTGCTTAGTGTTACGATAACTGCCTACAACCAGGGCCGGATTAAGATTGTTGCAGGCCCCGGGGCTACAGGTACTGCGAGGCCCCCAGTAATATTTTGAAAAGGAAAACAAAGTTAAAGAAAAATAAATGTTATTTTTACAAGGCTAACAACAAATCGAATTCAGCATTCAACTTTTCACCTAATCTCTGGAGGCTCTACAGCTGGCGGAAGCCCCTGGGCTGCAGCCACAAAAGCCCCGTGCCTGAATCCGGCCCTGCCTTCAACCAACGTATATATTTTTTACAAAGCGGCACGGTTAGCTTTGTAAAGGACGACGAAAATCATCCGTTATTAATGAGATACATCGTTAATTATTACCCACTGACCAATCGGTCCGGATTGGCCAATGGATGATCGATGCGAGCGTTGGATTGACTGGGGGGGGGGGGGTTCAGCTATTTTTGTGACCAGTTATAAGCTAATCACTCAGCTATTTCAAAGCTAAATTCTATGTTAATTCCTTTGTCAAGGGGTACCTCTGCGGATGTGCATACTTTAACTTAGCTATTTAATGAGCCATTTCAATGCTAAATTATATGCTAATTCCTTTGTCAAGGCGCTTGGTCTTTTTCTTCTCACACAGCTTAAAGGTCGTGATCTAAGCGTGGCTTTTCTCACTCCAGTGCTGTCCTCCAGACAGTCTCGTCCCTTCACCTGATGAAGGCCGCTTGTGTTGTGGCCGAAACGTCGTGATTTTTTGTTATTTTATTTTCACCTACGTGACTTTACCCAATAGAACCAAAGAGTATGGGGGTTCAGGAGTTGGCGCATCTGGTAATGTGAGCCTCTAGCAACAGGTATTTAAAACATTTTGCCTTTGACAGCAAGCACGGTATCCTTTTGCATGCACTATTTTCTACTTTGCCACTTTCATTCAGCACCCAGAACCATACACCGAAAACATATGGTTAATCTAAATTGTCTCATGGTTGTTGTTGTTGATGTTGTTGGCTTGCACCACATTGATTTTAGCACACAGCGTTTTAATAAGTTTTTTTTTGCGTGTGGAATATTTGCTGGTTTCTTCCAGAATGTTTCTGTTATGCGTCGTCGCTTTAAGATGCTCTGCGTTCAAAATTTTGTTTGTTGCGGTTGCACCCGACTTTAGAGCCGCATAGCTCACAGGGCTACAACCTAATAAATGGAACTTGAAAACTTGAACACTTGAAACGTTCAACCCCCTCACACGGTACAGCAATTACAACCCGCTGTCTGCGTGAGCTGCTCGGTGGCCCTGGCTCTGCCTAACGAAGCGCTGATGAAAGGCCACTCACACCCACCCATCCATCCACCTTGCAGTCGACACCTTTCGCTAAACCTGCAGAGCTTGGGCAGGCGCACGAGTGAGCCACACACGGCGACGCAGGCTTGGCAATGTGCTCAGCTGTGCGTTTGTTCCGATTGTGTAGGCCACGTACGGTGCGAAAGAAGTTCAGGGTTCACGCGTAACGAGGGGGGGGGGGGGAGGGAGGTGGTCGAGGTGTCTTGCGACCCCCATTTAATTCTATAAAACGTTGATATTTTGTCACAATACATCTGGTATCTGGACCACCCTGGTCAATAACCGCCTAAACCTTTCGATCAACCTCACACCACCCTTTCTGCACTAAAGTAACGCACTGAGGCTCGACGAATCCACACGCCTGCGTATTAATCGCCTCCCAGCCGCCCTTTCTCAAATGAGAATTCGCAATCGCGGAGACTCAACGTCTACCCACGGATTGTCTGCTCGTTTGCTCACGAGAGCTCATTTGGAGGCCCTTCCCCTTTGCTCCTCAAGGGCAACATCCCTCCACACCCCGCAAGTGAATAATTGCTTCCCTATCTTGATTTAAAGCTTTCGTGACTCTCAGGGATTCGTATTCTTGGTGCCTTTCGGTAAAAGTCGTCACCACGTAGAAGGGAAGCAATAAAATAAAAGAAATATAAAACAATAAAATTCTCACGACGTTTCGACTGCAACACAAGCAATCATCACGGCAAGAAAGTTTGAAAAAAGTGGCGGGTTTTTTTTCTTCAAATTTTCTTGCTGTGGTTTTTCACACCTGATGATGATTGCTCGTGTTGCAGTCGAAACGTCGTGAGAATTTTATTGTTTTATATTTTTGTTATTTTATTGTTTCCCTTCTGCGTGGTGACTTTACCGAAAGAACCAAGAATATGCTTCCCTATCGTCGATTACTCACCCTCTTACCGCAGTGATGGAACACTCAGTGCAAAATTATTTTTAAAAAATGTTTACCTCAAACAACTCCATTGCTTCGTGGCGATTTTTCCCGCCAAAATGTACGAAAAACTATTTTTCATTTTACCAGCTGAGGCCCACTGAGCCGTGTAGCTCCTTTTTCAGAAGCGACCTGGCCACTTCGCTCAACAAAGAGGCTTATCATCATCATCACGTGTAAATATATAGCGGCCAAATACCCTAAACGCCGTGACGTTGATTCTAAATGTGGACGGGGGGGAAAACGGAGGATCCGGACAAAAATCCACATGGCTACTGAGAGAACACGCAAACTCCAAATATACAGCAGGCGTCAGGGTCCGGACCGAACCCACGACCTCCTGTATACCAGGCGAGGTAGTTAACATCTCACCACCGTTCAAACTCCAAATATACAGCAGGTGTCAGGGTCCGGACCAAACCCACGACCTCCTGTATACCAAGCGAGGTAGTTAACATCTCACCACCGTGTAAACTCCAAATATACAGCAGGTGTCATGATCCGGACCAAATCCACGACGTCCTGTATACAAGACGAGGTAGTCAACATCTCACCACCGTGCAAACTCCAAATACACAGCAAGCGTCAGGGTCCGGACCGAACCCACGACCTCCTGTATACCAGGCGAGGTAATTAACATCATGTCTGGCGATTGCCGGCCGATGACAGGCAAATGTAGTCAGTGTAAGTGTGTCTAAATTGTGTATGGCTGCGGTGATCTGTGGGCATGCCGAAGAGAGGTTACTCGAGGACCGGCAACCTGTCCTGGGTTTCCCAGGCTCGTCCTCGTATTGAGGTCACCCGGTTTCCTGCGAAACGTCAGCCTTCTTGGGGCAGTAAAAATCCTCGCTTCGTCACTGTAAATAACAGCAACGACGATGAAACACCACGCACTTTACATGCCTTTATTTCCCCTCTTCCGATGCGTACGCATGTTGAACTTCTTTCGCACCGTACATAGCCTACCGTGCTAAACTAAACACACAAAGCAGTTCTAAAGAAATTTCGATTTAAAGCTTTCGTGACTGCAAGGATTCATCTTCTTTGGTTCTTTCGGTAAAGTCACGTAGAATAAGAATAAAATAATAAATTGATGAAATAAAAAAACACAATAATATTCTCACGACGTTTCGGCCACAACACAAGCGGCCTTCATCAGGTGAAGGGACGAGACTGTCTGGTAGGACAGCGCTGGAGTGAAAAAAGCCACGTTCAGATCACGACCTTTAAGCTGTGTCAGAAGAAACAAAGCGCCTTGACAAAGGAATTAGCATATAATTTAGCATTGAAATGGCCGAGTGATTAGCTTGTGACTGGTCACAGAAATGGCTATCTTAAAGTTAAAGCATTATATATCACAATGCTATGTGGCATATATAATGACTTATTGTTGGTAGCTTAGCTGATTGGAGAATATAGAGTTTATTGATATATCACAATGCTATGTGGCATATATAATGACTTATTGTTGGTAGCTTAGCTGATTGGAGAATATAGAGTTTATTGATAACATTAAGGAAATTTATATTTTAGTTTTTATTGGTTCACTATATAGTATTCATTATACATTGTATTGTATACCCAGTTACTGTGAATAGCTCAGATGTGTAGACCTTGACTTCAACATAGCCATTTCTGTGACCAGTCACTAGCTAATCACTCAGTTATTTCAATGTTAAATTTGCCTAGTTATTTCAATGCTAAATTCTCCTGTTTGATTTGTACTAGGTGCCTCGGTGAATGTGTATGCTCTGACTTTAAACATAGCCATTTCTGTGACCAGTCACAAGCTAATCACTCGGCCATTTCAATGCTAAATTCTATGCTAATTCCTTTGTCAATGCGCTTTGTTTCTTCTGACACAGCTTAAAGGTCGTGATCTGAACGTGGCTTTTTTCACTCCAGCGCTGTCCTACCAGACAGTCTCGTCCCTTCACCTGATGAAGGCCGCTTGTGTTGTGGCCGAAACGTCGTGAGAATATTATTGTGTTATTTTATTTTATCAATTTATTATTTTATTCTCATTCTACGTGACTTTACCGAAAGAACCAAAGAAGAGTTCTAAAGAAATTACTTTCCAATCTAGATGATGATTTAAAAGTGCAGAGCCCCAGTGACTTCCTGACATCGGAAGGAAGAGCGTTCCAGACGGCCGCAGAAGCGCATCTCGAAAAGCGCGCGATGCGGACGGACGTGGTCGCATCTTGCAGTACACTTCACGACGTGTACTACTCATTGTGCTTCACATACGTCCTTCACAGATGCCTATCAACACGTCGATTCCATGCCATCACACACATCCACAGCTGGATGAGAGCCTCACCTTGCTGGTCTGCCCTTTGGCGATAACGTAGCCCTGGGCATTTGACTCCGTGCCGGGGTCAAGAGTCCAGGCACTTCTGAGTCAGGAAATTGCAGCATAGTGTGCTAACCACTCCGCCACTGATCTTCGCACAGTACACACACATACACAACAACAACAGCAGCCACTATTTTCCACTAGGTGACGGTGATGTCGTCACAGCGCATGCACGAGGCTAGGTACGCTATTAGGCCACCTCAAATGTGGAAGGCTTGCTGGCAGGAGGTCACGGGACAGACCCTGGATATTGTGGGCTAAATGAGATGCTATGTAATTGCAAATCCGTCAGTTGCACAACTGCACTTGGAGGCAAAGACAAAGACCACCCCGTGTAGCCTTAACAGACTGTTGGGGCAATTGCTGTTAGCGAGCACCTATGAAGGCTGGCACGGTACACGAGTGGTGATATTTACACATCGCACCAGGTACTCATTCGAGGCTGAGTCGAACCGAGGGAGACCCAGGACCGGTTTACATACTCGTCACTGGTGTTGTCCGTGAGCCACTACACTACGGCTCCTCGACAGCAAACATTAAGCACACACACGTTTATTACGTAAGTTTATCTGGCCCAGATTAATAGCTATAAACAGAGTTCTGAAACCAGAGCATGAATGACAACTGAATAAACTTCCACAGATGAATGCATCCTATCACTCCAGCCTCAGGGCCACTATGAGGCAGCAGCAGCAGCAGCAACAGTCTCAACTCTATTTATAAAATACATTATTATTATGACCACACTTTATACTGCTGCATGACTTCAACAAAGCCCATGTGGGTATTTTTTTTTAGTTAATACTTCCAAACATTTCAACATAATGGAGTCGTGGACGAACAAATTTGGCCAGATTTCAAATGGCACCTAATGGCCCAGCTCTGACAGAGTCCCCGAACATTAAGGCTAACTCCAGTCTTGTTTTCTAAGGTCCCTTTATCATAAATATGTTGTCAACATAAAACGTAGATTTTCATAGTAGATATAACGATTCTCATTTGTTTTTTGCTGAAGCCAATTCACAGGTTTATACCAATGACAATAATTGTGCCATAAAACTACTACGTGGCCTAACCGGAATCCAATATGGATGAATAATCTTGTAATTTTCCCCCAAGTGTCATCCCTATTGGTGCTTACAGCGTCATACCACAATGGCGAAGCATCCTCCCTGATATATTTCACAGAGCAGTGCAACCCTTCCGGTTTGAGAACGGCCGTGAAAGTGGATATCACAGAGCTACCTCTGAGATGCCTACAATAAACTCTCCGGTCCGCATGCAATCGAGGGCAGCATTTACCACTCGCTCCGCCTACGAGAGTGAGGTTCACCGCATGACATTTACACCGATATTTTAATTCTCAGGGCACGAATTTTGCCATACGAAGCGCAGAAACAAATTTAATGTGGGGGTCTTGATTTGAAGCTTTCGTGACTGCAGGAATCCATACTCTCTGGTTCTTTCGGTAAAGTCACGTAGATAGAAAAAAAAGAATTAAAGAAAACACGACGTTTCGCTCGCAACACAAGCGTCCGTCTTCAGGTGACAAAATTATCTGCTGTTGTGGCTTTATATACAGTAGGCACGGGAGTGGGGGGGGGGAAGAGGGGGGGGGGAAGGAGTTTTGTCGAGTCGCGGCTATAGGAGTTCACGGGGGAGAGGGGGGGTGGTGGTTTGTTTGTGTTGTAATAGGGGCGCCGCGGTTTGCGAGATGTTAACTACCTCACCTGGTATACAGGAGGTCATGGGTTCGATCCCGACCATGATGCCTGTTGTATATTTGGAGTTTGCATACGTGTCTACGTGATAAGGGGCCATCCATTTCGTACATATGCACGGCGACATATTAACACACACACACACATATATATTAACGCCAAACTATATTCTGCTGAAATCTCACGTAAAAAAAAAAATCTCTCTATATATTTGAAACGTTTTACGATTTCAGAAAACACTTTGCACGCCTGCTGCGGCGACGCGACGAGACACGCTTCCGCCGTTGCCGGTTCGAGCCCGAGAGATTTCGACAGACGCGTCCCGACAGCTATTTCAGATTAACCACAGCCTGCCCAGACCTTGTCTTCAAAACGGACCGTTATCTCCACCATTTCGGATCGCCATGCATCGAGGAGCTATCAGATACCGAGGTGGGGGAAGGTGACGGGTTCCTGCCGGGTGTGAATTAAGCCTTGCCCGTGAGCCGGGGGGGCCCGTTGCCTCTCGTCGCCTGAATGAAAAGCGCACACAACGAAGAATGAATTAATTAATAAATACAGGATCTGTCTCCATGCGCAAGCGAGCGTTGGTGGCCGCTTGCCTCTATCGGCAGTCCTGAATCCAGAGTTAGAAATCACACGTTTCTGCTGTTGGTCTGTCCACGGGGTGGCGGGATAACTTTGTAGGCTCCCCACAAAGCTCCAAGCTGCTCCCACGGTGCAATGATTTGCACGCTGGACTTGTTAGCACACTGGCGTTAAACATCCCGGTCGGGGTTGCACTCGTGATCCTGCTGGCCTTGATACTGTACGTAATTGAGGTGCACATTGTCATCCTTGGGCAACCCTACGGAGACAATAACTTCTGCCGTTGGGATGTCGAACGCCCAACGCTGGCTCAGGGCCACCGACAGGAGACGAGGGCTGCCCCGTACGCAACACGTGTACATTTCCTAGGTCGCTCCGCTGCTGGATGAGCACGTCCCCCACGCGGTGCCGGTTAACACGTGGTGGGGCCGGCGCGGCCCAGCGGTAGGTCGGCGCGTTCGCCGTTCGTTGTTGCAGGGTTTCGTGGTTCGAAGCCAGCGGCCGCCCTGGCTAATACCGCAGGTGGCGTGCGTCGAACAGTAAATGCGTGCGCGTCCGCTTCACGGTCGTTGGCAAGAGTAAGCCCATTGTGTGCTGGCGCCGTGGTACAACATTTTTTTTTTGGGGGGGGGGGGGAATTTGAAAACAAACTAAAAATGTTACCCGCAAATTACGCGATTGGGATCTGCGTCATCAGCAAATCGTCGGGCCCCTTCTCGCGAAAGTTCGACGGGATTCTTTCCGCAAAAGGGTCCTGAAACTCAGTGGGGCTCTCCTGGGTAAATAAGCATACTAATGTGAGTCAGTGTGGGTTGGTAATGCCAAAGAGTATAGACGTGGCAGCGTAGAAATTCATAACAACAATGTGAACCGTTGCAGTGCCCTGTGCTGCCAAACTATGTAGGTTTACAGCCGACAACACCTGTTATGCATTGTGATTGGCTACCCAAGGACCATCCAGGCTCCATCCGGCTTAGCTTCTGAGATCCGCTGAGATTGTAGGCAAATGCATTAGAGCAAGTTAAAAATTTCAAATTAATATTTAAATGTGCTGACTTAATCTGTCAAATATCCACACACAAAAAATAAAAAAAAATATGAAAATAAAAACCTCCGTTCACTACAGTGATACCGTAATAAATATTTATCGCTAGCAAAACATAAAACAGGTATTTGATATTTGATCATGAACGTCTCAGTGTTTCTCTAATGAATTTCTGATAACTCGCATTACAACTCACAATCGCACATTAGCCGGTGGAAGACTGACCGTAGCTCAGGGGACCCCCTCCAAGTGATTGGTTACTCTGCCTGCGCGTCAGTGGCTGATGACCGGATATATTTCATATCGCATTTCTTTGGGTTCAGCGGTAATTTAAACCAATAATGGGGATTTAGCCAAGCAACGCCGTCTGCCTCGTCGACTTTCAGACGCTAAATAAACAACGGAATACGTTATATAATCTCATTTCAGGGACGGCATATTGACTGTAGCCTCTGAGCAAATTGCCCGGAATGCGTCCGGCTCTGACCGGATCGTGGAATACCAAGCTAAGCAAGGGGGTTGAGAGCCTGGATAGTGCTGCTGCGAAAGTTTTCAGGCGTTGGGCCCCGGTGGCTCTCGGTTGAACCGCGCGCTGTTCGTCACAGGCGTGGTCGTCTGCATGACGCTCGAACGCTGGGGGAACACTGCGTAACAAAACAAGCAGGTGTTATAGGCTGCAGGGGAGGGAAGGGGGGGGGGACTGTGTTGATGGGATGCACAGCGCTTCTGCAGCTGTCTGGAACGTTCTTGCTTCCGATATGAGGAATCCGCTGGAGCTGTGCGCTTTTAAATCATCATCATCTATATTGAAAACTCATTTCTTTCTAACTGGTGTTTAGTTTGTTGTCCTTCACCCGCACCTCCGATAAGCCGCGGTTGACTCCGTACGGTGCAAAATAAGGTCAACATACATACATACAGCGCAGATCGGACCACGTCCGTCTCTGTCCTTCTGTGTCCACGTGTCTGTGCCCTCCGCCATCACCAACCCGCCACTGGCCAGCGGGAACACGTGCGGTCACGTCAGTGTGGTCACATACGAATACATGATAGCTACTGATGTTGATGATGAATTATTAGCAATGGTATCTGGGGGAAGGGTCGGTCTTTATCCAGCAGTAGACTGGCAAAAGGCTGGCAATTAATACAATTTGAAATACGTATTTTAAAAAAAAAACGTTACTTATTTCGCAGTGTTTGCTAAGCACGAGGAAATCTAGTTTTTTTTCATTTTCTAAATTGACAAAACTGCAGCGACACATTTATGAAAATGTGCAAACAACATCGCACATTGAAGATGAGCCAAGAGCACGGTACGTGTGTGTGTGTATGTCGGTGTGTGTGTATTTCGGTGTGTTTGTATGTCGGTTTGTGTGTGTATGTCGGTGTGTGTGTTGGTGTGTGTGTGTATGTCGGTGTGTGTGTATGTCGGTGCGTGTGTATGTCGGTGCGTGTGTGTCGGTGTGTATGTCGGTGTGTGTGTGTGTCGGTGTGTGTGTGTGTCGGTGTGTGTGTGTGTGTCGGTGTGTGTGTATGTCGGTGTGTGTGTATGTCGGTGTGTGTGTATGTCGGTGTGTGTGTGTGTGTGTCGGTGTGTGTGTGTGTCGATGTGTGTGTATGTCGGTTTGTGTGTGTATGTCGGTGTGTGTGTGTGTGTCGGTGTGTGTGTATGTCGGTGTGTGTGTATGTCGGTGTGTGTATGTCGGTGTGTGTGTGTCGTGTGTGTCGGTGTGTGTGTATGTCGGTGTGTGTGTATGTCGGTGTGTGTGTATGTCGGTGCGTGTGTATGTCGGTGTGTGTGTGTGTCGGTGTGTATGTCGGTGCGTGTGTATGTCGGTGTGTATGTCGGTGTGTGTGTATGTCGGTGTGTGTGTGTGGGGCGCTGTAGTGTAGCGGTTAGCGCGCTGCCTTACGAACCCGGCGTCCCGAGTTCGATTCCTGCTCATGGTCAACTTCAGTGACGATTGTCTGAACCGATCCTGGGCCTCCCCTCTGTCGACTAAGCCTCAAATGAGTACCTGGTAAGGTGTGTACACATTCCCACTGGGGAGACAAAGGCGGTCGGGCGTGGTGCTGGCCACCCACCCCCTCGTGTAACGTTCTGGCCTTCAAAGGTTGCTCGCGAACGGAACTTGGCCCCAACAGTCTGTTAAGGCTATACGGGGATCTTTGTCGTTATGTTTGGGTGGGGGGGGACTGCTTTCGAACAACAACGAAGTGTGCGGAGGAGTGACGCTCCTAACAACGAGCAGGAGCCCTGAGCAGCAACAACATCGCATGGGTGGTACAGTGGGCAGCACTGGCGGGGCATCTGTCAGTCATCTGCCAGTCAACCCAAAAACACCCGAGTCTGCCCCTTGACCTCCTGCCGGCGAGCCTTCGACATTTCACGTCTCCTCGAAGTGCAGCCAGCCTGGCCCAAGCTCTGTGGCGACATCACCGTCGCTTAGTGTAACGGCGGATGCTGTTGCCGTTGTTATGTTTTCCAACAAAGTGGATTCAAATCCCATCTATGGATAGCATGAATAGCGAGTGATAGTGTCTGAATGTGTGTACATCGGGACTGGGGAGATACATTTAGCCGAGCGCGGTGCTGACCACACCACCTCCTTGTACACCTTACCAGCCTTAATAGGCGCTCGCTAACAGAAAACTGTGCCCCAACAGTCAGTACGGCAATAGAGGGGGGCATCATTGTCTTCGGTGTGTAATGCAGTGGTTCGTGCAATGCACTGATTCCGCAACCAATGTATAACAGCAGTGACAAGTATATCACTGATCTCGGACCTGCTCTCTCCGGACGCGACGTGCGGTTTGCCAGGCCACAACACCCACGTGGTGTGCCGTGTCCAGCCTCAATAGGTGCTCGCTGACTGCACTTGCCCAAACATGTCGGTGTATGGCTACAGAAGGGGCAGTCGTGATGTGACAACAGACTCCGGTGGGGCCTTGACGAGCAGAGGTAATGGATGCGCGATGTAGTCCCGAGTTCCCTGCAATGCCACACTGTGGAATTGCCAAAGAAAGAGGGGGAGGTAGGAGGGGAGGGAAGCTTGGCACCGCTTTAGCTTTTAACAAACAGGCGCATTCATGGATGTCGCAGCGTCGTTAATAGGCATCTTTGTTTCAATCCGAGCAAGAGGTGTAAGATTACGGAATCCGCGCCTCCAAATCGAAAAGTAGCCAGTTAATTTAACCCGGTGGGAGGTCGAAACGGGGTGCCTCATCGCTGCGGTGTGCATCAAAGTCATTACCACCTGATGCAAAGTCAACAAAAGTTACATTATTTCCGGCTCAAATGAGCATCCAGACATTGGTGTTCATCTCCTGTTTTCAGACCCTGAGCCAGTGATGGAAATTCCACGCTATTATGGTGGAGGTTAGTCTAATAATTATGAGATTCTTATAATTAAAAATTCATTTCATATCGTGTAATTCATTCTCATAGCATCCTGAAAACGCCGTACACTAATTATATATATAAGGGCCAAATTCTCTTTATAGTAACTACGAAGCGAATTAAAACCCTCAGAAAGTTCATGTCAATCAGGAAACCAAGAAATGGGCACGCAAGGCAAAAGGGCACGCAAACAAAGTTGTCACGACAGAGACGTGAGCCCTTTGGGGTCTCTGAATGCCAGACCACAGTCCCAACTTGTCACACGCGCCGGGAAACCGTCACAGGAGAGGCTGGTGGAGTGCCAGAAGGTTACGACTGATTTTAGACCGATCGGTCAGACGGAGAAACTTGTCCCCACCGCGCGAATGTGCATTTTTTTAAATTATTATTAATGCCAATAATATTTATTTACTTTTTGCCAGGCCCCGTGTACTGGACGCGTCCTGGTTGATGAGGGTGGAAGGGGACACACATCCCCGGAGGAAGGGAGGTGGCAGAGAGAACATGTGCAATTTAAAAATGAGATTCATCGAACATTTATTCGAGTAAGAATTCGATTAATTTTGAAGTGCATTACGTAATTTAAAGGTGCAGCCCTGCAATTGCCTGCTCACAACCACTGCTGGTGGAAGGCCCTCCACTCCAACGAGCCCTAGAGGGCACTTTGTTCACCTCCCCCGCGCCGGCCAGACATCTTTTATGAAGTGGGAGTATCCCAACACTTTACCCCACCGCACCTACCGAGTGTGATGAACCCTATAGTCTACATTATAGACTGCCAGTACACTCACCATACTTAATAACCAGGTTACAGTCTACATTATAGACTGCCAGTACACTCACCATACTTAATAACCAGGCTACAGTCTACATTATAGACTGCCAGTACACTCACCATACTTAATAACCAGGCTACAGTCTACATTATAGACTGCCAGTACACTCACTTCGATTAGAACCAAGCTACAGTTTACATTAGTGGTTTTTAATTATTTTTATTTTATATAGTTTTATTCACTTTATTTTTTTAAATTATTTTTTCTATCTACGTGACTTTACCGTAAGAACCAGGAACATATATCCCTGCAGTCACGAAAGCTTTAAGTCAAAATTTTTGTGATGAACCCATTTACAATGCCGGGTGGACAGAGGCGGACGGTGGATTTAAGAAATTCGTGCTGTCAATGCAACTCCCGCGCTAGGAGATGAAACCGACCGCTGGATTGCAAGTTCAGTGTGATAACCAGTACACCATGGAAAGATTCCGGAATGCATTGTGCCTTGCATGGAAGAAAAAAATATTATCATGACCAAAAAATATATACTTTTAATTGCATTTTTGTTCCATTGTGCACCATTAAAAATGTTTGAAAAGTGATGCTGACATTCAGGGGTGAAGGCATTAGCCCCAGTGTGAGAAGCCACACTAATGGAAAAGCTTAATGACTTACGGGGATTAATTTAGTTTTCTACGCTTGCAATTTTGTTTGCAAGTGACATGTATGGTGCCAGACTCATTTTAATGGTTGATTGTATTAATTGCATTCACTGGGGTACAATGTGGATGAGTCGGGTCTGTAAAATTTGAACACGTTTCTCTGCTCGCTACAGGCAAGGTAATGACACTCTCCTACAATTCAATTTGCATGTTATTATTTTCTCAAATTGTTATTTTTAGGTGTGCAAGGCTACTCAACGGTGAACAGAACGAGCTCGCGATTCGAAGGTTACCAGTTAATTCCTGGCTGGGGATTAACTCAGCCCATCACCCTCCTGGGTTGATAAAATACCTCTCAATTTGTGGGAGAGTGCACATTGGTTTGTCCTATGCATAAACCTGCCCCTGTGAATGGAATTTGGAATGGGCCCATGGGTTCAAGGCTCAATAGAGCAGGAAATCACTTTACATTTTTGCTTCAAATTTTTTGCTTAAAAATTTAACTGTGCTCACCTTCTGAGACTTGATTTAGAAATAACATATATTTGGTTTAGATTTATTGAATTTTGACCATGTGTTGACTGTGGTCAGGCCGTGGCCATATCTGTCTAGTTAACATCAGTCTGGAAGGCCACTGAGGCAGATGGACTAAAAAATAGAATAATTACACGCAAGTTAATTTGTTATTCGCATATCTTTACAACGGTGCATGAAGATACGTGTTCAGGGACTTCATATGTAGTGGACAGCCGAGAGAATCATCACTAGAGCTATTAGGAAGCCACTGGGGCTATGCACTTTTAAATCATCTAGATTGAACACCCATTTATTTAGAACTGTATTCTTTTGTTATTTCGGTAAAGTCACGACGTAGGTATAAAATAAAATAAATCACGACGTTTCAGGCGCAACACAAGCTGTCCGTCATCAGGTGGGAAAGCCTCAGCAGCAGATCAGGCTATCCCACCTGATGACGGACGCTTGTGTTGCGCCCGAAACGTCGTGATTTATTTTATTTTATATCTACGTGACTTTACCGAAAGAACCAAAGAGTATGGATCCCTGCAGTCACGAAAGCTTCAAATGTAAGATATGTATAATTGATTTTTGTGTTTAGTTTTTCTTGTCCTTCCCCCGCACCCCCGATTAGCACGGTTGGCTACATACGGTGAGAAAGACGTTCAACATTCATACATATGAATGAATTAATAACCTAGTTACTATACTACCGTTGGGATTGTGAGATCACAGTTGGAGCTAGAAATGAACCGGCGATTTGGACCATTTAATTACGTATCATTGATGTATGTGCTTCACTGGTTGTAGTATTCATTGTATAAATGCAAAATGTATCAAATATAGCTTTCGAATGACAGCCTGGATACCCTTCCAACTGAGATATTCCATGTAAACGTATTTTCCAGGTAAAACACTTAATTAAACATTTGAATCAATTAAAAAAAAACGTAAAATAAAGAAGGCGTAAAATCTACATTTATGACTTTATACACCCAGATAATTACGACCCATAGGTTGATTGGTTTTCACTCATTGAGCAGGGTCTGCCTCGGGTTCTTAATTGCCTCAAGTCTCGTGTTAAACAATGATAAATATGAAGTCCATCTCATCGAGTGAAGAAAGTAATTGACCTCCAGCCGAGTGGAGCCGCCTAAGCCAAAGGTGCCGGACAAAGGCGGCCCCACCAATTACTCGCCGCGCGAACAAATATGAACGGACTTTTTCTTACACGCGGTGCGCATTGACACAACGGAGGGGAAAGCGCTCACTCGCTCGGTCCACGATGCGTGAAACAGTCGATCTCGCGCATTCTGCTCGTCCCGCACGGTGGGGTGGGGTGGGGGGGTTGAATTAATCGACGACGAGCGGCTCACGAGAGAGTCCGAGCGAGGTGCGCGCGCGCGGGCGCGCGCGGCCCTCTCCAGGGAGACGAGATGCGGCCCACGCGGTGTCTCAGGGTTTCGGGCCAGGCAAGGGAAACCCCCGGGGGGGGGGGGGGGGGCTTATAACCCGACCGAGCTGTATTTACGGGGGACAAATGTCGAGGCTCATTAGTGCAACTCATTACGCGGGCGAAGGCTCAGCGATCGTTGCGTTTCGGGAAGTTTGAGATGCAGGAATTGCTTGATTTAGGTTTTTTTTTTTTCCACCACACACGAAGGACATTGTTCACCTCGTACAAAGACATGGACAGTTAGACAAATATATACGGAGACAAAAAGGGGAAAAAGCCCCGTGTAGCCTACAAAGGATGTTGGGGGATCACTTGGGTCAGTATCTCTGGCATGTGTTAGCACGTTATTAATTTTACATTATTATAATTATTTTCCTAAACTTGTCCTTCACCGCACCTTCGATTAGCACGGTTGGCTACGTACGGTGCGAAAGAGGTTCAACACAAACAATACGTGCTAAGAGCCGTTACCAAACACCCATTAAGGCTAGCACCACGCCCGACCGCCTTTGTCTCTCCAGTGGCGATGTTTACACACTGCACCAGGTACTCGTTTTAGGCTTAGTCGACCTAGGGGAGGAGGCCCAGGACCGGTTCAGGAAATTGTCACCACCCACCGGTGTTGGTCGTGAGCGAGAATCAAACTCGGGTTGCCCGGGTCAGGGCACAGCGTGCTAACCGCTGCACTTCCGCTCCCAGCAAACACACACACACAGAATGGCTCACACGCGTTGAAATACGCAACACAATACAGTGGAATTTGGAATTATATAGCACCTACAGTGAGGGAAAAAAGTATTTGATCCCCTGCTGATTTTGTACGTTTGCCCACTGACAGAGAAATGACCAGTCTATAATTTTAATGGTAGGTTTATTTGAACAGTGAGAGACAGAATAACCACAACAAATCCAGAAAAACGCATGTCAAAAATGTTATAAATTGATTTGCATTTTAATGAGGGAAATAAGTATTTGACCCCTCTCAATCAGAAAGATTTCTGGCTCCCAGGTGTCTTTTATACAGGTAACGAGCTGAGTTTAGGAGCACACTCTTAAAGGGAGTGCTCCTAATCTCAGCCTGTTACCTGTATAAAAGACACCTGTCCACAGAAGCAATCAATCAATCAGATTCCAAACTCTCCACCATGGCCAAGACCAAAGAGCTCTCCAAGGATGTCAGGGACAAGATTGTAGACCTACACAAGGCTGGAATGGGCTACAAGACCATTGCCAAGCAGCTTGGTGAGAAGGTGACAACAGTTGGTGCGATTTTTCGCAAATGGAAGAAACACAAAAGAACTGTCAATCTCCCTCGGCCTGGGGCTCCATGCAAGATCTCACCTCGTGGAGTTGCAATGATCATGAGAACGGTGAGGAATCAGCCCAGAACTACACGGAAGGATCTTGTCAATGATTTCAAGGCAGCTGGGACCATAGTCACTAATAATTATATTGGTAACACACTACGCCGTGAAGGACTGAAATCCTGCAGCGCTCGCAAGGTCCCCCTGCTCAAGAAAGCACATATACATGCCCGTCTGAAGTTTGCCAATGAACATCTGAATGATTCAGAGGACAACTGGGTGAAAGTCTTGTGGTTAGATCATACCAAAATGGAGCTCTTTGGCATCAACTCAACTCGCCGTGTTTGGAGGAGGAGGAATGCTGCCTATGACCCCAAGAACACCATCCCCACCGTCAAACATGGAGGTGGAAACATGCTTTGGAGGTGTTTTTCTGCTAAGGGGACAGGACAACTCCACCGCATCAAAAGGACGATGGACGGGGCCATGTACCGTCAAATCTTAGGTGAGAACCTCCTTCCCTCAGCCAGGGCATTGAAAATGGGTCGTGGATGGGTATTCCAGCATGACAATGACCCAAAACACACGGCCAAGGCAACAAAGGAGTGGCTCAAGAAGAAGCACATTAAGGTCCTGGAGTGGCCTAGCCAGTCTCCAGACCTTAATCCCATAGAAAATTTGTGGAGGGAGCTGAAGGTTCGAGTTTCCAAACGTCAGCCTCGAAACCTTAATGACTTGGAGAAGATCTGCAAAGAGGAGTGGGACAAAATCCCTCCTGAGATGTGTGCAAACCTGGTGGCCAACTACAAGAAACGTCTGACCTCTGTGATTGCCAACAAGGGTTTTGCCATCAAGTACTAAGTGATGTTTTGCAGAGGGGTCAAATACTTATTTCCCTCATTAAAATGCAAATCAATTTATAACATTTTTGACATGCGTTTTTCGGGATTTTTTGTTGTTATTCTGTCTCTCACTGTTCCAATAAACCTACCATTAAAATTATAGACTGATCATTTCTTTGTCAGTGGGCAAACGTACAAAATCAGCAGATCAAAAACTTTTTTCCCTCACTGTAAATGTGATGGCATCTCACGTCACATGAGAGAAAGACGTGCACCAACACAAAGGCGCGCGCTAAGCACACACAAAGCCGAGGGCCGTGAGGGAACATTGAGGGACAACAATATACAGGCTACAGTCTACATTATAGACTGGCAGTACACTCACCAAGGTTAAGAACCAAGCTACAGTCTCCATTATAGACTGCCAGTACGCTCACCGAGGTTAAGAACCAGGCTAGAGTGTTTTTTTTCACTTTATTTTCATTATTATTTTTTCTATTTACGTGACTTTACCCAAAGAACATACAAGCGCACAGTACACCTTGCCACATCGGTGCCTGCACATTCAAAGTAAAACATTAACGCAACACGTGGGCCGCACGGCCTTCTGGGAGTGCCTCTTATCATCGGCGGCACAAGCAAAGCTCTGGGACCCGTTTCGACGTTCAGTGTCTCATCAGCAGAGACGGATCTCGCTTGAACCAACGCTGGTGCACTGCCAGATGGGCTGTCGAGGCAAGGACCGATGTTTTGCATTAAGGAGACACATCGCCTGCTCCAATTTGGGCAGGCAGCTGTGATTGCACGTGACACGTGACCAGCGGCACAGACATCCAGGAGGCTGCGAGGATTCCTCAAGGCTGGAAAACCTGACGCAGGAATGATGACCTACCGGACGTGGGGCCACGGCATCTCGCCGGAACAATGTGCCAGTCACGAGGGTTGTTTGACCAAACCTCACCACCACTGGTCAATGCGGGTTGGTGAGGAGAGAGGGGGGCACCCAAGATGAATTCAAATATCACGCACCGTCGATATTAGCTAAGGGGTCATCCATAAATGACGTCACGCACCTAGGGGGGGGGGTCAAACATTTGTGACGATGTGTGACGAGGTGGGGGGGGGTTTGGGAAATGTGACGTCACGCAAAATGTGCAACTTTAAATAAATATAGACAACACGTTCTACTTAATTAAATAGACTTTTTAGTAAATGTTTTCTCCTACAACATCAGAGTGCAGCGCCACATTAAATACGCACTACAATGACAATAGTTTAAAGCGATTTGAAGCGTGTTTTATTTTGGGTGGGGTGGGCAGAGCTTTGTGACGTCATATTTAAGGGGGGAGGGGGGTCTGGCTTTTTGTGACGCCGTGTGACGAGAGGGGGGGGTCAAAAATCCTCCAAAATCGCGTGACGTCATTTATGGACGGCCCCCAAGGCAGGGAATCGAACTTAGACCACTGGGGTTTATAGAGAAGTCGGCAAACTGCTGCACCACCACTCCATCATCGTCATCATCGTATCTATTAAAGCATGATTTACAATCCTTAGTCGACCCACTTGCCCGATGAAGTCCTTCCCACACACGTGTCAGGCATTGGAGTCGATTGACCATACTTCACCTCGCTGGTCAATGTGGGCTGGTGATGTGGGAGGTGGAGGGGGACGTGGGAGGGCCGGATCAGATTATCGCCTGTCAATCGTCTAGGCCTTGAGTCCCATTTGCCACCTCAGGTTATGCAGAGTTGTGCTCTGACCCAGGGTCTAGTCCTATACATCTGTGAAAAAGAGCTTCACAGCTCATCCGACTTCTCCAGGATGAATACAAATTCTGATCTGATTTTGATAGTAGTAGGAATCAAACTCAGGTCAACGGGTGCAAAACACCGTGTGAAAACAACTGGGATCTCTCCTTCCTTCGCCACGCTATTATGCAAGAGAAAGTAACCAAATCCACTCCTGTGCATATATTGAAACAACATTCTTCGTGTGTGAGTGTGTGTTTACAAAGTATTTCAAACAAATACACTGCACACTGCATACACGCCACACACCACACACACGGGCAATGTCCACTCTTAAAATCAGTACGGTATTGACAACATTCGCCCGCCTCCTTGAGTCGCACAAATATGAGCGTGGGACTCGACGCCGCAGCTCTTGATTGGCTCCTTTATTAGATCTAAGTGGCTTCCTTCCACCAATCAGGCGCCTTTGCTTTGTCCTATTTAAAGTCGCCACTTGCGCTGTGCACATTCGAGACGCCCCCCCCCCCCCCCCCCTATTCACCCAGTCAGAGCTAAGCACGTTCAATTTTCGGCCGGATTTCATGGCTCGTTCCGTCCCCGGGAGACCGATATCATTATCCATGTCAAGACTTAATTTCCTAATTATGTAATTGTTATATATTTACACGTGTGTGTGTGTATATATATAAGGGATGTGTTCCTACTTTTCTTATTAATCAGAAAAAAAAACATGGAAATCAAGCATCAAGATGTAAACGTTTTCGGCCGATCCGTATTTATTGTTTGTGCGTCGGATCAACCGGAATAGTGGAAGCGTTTTTATTTCCTGCCGGAAAAACCGAGCGGTGCCATGCGACGTCGTGTGACATCCGCCATTTGTTAGCACAAGAGACATTTTGAACGAATACGTTAACAAAAAAAACAAAAAGACAAAGCATTATCCAAAGATATGTAAAAGTATGAGCAGAAAATATGACAAAGCCGCAGCGGATGAAGATGATCTTTGAAAAAAAAAAAGGTGGGAGTACCCACGATTGTCCCCACCCCACTGGAGCTGCCAACTGACCGATCCGTGGCTTTTCCCATTTCTACCGTTGGGTGGACAGAGTTTGGGGTGATTGCAGTCCAGGAACCCCCCCCTCCCTCCACCCCGGACCCCGGTCGATGTTTCAATCGCCGCGCCAGGAGATCGAAACGAACCGGCCACCCCTGAATGGCGAGTCCAGTTGCGCCGTGACCCCACTGCGGAGGCATTGTCGATTTCGGCAACTTTCCATCATCCAATATGGATATAAACGGAGTTCAAATCCTATTTGTTACTTCCAAACAGATAAAATAAATATAAAATATTTTCAATTGGGACGTGTTTTGTCGCCGCATGGCCCACGAAGCCCTCAGGGATGCGTTGTATCCCCTGGGGAGGTTGCAGGTTCTAAATCACAATATCTGTTCTATCCCAACATGCTATCTCACGCCACACAGCAGACGTTTATTACATCTATCGTCGTTTCATCTCCACGGTGTACCGTCCTTATAGGGCGTGTTCCTCTGGCTGCTACTGGATGCTACAGCAGTGAGATGTTAACTCCCTCGCCTGGTACACAGGAGGTCGGGGGTTCAATGCCGACCCTGACGCCTGCTGTATATTTGGAGTTTGCGTGTCTCTTTCCGTGGTCGCGTGGATTTAATCAGGGTCGCACAAATATGAGCGTGGGACTCAACGCAGCTCTTGATTGGCTCCTTCATTAGATCTAAGTGGCTTCCTTCCACCAATCAGGCGCCTTTGCTTGGTCCTATTTAAAGTCGCCACTTGCGCTGTGCACATTCGAGACGCACCCCCCCCCCCCCACCTATTCACCCAGCCAAAGCTAAGCACGTTCAATTTTCGGCCGGATTTCATTGCTCGTTCCGTCCCCAGGAGACCGATATCATTATCCATGTCCTCCGGTTTTTCCCTCCATATTTAGAAACACGTGTTTAGAGTATTTCGTTGCTAGAAATGCCCACGTGATAAGATATTTCGTTAGTGGCCAGGTCGCTTCTAAAAACATCGATATATAACTCAGTGGGCCTTATTTGGTAAAATTATAATAGTTTATAATTTAGTTTAGTTTTACTTCGCTGTTCGTCTCAAATGTCGGTCATTTTTGAGCTTAACCCCAAATTAAACTTTGAATCATAATTTTTGGCTGTGGAACCTACGTGTTACATGTTTTCTCCAACAGAATTGTAACATTTTAACCCAAACTAGCATATGCATGTCTAACAGCTCATAGTAAAACGGTGGGTCCAGTTCATCCTTGTCACAACCAACGATGGCTTGTTTAGATTCATACATCATTTGGTGAAAAGGTACAAAAACGATGTTTACGTCATTAAAATCTTGCCGTCATCTTCCCGAGTGATCTTGTTGCAACGCTGCTTTCACGCCGGCTCGAGGCTGCGCTCGCGATGTCTGCCCCATTTTAATTTCGCGACATGCGCGGCCCGTTTTTTTTTTTTAAACTAAAATCAATCCATCTAGCCGGGTGACTCGGAAGCTGGGCTCAGACTGTCGACACCCAGGGATTCAATTCCGAGCAGCTGCCCAACCGTGATTAAACCGGGTTCTCAAGCGGAGCGTGAGTTCATCATCTCAACTCCCGGTGATCTATGACTGCACGAAAATTTTTTTTATCCATAATGGTGGTTTTTTGGGGTTATATCGATCGCGTAAATACAAATATGCTGTTAAACTCACCACCACCCGACACAGCCAATTAGTAAGGTTTGTCACGTTAACAGAACGTGCCAATTCGCTACTAGTACAGCCACACCGGTGTGTTGGAGAGTAAATACACAACATTTACAATCCGAGTACGACGTTTCGCCAGTAGCTACAACTAGCATCATCAGGCGAAAGCCAGATTTTTTAAATGTCGTATTCACATTGTAAATGTTGTGTATTTCCTCTCCAACACACCGGCGTGGCTGTACTAGTAGCGAATTGGCAAGTTTTGTTTACGTGACAAACTTTCCTAATTGGCTGTGTTGGGTGGTGGCGGGTTTAACGACGCATTTATATTTACGCGATATTACCCAAAAAGCCTCTATTATGGATATTATTGGTAGCGAAAAGCTAATTGGTGCACTAAATTTCAGCTAAAGTCACTTAGAAGGGAAACAATAAAATAATAAAAAAATATATGTAACTCAATACAATTCTCACGACGTTTCGACTGCAACACAAGCAATCATCATCAGGTGATGATGATTGCTTGTGTTTCCTATCGTGCAAATATTAAAATGACCGTAATCAAATTAAAAGGTGATGATGATTGCTTGTGTTGCAGTCGAAACGTCGTGAAAATTTTATTGTTTTATATTTTATTTTTATTTTATTGTTTCCCTTCTACGTGGTGACTTTACCGAAAGAACCAAGAATATGAATCCCTGCGGTCACGAAAGCTTTAAATCATCATTTAAATTCCAGCTGTCGGAATAAAAATGTCACACAACGGAACGACGGATCTTTGATCAAGGTGCGTGCAAAAATGTGCTTCCTATCGTGCAAACATTAAAATGACCGTAATCAAATTGAAATGTGCCTTTGCGTTTCATTGGCTAAAGTCCGGCTCGCGAGACTTAACATGTAAACAATATATGTATAGGTCTACGTTTCGAATGACTGCAATCTCTTGACAGTCTGCGCGAAGGATAAAGGGGCCACTTGAAGGATTTGTTCAGGATTCTTGTGTGTGTTTTGATTTTTTTTTACCGCAGGCTATTCTCCGACCCACACGGCTGCCCTGGCTGCTGTGTGAGATTTCCAAATTGATTCTTTGCCTCGCGACGACACGGCGGCAAAAGGCACGATTGGAAAAAAAAAATTTGGGTAAAGACAAAATAATGACGTGCGCCACGTGAAAGGCACACGCACTTGGGCAAGACGTTTGGGAATGAATACAGCACTCGTGAAATGATGAGGTTTATTGCATGCGACGAGCCACAGTAACAAGTACGCTGCTTGTGAAGGCACAGTCATACACACATAAATAATAATAATTACGTCTTTTATTTTCAAATACGGTGGCTGCTTTTGGTGTATTTGGCTGCCAGAAATTCCCACGTTGATCATTTGTGATCAGATCGCTTCTAACAAAAAAAAACAGCTGCATAGCTCAGTGGGTTTTACCTGGTAAAATAAAACGTGAGAAATTAAGTTAAAGAAAAAGGTTGCTTGTGCCAAATCCCGGCACGGCAGTTGAAACGATTGAGTAAGTTCCTTGAATGGCCACTGCCTCTGCTGACCCAGCAGTACAAATGGGTTCACCGCAGTTGATTGGCAGGCCGCGTGTGGTGGGGTAGGGCATGCCGTGTGTGGTGGGGTTGTTGAATTGTAGTCTCGTAAAAAAATAAAAACCCAAATCTCTTCCTTTAAATAACGGAGTAAATCTTCAAAATGGTATTTATTGGTGCTGGTTTTTTTTTTTACGACTGTCATCATCATTGGCCACGGTCTTTTCACTGCTGGATGAAGGCCTCTCAACAGTCTCCATCCCTCATGGTCCTGTGCTGCCACAATCCAAGGCAGTAATTATAATATATATTGGGGGGGGACACATCATACACCCCCCCCCCCAATATTCAAATATGCTCAAAATGTACCCCCCCCAATATATTGCAATAAAATAGATTTCTGTTCATATGATTGTGGTTATGGTTGTACTTTATAAATCCCGAATCTTTGCCATTACATACAATGAAACAAGAAAAGGTAGAGAATATACAACAGAGCAATGTAATACAATACACTATTAGGCATTATTGTTAAAAATAAATAAAAAGTCAATCCCATGTTGATTTAAAACTTTCGTGACTGCAGGGATTCATATTCTTGGTTCTTTCGGTAAAGTCACGTAGAAGGGAAACAATCAAATAATAAAAATATAAAACAATAAAATTCTCACGACGTTTCGACTGCAACACAAGCAATCATCATCAGGTGTGAAAACCACAACAAGAACATTTGAAAAAAGTGGCGGGTTTTTTTAACGTTAGCACCACGGAGAGCGATTTGACAGTATGTTCAGATGGACGAGTCCATCTATGTTCGGAAAAGAGGAGGGGGGAGACGAAAAATAATGGATGCGGTCTGAAAGCCACCGTAAGCGTGAACAATCAATTAAGACCCGAAATGGTTTATCAAATCCTTCCAATGATTGCTAAGCCAGAATCCATCTTCTCAGCTGAAATTGTATCTGTGTTTGTATATGTGGATAGCCTCATGAACGAATCTCTCATGGTAGCCAGATGGCTTGCAAAGAACCTCTGTCTTGGAGAAGTCAATGTCATGTGAACCTACTGAATTATAACAATGATGTGCCACGGCCGAGGTGTTGGTCCTACCGTGTTTCAGGTCTCCTTTGTGTTCACGAATGTGGTCCGAGACATGTCGTTTGGTTTCTCCAATGTAACTACTACCACAGAGGCAACTTAGTTTGTAGACGCCAGGGTACTGTTGTATATCTTCTACCTTTTCTTGTTTCATTGTATGTAATGGCAAAGATTTGGAATTTATAAAGTACAACCATAACCACAATCATATAAACAGAAATCTATTTTATAGCAATATATTGGAGGGGGGGGGACATTTTGAGCATATTTTAATATTTGAGGTGGGGGGGGTGTATGATGTGTCCCCCCCCCAATATATATTATAATTATGGCCTTGGATTGTGGCAGCACAGGACCATGAGGGATAGAGACTGTGTTGAGAGGCTTTCATCCAGCAGTGAAAAGACCGTGGCCAATGATGATGACAGTCGTAAAAAAAAACACAGCACCAATAAATACCATGTTGAAGATTTACTCCGTTATTTAAAGGAAGAGATTAGGGTTTTTATTTTTTACGAGACTACAATTCAACAACCCCACCACACGCGGCATGCCCTACCCCACCACACGCGGCCTGGCAATCAACTGTGGTGAACCCATTTGTACTGCTGGGTCAGCAGAGGCAGTAGCCATTCAAGGAACTTGCTCAATCGTTTCAACTGCCGTGCCGGGATTTGGCACAAGCAACATTTTTTTTACTTAATTTTTCACGTTTTATATTACCAGGTAAAGCCTACTGAGCTTCCATTATTTTTCGTCTCCCCCCTCCTCTTTTCCGAACATAGATGGACTCGTCCATCTGAACAAACTGTCAAATCTCTCTCCATGGTGCTAACGTTAAAAATAACCGCCACTTTTTTCAAAATTTCTTGCTGTGGTTTTCACACCTGATGATCATTGCTTGTGTTGCAGTCGAAACGTCGTGAGAATTTTATTGTTTTATATTTTTATTATTTTATTGTTTCCCTTCTACGTGACTACCGAAAGAACCAAGAATATCAATCCCATGTGTTCGTTAATTTTTTTAACTATTTTAGGCAGGAAATGAGTTTTCAAATTTAGATTTGAAAGATTTGGTCCCCCCAATGTTGACTCCATGGCTACGGCTTTGCCACAATCTATCGTTCCTCTGCTTGAACTGACCTCATCGTTCACTCCCAGTGGTGGTCGTCCTTTCAGGTAAGCTCGCTCCGTTGTCTCTTGGTGACTTGAAGCGCGAGGGAAATTAATAATTACACCAAAAAAAATCCACAAGCCTCTCAACTCTGTTCAACAGCAGCATCAGCAGCAGCAACAACAGGAGCCAATTTAATCATTTCCTGAGGCTGTTGACCACTGGGATGGAGAGGACCAGACTAGACGTTTCATTTGCAATGCACTGAGCTTGATGACTTCAATGAGCTTTTCTCAAATGTGCCACATCCTGTGAGCCACAAGTGAATTACTCGTGCCGCGGGTGGCAGTGAGCCACACGCTATCTGCATCCCTCCAGCTCTGCATCTCTCCAGCTTCTCAGCGCAGCGTTCCCTGTGCCACCTTTGTCAAATCTCTCATGTCCTCCGTCCATCGCTATGCCCATCTCACCATCCATTTAGCCATCCATCTATGATGTATTTGCACGTGTTGGATCGCTTTTCCAAAAACCACTCAAGTCGAGTCGTTTTTTGGGGGGGGCACCTCTAGTTCCCCCGCCCACCGCATCTTACACATCCCACAAGCCCCTTCCCAATACCACACTGCTATGTTTTTTAGTGAAACGGCGATTTGGCTGCCAGAATGGAACCAAAACCCTCCGGGCCGATTTCACTTCATGGGCTGGCCCGAATTCCCCCACGTCACAAGTCTTCAAGAGAAGTGGAAATACAGAGACCAAGCGGAATCGTTACCTCCACAATGCTCGTGGGAAGTAGCGTCGGGTTTAACGGGGCAGTGAGTATCGCACCGCACTGCGAATCCGGCGACCCGAGTTTGATTCCTATACACGTCTGACACGTGAGTGGGAGAGTGCTATCTGAACCAGTCCTGGGTGCCGTGGTGCGATTACAAAAATAAAAGAATCCGTGAAACACGGAGGGATTACGGACGATTTCAGGGGACTCATTAGGTCACTTTACAGCGCCTCGATTTCACCAACCTACAATGGTCAGTGTGGTGAAATATGAAGTATGGCCAAACGTGCGTAAAGCCATAACCCCCGTGACATGAGATAATTTTTTTTATTTTATTTTATTATGCTTTATTTTTATTATTTTATCTCCATTCTACGTGACTTTACCGAAAGAACCAAGAAGATGCATAGCATAGTAAGGCCTTCATGTAAGCAGTGGATTGACAAAGGGCTAACCCTGCGTGTATATATATCAGATAACTTGGGGTGTAACTATGTATCAATTCATCAATTCATGTTAAGCATTAAGCTGCTGCAGCTCTCATAGAACAACGTGTAAAAAATGCAATATATTTGTTCGATTCGTAAACGTAATTAATGGGTTCGCATGACCCCTGCAGCCACCGAAGCACAATACATTCACGGCATTGTTCAAATCAAATAGTTGAGTGCAGTGAAGGGATGGTCTCAGCCCGGTCACGAAACAAACACATGCACCTTAATTTGATTAGAATTCCAGCCCTGAGAATTACAATACTTGTCGGACTTTAATGTGACGAACATTTACTCGCCGTGGCGGGGCAAGATGCTAAACTGTTGCCTTCGGCTTGTGTGAACTCGACGCCGTTTGCAGCAATCTTAAGAGGTAGCTCTATGATAACCGCTTCAGCGGGCCGCTCTCTAACAACTGCCTCTGCGAGAAATCCGGATGGGCTCTTTTGTCTGATGATGCCAATAGCACATTCGGCAAATTCATTTGTGGAAAAATATAAGAACAATCGATTCATCAATTGAATTGCACACAATAAAAATTTCAACAATTAATTTAATAAACTTGATTTGAAGCTTTGGTGACTGCAGGAATTACTCTTTGCTTCTTTGGGTAAAGTCACGTAGAAAGAAAATTAATTCAATTATAGAATACGACGTTTCGATTGCAACACAAGCAATCGTCATCAGGTAGAAAACAAACCTCGTGAACTTAGAAATACAATGCAATCTAACACAGATTGCCGGCCAACACAACAGTCAGCACCTTACCTGGTTGATAACGTTCTTCCAAAGATTGCTAAATTTGAGAGACAGAGAGACAAACACAGACACGGGGACACACAGACAGACACACAATAAGAGAGAGAGAAACAACACAGAGACACACACAGAGAGAGATACACAACATAGACATACCTGATAACGATTGCTTGTGTTGCAATCGAAACGTCGTATTCTATTATTTAATTTATTTTCTTTCTACGTGACTTTACCGAAAGAACCAAAGAGTAATTAATTGAATTTCTCAGGAGCTTGAGGGCGGGGGTGGTGGGGGTTGAGGGTCAATCGTTTCTCCCCTAGAGATAGAGGTTTGGATATGAGACAATGCTATTTAAGCCTATAACACAGTGTACACTCACAGGCCTTCAATTCATATTATCCCGTAATAGCTCCGTGTAAAGGATCGTTACTTTTATTGCCGATAGGAAATTCCACTACATTATTTTAATTTGCCCTCCCGCTGTTTACGAGGAACCCGCTCAATCTTTGACCACATCACGCTTCAAGTCTCACCAAATCCACAACAAACCTCCCAGGTCATATCGGCGCGTTTATTTATTTTAATTCGCGAACAAACAAACAAAAATTCCCCGCCAGCAATTGAGATTTGTGTTTTTTTTTTATTTCGGCCATAATATAATTGTACTTTTAACCGGCTCATAAATGACGTCAGCAAACAACGCAACGGAGAGCGTATTAACCGTGCGTAAGACAGCGATGGCACGCGTGTGGGGAGGTGGGGGGGGGCATTAAGCCAGATTTCCATGGACTCGACTCCGACATAACTCCCTTTCGTGTAGTAACACCTCTGCGAGATTCCGCGTCCGTGGGTCAATTCTCTAACGCGAAGGTGGCGCACCGCTCCGCGGGCAGTCCCGATGGATGCTTCGTCTCGTAACGCGCAAACGCGATTGCGGGGGGGGGGGGGGGGAGGGGGGGAAATATGGGAAAATTAAATTTTCAAACGTTTCAACACCACTCTAACGAAACTAAGCGAAACAATGTTTTAATGTTACCAGGTCAAGGCCTCACTGAGCTACGTAGCTCTTTTTCAGATGCGAGCTGGCCACAAACGATAGCTCAACGAAGTGGCTTGTCGTCATGTGGAAATCTATAGCAGACAAATACTGCAAACGCGCGTTTCTAAACGTGGAGGGAGAACCCGGAGGACCCGGAGGAAGATCCACGCGACCACGGGGAGAGAGACACGCAAGCTCCAAATATACAGCAGCAGGCGTCAGGGTCGGGATCGAACCCACGACCTCCTGTATACCGGGCGAGGTAGTTGACACCTCCTAGCCACCGTGATGATGATGATAATGAGAGAGAAAGAGAGAGACACGCAAACTCCAAATATACAGCAGGCGTCAGGTGTCGGGATCGAACCCACGACCTCCTGTATACCGGGCGAGGTAGTTAACACCTCCTAGCCACCGTGATGATGATAATGAGAGAGAGAGAGAGAGACACGCAAACTCCAAATATACAGCAGGCGTCAGGTGTCGGGATCGAACCCACGACCTCCTGTATACCAGGCGAGGTAGTTAACACCTCCTAGCCACCGTGATGATGATAATGAGAGAGAGAGAGACACGCAAACTCCAAATATACAGCAACAGGCGTCAGGGTCGGGATCGAACCCACGACCTCCTGTATACCAGGCGGTGCAGCTTCACAGAGTTCAAACGCATCTCGCTTCTCACCCCCCCCACCCCCACACCTCCCACCAGATTATCGTGTGTACCGAGATTTATCAGCGGCAAACGATGGTACAGCCTGGATGGATGTCACGGCAGGGCTTCGCTCCCACCGCCCCGAGGCGGCATCACTCAAGCGGAAGCTTTTGCCGGCGTCGGAGATGTTGATCAAGATCGGCAGCCCCACTTAAAGGGGAGGCTTAATAAGAATTCAGGTATGGAAAAGGGTGCGTACGTATGTGCGTGCGCTTGTTAAAAGCTGGGTGATCCGATTACTTAAGCGATAGATTCATCTACCGATCATCGGATCGGTTACTCAAGAAATCGGAAAAAGTTGGTTGGGGGGCGGGGGGGGTCTGAACCTCTGTGCCGCTGGACGGGAGGTGAGGTGATAGGCGGGTCTTGATGACATCATCGACATCAACCGCTGCTTTTAAGGACAGTAATTTTATAAAGGGAGTTTCACACGTAGGTTTTCATGACGAATATTATTCATAATAGAGTACGCGAATTGTAAATGTTGTGGGGTTTATTCCCCAACACACCGGTGTGCTGAACAAGTAACTAATTGGCACGTTTTGTTTAAAAACCTACTAATTGGCTGTGTCGGGTGGTGGCGGGTTTCACGAGACATTTATATTTACGCGATCTAACCCAAAAAAATTTTTTAAACTACATTATTTATAAACAAAAAGGAGCCTGAGTAATCGACCAGAAAAGTGTGACCGGTTGTAATTTTCAGTCGAATAGTCTCAGCCTAACTGGCCAACTGCCCCAGCGGGCGCCTTCTGTGTGATTGAGTCGCAAGCCCAGAGAGATCACCGTTTATTTCTTTTATTTCAACTATTTTCTTTCTACGTGACTTCACCGAAAGAACCAAAAAGTAATTCCTGCAGTCACGAAAGCTTCAAATCAAGTTTTATCACCATTTATACTTGAACGTTTTTTTTTCTTTCCCCCCACTGCGCTCTGAACCTGCCCAAGGCGAGTTTGATGGCTGACGCACACTGACCACGGTGGTGAAGTATGGCGGAACAAACGCCGCTAACAACACGGCGTGGGGGAGGCCTTCGTCCAGCAGCGGACTGACGTTCGTTTAACCTTGAGACATCAGCAGCAGCACGCGTTCCCAAGCGATGTCGTGGGCTCGTTTCAGACGCGCGTTTTCAGCCAAAGGAACTCGACAAAATGACGTCTTTGGCTACTCAGATCCGGTTCCTGAAGAAGGTGCCAGCGCACATGGGGCGAAACGTCAGACATCGCGCTGACCAACAGGCGGGCATGACAACGGCACATGCAATGGGGAGCGAGGCTGCAAGCGGCACAAACGCGTAAGCCGTCGTGGCATCGAGGGGCACGTTCGCCATTGATCTTGGAGCGCAGAATCGGCGCTTCGCACGCGATGCTGCGCTCTGCGCAGCCGAAAAATGAGTAATCGCAAGCATGCTTACAAATTCACAACATAAAACCACCGCGACGCAGTTACGTGCGTGTGTACATTCAATTAGCAGCAAGGCGCACGCCACAATAGCCGCGATGCCATTCCGAGAGCATATTTTCAATTAGCGGCATCCAAAAGCCGTGCTTGTAGGCACTACCAAAGCCAGCGCTCCATTACCATTTGCATCATCAACTCAAGCGCACGGTCGTAACGTGCCACCCCAGAGTGACTCGCAAATGGTACATCAACTCCTCCCATCACAAACATTCCAATAAAGGCGGTCACCGCATCGCGTGCTTTCAGATGCGCTTCTGCGGCCGTCTGGAACGCTCTTCCGTCTGATATTAGGAAGCCAACTGGAGCTATGCACTTTTAAATAATCATCTAGATTGAAAAGGAATTTCTTTAGAACTGTTTTTGTGTCAAGTTTGTTGTACTTCCCCCACACCTCCGACGAGTACGGTTGGCTACGTATGGCGTGAAAGAAGTTCAACATACATACGCGTACGTATCTTGATTTGAAGCTTTCGTGACTGCAGGAATCCATACTCTTTGGTTCTTTCGGTAAAGCCACGTAGGTATAAAACAAATCACGACGTTTCGATTGCAACACAAGCAATTATCATCAGGTGGAAAAACCACGGCGATATTTTTTTTTCAATTATTATACCTACGTGACTTTAGCGAAATGACCAAAGAGTAAGCGTACGAATGTCGAATTTCTTTCACACATTCCGAAGTCGATCAAACTTTGCGCCGCTTTGGTAAACGAATCAAGAAGCTGGCCAGCGGCGGCCGAGGGGTTGTGAGCTCTACACCCACCGACACGTGGCCGTCACCATGAGCTGATGTCACCATGGGGTCGTCCTGGTGCGATCGTTCAAACAAACAAAAAATATCTCCCGCAATAAACGAAGGGCGGCCCCCTCATTCATTTCCAGCGGTGTTTCTCTTAGCCGGTGGCGGAAGTTCCACACACTCCTACAACGAAGGCATGGCCACTGTTGACTTTACACCTGTGTAGTAGTCATCGTTTTAATTGACCCCAAAGGGATGATGGGCCAAAGCCAACTCGCAGATGGGGATTTGAATGCAAGCGATGCCCTCTGAGAAGAAACTTACAATTAAATGCAATTAGATTTAACATTTCCATTACAATTCATTAATTGGAATTAAATATTAATGCATAATGAGTATCCAGTGCTTGGAAGACGAGACACGCAAGTAAAAGTATGGTCCGCTTCAGGAGAAAACGTGATTTTTTTTTTTAAAGCGGGCATTGACTCCTCCACCAAATGTTGAGGATTCGGTCTACCAGACTACCTATTTAGTCTCACCCACACTCTTGTGTTCAACCACCGACCACACTGCAGGTCACAGCGATATACTCAAGCCACCCACTCGCTCACACACTTCAATCACTCACACACACACTCACCCACTGACACACTCAATCACCCGCACGCTCACCCACTACACCGCAGTCACTCACTCACCCACTACACCGCAGTTCACAGCACTTCTCCTGCTGCATCTTCCCCTCTGACCGTTCCAATTTGGAATTCCAACCCGTCGTCTCGCCCCCACCAATGTTCTTACATCCTTGCTCCATTAAAGAAACGCATACTCCTCGTCTGTTACAACAGCATCAACAGTAGCCGCTCGCTGCGGGCCTGCTAGGCATCGCGAGCTTGCGCTCAGCGTACGGCGTTAATAAACAAACAAATAAAAAAACTTAAAAGAATGAACTAATTGGGTGTTTCCGTGGCAGAGGGACTTGACACATTGGAACGCAGCCAGTTATTTCCTCTCCCCTCTAAGGTCAATACGATAAAAAAAAAATGGCCTACTTTGTGCAAAGCCAAAGAGTGTTTTTATTATGCACCAACATCTTGCCCATCACGTGTGTTGTCTGACACCGGTGGTGGGGGAGGGGGGGGGTTATGGGACAATGCAGAATCATATCGCCACCGCTCATTCGCGTGCTGGGTTCATGCAGATTTGACTCAGCCAGACACGCGAAAGAAGCACCACACACGGATTCGAAAAGCTACGCAGGTTCACACTTCTTCTTGGTTCTTTCGGTAAAGTCACGTAGAAGGGAAATGATAAAATAATAAAAGCAAAACATAATTATTATTTTATTATGTTTATTTTATCGTTGTGTTTTATTTTTATTATTTTATTATTTCCCTTCTACGTGACTTCACCGAAAGAAACCAAGAAGATGAATCCCTGCAGTCACTAAAATTTTAAATCGAAAGGTTAACACTTTTGATTTAAAGCTTTCGTGACTGCAGTAATTCATATATTCTTAGTTCTTTCGGTAAAGTCACGTTGAAGGGAAACAATAAAATAATAAAATATATATTAAACAATAAAAATTCTCACGACGTTTCGACCATAACACAAACGGTCGTCATCAGCTGATGACGACCGATAATTTGTATTGTTTTATATATATTTTATTATTTTATTGTTTCCCTTCAACGTGACTTTACCGAAAGAGCTAAGAATAAGGTTAACACTTGTGAGACGCGGCAGGGGCTTGGGGAGGCCTTCATCCAGCAGTGAATTGACCATGGCTGATGCTGACTATTTGGGTGAAAAGAGCGAACACCAATGGGTCTAAGCTGCAGACGAGGACGTCTTCAATAAAGCAAGAACGAAATAAGTATACTCTTTGGTTCTATTCGGTAAAGTCACGTGGCTTGACCGAATAGAACCAAAGAGTATGGATCCTTGCAGTCACGAAAGCTTTAAATCTAGAAACGAAATAAGTCCCTGGCGTTTTGAATTAAGGCGCAAGCACAAGACGCAAGGACTTGCAAGGCAGGACGGAGTAAGCAACTTGGAAACTTGAAATAGGACCACTAGCATTCATGTGTAGGAAAATGATAGTGTCCTTATTATCTATCAACTTATTAATGAAAGTATCTATTCAATTCGTGACCGATCTGTATTGTGCACGTTTTTCTTTTTGAATGAATATCCGATTGCTGGAGAGGGGCGTTAGGCAAACAGGCACACGCTGTGCTATGAACCTGATGACCCCGAGTTCGAATACTGGCAACGGCTAACATCAGCAGCGAGTGGTATCTCAATTATTTCTAGGTCTGTCTGTTCCCACGAACACTGACCAGCGTGGTGAAGCATAGTCAATCAACCCCCATCACTGATCATTTGTAGGGAGGCCTTCATCCAGCAGTGGATTGACAAAGATCAGCAAATTTGTATTATTGTTGTTTAATTATCTAATCAATCTTTACTCAGCTATCATAAGAACACAGTGACGTTCTAAATGTTGGAACGTGTGGATATGAATCTGCGTTTTTGACACAGACATATGAAAATGTAATTTCGATGTACTCCTGAACATAATGTACTATTTTAGACACCAAACAAATCTGCTTTGTGCTCGAATCTAATCATCAACCGGCATTTCTGCGAACGAGAGGGGAGATGCTCCCTTCCGGAGACTTCCACACCAATTGGGCAAATGTCAGTATGATGTGGAAATAAGGTGACATTTCAAAATTGATTATGGACTCAAGCTTTCGCACGAGCGATTGGATGAAAAAGTGTGACCTTGCAACTTTCTAAGTGGAAGGTCACGTTTTCAATAACTTTTCGGCATGGTCACCTTTACGAAAAAAATATTATTATTAGTTTTTCTCCACGCGCAAACAATTTTTTTTGTTAACAAACGTATTGCATACGGGGCAGTGGACTAATAACAAAAATATTCATTCCAGAAATTTAAAAAAAACTCTACTTTTCTCTGCTCCAAAACGAATGTAGCCTAATGCGTCACAATTCTTGTTTTCATTAATATGCAAAACGCCCACGGACAGACAAAGTTTCCCAATTAACAATGGCTATCTGTGGCTTAATTTCCCCCAAAATAACTTTTGATATTTAAGTAACCGGTTGTTCATACACGGACGTTAGTGACTTTGGACAGAAGAAAATTGGCTCTCGTGAAGAGCCTGGCAAAGCCCACTATTAATACCGTCACGGTGCCTTGTGTGCCGGCATTAATTCCCCTTCGTGGATCGTAATTGTTTAAAAACTCATCACGCTGCAATGTGACACCTCTTGCTGCTCATTGTAAAAGCATGTCGAGCCCATCAAAACCGAACACTTGCTTAATCGGATATTTACCCCCTCTTGTTGAATGGACGTAAGTTTCCGTTTAGTTTTGTGCTGGATGCCGACAACCAAATTACGATGAGATCCATAATAGCGGACCTTGGGTTAGATCGCGTACATATTCATGTGCAGTGCCAACAATTCAGAGACAGAGATTATAGGAGGCACATTATTTTTTTAACAACTTCCACAGTCTTAAATTTCGATTTAAATTTCGATTTAAAGCTTTCGTGACTGCAGGGATTCACATTCTTGGTTCTTTCGGTAAAGTCACGTAGAAGGGAAATAATAAAATTATACAAATAAAACAATTCCACAGTCTTGTGCACACGCTCTCCACAGTAGCTTAGCCTAGCCTGTACACAACACTGGCTATCTAACACTGACGGCGCTGACTGAGATAGCCAACTCGTACTCTTCGTAGCACAACGTCTAGCGGAGACGTTCAGCGACGACTGCGACGAGACGTTCAGCGACGACGAGACGAGTCCACTCCCAGAACCGGCAGCCTCGAGCCCCCCGCTCTGGGCTCCTTTCATGCTCCCAGCGCAGCCCTGGCTCCGCCCTGACCGCGCCTCCCTTCTCGAACCCTCCAGCAGGTTCCAGGGGCCTCCAGACGGGGTCCTCCGTGACCCTTGCCCCAGTTCCTCCGCTCTGCCCACACACCGTGCACGCCCTCACCGGCGTGTGTGCTGTCTGCCCACCCCAGTCGCTGCCGCCGTCCACCAGCCGGCGCTATTACACTGCACGTGTGTCATTAAACCCGCCACCACCCTACGACAGAGCCAAAAACCGCTCTTGTGGATATTGGTCGCAAAAGCCTACATGTTAAACCTTCCATGAGATCTTTGTCAGATGCCTTGTAACTCACCATTAGCATCCAGTCAGGTGGCTCAGTGATAGAGCGTTACAGGCTCCCAACCAGAAGTGAGACGAGTTAAACCCTGTTTATGATGCAGCCCCATCACACCCCCTCGGGGTCAATAAAATGAGTACTACCGTGTGGGGATGCCAACATCCCCAATGGAGGATGACCCTTGTTAAAATCATTCCTGAAGCTCAGGCATGCCCTTTCTCAGAAAACAAATACAACATTAAATACCTCGTTTGTTAGTTGTACAATTTTCCTTAGGGGCCCTGTATCAGTGCTCTGCAATATTGACGTGGTTTGTCTTTTGTTGTTGCTGCTGCTGCTGTGGCTGACACACCACGGATCTCCCGTGTAAAATAGCCCGGAGCGACTGGCTGAAACGGGGACTATGCGTGGAAATAAAATAAAATAAACCTAAACAAACATAACCCATCGCCATTATCATTGTCCTCACGAACAAACAAAAAAACACGAACACACAATACACTCAAGCTGGCGGTTCACAAGCTCTGAAATTAGTGGTGACTCATAAACGACGTCAAAATGATCATAATTCGACCCTCTGCTTCACCACTTCTGAATGAAGGGCTCTCAATGCCACTGTCATTCGTGGCGGGTTTTGGCTATACTTCACCGCGTTGGTCAGCGTGGGTTGATGAAAGATGGAACCCTGGACGAGTTCAGATATCGGTAACGACCTGTTACGATCCGTGGCTGAGAATCGAACACGGGTGTGACCAGGTTCATAGCGCAGTGCTCCCACTGCTCGCGAAAACGCGTAGCTAATTCCAAGACACTCTCCACCACCCGTGCCATGTGCATTATTTTTTCTGGGTGCCGACACAGGATTATATGTGAGCCAGTTCATAGTTCGTCGTTCCATTTATTTGGTGTAGAGCCCTGTGAGCCATTCGGCTCTTGAATCGGGTGCAACCGAAACAAACAAAAAAAATAAAAACATGAACAAGAAAACATCTTAAAGTGACTACGTGACTGTGCAAAACAGAAAATCCAGGAAAAAAAACATCAAATTATTCCTGAAATAGCACCGTACGCCAACGCTGTGTGCAAAAATCCCAGTGGGATGCAAGTCAAACAACAACAACCACAAGACAACTAAGATTAAGGCCATCGGTCTAACTCCGTGCTACAATAAACAAAAAATGGCCAAACCAAAAAACTTTTCGAAATCACCAAAATAAAGCCATGAACGCAATGTAACAGTGATCACAGAAGCACACTGTCGGACAAAAACGAGCAACACACTTGTTTTTTAAACAGTTGCTGAGCACAGGCCCAATGGCCTAAAAAGTCGAGCAACTAATAGGAAGATCAAAATTGTAACACATGAGAGGTGATGTGTTTTTGAACCGAGCACGTTTTTTTGTTTATATCGCCCAGGACTATGTACAAGGTAGGAAATGATTTCAATCCGCACTTAATTTCTCACTAAATATTTGCTGGAAAAGCTCCTCGGCTGGCTTGACTGTTGGGATAATTATCGGCGTAAGGGGCCGTCCATAAATGACGTCACGCACCTAGGGGGGGGGGGTGGGGGTCAGACATTTGTGACGATGTGTGACGAGTGGGGAGGGGGGGTTGAGAAATGTGACGTCACATCAAAATGCGCAACTTTGAATAAATATAGACAACACGTTCTACTTAATTAAACGTTTTAAAAAAAAAATGTTTTCTCCTACAACATCAGAGTGCAGCGGCACATTAAATACGCACTACAATGACAATAGTTTAAAGCGATTTGAAGCATGTTTTATTTTGGGGGGGGGTCAGAGCTTTGTGACGTCATATTTGAGGGGGTGTCTGACTTTTTGTGACGCCGTGTGACGAGGGGGGGGGGGGGAAATCGTCAAAAATCGCGTGACGTCATTTATGGACGGCCCCTAAGGCACTGCCATCGAACTGCTGTATTACGGAACCCGATATTCCGATACTTCTACGAACATATTTAGGAGCAAAATAAGACGATTATGGATATGGCGTACCAAAATATTTCCTGGAACAGTGTTTGGCACTATATATATTCTTGGTTCTTTCGGTAAAGTCACGTAGAAGGGAAACAATAAAATAATAAAAATATTACATGTAGGCTTTCGCGACCAATATTATTCATAATAAAGGTTTTTGGGTTAGATCTAACCCAAAGACCTTTATTATGAATAAACATATAAAACAATAAAATTCTCACGACGTTTCGACTGCAACACAAGCAATCATCATCAGGTGTGAAAACCACAGCAAGAAAACGTCGTGAGAATTGTATTGTTTTATATTTTTATTATTTTATTGTTTCCCTTCTACGTGACTTTACCGATAGAACCAAGAATATGAATCCCCGCAGTCACGAAAGCTTTAAATCAGTGTTTGGCACTGTTTCGGCTGAAAATTTGCACTCGTTGTAATGCGAAACTTCACCAAACTATTTTTTTCTTTAACCAGGCAAGGCCTACTGAGCAATATAGCTATTTTTAAGACGCGACCTGGCCATAAATCATAGCTCAATGGAGAAGCTTATCATGTGGAAACGTCTCGCAGCCAAATACTCTCCAACGCACGTTGCTAAATGTGGAGCAAAGCACCGGAGGATCTGGAGAAAAATCCACGCGACAATGGGCAGAGAGACATGCAAACTCCATTCGTTTTACAATGCAATGGTGTAAAAAAAAATAAAAGACAACCACAGCTCCTCTTCCACATTAACATTCAGACAGTATCACACACACACGCACACACACACAACGCGATGTGTATTTACTTTGGGTTCTGGCATCGCAAAACAAGCAAGCTCCGGCGAGTACCTCAATCGCCGCTTGCCACTGCGTTTGCAAAGCGGACAACGTTATTCATTTTGGCAGCTCCGAGAAGCCGCTTGGGCTGTGAACGCGGCGGCAAGAGCGTTTCCCAAGCACATTAAGCAAATGAAGAAATATGAGCCTCGGGCAATTCACGTATCGCTTTCTTTATTTTGAATTCTGTTTTGTTTGTTTACTTCGCACGCCGCTATTTGCAATGTGCTGGCTCATGATACGCTCAAGTAGTTTGGAATAAGAGTCTGAATTTTATTATCGTCATTATTATTATACGAGTATTTTTTTTTATTTGTGTTCGTTTACCCAAGGAAAACTTTTCCCGAGTCGCATATCTTTTTCAGGAGGGTCCTGATAATGGTTTCTGTGCAGTGGGGCGTGATGAGCGTCGCGCGTTTTTTTCCACAATTAGCTAAATTTGGCGAGTAACTCTTTAAATTTGTGCAGAATTTTAACAGTAACGCCGTCACGCAATGGTCCTATCTTTTTCAAATTATGTCACGCGATTTTTTGCAGAAGGCGTGTATTTTATTTGTATTAACCAGGGCGGCCTGCAGGAACCTAACCTCTGTATCTTGCGGTGAATGCGCAACTTCTGGGCCATGTCATCTCCCCCATAACGTGAATTAACGTGTTTTACTATGATCGAGTGAATTGCAAAAACTAAATTTTTATGCCCACTCAAAATAAGCAGGGCTGATTGCCACTGGTGGAAATTCTAACATTCCTACGGTGGGGTCCCAGTTTATTCATACGCCACTGTGGTCTTCGGTCAAAGTATTATGTTTTTACGATGAACACTCCTACAAGCTGTGACCACACGTTAGAGAGCGACAATGCTCTTTGATAGATCTGGTCAAACATTTCAATGTAGGAACATTTCTGAAAAAAAAAAGATTCTGAAGACTTCCCTAGATTGTCGTGAATAAGCAGATAATATGAGGAGACCTTCATCCAGCAGTGGATTGGCAAAAGGATGTACATTTTATTATTATTATTACTCCGTTAACATTGAACAGCATATTTATATTATTGAACTCTCCAGACTGAAATTAGCAATTGGGTTGCCCCAAATTCTGATCCACTCATAGAAATTCCACATTCCTATGGCAGGAAGCATTACAGCCAAAGAACGACCACGGTTCGAATAACCTCCGACAGATATTTATCCAGGCAGGTGTCACAAAAACAAAAAGTTCAATTCACTTTTGGAGGAACAAGAACTGAATTCCCACCCAGGGGTTGACTCAGCCCATCATCAGCCTTGGAAAGGCCGATTAAAGGCCATACCACTTTGTGGGGAATCAACAGCGGCCGTTCTTTGGAAAAATAGGTCTCTGCCATTGGAATGTAGAATTTCCACCACAGACACTGGACCACGGATGAAGATCATTGCCGCCCAGGGTTTTATGTGCAGCAAGAAGCATTTATTTTTCACTTTCATGTGTTTTATGCACGCATTTAATGTCGCAGTTAATTTGGCCACGGTCCTCATCGGAATGAAATTACTCACACTTGAAGAACCCGGATGGTAATTTATCAACAAACGGCTGCTTGTGAATTCACATTAATGTACCAGTACATTACTGGAGACGAGACTTGGAGCAGTAATAATGGTTGAACAACAAGATCCAAAAACTCCACTTAAAGTGGTCACATTGTGTTACTTATCATCTACCCATGTAAAAGCCACCCTCATGAAAAAGAGACAAAAACAATCTACTGTAGCTTTCAGTTTCTATATTCTCCGGATTATAAGATGCTCTCGAATGTAAGGGGCACGCCGAACTAGTGCCCAGTGTCAATAAATTGTACAAAGACAAATACAAAGATTCCCCGTATAGCCTGCAACAGACTGTTAGGGCAAGTGCTGTTAGCGAGCACCTTTAAAGGTCTCGTTTTCAGGGCTGCCCTCGAATGTTTTTGTTAAAGATGTTTTCAGCCAATTAACCTCGAGTGATTAAACGCGTGGAAGGAAACCGGAGCACCCGCAGAAAACCCGCGGCGTGCGTGAAGGGGCAACACTGTATCGCCGTATGGATGGAAACAGATGGATGTTAATCCACTTGCTGTACCGCTTTCTCCTGGCGAACCAGGGTATGGCACCAGGACGCCCCACGGGAAAGGAGCTTCGCAACGTTTGTGCGGTGATCCACCAACCCCTCGCCTCCGCAGTGCAAGATTGCAGGCCACCACCGCACCACCAACTTTTGTTTTAAAATGCAAGGGGAAAAGAATCGCATCGCATAATCCAGATAATACAATTACGAGCACATTTTTCAAAATAAGTTTAAAAAAATAAATCCGCATGGGCCGACCATGAGAAGCATTGGAATCAAAGAAACTACAGGGACGTGTCATTTAAAACACCTATCGGACGATGTGTGTCCTTTTAATTATCTGTTCATGTGAAACTACACCCAGGTGAAAGACACACGTGGGGTCCGTGCACTGCATTGAATTTCAAAGTGTGCAATAAAGACTTGGCATTAAATATAGATCGGCATCATTTATCAAAGACCATTTACGGACCGGCTCCAGTGGTCAAAGCGAGTGAATTGCATTTCTTAAGTTGATAGTTTAATTTACCCAGCCTGGCACCTGAGATAATTGTACGCGCCCACAAGAACTGTGATGTTCGCGCCCGAGTTCCGTTTGACGTCAGAGGCAATATAAAAAAAGACACATCGTCACCTGCTCAAGTCGACGTGCACTTTGTCGGCCGTGATATACTCCTCGCTGGCCATTTTCACTTCGCTTGCCAAATCTGTACAGGTGACAGCTTGCGTCGAGTTCTTGATTCGCTATCGCAGTTCGAAATCCTGGTAGCGGGGGGGGGGCGATCTTAGCCCATCTTTTATTCATGGTTGATAAAAAATATATAAGTACCACTTTCCTGGGAATTCATCGATGGTTTCCCATGCAAAACGGTCCCTGTGGCGTAGGTATATGTAATTTCCAACCAGTGGCTCGGGCCAAACGAAATGTAAATGAGCCCCGCCAAACTTTTCACTGGATAAAAAAGGCGAGATGCTTCCGAACGATGCCCTTGAACCCACTGCGCAGGCTGTCAAGGAATAAGCTCCCCCACATCGTGCGGAACAGCAAGCGATGCAACTCGAAATGCGCTGAAGGAATCCTCACCTCACTTTCATCCGACAGTGTCTTACGCGAGCATAAAAAACAGGACCATCAGAATCGGGAAATCTTTACTTCGACTGCAGGACTCCAATGAGCCATGAGGCTCTTTCTGTCACAGACGTCCAGTATGGGCTTGTCAGAGTGAGGAAGCGGATCGTCGTCGTGGAATACTTCCCACCAAGGTGCAGCTGAAGCAAACCTGGCGATTTCAGCTCACGGCATGATGTCCGACGTTTCGCTCCACCGTGCTGGCATCTTCGTCTGGAAGTCAACGGGGTTCACGAATGAGTTCCTGAAACGGCACGAGCCGAAAACACGCTGGAGGGATACACGGGGCAGCAACAACCTCCATAACAACGGGCGCCATTCGCCACTAAGTGGCCGTGACGTCACCGCGGCGCTTGTGCCAGGCTATGTGCACGTTAAGACCACCTGAAGCGTCGAGCGCCCAATGGCAGGAGGTCACGGTACAGACCCAGCAGGCGCCATGGGTCGACTTGACTGAGATGAGTGGCAGATCCAACCACGGCAGCACGACCTCCCGCGCAGTGTCAGTCTTGGCACGTGTTACTCCTACAGCTCCCCTCGTCTGCCTCATCGATTGATCTTCGTGCCCGCCTCTCCGCGAGCGTCAGGGTCGTCGCGATCTGGAGGCACGAGTCTTGTTCTCGCCTCCGATTTCGAGGACGCGGTCTCATCGCTCGCTGCAGGGTGCGGCAATTCTCCTCCGCTCTCTCTCTCTCCACGTACATCTCGACCGATTGAAGCTCTATCCCCACCTCGTAAAGTCAAGGGTCCCGTTAAGCTTATCATCTCTCACTGGCTATTTTTACTCGAGCTTTCTCTCTGTGTCTCTCTCGAGCTCAGGCGCCGTTCAGAGCACCCACGCGGTACAGGGAGACCGACGACGCATCGCAGAGCTCCGCTGAAACAGCCGGGGGGAAAAAAATCCCCGGGCAGTGGCAAAACAAACCCCCCCCCCCCCAAACACTCACATTCAGGTGACGAACGTCAATAAAGAAAAGCTTCATAGGTCATCAAGTTCCTCCGGGATGAAAACAAAAGATTCTTAAAACAATGTAACATTTTACTAATAGGGGTTTTCCCCCTTTTTTTCTGGCAACAAACCTGACACCTTTTGCAAGGAATCATGTTAACAGTTACCACAATACTTGCAGTCAAATGCAAACAAAAAACAATGCCCTGATAATGTATGCATTGTCCTTGAAACTGATTGGTCCACACCAGAGACAGCTTTTCTTAGAGCCGAGTCTCATATGGTGTTCGACCAGATAACGCCAAATGGTGTCATCTGGTCGTACGGTGTCAGTTTTGTTGCCAGAAAAAAGGGGAAAACCCCGATTAGTATATATTGGTACTGCCAAAGGAGGCCTTATGAAATGTCATTTTTTTAATGTATTAATACGTTAAAATATATATACACTGAATCGAATTAGAACCCCGAAATGCGTTTCCAACTTTAAAAGGTTTTACTGCACGGCGTGCGTGTGAACGCAAGCTGGTAACTAGGTTTTTAGGAGCTAAAATGTCGTGAGGCCTCCCGGCTCACCGCATTGCACCTCCAGCCGTGACTCGAACTCACGACCGTGTGCGGGTGAGATGGTCTAACCAAGCACCACCTTCTGAGTTGCTTTTCATCAATTGTATCCGACAAGTCCCTTCAAGTCCAAGTGAAATTTCGCTCAAAGGAGCGTTGAGGCAGTAGCTCATGTCCTTTTTGTTGTTGTTAGATCGCGTAAATGTATAGATGTGTCGTTAAAACCCACCACCAACCGACACAGCCAACTTGTAAGGGTTGTCACGTAAACAGAACGTGCCAATTCGTCACTAGTACAGCACTAGTGTGCAGTGTAATGTATAGTAGTCTTTAGTATAGTGTATAGTTTGGTGTATTCGTGTAAAGTGTAGTGTATAGTGTAGTGTATAGTGTAGTGTATAGTGTAGTGTATAGTGTAGTATACTAATACAGCACACCGGTGTGTTGGAGAGCCAAGCCACAACATTTACAATCTGAGTAACGACGTTTCGCCAGTAATAACAACTAGCTTCATCAGGCGACAGCCAGATTTGTGGAGAAGTCCACCTGTTTTGTTCCTTCTATAGAGGCGTAGAAGTGGTGACCACAGTCCTGCCCTCTTGCGCAAAGTGGGGGGGAGATTACTGCTTTACAGCCCTGACAGTAGTGGCAATTCCACATTGCTGTGACCAGGATGGGGTGAATGTCTCTCCAACAGGAAAACCACTTTAGGGTCCCCCACAAAGTGGTACTGAATTTATCCACCCAGGAGAGAAATGTATGGGTTGAGTAAACCCCCAACCATAGTTTGAACTCAGAACCTTCCGACCGCTCGCTGCTCGCTGCACCGCTGAGCCACACGCCGACGGCTCCGAAACGAGTCGGCTCACGAGGCAACGAAATGTCATTCTGACATCGATGGCGCATCTTTGACATCTTCATCAGGGAGAAAATTTGACGAAAGCGATGCACGCAACGCAGGTTACACACACAAAGCAGAGAAAATCCACTCCACACACCATGCACCTGGTGCGCTTCGCACGTGGCACAGATTGGCTTTAAATAGGGGGGCAAAAGAGCCAGCCCGAACATTGTCAAAGCTCTCATCAAAGCTCGCCATCTCGTCCGCGCGTAGCCCCCCTTGCGCTGGGAGAGATGGACGGCTAGTGGTAATTACGGCGAGATGGTGATGCTAACACTTCTCATCTCTTTATTTCCGAGCACAGCTAGCGGCAGCGGAGATGAATGTCGCCCGCCACGGCAGACATCTGTGGGGGGGGGGGGGGCGTGGAGTGGCGCGCATTAATGTTTCTTGACCTAGTGACCCTCCCATTGATCTTGCACCCTCCTGGGCAAAATAAAAGGCAAAGAAGCCCCGTATAGCCTGTAACAGAAGGTTGGGGCAAGTGCTGTTAGCGAGCACCTATGAAAGCTGGCACAGCACATGAAGGGGTGGGGGTGTGGGTGGCCAGCACCAAGCCCGGCCCCCTTTGTCTCCCCAGTGGCGATGTTTACACACCGCACCAGGTACTCACTTGAGGCTGAGTCGACCTAGGGGAGGCCCGGGACCGGTTCAGATAATCGTCACTGGTGTTGGTCGTGAGCGGGAATCGAACCCGGGTCGCCGGGTTCGTAGCGCAGCGCGCTAACCGCTACACTACCGCTCCCCACAACACACTGACACACACACACGTACACACATACACTCACGAACGGCTCGCCTCTGCCATGCACATCCAAGAGCAATCAAACACATTTTTGAAAATTATTTTGAGGTGACCGGGTGCATGACGGCAAACACAACACCCTCCCGCTGCTGCGAGAGAGCACCGGGCAGAGCATTTCTGGTTGCATTTCAGTCAATAACCCTCGGGTTTTTATCCGGTCGAGCGACACTGGCGCAATATACACAACTCATAATCAGAAGCTCACGAAAGCTCAAATCGTGCTTGGCTGCTGGTGACCTATTATTATAACCTCAGAGGTCAATGAAATAAGTGCCACTTTGCGGATAGCCATTTTCTGATCAAATCGACCCGAATGTTTCAAATATTGGGAGGCGGGATGGTGAGGTGGGGAGGCGGGGGGCTTGGCTAGTTGAGACGTCCTCGCCACCGATATTAATAAAACGCAGGGGCCCCGACCAAGTGCTGAAACGACTTACGTGATCCGATATGAATCCAGGACACTGTACGCTAAACCGCTGCGCCACAAACAGTTAGGCGGCTTGAAACGCTCGGTTAAGCGACGTTACGTTTTCACGCGAACTTTCGGCGTGTTTAATTCATCAAAACCACGGCGACCGACTTGACAAGGGTAGGACGTGTGTCCCCACCACCACCACCGTCACCACCGTCACCGTCACCCTCCTTGTGTTGCTTCTTGTCGCTTTGTGAAATTTCCGGCGAGCTCGGTAGGCGATTTCGAGGCGGCGCGCGGGGCAGTGGCAGGCACGGGCTCCATCGCATCCACTGCCACTCGCGAGACGCGCACCGCGGGTTTCGGTGGCAATGGGAGCCGACGCGGAGCGCCGGGCACCGCTTCGCGAGCGCGGAGGCGCACGGCTCTCTCGCGTCGAGGGGGGAGGCCACGCACGACTCGCAGGGCTCTCTCGCGTCGAGGGGGGAGGCCACGCACGACTCGCAGGGCTCTCTCGCGTCGAGGGGGGAGGCCACGCACGACTCGCAGGGCACTCTCGACGCTGGTGAGAGAGCGCACGCGTGTCAACGGCTACTTGATAACTGTGTTGCTGCTTGAAATGGCGCGGTGCAGCCTCCTGAGCGGCGATAGGAAGTCTGCATTCCAAATGACAGGAACTAATTGCACCTGAGTGCAGTGTCCTTCACTAATATTCAGAGGGGGGGGGAGGAGGGGAGGCGCACTTTCGACGATAAGACATCATCAGTGTGTGAGAGGGCCCGCCACACATTTGACACAATTGACGGTTTGACAGCAGCACGATGATGATGATGATGGGTGGTGTTGTCACTCTTTGTGTACTGTCGGGGAGCCGCACACCAGGGGCCGCACTAAAGGCCACCAGCGGCCGCCAGTGTCCCACGGGCCTTGCAAAGAAGAACGCTGCCATCGCATGACCACGAGTGACCTCTCGAACTCGTAATCTTTTTTATATTGACCCCAGAAGGGTGAGTGTTTACATTGATATGGAGGGGAGGTGGTGCATAGCGCGGTGATAATATTCACAGCGGGCTTCCCACTCAGTTCATGTCAAGGCACCTGAGCAGCGTTGTTTGCCAAATAATTAATAAAGCAATTGATCGCAGACCCAATTAAAATGTTCATAGACAGTACAGTACAGACTATTAACTCAACAAACGAGTAAACGCCAACGAAAAAAGTAAAAATGTGAGCTGGTCTCCGTTCCATATTGCCCAATTCGTTTGAGTTATTTGTACGCTATCTGAACACAATGTCTTTAATTTCGTGTTAAATTATTGAATTGTGAGTGCCATTGATAATGTTTCTTGGGACGCTGTTCGTTCTTCAACTATGGCGCCAAAACAGTGACTGGGTAAGCGTTAATTATAATGGGATGGGTGATGGGCAGTCATCCTCAAACCCGCAATTTGGATTCTCAGCATTCTGATTGTGGAACTTAGTATGAGCGTCAGCAAACATCGTACCTTCATTAAGTTGCATGCTTTGCAATTACAGTACACTGGCACGGCCTGATAGGCACATTGGGAGAAACGCATGCAAACGAGAGATATTGCATTAACAAAAGTAAAACGGTCACGCTGGAATGGAAGAGTGCTGATGATGGGCAAGCCTAGTAATAGAATGGCAGCCAAAAGCAGCATGACCTCCGTGGAGATGTAGCAATGAGATAGGCTGATGTACAAAGACGAGATGTATTATTTCATCACAGGACTGACGACAGGGGATGAAAATGTGGATAAACCATGGCTATTGTGCTGTTTTTTTATTCCATTGTAAAAAATAAACTAAACAATGTTTGTATCTTTACAGGTAAGGCCCCCTGAGCTACACAGCTCTTCTTCTGGGTTCTTTCGGTAAAGTCACGTAGAATGGGAATAAAATAATAAAAATAATAATAACAGAATAAAATTCTCACGACGTTTCGGCCACAACACAAGTAGCCTTCCTCAGGTGAAGAAACAGGACTGTCTGGAAGACGGCGCTTGAGTGAACACTGCCAAGCATGCTTCATATTTTCTCTTTTACAAGCTTGGCAGTGTTCACTCAAGCGCTGTCTTCCGGACAGTCCTGTTTCTTCACCTGAGGAAGGCTACTTGTGTTGTGGCCGAAACGTCGTGAGAATTTTTTATCATTTTATTCCCATTCTACGTGACTTTACCGAAAGAACCCAGAAGATGAATCCCTGCAGTCACGAAAGCTTTAAATCGAAATTTACATGGCTCTTTTTCAGAAGCGACCTGGCCACATATGATAGCTCATAGAAGTAGCTCATCACGTGCACGTTTATAGAAGCCAAATATTCTTAAAGTATTGCGATTCTAAATGTGGAGGGAAAAACCGGAGAAAAATCCACACAACCACAGGGAAAGAGAAATGCAAACTTCAAATATACAGGCGTCAGGGTCGAGATAAAACCCACAAGCTCCTGTACACCAGGCGAGGTGGTTAACATCTCACCTCCGCAGCGCCCATAAATATTGCCACACTATACATTTCCCATCAAATCATAGTTCTGTATCCTTAGAAAGCTTAACATCAGGATATTGAAACAAAAGCAAGTTAAAACGAGAAACTATCAAGTCATGTGTGCCCAATTAAAGAATACTGAAACCGCCGCGTACCAGCAAACGTTTTTTTTTTTAATCAACTATTCTCAGGAGCGTGAAGAAGGTCGTTCGTTTGCTTTTAATTTGACAAACTATTCACCGTGGCCGAGCACAGTTGCGCTGATGAGAAGTCAGACTCGAGGCAGTACTGCGTGCTTTTAGTGCTGAAAAAGTAATTCTGCCCCGACTGCACGAGCCATTTACCATCGCGTCTCTCCTAAATTTGTTTTATTTGCCAACAAGGTCTTATTGCCGTCCCGTTTTGCGGCCCTCCAAAAGCGCCGTTTGAAACGGTTTGGAGGCGTGGAGTTTATGAGCGCAGCATAATGTGTAGACGAACCGTAGCTAGCGGCGGTGCCGCTTTGATAAGGGAAAGAGTTTCAGTTGTAAACGACAGTAGAAATAATAATGATTTATTAAACGGAAGGAATGGAACAACATCCGTGAAGACGACAACCGGGGAGATGGGAGCGATGAAAATCAGCTCGTGTGCGGTCGTCGTTATGTGGTGCGGCTTGTTGCATCCCAGGATTGTGAGAGATGGCGGCGGCTTCGGGAGGTCTTCATCCAGCAGTGGATAAATCAAGTTAGGCGACGATTTATCTTCTTGGTTCTTTCGGTAAAGTCACATAGAAGGAAAATAATAATATAATAAAAATAAAACATAATATGATACAATTCTCATTGGAGCGCTGTCTTTCCGACAGCTCTGTTTCTTCACCTGAGGATGGCTGCTTGTGTTGTTATTTTATTATGTTTTATTTTTATTATTTTATTATTTCCTCTTCTATGTGACTTTACCCAAAGAACCAAGAAGATGAATCCCTGCAGTCACGAAAGCTTTAAATAGAAATTTAGACTACGGTTATTATTATGATTACTTACAACCCTTTGATGAATGAGGGCCGAGTCTACCTAAACTTGTGTGGGTTGCGTGGGCGACTTGACCATACTCTTTAGCACAGTCCGGCTTGGCGAAGACAGCGAGCATTGATTTTTGAATGAGCAAAGCAGAGGACAACAATGGATGTTGCTGTGCTGCCCCCCCCCCCCCTCCCCTGCTGCTCACGAATGTATGCTCATCTTATACTGGTAGGAACCTCCTCGTTATACCAGCCCACAGGGGATTATTGTGTCCGTCCGTCCGTCGTGCATCCAATAATTGGAGGGGTGGGGCTGGGTGGAGAGGGGAGGGTGGGGAGGGGCTGGGTGGGGAGGGTGGGGAGGGGCTGGGTGGGGAGGGTGAGGCTGGGTGGGGGGTGGGAGGGGTGGGGCTGGGTGGGGAGGGGCTGGTCACCCCGTGGTGCCCTTATAAAACTCAACGTTTAACCTACTCACGCCGGCTTGTGCCCGCCCTCACAGTCGGGCATATTTGTGGAATACACCACGTGGTGCCGCCGTTGACCCTGGCCATTGACCGAGCAACCCAACGTTCCTACCAGCTCCCTCCGCAGAAATGTGTTTTCACGTCATACGCAGCCAACTGCGTATGATGCAGCCTTGCAGCAGCCTCCAACACCCTGTGTTTGTGCAGCAATATCCAGACTCGATTTTCTTGCTTAGCTTCAGAGAGCTGATGCCATCGGGTGTATTCATTGCGATTTGCTCGTAATAATATTGGTGCTAACCAAGTCTTACATTAAGTTGAAAGGCAACTTACTGAAAATGTACGCGACGCGATGTTTAGCACGTCCGAACCGGGCGTTTGGATAGCTATCTCCCTCATTGGTGGACCGGCATGGTGAAGTATGGTCACACATACCCCCGCAACTGACAACTTGGCGAGGAGGCCATCACGGAGGAGTTATTCGACAAAAGGCAGTAAATATTTTTTTCACGATTGGAAAAATATGGTGACTCAGAATTGGAGTTCAAACCAATGATTCAAAGCAACTCCCACACGCGGTCACATGCATCATCATTATCATCATCCGTCATCTTGCGGGAGCCTTTGCTCATGCGAATTAAATCAACGGGCCTGCATCATGGGAATGTTTAAGTGGCCAGTAACTGGTGCCATCACTTGAAGGCAGTTAAATCTCAATTGGCTCACCTTTAGCCTTCAAGATTGGGAGAGCGCCTTCGAAAGAAAACGAGAAATCAGTCCGCGGAAAGGTTGAATTGTTTTGACGTCAACAGATAACCCCCCCGAAGGCGGAAGAGGTATTTGCTGTGGCCTATTCGCATCTCTGCGCTTTCTATTTTAATGTCGACTCTACAAATCCCACTCCATGGCGCTGGCATAATTGCTTTGCCATTTGAAGAACCGGACGCTGCACATCAAGCCCATCGTCCATCCTAACGCGAAGCATTGTTTTTTTTTATTTTAAGACCAACAACGTTCATCCAAAAACGTTTTCACTTTGCTTATTTACCCAGGAAGGCGTCGCCTGAAGCTCGCAAAAAAAATTCTGCAGGATCCTGCCAAAGTTTTATATAGGATTGGAATGTAGATTACAATTAAATATTTTTTTCCGGTAATATTTCAAACGTGGTGAATTTTGACCATGATGCCGGCACACCGACTCTAGCGAATTACGTCACGGGATATTTGACGTCTGCTGTGAAACACAGTGCGTATTGTTACGCCCGCAGGTAATAATCAGCATTCTAGCCGTGAGCCTCTGCAACAAACGGCGAACGCGCTATATTGCTAGGCCGTGCTAGGCCATGTCACCGCCCCAATAAATATATTCGGGTACGCGTTCAGTCCATTTCTTAGAGGGATCTAGTCCTAAAATGAATCCCGCAGTCCATGGTGGCCTGGTGACTCAGAGGTCAGTCAGCTGAGCTGGCAAAGCTGAGATCCTGGGTTTGAATCCAGGCAGCCACTCGTGATTGAAACTGGTCTCTCGCGTCTCGTGAGTTGATGGTCTCAGCCCGGTCACCGAAGGACTGTCCAGAAAAATACACGACATGTTAAATTTCCTTCAGCACTTAATCTTGAATAAATTTTCAGATATGTAAGAATTGAAACATCAGGTTGGCCGTCATGCAATGAACATTGATGCTCGTATGCAGAGCGTGTGGTCCCTCGTCTGTGTGGACCAGATATCACTTGAAGGAACCTCGGGAGGTAGATCTGTAAGATAAATTATTGCTAAATAAAAATCTATAATTAAACACACAACCCTCCCTCCACAACTCTCCTATTGTTTTGTAGGTAGCTCAAAAACCCACTATTTTCTTAAAATTTTAAAATTTGATCATATATTTCAAATGATCACCCTTCAAAAAACTCCAAATGGGATATTTTTTTGTAAAGGCCTTGGTTAAAAAATAAAGGTAAAAAAATATATATACTTGCCGTGGTGCATCTTGCACATTTTCTGACCCCACCCTCCAAAACCTGTAAGGATGTTTTGTTTCAAACAATCCAAAACGCTATCAGCGATCCGCTGAAAACCAAGGGACGCATTCCCAGCTGTCAAGGGCTCGGGAAAATTTCGAAATGAGGAAAAGCGTTTCCCCACTTTTCTATTGAGCTGCTGGTTATCGCTGGTGGTGGTCACCGTCATATCAAAGCCCTTTCTTGCCAATGTCCCGGGGTTGATAAGGACAGCAGAAAAAGACGCGTCCAATGTTTCAAAGGCATCGCCACCCAATAGAGAATAGTATCTGTGCACTTTGGCGATGTAGGCTTACAAGGGCAGGCGGGTTCCAAACGGCTGGAGCGAGCGGTACAGGAATTGGAACGTTGGGTGGGATTTCGGATCCTCGTAGGGGGTAGACTCAGCCCATCATCCCTCCGGGGGTCCATAAAATAGGTAATCGCCTTGTAGGGGAAGTCGACAGCGGTTATCCACTCACCCTCGCCATAGAAACGTGGAATGGAATTCTCACCACTGCTCGGGCTTGTGAACGGAAGAGGAGCACTGCCTCAATGGTCATCGGAGGAAGAAATCGCCGACTTTGTTTTGCTCACAGATTACAATTGCAGCAATTTGTTCAACGACACAGAACACGGACATCACAGAGGGAGATACAAATTACGAACATGTGGTCGAACCTGGAACAATACACCCTCGAATGTGGGGGGGGGGGGGGTGGGGAGGGGGGGCATCTGGAGGCACTTGGGCTCGCTGCCCTATCACAGTAGGGGACAACGGTCCGGCGTAGCAGATTAACGGGGAATGGGAAGAGTAGCACCTTGCCCCAACAGTCTGTGAAGGCTACACGGGGGGCCTTTGTCTTTGTGTGACACCAGCGCACACCTTGCAATGAGGAATGAACATGACGATGGAAACGCACCTCCAACTAGCGCGGTTGGCTACGTACGGTGCGAAAGAAGTTCAACGTGCGTACATACATACAAGAGGGAGGAGGGGGGAGGAAGGGGAATAATGTAACCAAATAAAGTAACGTAAGCGCCGTGTCTGGGTTTATCTTTATTGTTTCTCCTCGGAGCCTTCAGATGGGCTACTGCGGCCGTCTGGAACGTTCTTCCTATATTAGGAAGCCACTGGAGCTATGCATTTTTAAATCATCGTCTAGATTGAAAACGCATTTCTTAGAACAGCTTTTGGTGTTTAGTTTGTTGTCCTTTCCCCCGCACTCCCGATTAGCACGGTCGGCTACGTACGGTGCAAAATAAGTTCAACATCCATTACATTTATTAAGTCCTCCTAATGTTAAATCAACGCTTGGGCTTCAATTGCGTAGAATATGTCAACTACTTGGACTGTAAATTTTGATTTAAAGCTTTCTTGACTGCAGGGATTCATATTCTTGGTTCTTTCGGTAAAGTCACGTGACTTTACCGAAAGAACCAAGGATATACTTGGACTGTATTTTTATTTCTCAGTTCTGCCAAGTTGTGTTGTTTTTTGTCTCTCTCATTCAACCCATTAACATTCAAATGCAAGTACACAATTTGCACACTCGTTATAAATTGCAAAGGTGAACGTCAGCGTTGTAAATTCACCCTAATGTAGCACCTGTTTTATATTAACATGCTTCTAAATTATTGAGAAGTGATTTGCACAGACCCCCGGCTGGATTAGAGAGGGACCCTTTAAAAATATATATCTATCCAATTGATCACGGTTTACACGGTTTAACTCAAGCATCTGTCGCAGAAGGTATTGAAATTATTGTTTTATTTCCACGATTTAATGGCCTTGCGAATACACCAAGCCTACTCAGCATTTCGATCGAGTGCACCAAACCACAGTGCCACACATGGGGCTGCGGTTAGTTTGGGGAGCTGAACTCTCAATTGAAATGTAAAGATGCAGCCCCTGTGATAGCTTGTTCGGGCCACAGATGATGGATGTACGTTTGTTGAACTTCTCTCGCACCGTACGTAGCCAACTGTAATATTTTGATTTAAAGCTTTTGTGACTGCAGTCATTCATATTCTTAGCTCTTTCGGTAAAGTCACGTTGAAGGGAAACAATCAAATAATAAAATATATATTATGTATAATGAAATATATATTTCATTATCAAAATATATTTATATATATTATTATTTTATAAAATAATAAAATATATTGTTATTTTATAAACTAATAAAATATATTTAATTATTTTATTGTTTCCCTTCAACGTGACTTTACCGAAAGAGCTAAGAATATCAACTGTAATATATATATATTTTTTGGGGGGGGGTTAGTTCACGTAAATATAAATGTGTCATTAAACCTGCCACCAACGGACACAGCCAGTCAGCAAAGTTTGTCAGGTAAAGAAAACATGTGCCGATTAGTTACTAGTTCAGCACCCCGGTGCGTTGCAGAGTTAACCCACAGCGTTTACCATTCGAGTACGACGTTTCGGTGCCAGAGAAGGACAACGAATTCAAACACAAAATGCAGTTCAGTTTGTTGTCCTTCCCCGGATGGGTCTCCACGAGAGGAAGCGCTACGGCAACAGCTCGAGAGGGTATTTCTTTTTTTTTTAGCTACTCCTTCACGCTGGCCAGACGTCTCAAAAGAGGTAGGGGGGGGGGGGTACCCACGCTTTACCCCGCCACGTGGACGAACTGCGGCGCAGCCATTTGTACTGCTGGGTGGACAGGGGCCAGTGAGATTTGAGAAACCCGTGCCGTCCGTTGATGCCGCCGCGCCGGGGAAGATCGAATCAAACCCAGTGAGCTCCGCGTTGCAACATCCAAGTGGCAACAAATCATTTTACGAGCCTGCTTTGATTAAGGGGGGCGGGGGGGGGCTTACAGATACTGAGTGCTCCGACACAGCCATTATGAACCTACTACTTAAAATGTTCGCCCACGTTCAATTGCAAACTTTGTCAAGTCCCTTCGGGCAAGAAGTCTGCCACTAATATCGACAATCTCATAAAACGCAGGAAATTGATCAGATATGGGCTTTAAGTGTGCTAATTAAATGCAAGGCACTGGAATTGACATGCGAGATGCGTGCTTGTTGTAAATTAAAATTGGTTTAATTACTGGTGCAAGCCAATTTCAATACTATAAATTTGATACCGCCTAATTTCAATAATTGTCAATTAGAAATAAAATAGCCTGATGATAGCCAATGGGAGTCGATACTATCATCATCCTCGTCATCTCTGACCTATCTACTGTTTAATGAAGGCCTCCCAAAGCTATCAGCATCCATTTCTGTCTCCTCATCGGCTCCGGTCAATCCACTGCTGGATGGAGGCCTCCCTAATCCACTGCCATCCGTCACGCGAGCCGATGACCACCACCTTCAATTTTGGTTTTACATTTCACGTGGGTAAGTTGCTCCTTTGAGAATTAAAACCATAGGCGGAGTTTGACTTCTAGATTTGGGGGGGGGATGGGGGTGGAGGGGCAGGGGTTCGCTTTGTCTCTCAAAGTGGGAATCGAGGCTGTGTATCATTTACATGAGAACCCCTCTTAACGACCACCCCTGTTTACGGCTAATCGCTTAACGACGGGCCTCCACAGACCCCAACGTGTAGTGTATAGTAGTGCCGTGTATAGTGTAATGTATACTAGTGTAGTGTATAGTAGTGTAGAGTAGAACCCCTCTTAACGACCACCCCTGTTTACGACTAATCGCTTAACGACGGGCCTCCACAGATCCCAACGTGTAGTGTATAGGAGTGTAGTGTATAGTAGTGTTCTGTATAGTGCAGTGTATGGTGTAGTGTATAGTAGTGGAGTGTAAATGTAGTGTAGAGTAGAACCCCCTCTTAACGACCACCCCTGTTAACAACTAATCGCTTAACGACGGGCTTCCATAGAGCTCAATGTAGAGTGTATAGTGTAGTGTAGAGTGTAGTATATAGTAGTGTAGTGTATAGTGTAGTGTATAGTGTAGTGTATAGTAGTGTAAAGTAGAACCCCTCTGAACGACCACCTTTGTTAACAACTAATCGCTTAACGACGGGCTTCCATAGAGCTCAATGTATAGTGTATAGTGTAGTGTAGAGTGTAGTATATAGTAGTGTAGTGTATAGTGTAGTGTATAGTGTAGTGTATAGTAGTGTAAAGTAGAACCCCTCTGAACGACCACCCCTGTTAACGACTAATCGCGTAACGACAGGCCTCCATAGAGCCCAATGTGTAGTGCAGAGTGTAGTATATAGTATTGTAGTGTATAGTGTAGTGTATAGCAGTGTAGTGTATAATAGTGTAGTGTATAATACTGGTAGGAACGAAGTTGTAAACTGAGTGTACCAGCCTGCAATAGATTAATGTGTCCGTCCGTCCGTCCCCTTTCAATACTTTAACGAAGTGAAATCTCGTGCTGTTGGGTGTAAAATCAGCAATAGACAGCGCAGAGACTTGATATGTCTTATTGCACCCAACATTTGGAAGTCACATTATCTCATTTGCGAACTTCGCTTTTGGGGATGTGGCAAATTCACACACAGCCCACAGCCGAATACCATTTGCGAGGCGAAATTCGAAGGCACCGTAACTATACTTTGCCAATGTTCCTACCGGCCCACCCTGCAGGGACCTGTTGTAGTGTAGAGTAGAATCCCTCTGAACGACCACCCCTGTTAACGACTAATCGCATAATGACAGGCCTCCATAGATCCCAATGTGTAGTGCAGAGTGTAGTATATAGTATTGTAGTGTATAGTGTAGTGTATAGCAGTGTAGTGTATAGTGTAGTGTATAATGTAGTGTAGAGTATAATCCCTCTTAACGACCACCCCTGTTAACGACTAATCGCGTAACGACGTCAGTCCCATGACGTCACATCTGCACATTTTTCTCCCACCAAAAGTGTTGGTCACGCCGCATTGGGACACCTTAACACTCAAACCCGTCAACCTCTCATCAGTGCTGCCAACCTTAATACAGACCAATGCAGACCTTATTGGTCACCCCGTGCCCCTTATAAATCTCAACGTTCGTCCTGCAAAGTCACCATCACAAGGGGAGAAACACAACACAAATAAGACAAAACAAATTGTGTTGTCCGCATTGGAAACGGCTGTACGCCGGGTGGACGTGAAATCCTCAGTTTCCCTACTGTACAAGAATTCGGGTAAACCGTAAAGGTTGACAGCGATGAACATCGTTAAAAAAAAAACCCATAACAACTATTTTACATCATGTAAATCATCTGAAAAATCTCCCCCCCCACCCCTTATTAAAGGTCCTAAAAAAGTTTCATAAAGTGTGCAAATGCCACTGATGGAGGTGGTGCGCTGTTGTACGCGTGTGGAGAGCTGGGGGAAGGTGAGCTATTAAATGCGTTTCACCTCCAATCAAGCAACGTAATTACTTAAACTCGCGTATTGAACGGCATATTTGGTTTGACTCTTTGCACGCGCAAAAAAAACCGCTCCATTCGCGCCACGACGATTTTGGCCCGGATCGGGGCGCTCGTTGGCGAGGCGAATGGACGACAGCGCAGACATGGACAGATTTTTCCTTCATTTCCCCCCCCGAATTGCGTTCCAACGTTTGTGGCCGCCAGCGTCCGCGTGAGTGAGGCAGAAGAGCAAACGACCGGGACGACTTCACAAGCCAACGCAGACTCGATCAGAATCAGCATTAGTAACTGGAGGAATCCGATGAGCCGTGAAGCTCTTTTGTTTCACAGATGTCCAGTCGGGGCACCGGGTAAGAACGTTACAACAAACACAGTGCGTACTCTTTGGTTCTTTCGGTAAAGTCACGTAGGTAGAAAAAATAAAATTAAAATAAAAAAAATATATCACGACGTTTCGATCGCAACACAAAGCGGTCGTCCTCGGGCGGAAACAATAATCCAGACACCGCAGTGGAACTTCTGGTTCAGCAGCTCCACTGTTGTCTCCCCGGTTCAGCAGCTCCACTGTTGTCTCCCTGGTGCAGCAGCTCCACTGTTGTCTCCCCGGTGCAGCAGCTCCACTGTTGTCTCCCTGGTGCAGCAACTCCACTGTTGTCACCCTGGTGCAGCAGCTCCACTGTTGTCTCCCTGGTGCAGCAGCTCCACTGTTGTCACCCTGGTGCAGCAGCTCCACTGTTGTCTCCCTGGTGCAGCAGCTCCACTGTTGTCACCCTGGTGCAGCAGCTCCACTGTTGTCACCCTGGTGCAGTAGCTCCACTGTTGTCTCCCTGGTGCAGCAGCTCCACTGTTGTCACCCTGGTGCAGCAGCTCCACTGTTGTCACCCTGGTGCAGCAGCTCCACTGTTGTCTCCCTGGTGCAGCAGCTCCACTGTTGTCACCCTGGTGCAGCAGCTCCACTGTTGTCTCCCTGGTGCAGCAGCTCCACTGTTGTCTCCCTGGTGCAGCAGCTCCACTGTTGTCACCCTGGTGCAGCAGCTCCACTGTTGTCACCCTGGTGCAGCAGCTCCACTGTTGTCACCCTGGTGCAGCAGCTCCACTGTTGTCTCCCTGGTGCAGCAGCTCCACTGTTGTCACCCTGGTGCAGCAGCTCCACTGTTGTCTCCCCGGTGCAGCAGCTCCACTGTTGTCACCCTGGTGCAGCAACTCCACTGTTGTCACCCTGGTGCAGCAGCTCCACTGTTGTCTCCCTGGTGCAGCAGCTCCACTGTTGTCTCCCTGGTGCAGCAGCTCCACTGTTGTCTCCCTGGTGCAGCAGCTCCACTGTTGTCTCCCTGGTGCAGCAGCTACACTGTTGTCTCCCTGGTGCAGCAGCTCCACTGTTGTCTCCCTGGTGCAGCAGCTCCACTGTTGTCTCCCTGGTGCAGCAGCTCCACTGTTGTCTCCCTGGTGCAGCAGCTCCACTGTTGTCTCCCTGGTGCAGCAGCTCCACTGTTGTCACCCTGGTGCAGCAGCTCCACTGTTGTCTCCCTGGTGCAGCAGCTCCACTGTTGTCACCCTGGTGCAGCAGCTCCACTGTTGTCACCCTGGTGCAGCAGCTCCACTGTTGTCTCCCTGGTGCAGCAGCTCCACTGTTGTCACCCTGGTGCAGCAGCTCCACTGTTGTCTCCCTGGTGCAGCAGCTCCACTGTTGTCTCCCTGGTGCAGCAGCTCCACTGTTGTCTCTCTGGTGCAGCAGCTCCACTGTTGTCTCCCTGGTGCAGCAGCTCCACTGTTGTCACCCTGGTGCAGCAGCTCCACTGTTGTCACCCTGGTGCAGCAGCTCCACTGTTGTCTCTCTGGTGCAGCAGCTCCACTGTTGTCTCCCTGGTGCAGCAGCTCCACTGTTGTCTCCCCGGTGCAGCAGCTCCACTGTTGTCTCTCTGGTGCAGTAGCTCCACTGTTGTCTCTCTGGTGCAGTAGCTCCACTGTTGTCTCCCTGGTGCAGCAGCTCCACTGTTGTCTCCCTGGTGCAGCAGCTCCACTGCTGGATGATTTATTTCCGCCTGAGGACGACCGCTTCTTGTGTTGCGATCGAAACGTCGTGATAGATATTTTTTCTTTTTTTTCTTTACTAAGTGACTTTACCGAAAGAACCAAAGAGTTTGGATTCCTACAGTCACGAAAGCTTCAAATCACAAACACAGCACAACAACACGATAGGGGTGCAAAGTCCAAGAAAGGTAAATAAATCACCAGACAAAGTCCACGAAACGTATTTATTCAAAAGCGACCTGGCCACAAATGATAGCTCGACAGAGTGGCTTATCATTTTGACATTTATGGCGGTAATATAATGTAAATAGTCTAAGCGCATGCGCCCCAGAATTAACCCTCCTGACAGATGCCGCAGATCGACTCCAGTTGAGTCGCTCGGCAGGTCCGCGAGAGGGCGAATGTTGAGCGTTGGTGCTCCCCACCTCCTTCTGGTCAACGTGGAAGAGTAGGCCAAATATTTTATACAAAGGGGCTCTCACTCGAGACTGGGCATGCGGGGGGGGGGGGGTAACGTGGCAATGTCTCACGGGGGTACGCGAGGCGATTTATAAACGTGTGAAATTCTATCGTGCGTGAGAGTCATTGGTGAACAATAACGTACGAAACTGCGAAGATAAAATAACTACGATAACCTTTACAAACTCAACAACGTGGTAACACCGAGAGTAACCAGCGAGCGCGAACGAATGAAGTCACGCACGACAGAGCGTCCGTTGATGGGGGTTTTTTTAATTAGGAGACCTAAAAAAATTGACAATTGGTGAAAATATTGCCTTTTCATTATTCATACATTTATTTATTCAGAACCATGTTGGGTCAGACAAAGCGGGAGAGAGGGGGGGGTACCTCGGTTGAAGATTAAAAAAGGGGCACACACACATAGTAGCCAGACAGAAATTGATAACCACTGCTCTAGAGCTTCCTCTAAGCCAGTGGTTCTTAAACGTTCACTGCAGGCTTGCACCCATGTTGGTTTTCAATCGTAAAAAAAAATGTATCGACACAAAGCCATTGGATCTCTGTGTGTCTATGTTGTGTGTGTCTCTCTCTCTCTTTGTGTCTCTGTGTTGTCTCTCTGCGTGTGTGTCTGTATGTGTGTCTCCGTATCTGTGTTTTGTCTCTCTCTCAAATTTAGTTCTACCTGATGACGGCTGCTTGTGTTGCAATCAAAAACGTCGTATTCTATTATTTAATTTATTTTCTTTCTACGTGACTTTACCCAAAATAACCAAAGAGTAGTTGTAACTTACGTGCCCGCGTGCTTAGTTTGTGTTTTCGATTAATTTACCTTCTAAACAAAGTCTGACCACGTCTCGCACCGCCAGAGAGGGCATCTCGCACTCCCAGGGTGTGCGTGGTACACCCCAGGTTAAGAAGAGCCACTGATCTAAGCCGGGGTCCCTTCCACCAACAGTGGCACAAGCGAGCAATAGCAGGGCTTTACCTTTGTCTTCACGGCTGTTGAAGCTAATATCCATGCCCACCACCACCACCTTTACAACCACAGGGCTTGGTTTTTTTTTACAATAATTATTACCATCGCAATTGCTGAGTACAAGCCACCCCCCCCCCCACCCCCCCCCCCAAAAAAAAGTTAAAGCAACAAACAGCAACGCGTTAAAGTTGCTGTAGACAAGAGTTCGCGTATTTGTTGAATTGATCATGATCATCATGAGTTGTTGCTTGGGTTAAAGAAGTGCAGTGACCTACGGTGTAGAGTGGATAGACACAGCGTGGATCAGATTAAAACAGTCCGGCAAGATCGAGTCCTCAGAGTGGTCAGTAGCAGCGACAACAGCGGGCAATTGCCAGCCGGCGAGCGAGTGCTGAGCCATCAATAAACCCGTCCGCCAAGGCTGTAGAATTCTATGAAGTGCAGCGAAGGTTGGGCCTGGGTGGTCCACCCCAGGTAAGGCACCGCAACATCGTTCGAAACGTCCGCCCAAATTTTGCGCGCTTCGCGTGGCCGTCAGAGTTGTTTGGAGGCAAGAGCTATAATCTGGCAGGATGTGTCGACCATCTGCTTTCTTAAGGCTGTTGTTTGCACGCAAGCCGCCAGGCACAGTGCGACGCCCGGGCAACGCAGAGAGGCATTTAAATGGAGCACTGCCGGCCCATAGGGACCCAGCGAAGGGGCTCTGTCGTGCGCTCTGCCCAAATTTGATGGCTGGGTTTCAACCTCATCGATGTGCAATAAACGCAACCCCCACATTCTCCTGAGCTCTCCTTTATCAAATAGCTCAACCGCCGCGAGCTGTTAGAGTCAGTAATGTGCTTAATGGCATTTTAATTGCGTTTTCTGTGTGTTGTGTTTTTTTATGTTTACCACTGCGTAGGGTTTTCAGGTTGTACCCGCAGTCTTACGCGGTACGATGTTTTGACATTTAAACCACCGCGTGCGTCACTGCACAGGAGCTGAGATTCAGTTCACGTTATGCTGTTTAAGGGAACACATTGAATTGGAAATATGAATTTGTTTAATTGCTGTTGCCATTATTGTTATCGCAAGAGTATGTGTTAGAGTAGAGCACTTGACTGAATTCAAAGTGAACTCACATCTTGATTATGAATCAACTCAGCCTCTATCATCTCCCTGGGGTTTATAGACAACTAATTACTTTTTTGTTCCGTCAAATGTTTTTTTTGTAGGAAAGTATACTGCAGCTTATGATTTATATTTATCAACTGCACGAGAACCGATTTAATGGCCTCTCGGTTATGTCAACGAAAGACTATGGTTGTTGTTGTTGATGATGATGGTGCTATTAGAATTGTATTTTATATTGTGACAAAGCCAAGTCTCTCAAAAGAGATAACTTCTTAGTGACACAAAAATCAGACCCCGAACGCTTTCGCCCTGGGGTTTGTGTACAGGCACGATCGTTCCTGCATGGCATCAACACAGACAACAACCCCCTGGGAGATGATTAAGTATGACGTGGGCATTAACCTGCACAGCCACTCAATACGTTTAGTAACTTCGATTTAAAGCTTTCGTGTCTGCAGGGATTCATATTCTTGGTTCTTACGGTAAAGTCACGTAGAAGGGAAATAATAAAATAATAAAATAATGCAAATAAAACAATAAAATTTGAAAAATGGGTTGTAGACACTATTTTTTCAAATTTTCTTGATGTGGTTTTCACACCTGATGAAGATTGCTTGTGTTGCAATCGGAACGTCGTGATAATTTAATTGGTTTATTTTTATTATTTAATTATTTCCCTTCTACGTGACTTTACCGAAAAAAACAAGAATACGTTTAATAATGTTCATGAATGCGTACATTTCCCCCCACCTCCGCTTTTTTTCCCTACTTATTTCCAATATTCGGAAGCCACTTGCAGCTTTGCAATTTTAGATCACGGTTTAAAAACGAATTTCTTTAGAACTGATGTTTTTGTTTAGTTTGTTGTCCTTCCCCTGCGCCTCCGATTAGCACGCTTGGCTACGTTCGGTGCGAAAGAAGTTCAACATACGTACATGCAACTTTACATACCTGTATCCTTTACAAGCCTAGACTGAGGTGGGGTTGGCGGACCACAAACGGATGGAACCATACTGAGACACGCATGTGCATGACAAACAACTGCCAGTGAAAGCAGCTCAACAAGTAGGCCGCATACGTACCTGTGTCTTGACTTCTTCCCCCATCTGCATGAGGTTTCTCTTTTCAGGCACTCAACAAAATCATTCCACGTGCGGGAAAACAAAGATGCAGTGCGCGCGCGACGCAACATCGGCGAAAGCACCCCAAGCAGCAACCTCACGAGCGACTGACGACCTGAATGAATACAATTTTCTCTGATTCTCAATGGGGTGTAGACACCACCGCCGTCACGTGACGGGTTGCCACCATTGGACTTGCAATCCAGAGGTCGCCGCTTTGATCTCTCGGCAAGGTAATTCAAACAAGGGCGCAAGTTTCTTAAATCCGACGCCGCCACAACCCCGACCACCACCACCACCACAACTCCACCCTCGCCTTAATAATGGGTCGATCAGCAAGGTCACGTGTGCTGGGTTGAAGCACGGGTAATACCACCGGCTCACCCAAAATGTATGGCTAGGGTGGAAGAACAGCATCAGACCAACTTTAGAGAGAGCTCTATATATAGCTGGTGGCGAGATGTTAACTAACTCGCCTAGTTTTCCAGGAGATCGCGGGTTTTGATCCCAATCCTGAGACTTGTATATTTGAAGTCTGAATGTTCCTCCCGTGGCCGCATGGGTTTTCCCCCAGGTTCTCCAGTATTTCCCTCTGCATTTAGAATCCACATCACGCGTTTAGAGTATCTGGCTGCTGATATCCATTTCCACATGAGAAGGCACTTTTGGGCCAGGTCGCTTCTGAAAAAGAGCTATATAGCTCAGTGGGCCTTACCTGGTAAAATAAAAAAAAATAGCGCAGTCGTTTAGTTTATAGCTCTCTCAAATGGAGGCCCTTCTGTCAGCGGTGGCATTAGAATGAAATCGCAGGGCTGCCCTTTCCCTTTAACAGATACACGTATCAGTCTCTCAAGACGGGAATACCGCTGGGGACATCCCACAGAAGTGGTACTCAATCTGTCTTAGTGTCGAGTCGATCCTAGTGAGGATTTGAACTTGCACTCTTCGAGTATGCGAGTCAGCTCAAACCCAAAAGGCTGGACTCCCAAGCCAAGCCAAATAAATAAGCCTCCAAAAGCCAGTTAAGGTAAATAAATAACGGTGGTCATTACCGTTGTTCCCTTCAGAGTGGACCGCGCGCCCAGCAGTGATGCATGTCTGGCGATAGGCTTCTTGACAGATGTAGGCAAGGCTCAATGCATCTGAATTACTAATAGCTGATAGAATGGACAAACACAATCATGGGCAGCACAGAGCACCAGTCTCAGACGTATGGCACAAAACAAAGATTGGATGCATCAAGTGAACCAACATCCCATTAGTACTGTATCACCTGACCCAGACCAAGCGTCCTTCTTATTCCCTTCCATGCCTAGCCCCATTTGCTTAACTATGTGCTTAGATATGGTCAGGTGGTTACAAGGCAGAACATTTGATTGTAAAATTTTAGGCTGTGAATTCGACCCCTGGTCAGGGTAGGTCTAATTGGACAATCATCGTTCTGGGTTTCATAAAATGAGAACCGCTTAGAGGGAGGTCAACAGGTGAGTCTGATTATGGAGACTGCTTCATGACACAGGAGGGTGGCATTTCCGCCACTGGTTCTACTGACATATGAAACATCCTCTCTGTTTATTTGCAGAGGAGGCAAGAGTGATTTTTGACCCGATTATAAATGTGTTTACTTTTCTGTCTCAATGAGTTATATTCATTTACAGCCCTAATTAATCCACTGCTGGATGAAGACCTCCCCACACACCGCGTCAGTCATGGGGGTTGTTTGACCATACTTCACCACGCTGGTCATTGCGGGTTCGTGAAGAGGGGGTGTTCGGGATTGGTTCAGATAGAACTCGCCGCAAATGAAATCCGTGGCTGTGTTCATAGCACAGTTCACCACTAACCACTGAATCACCGCTCCCCATGCGTGAGTTTGTTTTCACACACACGTATTTTTGTGGAAAGTTATCAACTTACATTTATCTTGAAACTATAAATATAAATTTGTGATCTTTGTATCGTACCTGCCAGAGCAAATATTCCATTGACATTTTTCAACCAATTCTCATAATTTTGCATTTTGCAGTCAAGTCAACAGTCAAAGTGGTTCCCCGCTCAAGTGATCATCGAGGGTTGTTTATCGCCTATCTACAGTCCTGAGACAGTGGTGAAAATTCTACATTCCTATGGCGGGGGTGAGTCTATCCAAAAAGCACAACCGCTCATGACTTATCCACGAAGTGTGACTTGTTTTATCCACCCCTGGTGGTATGATGGTCACACACCCCAACTACGAATTAATCTCTCGACATTCGGATTTCGAGCCTTTCACTCAACCGCTGAGCCACGTGGTCCAATCTTGAAGGCGTTCATATTTCGGAATAACCACTCCCATTTAACAATCAAACGGTTTCTCACGTCAAATGCGAAATCACTCGCTGTTTTGAATCGATCACAAGCCGAGCAATCTCAAGCAGAGGCAAGATAAAGCAAACATATTTTATTAATACCGTATGTTGATGATCTAGGAGGTATAGCCCGGGAGGCTTAAGCAAACAATGCTATGCCGATGTGCATACGAATCCCATACCCCCCTGAGATCATGGATTCAAAATCTTTGCAGTTATTTCAGATAAACCGGATTCTCATTTCCTTTTAAATTGAGTCTGAGAGAAAGAAAAGAAAACGGCTATTCTCAATCGACCGATGGATAATGGCTTCCCTATGTCATGTTGACCGTGGTTTCGTATTCACTGGACCTCACGACGCTGGTCAGTGCCACTGATGTTAGCCGTTGCTAAATCTAACTCAGGACGCCAGGCTCAGAGTGCAGTGCGTTAACCACTGAACCACCGCTTCATCACTCGCATTCTCTTAACGTTTAAATAAAACACCCTTTCACAATTTTACGCCAGTTGTGTTATCAGCATTGTTATATTTTTTAAGTCGCGGTTTCTGAGCACAGACCAGAGGGCCCAAAAACTCCAAGCGCCCAGCAACAAACAGCACCGTTGAAGCTGTAATAGATGAGCGTTGGTACAATTTTTTCTTGATTGTCACGAGTTGAAAACAATCCTCTCAGTTGCCAAGGATGACTGACTATTTTATTTTTAAGCATTTTCATATATGGGTAAACGGAGCTGACAGTTGCTTAGGTGCCGCTGTGGCAGAGAGGGCTTGACTTGCAATCAGTGAAAAAAGATGACGGTATAAATCCCAGTTAGGGGCTAATGCTGCCCAAGATAATACACTTTTTGGCAACTCCCTTTGCGTCAAGGCATCTCAGAGCGCGTTGTATGCTGTTATTGACTTCTATCACGCCTCAACTTAAAAAAATTAAGGGGCACCCCCATGGCTGCTGTCCCAGTGTAGCACAAGGTAAGCCAGCATCGAAGCCACGAGGTGAACCAGTAGCACGTGGCAATTAGTCTGCCAGTAAGGGGTGGGGCAAGGATTGTTATGTTGAGCCATTTGAGTAATTTCTTTGCGGGTAATTTAAAAAAAAATGATCACGCTGCCATCAATAAAATAAAAGCCGTCATGGAAAGGCACCAGCGTTTTCTCCCTATGAAGAGAACCATAGCACACAACATTGTTATTTGACTCCATGGATGTGAAAAGGAATTGTCGAATATTTAAATTGGTAGTCTTAATCCAGTCACAAACAACCCAAAGAAAACAAAATATTCATCACACTCACAGACATTGCACAGATAACAGATGGTGAGCACTCGTATCACATATTAAAGAAGTTTAAATTATATTGACACCATGCGTAAAAACAACAATGCATCTTCTGGCTCCACCAAGCATGAACCACGTGTGGCAGACTCCAATCACGATACAGTACTTGTTCCTTGGTCATCCTAGATGCATAGGCCCTCCGATAACCACGGTCGGCTACCTACGGTGTGAACGAAGTTTAACATACATACATAGGGCAAACACTCCTTAATTCCAACAAAGTGGTGCCTATTTATTGTTTCTTATGTACTCGCCCCCCAACATTGGTACCAATTGTGGTATCAGTGCAACGTCATGAGACTAATCATGCATTCGGAATCCTCGCAGAGCAGTGCAGCCATTTTTTGGGAACCCAGAATAATCACGGGCGACTGAAACCTGGTTTACGGACTCGGAATCTCATTAGTCCTAGCTCAGCTGTCTGACCTCCGAGCCACCCGGCCACCTCAACTCTTACAGCACCTCCATTGGCTGGCCAAGATGTTGACAGGTCCGAGTAAAGGGTGGCTTGGCAATCAATCACAAGCAATGGAGGAGAGTTTGTGTATTTAAAGAGAGGGAGGCGGTGAACAGCAGGCAGCAAGGGAAATGTCAGTGGAAACTGATGCAGTCAGTTATTCAAGCCCTCACAAATATCATTTATATGCATTTGTATGTCACCCTGAGAAACATCGCATCTCTAGATGGTTTCTCACCCGGCTATAAATAAAGGATTTACAATGAAATATGTCACCGATATCTAATGCGTACATATGATTGCCAATGGCTGAGTGACTGATGTGAATTTCCGACTGATGCGAAAAAGCTGCAAAGTGGTGCAAATGTAGTTTAGTCTATGCTTACAGCTGTAAAAAAAAAATCCTAAAAGCTATTATTATTTCAATATATTCCCCAACATGTATATGTTAAACCCGTACAAATGTATCCCGATGCCACACCTGAATAAAGGCGCCAGAAGCATCTGTATTCCAATGACCAACACGAGGTTTATTTCCATCTATAAAAATGAGACGGGGGCATAACGATTCAGTCAGTCCCCTCCACGCCGTGGCCTTCCCAAGAGCGCACACATAAAATGGCCGCCATTGTACCAGCAACAAAATGGCTTCCACCATGCGCTCTCCTCCAGTCCCCTACAGTCCCGCCATCCCACGTCCTTAAAAGACGATTTCTCTTACGGCGCGCATCCTTCCGCACATTGCACATTACCCACACTCTCTCTCTCTCACGTCGCCTATCACTTCCCTGATCACCTATCGTTTCCCTTATCACAATAGCCTTCAGGTGGGACAACACCCATCCACTCTCTTCATTAACTATAGTCAACTACATGCATGTGCACTTGGCCCGTTCGTTGTTTAACAATAACATTATATATTGACACCATCCATCTACGCTACTGAACTCGTGGGTTAATCCCTTACAAAAATTAACGACCGAGTCACATCGGTAACAAACGATACACGGGCAAGACGGGTGGGTCAGCACAGCAAGGGCACAGCACGCCACCATCTCCGGCAATGTCCGTTGGTGGCAGTCACTTGAGATTCTGATCTGGAGAACCTGATCTGGCATCTGGCAAGGCTGGGACCCATGCGTACGGACGCTATTCTTTCTGCCGATGGCTCACCCAAGGGCCTCATCATTAGAGAACGATTCTCACTCTCTGGCCTCGGGGAACAAGGTGGAGGCTGGTATCCTTCTCTCGGAAGCACATGGTTGGAGTGGAGCAGCTCAAGTTGGACTGGTTGATCCATCACCGACTCGGGATGTCCCATAGATACTTCTATACATCCCGGTGGAGGGGCTTTGGCACGGACGTGTAATTCCTCCGTAATAGAAGCCCGCATTGTCCTGTTCTTGGGAGCAGTTGCGGCACTCTTCCCCATGTTGCCTCTGCCGTAAATCTAATCTAATATTTTATATATTCGTGAAACGCCTTCACCCAAGGCGCTTGACATAGTTTGAAAAACGGTGACAGAATGAAATGATTTAGATGGCAGGGGCATGCAAGGGTTGAGGAATAAGGGACATCGATAGAGAGTTACTTAGGGATCACGAAAGGGTAGGGGAGAGATAGGAAGGAGTAGAGGGACAATAGCGTGGAAGAGGATGGGAATGGGCGATAGAGAAGAAGTGGAGCTTTAACAGAGGAATAGAAGGTCGAGGGGGGAGGGGGGGTCTCAACATACAGGTGAAGTGTTGAGTCTATGGGCAGTGTTGAGCCGATGGGTAATGTTGAGTTTTTGGGCAATGTTGAGTCTATGGGCAGTGTTGAGCCTACGGGCAGTGTTGAGTCTATGGGCCTCAGCGTTGAATTTATGGGTCTTAGTGTTGAATCTTTGGGCAGTGTTGATTCTATAGGTCTCAGTGTTGAGTCTATGGGCAGTGTCGAGGCTATGGTCAGTGCTACTCAATGTATAGGGGAAGTTGATTCCAGTGGATGGGGTGGATAAGGAGCAAAAGCAGGATTGGGCACAGGGAGGAGGGACAGAAATAGACAGAGAAGATTGTCAATGAAGAGGATGAGAGGGGACATGCTCGGACATGAGACAGACAAGATAAGGACATGAAGAGATGTAAAGACTCGTGTCAGGTATACTGTATAAGAACAGTGGACGGTAGTAAATGGGAAGTCAGTGTGCCGTCTTCACGTGGGGTAGGGGTGCCTCGGCATTCCGTCCCTTCCCAGGATAATGTCACCGCGTGCAACGGCACCTCATTCCGGTGATGAGGTCGCACCCATTACACGCAAAGCGCTTGCCACTAATGAACCGCAATATCTCGCTGGTCTCTTCAAGGAGCATGAACCTCGCAGCGGCGGCTTTTGGCTGCAGCCATCGAAGTAAGATGGTGACCTCATCGCGTGCTTTGAGACGCGCTTCTGCGCCCGTCTGGAACGCTCTTCCTTCCGATATTAAGAAGCCACTGGAGCTGTGCACATTTAAGTCTAGAAAACTAATTTCTTTAGAACTGATTTTTTTATATTTAGTGTGTGTTGCTCTTCCCCCCCGCACCTCTGATTAGTACGGTTGGCTTAGTTTCGGTGAGAAAGAAGTTGTTGTTATTCAACACGACACGTACGTATGTACGTGTCGTGTTGAATATGGGAACAGTGGGATATTGTGCCCAGCAACACGCGGTAGAACCCGAGAGCACATCGGTGAGATTCGTAATCAGTGTTATTGGAAAAGCAGTAAATCAGTCACAAATTAATCATTGTAATCATAGGCAAATTATAAGTTTTAACCTGCAATTCATTAATAAATAAATAAAAATCTGCCTTCACTGTCACTCGTGAATTACTGTAGAAGTAGCTATATCACGGTACAGTGATGTTTGCACAAACACACATCGATAATATTGAAGCTGTGCTAATTACATCTCTCCGCGCTTGTCAGAATAAGTGGAAGTTCTACCACTGCTGTGATCAGCATGGGATACAAATGTATTTTTATATCGCGTCTAAATGCAACCGTATCTGAAGATGCTGTACATTGGAGAAAAGGATGCGTCATTGTACCTGCCAGACAGAGAGAGAGGCAGCAGTCAGTCATAGGCAGACAAATAAAGGATGGTTTCGAACTTAGACTTTGACAGGTGATAGGCAGTTGACAGCACGGATGGCTGAAGGAAGGGAGTTCCAGACAAGAAGGGCAGCAGAAGAGGACGGGCGACCTCCAGATGAGCGAATGGTGTTTGTGGGATTCAACAAAAATCCTTGGTAGCTAGAGTGGAGAGTGTGTCGAGGGCAGGATGGCGAGATGACAGGGGAGAGGTAGAATAGTGTGACGGCCAGTGGAGTGATATGACAGAGGAGAGGCATGAGAGAGTGCATTGAGGGGAGAGGTAGGTGAGAGCGTGGAGAGTAGAGTGAGATAAGAGTGGAGAGGCAAGAGAGTGTGGAGGGGAATACAGTGAGATGAAAGGGGGGAGGTAGGAGAGTGCGTGGAGGGGAGTGGAGTGAGATGAGAGGGGAGAGGCAAGCGAATGTGTGGAGGAGAGTGGAGTGAGATGAGAGGGGAGAGGCATGAGAGTGCGTGGAGGGGAGTGGAGTGAGATGAGAGGGGAGAGGTAGGAGAGAGCGTGGAGGGGAGTGGAGTGAGATGAGAGGTAGGAGAGAGCGTGGAGGGGAGTGGAGTGATATGAGAGGGGAGAGTGGGGAGGGAGGCAGGGAACAGTCCACGGAGCATCTTGAAGATGGTGAGTGCAATCTTGAAATTTATAAAGGATTGGAGTAGGAGCCATTGGAGATATTCGAGTATCGGGATGGCGTCGTCTCATTTACAGTCGCAGGTGGGGAGTCTGGCAGCGGCATTTTGGTTCGTGTGGCTTTTTAAGCGTGGGGTTTGGTGAGGCCGTAGAGAAGTCAAGGCCAGATTTGATGGTCGGAATAAATGAGAGTCTCGGTGGCAGCTGGAAAAAGGAGACGGTGTACACTACAGCAGGTCTATTGGCAGGTCGTGCGCGGTGCGGTAATGGATGGATTAACTCTCACCTCTTCCACGGCGTCCACTTTGAGTTTGAAGAGTCGGAGCAAAATGCTCCCTGGAGCTTTCTCCAGTCAAGACGTTCCGAGTAAGCCACTGCTGAGATGCACCTGTGCCATTATGACTGTGAGTCGCAAGCTCACAACTCCACTGTGCCTCCCGACTAGATCATTTGCAAAACAAACAATGTATTATAAATGCATTGCATTTGTCGCTATGCCCCGAGAGCTGCCGTTGAATGGAATGCCGGGTGGCTTCCCGTGTAGATAAGGGACGGGCTGCTCTCTGCTATGGCTCAGCCTGAAGCGGGTTAATTAAGGCCGCCAGAAACATTCGGCCGACCTTAATCTCGCGAGCTTTGCAGCGGGGGGCCCAAGATACGCCACACGCGTGACTACAATAGCAAGCAGCACGGGCGGCAGCACTCGCACAGCTCACGCGGCATCATGAATGCAAGTCAGCTGTGGGTGGTGTAGCGGTGTGTGTGTGTCTACCTGGGAGCGGTGGTGTAGCGGTGTGTGTCTACCTGGGAGCGGTGGTGTAGCGGTGTGTGTGTCTACCTAGGAGCGGTGGTGTGGCGGTGTGTGTGTCTACCTGGGAGCGGTGGTGTAGCGGTGTGTGTGTCGACCTGGGAGCGGTGGTGTAGCGGTGTGTGTGTGTCTACCTGGGAGCGGTGGTGTAGCGGTGTGTGTGTGTCTACCTGGGAGCGGTGGTGTAGCGGTGTGTGTGTCTACCTGGGAGCGGTGGTGTAGCGGTGTGTGTGTCTACCTGGGAGTGGTGGTGTAGCGGTGTGTGTGTCTACCTGGGAGTGGTGTAGCGGTGTGTGTGTGTCTACCTGGGAGTGGTGGTGTAGCGGTGTGTGTGTCTACCTGGGAGCGGTGGTGTAGCGGTGTTTGTGTCTACCTGGGAGTGGTGGTGTAGCCGTGTGTGTGTGTCTACCTGGGAGCGGTGGTGTAGCGGTGTGTGTGTGTCTACCTGGGAGCGGTGGTGCAGCGGTGTGTGTCTACCTGGGAGCGGTGGTGTAGCGGTGTGTGTGTCTACCTAGGAGCGGTGGTGTAGCGGTGTGTGTGCGTCTACCTGGGAGCGGTGGTGTAGCGGTGTGTGTGTGTCTACCTGGGAGCGGTGGTGTAGCGGGGTGTGTGTCTACCTGGGAGTGGTGGTGTAGCGGTGTGTGTGTCTACCTGGGAGTGGTGGTGTAGCGGTGTGTGTGTCTACCTGGGAGTGGTGGTGTAGCGGTGTGTGTGTCTACCTGGGAGTGGTGTAGCGGTGTGTGTGTGTCTACCTGGGAGTGGTGGTGTAGCGGTGTGTGTGTCTACCTGGGAGCGGTGGTGTAGCGGTGTGTGTGTGTCTACCTGGGAGTGGTGGTGTAGCGGTGTGTGTGTCTACCTGGGAGCGGTGGTGTAGCGGTGTGTGTGTGTCTACCTGGGAGTGGTGGTGTAGCCGTGTGTGTGTGTCTACCTGGGAGCGGTGGTGTAGCGGTGTGTGTGTGTCTACCTGGGAGTGGTGGTGTAGCGGTGTGTGTGTGTCTACCTGGGAGCGGTGGTGTAGCGGTGTGTGTGTGTCTACCTGGGAGCGGTGGTGTAGCGATTAGCGTGCTGCGCTACGAACCCGGCAACCCGAGTTCCATTCCCGCTCACGGCCAACATCAGTGACGATTATCTGAACCGGTCCTGGGCCTCCCCTAGGTCGACTCAGACTCAAATTAATACCTGGGGCGGTGCGTAAAAACATCGCAACTCGGGAGACAAAGGCGGCCGGGCGTGGTGCTGGCCACCGACCCCCTCGTGAGCCGTTCTGGCCTTCATATGTGCTCGTTAACAGCACTTGCCCCAACAATCTGTTAAGGCTATACGAGGGATCTTTGTCTTTGTTTGTCTTTGTGTCCACCTGTGTGTATGTATGGGGAGTAGTGGTTAGCGCGCTGCGCTACAAACCCGGCTACCTGAGTTCCATTCCCGCTCACGGCCAACACCAGTGACGATTATCTGAACCGGTTCTGGGCATCTCCTAGGTCGACTTAAATGAGTACCTGGTGCGGTGTGTAAAATCATCGCCACTGGGGAGACAAAGGCGGCCGGGCCGTGGTGCTGGCCACCTACGGTGCGAAAAGGAGTTCGACATACATAGAGAGACTCCTCTCCTTACGAACATTCGACTTACGAACTTTCAGAGATATGAACAAACGTGTCCATATGCCCAGTTGCCTGTCCGGACCGAGAGTCGTAAGTTCAACCGCCGTGCAATAGATGGCGGTGGTGGCATCTACATCCAGAATATGAAGAACCAGTGGCATCAACATCTGCAGAACGTGAAGAGCCAGTGGCATCTACATCTGCAGAACGTGAAGAAGCAGTGGCATCTTCATCTGCAGAACATGAAGAACTAGTGGCATCTACATCTGCAGAACATGAAGAACAAGTGGCATCTACATCTGCAGAACGTGAAGAACCAGTTGCATCTACATCTGCAGAACGTGAAAAAACAGTGGCATCTACATCTAAAGGGGACTATACAACTTGTAAAGCCATTCCCCGTGTTTAGTATACATGCTTTACGGCATGTTCGGAATCGACAGGAGTAAAGTTGGACTTTCGAACAAATCGACGCACGAACAGACCCCTGTAACCCAACTCGTTCGTAAGTGGAGGATTCCATGCACTGTATAAAATACCGTATGTAAAATGTGAACCTTTATTACGAATAACATTGGTCGCGAAAGCCTACGTGTTGAACTGAAAATGTGAATGAATGTCCCTGCATATCCATTTCGCTTCTGCACGAGACAATCACACGCCTTCTCTGCACACTCTGTTTCCCTCGCCAAAATGTGTCGCCCACCCCCTACCCTCGCCGATTATTCCTCCGAAACCCTACACTACGGATTTCAGATATTTCTAGGTGTACAAATTGCCATCATTCCAACCCTTCCAAAAAAAAAACACACCTTCAGAATAGGCATCATGTCATTCATTGCGCGACAGAAAACCGAGTATATATTATTGTTATTATTATCATCGCGACCAACACAAGGGAACCTGCAATCTAAGGGTCGCCTGTTTTATCCCATATTCCCACGTGGCAGCTGAAACGATTATGCAAACGTCTCAAATCCATCCAGCAACAGGCACGGTTCAATGTTTAGTGTTGTTGTCCTTCCCCCGCACGTTCGATTAGCGCGGTTGGCTACGTACGGTGCGAAAGAAGTTCAACGTACGTAAAGTGGGTCACGTAAAGTGTGGGGACTGCCACACCTTCCAATATGCTTTATCTGAGTTGGCCAAATACCAGGGCTAAACGATTTGGGGGAAATGTCTAATTGCGATTTCTCTGACAGATATTGCGATTGCGATTTGATTTGCGATTACATTTTTTTAAAGTCAAGCTTTAGTTCAATATTCACTTAAAACATGTGATGGAGCATTACCACGTGATACCATCAAAATATGAACTGCTCTATATATTATAATGCAAGGATTAGAACTTAAAGGATAATAATTGCTTCCAACATTCCTTTATTAAAATGTTTTAATTGAAATAGAACAATCAACAACAGAACAATTGTTAAGTTAAATAAATAAAGTTATAATAATACAAAATAATACAAATTCCAATAAGAAAGGAATAGGACTTTTTTCAAATCGCAAAAAAATCGCAGCCTTTGCGATTTGCTGATCGCATTGTTTCAAATTGCGATTTCGATTTGAAATCGATTTATCGCTCAGCCCTACCAAATACCCCCTGAGAGAACCCTCTGTAGAGCTCATTCTCATTGGAGGCCCTTCGGCCAGTAGGGGCATGAGCGAGTAACTGCAGGGTCTGCGCCTTTACCTGTTTACCCTGACTCTCATGAGCAGCTCAACAGAGGGTGGGCCATAGGATTATTATGTTACAGATAACAAACGATGTTGTGTTTATCTCGGTAAAATATACCTTGTGCACGATTTTGTATACAATATATGCGTCGCTGCCCCTGAACGAAATGCAACACTGCCTCGGTATTCCACACTAAGTGCACGCATGGGCGAGAGGTGAAGATAAAAGCTACCTCGAAGGCAATTAAAAGATAAACAAAAACAAGTTGTGCCCAAGAGAAAGATTTTCCTATTTTTTTTTTTTGCAAAACGGCACCCACTGCCTCTTTGTGTTACTAGGCTGAGATGAGAGAGGGGGGTTACCCCACTCGTTACCCCCCACGTGAGAGGTGCAATAAATCTACGTTTGTCCACTCCCCCACCACTCCCGCATGTGCTTGCTCGAGCCACTGCCAGCGGAAGGGCCCCCACGAGAAGTCTGCTTGGCCTACTCTTCCCATGACGGCCGGCCGTCTTGGGAAGAAGTGGGAGGAGTATCCACAAATTTGGGGCCGTCCATAAATGACGTCACGCGCCTCGGGGAGGGGGGGTTCAGACATGTGTGACGATGTTTGTGACGATGCGGTTTGAGAAATGTGACGTCGCATCAAAATGCGCAACTTTAAATAAATATAGACAACACGTTCTATTTAATTAAATACAATTTTTTGATAAATGTTTTCTCCTACAACATCATCAGAGTGCAGGGCCACATTAAATACGCACTACAATGACAATAGTTTAAAGCGATTTGAAGCATGTTTTATATTATTTGGAAGGAGGGGGGGCAGAGCTTTGTGACGTCATATTTGAGGGGGGGGGTCTGACTTTTTTGTGACGCCGTGTGACGATGGGGGGGGGGGGGTAAAAAATCGTCCAAAATCGCGTGACGTCATTTATGGACGGCCCCTTTACCCCACTGCACTAAGGTGCACCCCATGTATACTGCTTGGGGGGGGAGGTGGGTGAGTGAAAACAACAGCAAAGAACCTGCACCGTCGTTTCAACTGCTGCGACAGGAGACGGCATCGAACATGACGCCTCTGGATTGCAAGTTCCAGTGTGCCAACCATTTACACCACGGGAGGCTCGCACAGCTAAGTACTATCACGCATTCACCCGTACGTTTGCGATGCTAAAGTTTGGTGGGGGAGGGGGGGGGAATAGACGGAGTTGCGTTACCGTTTCACTCGTCGGATATGAGGCCATCCATTCAGTACGTACGCATGGCGGGGGGTAACTCAAACGCGTACGCTTGCGTGTGGGGGTCTCCGATTGGAGGAAAGAGGCCTCCACGCTGATTGGTCGAGAGTGCAGACTTTTAAAGGGGATTGGAGAATCAGGGGGTTGAACGGGAAAACAAAAAGGATCCGTTAACGGGTAAGGACGGGGATTGGCTAGAGGTAAAGACTAGGACGAGAAGGTTCGAGAAAAAGGGGCTGAGGGAGTGGGGACGTTCGGAGGAAGATACAAGCTGGAGGTCAGTCACGAAGCCTGGGGTCCCTGATTGTGGAAGTCTTCAAATCAAAGTGGCTCTTCATATAACTTGTCGTCGAGTCGTTACATATGTATCGCAGGATACACATTCGTGCGTGCGGCATTCAAAAGCCAAACGAAGTTGTAATATTCCACGTTTCGGACCATCGCCATTCTTCACGACACATTAATGAAGTAGGAATATTCCCCAAAACCGTAGCCCGTTATATATTTATTCCCTATTCACCCTCTCCCCTTCTGAGACATCTGCAAGCTGCGGGGTGGGGTCCCGTTCCCCGCTGAATCTCGGAACGCGGGAGCCGCTCAGCGTTCATTTGATTTGGAGAGGCGTAAGCGCCGTTTTTTTTATTTTTAAGCATCGTACTCACGACAGAGAACCGTAGCGACACCACCGCACAACTACGATAACTGGCGCCAAACTGCGCCATGCGCCCTCCCGCGTGGCCTTGTGGGGGGGCATCATTTTTATTTTTATTTTTTACGATTCCGAATGCGTAGTCGACGCACGTGTCGAGCTGCCTGTTGCTTGCGCACCACTGCCAACGCGGTGCCACCGAATAAACCGCACGCGACGTGGGGCACGCGTGCCTCCAACAGCCGACCCTCACCCTCTCCACCCGCCCACTCTCCAATGCCCCCCAAAGCAGGCCACGATATGAGAATGACCTCTTTCCTTTGGGCCGTTTCAATCTCAATCTGGGCACTCGACACGCGCGTAAGAGCCTCTGCGGGGGGGGGGGGATATGCGCCTGTGAATTATCCGTCGTCCGCAGCGGGTTCGACTCACAGGCATCTCGGCGCCAGTGACGAGCAAACCAAGCGAGCACTCGCTTGTCCTGGGAGGTGCAATGAACAGAGAAGAAGAAACGCTTTCGAGCAACAACGGCAAGCAACGCCCTAAAGCCCGAAGCCAGAATTCCGTCCGCCCGTGACCAGGAATCCAACCCAGACGACCAGTTGTGGAGCGCAGCGCACTGATAATCGAGCAACCGCCCCCCAACCTCCGTTGTAATATAAAAAAATAAATTAGTCAAAAATTCAACCGCCGACTCCGCAGGACAAAGTGCCCGGTTCCCTGTTTCACCTCCCTGCTCCTGGCAGTGGGAAGAACACGCCGCTGAGGTTTTGGGGGGGGGGGGGTTGCACAAGAATTGTTTTGGTGCCGACGATATGCGATCTTGTCATTTTGGAGAGACAGCCGAGCTGGATTGCTCACAAGGCAAAACTGTCGGCGCTGAAGCTCAGCGGAGCAGAGAAATTGCGTCGTGAAAATAAATTGAGCCTTGCGACAAATGGCGATGGTTTGTCCCGCAGCCCATAGTGATTTAACCACGAGATGATATGGCACATGCCCTGACATTGTGTGTGTGTGTGCGCGCGCGTGCACATGTGTACAAGATTCCCATTGCCGCTGTGCAACGATATTGATATTGAGTAGGTTTTATACAATGCTTAGGATATTGTGATGTATATCAAATGCAATGAAGTATACGCCATGGTATTATGATGATGCTTATCGCAATGTGTCAATATCCACTTTATTGCAGCACTGCGGTTTTGGAAGGTTTACGAGGCTGGAGTTTTGGAGTTCACATCGCGGTCTGGGGTCAGTTGACAGCCCATCATCCCTCCAGAGTTGATAGCATGAGCAACCGCTTTGTGAAGAGTCAGCAGTATTTGCGCTGTCGATAAGCTAAACTCCACTCCACCATAGGAATGTGGACATTCCACCCTTGGGTCAAGGTCACCAATGGAGACTAGTCCCATTCGTTGCTGATTTAAGTAGGGAAATATTGGCTTGGTGCCACGGTGGCTAGGAGATGTTAACTACCTCGCCTGGTATGCAGAATGTCGTGGGTTCGATCCCAACCCTGACGCATGCTGCTGTTATTTGGTTGCGTGGATTTTTCTCCGGGCCCTCTGGTTTTCCGCCTCCACATTGAGACACATGCGTTCAGATTATTTTGGCTGCTATAAATTCCCACTTTGTTGAGCTATTATTTGTGGCCAGGTCGCTTTTAAAAAAAATAGCTATATAGCTCAGTGAGCCTTATCTGGTAAAATAAAAAAAATGTGTCATCGTTTAGTTTGAAATAGTTAAAAATGCACTTTACTGACATGACTTTTTATAGATAGCGAAACTCCTCTTCCATATATCAGACTCTTTATTTATCCTAGTGGAATTGTAAATGTTGTTACAAATTGTAAATGTTGTGGCTTTACTCTCCAACACACCGGTGTGTTATACTCGTCACGATTTGGCATGTTTTGTTTCAGTGACAAACCTTACTTATTGGCTGTGTCGGGTGGTGGTGGGTTTAAGGGCACGTTTATATTCACGTGGATCTAACCCAAACAAACCTTTATTATGAAGTTACATCAACACAAATTCAGTATAGGATACGTGAGTAAGACAGAAATAAGGTAAGCAAGTCACTCATGAATATAAGCATAAATATAAAAGTATGGCATTACAAATTCCGCGAGCACATGCATCCCTGCACATTTGTCAAGAACAAAATGCAAGCTTGGACAAAGGCTGCAAAACGACAACAATATATACCTATATATCACATTCCCATTTTCCACACCCCCGAATCGATCTGTGCAAAATCCTGTTGCAATAGAATCTGGATATAAGCACTGTCCCAATATAAGCGCAACACATTCTTAGAATCAGAATCTGTATTTATACTGGAGGAATCCAATGAGCTATACAGATCTTTTTCAAAGACTACTCTGACGGTGGAAGGGAAAAGGCAACTTCTGATACAATCACATTTCTTTATATAAACACACCTGGCCTTACTCCCAAGGGGTGTGCTTATATCCAGCTCCTGATGTATCTCAAATGCCCCACGCGTGGTCCCCTGTGTGGGACTCCACATTGAGATGCAATCACCACCATGCGAAATCATAAAAAAATCCAGACCAGGCAGAAACTTTTACTTGAGGGTAAATTGTGCTACTGGATAACAGAAATTGTACGGCCTTTTCGGCGAGCACAGAGAATGGGTAACCAAAACTGACTACGACTCCACAGGTAAGCCCACTATCTCTACCCTCACGGGGTCTCCACCACAACCCTCTTTCCACTCCTTGTTTTATCCCTTTACCTCAACCCCACCGTGTCCGCAACCCCACCTTTACCTCAACCCCACCTTTACCTCAACCCCACCTTTACCTCAACCCCACCTTTACCTCAACCCCACCTTTATCTCAACCCCACCTTTACCTCAACCCCACCTTTACCTCAACCCCACCTTTACCTCAACCCCACTTTTACCTCAACCCCACCGTGTCCGCAACCCCACCTTTACCTCAACCCTACCTTTACCTCAACCCCACCTTTACCTCAACCGCATCTTTACCTCAACCCCATCTTTACCTTAACCCCACCTTTACCTCAACCTCACCTTTACCTCAACCCCACCTTTACCTCAACCCCACCTTTACCTCAACCAAACTTTTACCTCAACCCCACTTTTACCTCAACCCCACCTTTACTTCAACCCCACCTTTACCTCAACCCAACTTTGACCTCAACCCCACCTTTACCTCAACCCCACCTTTACCTCAACCCCACTTTTACCTCAACCCCACTTTTACCTCAACCCCACCTTTACCTCAACCCCACTTTTACCTCAACCCCACCTTGTCCTCAACACCATCTTTACCTAAACCACACATTTACCTCAACACCACCTTTACCTCAACCAAACTTTTACCTCAACCCCACCTTTACCTCAACCCCAAATTTTCCTTAACCCAACTTTTACCTCAACCCAACTTTTACCTCAACACCACCTTTACCTCAACCCCACATTTACCTCAACACCACCTTTACCTCAGCCCCACCTTTACCTCAACCCCACTTTTACCTCAACCCCACCTTTACCTCAACCCCACATTTATCTCAACCCAACTTTTACCTCAACCCCACCTTTACCTCAACCCCACCTTTACCTCAACCCAACGTTTACCTCAACCCCACCTTTACCTCAACCCCAAATTTTCCTTAACCCAACTTTTACCTCAACCCAACTTTTACCTCAACACCACCTTTACCTCAACCCCACATTTACCTCAACACCACCTTTACCTCAACCCCACCTTTACCTCAACCCCAAATTGTCCTTAACCCCACCTTTTCCTCAACCCCAAATTGTCCTGAACCCCGCCTTTCCTTCCAGCACCATCTCCTACCCCATCCCCTGTCTCCATTCCCATACCCCTCAGCTCCACCCTCTTTCCAGATCTTTCCAGAACCCCAACTTGCACTTTATTCCCTTCCCTTTGGGCCCAAGCCAGGTCAATCATGGCCTGGGCCCACGTCAATATTATTGCTGTTATCCGAGCCTCTGTGTGGATCAGAGGAGCGGCGCTGCAAGTGTCAGATAATTCAACCTGCAGACTTTTGCACGAGTAAATGGAATGACCCGGAAGTGGCAGAAAATGAATGATCTCGTGTTGCACTTTACCACTCGGATAAAATAAGGAAATTCTGGAAATAAAACAACTTAGTGCCACTCACCCACACCACATGGGATAACAGGAAGTGCACGGGGAGGTCTTCATCCAGCAGTGGATTCACAAGAGGTATGTTCGTGTACAGATCGGCTGGGAGGGCTTAGCCAGTAGAACACTTCGCCCACGACCCTCAGAGCTGGCGGTTCAAGTTCAAGTTAATTTTGTTGAACCAGCTGAGAACTCAAGAGGCGAGAATATATTCTCACTAGCGACAGTTACCCCGCGGCACTAGTCTGCCGGTAAAAGGGGCGATATTTGCTCTGTATAATTCCAGCCAAGTAATTTACGGGTAATGTTCGACTCTGGCGACTGCGAAGCAGATGGCGCCGTAGCATTGCTGCGGTAGTTATAGTGCTGCGATGTTCGGTGATTGTCTTCCAGCTGCTCTACTTTAGCGATGGGAACATCTTGCTGGGCACCTTTAAGGTTTTATTTGTGTGAGTCTAATTAGCCGGTGACGCGCAAGCGAATTAAAAACAAAGGCAAATTAAAAAGTGCGTGAAAATTCTAAGACTTTGGGGGAAACGTAATTAAAGTGTTTGCTTGGATGCGTCCTTTGTGAAATGTAATAGGCTTTTATAAAAATGCACATGGCATTTTTTCTTAATTGCACCTTTTCTCCCTGCGTTATTTCATGGTTCTCATAAACAAGAAGCCCTGCTTGCCAGTGCACGAGGTGTACGCGCAAACAGCGGCACTAGGCGCGATGCAAACATTCCACGGAGGACCTCTCTGAATATAATTGTCGGTAGCTCATTAAAGATTTTCTTTAAAAATATATATATAAACATCATGCATTGTTGTGGAGCATTATTGGTAAAAGCAAAACTCTATTCTCAGTCTGCACAAATGCATTAATTAATTAAATGGGCCTATTGACTTCCCACACCAATATTATCCTGCAGAATTGTTTTTTAGCGGGGACACTCAGGGCCGGTTTTTGACTTTTGAGATCTTAGTGGAGTCTGTCGTTAAACAAACGCTCCTGAATTGGCAGATGCCGTTGCCAAGAGGACTGACATCTCAGCTATGGGGGCCTGTTTAAGGCTTCTCCGGGCAACAAAATATCGTTAAACTAAATGTATGTGACATTATTTGATTAAAAAAAAAAACATTTAGAACAAAACTTAACATATCTCTCATACGTTGCAGGCAGCCCTGATGTTTCACCATGGGCGGAGTTTGCGGGAGGGCACGGGGGAAACGACCCCCCACCTCCAAGCTAGACACCTTTACGAATTTATTTTCAGTTGTTTACAATTAAGATAAAAATTAACAATTTATGATATTCACGCGCGATTCTTGAGGGACAAATCGAACCCCTGCCCCCCCCCCCCCCAAATACAACATTAACATGGGACTATCGTTTTTAATGGACAAAGAACGTGATAACAAATGTATGTTAATAGCTTTAAAAAGTCAAAGAGTTGTTCGCCATCATTGTCAACACGTGCCTGGGATCTCCACAGCCCGGAGCCACAGCGATAGCAAACAGGACAATTCATGGCCCCCTGCTCGCAATTTCTAACCACTTTGAGGGGTCCACCGAGGCCAGAATAATTAACAGGCTCGTTCTCTCACTCCTTCCGCATTCACTGCTCATGGGTTGATCTGTGACATAACGCGAAGATGGTGGGGCGAAAAAAGACATCACGGACGGAAGCTTGAACCGGGCCCTTTGCCTGTCGGGGTAATTTCATTGAACAGAATTCAGGGTCGTTGTTAATCGTTGCTCCGGATGCGATAGACCCAGGACGGGATAAGGCGTTGTCATTAAACTGCTGTTACGAGATATTGCAAGGGATTTGCTCTGTCCCATTGCCATCCATAACAACACAGTCACAAATCAGTGAAAACAAAAGTTGCGCAAATTATAACAATCATGGAAAGCTTTGTGATCAATTAAAGGTTTCAGCTACCCACGACTGCGCCAGGTTTCTGAACGTGAGGTGAAATTCCACATTCCCATGGTGGGTACCAATCGTTCCAAAAGACAACCACTGCTACCACTAAAGTGGCACCGTGTACATTATCATCCGTGGTCAATCTACTGCTGGATGAAGTCCTCCCTAATTCGTTGCCATCTCTCACAATCCTGCGATGTAACAATCCGCAAAGCAGCTGCACGTGAGCTCATTTTGTCGCTCCATCTCCCAGGAGCACGAAACTGTCATAAAAGCACCGATAAAGGCTCAAATGCCCTGGATAGGTGCGTTACTATACCCAGCCACGTGTCTCTCACTCGTGCTGATGTTCATATACACTGCACCAGGTTCTGATATAGGGCTGAGTTCGAATCGAGGCTCGGATACCCCCCACGGATTGCTGGCCAATCCAACCCAGGCACTCGGAATTAGAATGCGTTGCGATAACGCTCCCCAACACTCCTCATATACGTGAGCACGAGGAGGGAGAGGGGGAGAAGTGGGGGGGGGGAGACTATTTGAAAAAAAAATCTCTAAAGCAGTCACAGCCAAGCCAGACTCTAAAATTGGGTGCCAAATGATGACTATTTGATCGTTTCAACAATCGTT